>NC_135826.1:10791026-11403187 GCF_964213995.1 Mustelus asterias | reverse complement strand
GACTGCAACCAATCTCAAGGCTTTATGTATTTGAGACAGTCCCCACATGGGAGTGTAGAAAGATAGAAAAGAAAAGGGCCACTATAAGATTGGCAAACTCTGCTAGGGTTTTTGTTTCATCAACTTAGATACAGAATTTACTTTATCAATGGGCAGCAAGTTTGCTAGTAATTGTAATGAGGTGTTTTAAATACTTTGTATTTAAGGAGAGGGACACATTGATTGGTAGTGTCTCAGAGGGATGTGTAGACCCGTTAGAACAAATCGAAATTACAAGGGAGGAAGTGTTAGGTGTTTTAGGAAGCATTAAGGTAGACAAATCCCCAGGGCCAGATGGCATCTCTCCTAGATTACTGAGAGAGACAAGAGATGAAATTGCTGGGCCTCTAACAGAAATCTTTGTTTCTTCATTGGACACAGGTGAGGTCCCAGAGGATTGGAGGATAGCAAATGTGGTCCCGGTATTTAAGAAGCATAGCAAGGATAACCCGGGTAATTACAGGCCAGTGAGCTTGACGTCCGTGGCAGGGAAATTGTTGGAGGAGGTCCTTAGAGAGAGGATCTATACAGATTTAGAACTGAATAGTCTCATTATCGATAGACAACATGGTTTTGTACAAGGGAGGTTTCATGCCTCACAAATTTGGTTGAGTTTTTTGAGGAGGTGACAAAAATGATTGACGAGGGAAGGGCCGTGGATGTCGTCTACATGGATTTTAGTAAAGCATTTGACAAGGACCCTCATGGCAGGCTGGTGCAAAAGGTTAAATCCCACGGGATCAAAGGTGAACTAGCTAGATGGGTACAGAACTGGCTTGGCCATAGAAGACAGAGGGTCGCAGTGGATGAGTCATTTTCTGATTGGAGGTCTGTGGCTAGTGGTGTTCCACAAGGCTCTGTACTGGGACCTCTGCTGTTTGTGATAAATATAAATGATTTGGAAGAAGATGTAGCTGGGCTGATTAGTAAGTTTGCAGACGACACAAAGATTGCTGGAGTTGCAGATAGTGATGAACATTGTCTGAGAATACAGCAGGATATGGGTAGGCTGGAAAATTGGGCAGAGAAATGGCAGATGGAATTTAATCCAGATAAAAGCGAAGTGATGCATTTTGGTAGATCTAATGCAGGGGGGAGCTATACAATAAATGGCAGAACCATCAGGAGTATAGACACACAGGTGTGCAAGTCCACAGATCCTTAAATGTGGCAACACAGGTGGAAAAGGTGGTGAAGAAGGCATATGGCATGCTTGCCTTTATTGGACGGGGCATAGAGTATAAAAGTTGGCATATGATGTTGCAGTTATATAGAACGTTGGTTAGGCCACATTTGGAATACTGCGTCCAGTTCTGGTCGCCACACTACCAGAAGGACGTGGAGGCTTTGGAGAGAGTGCAGAAAAGGTTTACCAGGATGTTGCCTGGTATGGAGGGTATTAGCTATGAGGTGAGATTGAGTAAACGAGGGTTGTTCTCCCTGGAAAGATGAAGGTTGATGAGCGACCTAATAGAAGTTTATAACATTATGAAAGGCATAGATAGGGTGAATAGTTGGAAGCTTTTTCCCAGGTCGGAAATGACGAACACAAGGGGTCACAAGTTCAAGGTAAGGGGGGCAAGGTTCAATACAGATATGCAGGGGACGTATTTTACACAGAGGGTGGTGGGGGCCTGGAATGAACTGCCAAGCAAGGTGGTTGAGGCAGACACGCTAGGATCATTTAAGACTTATCCAGATAGTCACATGAACAGACTGGGAATAGAGGGATACAGATGGATGGTCTAGTTAGGAACACATGATCGATGCAGGCTTGGAGGGCCGAAGGGCCTGTTCCTGTGCTGTATTGTTCTTTGTAGTTTTAAAGGTACATGTAATACCTTTAATTAGGCCAGACATATAAATATATCTTCTATACATTTTAGAAATTAAACAAAGAAACTTAGATGCACAGTTACAGAATGACCCTTTGATAACAAACAGATGTTAGATACATTCCTTTAAAGCACCCAACTGTTGGAATCACAAGGCCATAAAGGAGACTTAATTGCCTCACCAGACACCTGATCAGAAACAACTGATACAAGAGTGAGTTTTAATGAAGCTGCCTTCACAGTTTCTAATCAAAACAGAGCCAGAAAGATATTAGTGCCTTTGCTAATGAAAGAGTTATGGTAGGGGACTTAGTGGGAACTGACAAGAATTAATGGTAGCATAATGATACCCCTGGAAACTGTAGGTAGTGATTAAAAGCTCAGTCATTGAATTGATAAGCAGTATATACATGTGTTTCATTATGTGGCAATAAACACAACTTACCAGGGCTATAATTGGGAAATATCCTGAAGGCAAGATGAGTTGACCACATCCCTTAGAGATTCAGTTAACTTCACTGACAAGGCCATAAAATACTAATGGCTTTTGTTGGCCCCCTTTATCAATTAAAGGATGCCCATGTCAGACTGTTTCAGTGTAGATGCTTTTGTGAGGCTGCTATCAAAAATAGAGACATGATGTCTGACTAAGAAACTAGAGGACAGGCTTCGGGATGATATATTGGGGTATCCCACAAGGCATCGTGATCTCATAGATCAGGGTGGTTCAGTATCTTTTTCCATTGGATCAATATGTAAAGTATGTCATTTGTAACACTTTTGATTGGATTGTGTCCAACTGACTGTGAGCTGCAGAATTGTATAAACCAGGATTATTTTCTTAGTCCGTTGGAGTAGTGTCACTGGTTCATTGTGTCAAGACTCCTCCCCTTGCGAGCAAGTAAATAAAGACAATCTGCTGGTTAAGTGTTAATGTGTGTTTGTGTTAAAGTCAAACTCGGAAGTCGAGATTTTGACAGTATTCTTTGGAGGTTCCGCCAAGATTGCTTTCTCCTCGCTGGTGAGTAAACAGACACAAGCACAGCGACTCTCCAGGAAATGACTCTAACTGGCCAGGATAAAAAAAAAGGTGATATTTTAGTCACTAAAGAGGTGGAAAAGATTGAAAGGGTGCAGAGGAGATTTACAAGGATGTTGCCTGGATTGAGTGGCATGCCTTATGAGGATAGGCTGAGGGAGCTCGGTCTTTTCTCCTTGGAGAACGAAGGATGAGAGGAGACCTAATAGAGATATATAAGATGTTGAGAGGCATAGATCGGGTGGACTCTGAGGCTTTTTCCCAGGGTGGAAATGTCTGCTACGAGAGGACACAGGTTTAGGGTGCTGGGGGGTAGGTACAGGGGAGATGTTAGGGGTACGTTTTTCACACAGAGGGTGGTGGACGAGTGGAATCGGTTGCCATCAGTGGTGGTGGAGGCGAACTCAATGGGGTCTTTTAAGAGACTCCTGGATGAGTACATGGAGCGTAATAGGATGGAGGGTTATAGGTAGGTCTAGAAGGTAGGGATGTGTTCGGCACAACTTGTGGGCCGAAGGGCCTGTTTGTGCTGTAGTTTTTCTATGTTTCTAAGAGGCCCTCTCTTGGATGGTTCAAAGTGCAGTCTGTTTGTCCCAGCGGGTGTACTGCGATATTTGACTTAATTCAGGAATTGGGTTAACTTTTTTTATCACTTCCTCTTTTTTAGCTAGACGACAAAGAGGGACAGATTGTTGAAATTCCACTCCTGAACAGACCGGGCAGATTGTCTAAGTGAGACTAAAGGAAAGACATCATAAAGAGAGAGAGTCCCTGTTCCCTCTGGGAGAGAAACAAGTCCTTGTTTGATGGGGCGAGAAAGGTAAAAGAGACAGATAGCATCACGGTCCTTGTGTGATAGGATCATAAGTGAGAATAAGCAAAGCGCACTGTTAGAGTTAAAGGTAATATGTTAAGGGCTGTCCTGTAGTGGCGAGCAACGCAGACAGAGAATTGTTTATATGTTTAAAGTATAAGTTTGTACTGTTTGTGATCTTTGTTGTGAGTTTTGTACTTTATGTTCCTGTCAAACTCTTGGGAATCAAATCACTGGGAGGTAACAGGGAGTTACACAATAAATCATCTTCACTGATTGAGTTGCTGTGATAATCGGTTGATCGGTGAACGAGTGGCTTGTATGCAACAAATATCTCAGACACCCAGACTGCGCCATAATTAAGAGCCAGGTCACGTGAAGGCCAGGTGAAATGGGCGTAGAGAATTCCGGTTGGAGCAATGGGACTGTGATACTGTAATCTGTGCCAACTCAATCAGTTATGAGAATGGGAGCTGGTTCGAGTAAAATTCC
Organism: Mustelus asterias; assembly: GCF_964213995.1. Taxonomy (NCBI): domain Eukaryota; kingdom Metazoa; phylum Chordata; class Chondrichthyes; order Carcharhiniformes; family Triakidae; genus Mustelus; species Mustelus asterias. The sequence goes on along the minus strand of NC_135826.1, from coordinate 11,398,968 downwards.
CCAGAAGGGAACACCAGCTTACTTTATAATATAAAAGGTTAATGGCAGCTAAGAGGCAGAAGTGATTACTCGGCTGTTAAAGCTTGTGTAAAATCATCAAAATCTGATCGAAGCTTGAGTTTTTATCAGATTTTTTTGACAGGCAAATAATGTGGGTGTTACAGAGGAATTAAAGTGTAACAGTACAGAGGTCTTTTCCGAAATTATATAGGACCTTGGGTGAGACTACCTGTGGAACACTGCGTACACTTCTGACCTTGCCTAAGGAGCTTGCCTTGGGAGAGTATAACAAAAGTTCACTGTCTGTCTGTAAATCCTCACTAAAGATTGTGGTTGCATTCTGAAAATTGCAACTTCAAATGATACAAATTTCAAGTGAATCACAGGTTCCTGTAGCGATCAATGTTAAAGACAGAGTTAGGTTCCTTCAGGCACTTGCCCAGAAAACCAATGTACAATATGAAATGCTGTACACATAAATGTGCATTTCCTGGCTGGAATCACTTGTAAAACAAAATAGATCACTAGATATAACTGCATAAATTCAAATTAGATGACAATCATCCAAAAAAACACTGAGTAACACCGCTTCTGGGTCACAGTACTCCTGAGATTTGGCTCAACTCCCTCTCGCGCTCTTGCTCCACTCTACATCATCCCTATCCCCTCCATCTCCTCACACCCATCCCCACTCAGGACATCGACTCAACAATCTGAGGCCCTGGCCAGCTCCCAGTCCGAGGCAGTACCTAGTTGGGGACTGGGTGGGAGTTGGGAGCCCTAATTGAGCCAGAGGGCTTGACATCAATTGAACCGGGGGATGTTGCAGATTGAGTGACTTGAAGATGGGGTTTGAACCGTGGAGTAGAGGGGGGTGGGGGTGGCAGGCACAGATTTAACCAGGGGCCCTGCTCCCTCCAAAGCCACCACTTGTATTGATTACAAGTGGTGGCTTTGGAGGGAGATTACTTGTATTGCCTCTTAGTGTCCAAAGATGTGTAGATTAGGCTAGCCATGGTAAATGCGCGGGGTTGTGGGGATAGGGTTGTGGTTGATGGACCTGGGTAAGGTGCTCTTTTGGGAAGTTGGTGCACATTCAATGGGCCAAATGGCCTCCTTCTACACTGTAGAAAATCTATGGATTTTAGTTGGCAGCTTCCTGACCCAAACATCCATGGGATCTCGGTGTCCTGGCCGAGCCTCTAGTTCTGACTCCCTGCCTTGCGCTCGTGCTCCTGAATGTCTGGCCTCCCCTCTCCTTGCAGCATCAGGGCTTCAGAACATGGCCCTGCCTGTCCTGCATGCACCTCATGGAGGTGCAAGGCCAGAGTGCAAAAATGGCAATGGAAATTGGAAAAACAGGCCATAAAGAATGAACTATGTTAAAACAAAGTGACATTAAGTGGGTGACTTAAAGTGAGAACTTAATATGCTAGTTCCTGGCATGAGGGGATTGTTCTATGAGTACAGATAAACCTATACTTCTTCAAGTTCAAAAGATTGAGAGATTGAGACAGTAATCTCGTTAAAACAAATAAAATTCTTAAGGGCCTGATGAGATAGATCCTGGGAAGATGTCTCCCCAGGCTGGGGGAGTCTTAAACTAGGGCTCACTGTCCCCAAATAAGACCTGGCTATTTAGGGCTGAAGTGAAAAAGAACTTAGTCACTCAAAGGATTGTGAATCTTCAGGATTCAGGGTGTTGTGCATGCTCAGTCATTGAGTATATTCAAAGCAGGTAGATTTTGGATAGTGAGAGAATCTAGCGACATGAAGATAGTGTGGTAAGATAGGGGTTAGGTAGAAGATCAGCCGTGATCTTATTGAGTGGTGGAGCAGGCTTGAAGGGCCAGATGGCCGACTCCTGCTTCATATGTTCTTACCACATGAGGCAAATATGAAAGAGAATCTGCAATGCAGTGTGGATCCTGAACTGGGATTTTTTGGTTTAATCAATGTCCATTAGGCGTTAAATCAGTTTGTACATGATGGTAGATTTCTGATGGTAGAAATTAAGTTCATTGTTTCTTCTTGTAGATTAATTGTTTCGGGCTTTTTATTTTCATTTTCTGTTGATCGTACTCAGTGCTGCACCTGGAGGGGATCTTGGCCCATTGGGTAAATGTATTGCTCACTGCTGTGATCTAATTAGAAAGTGGTTTCTATCAGTAATTTGAAACATCCTTTGTATTGATAATTAGCTTACAGAATTGACATATTTTAAACCTGTACCTTGTGCCAATAAACACATTTTCGCATGACATTGCAGGATAATTTTGGTATGAACTTTGGCTGCTCAAATAGATGCGGTTGAATGAAATTGTGACTCTCTCTTGTATGTGTTCTTTTTTTTTCTTTCCTGATATGAAGAAGTTGTGTGGAAGTGCAAGTAGAAAAAGTCATTTTGCTGACCAATTATCATCTTTTTAAAGCATTCTCTGATGCAGTTTTTCAGGCCATTCTTCCTTTTGTTGTAATTATAGTTTGCTTCAGGTAAAGGCAAACATTTCTAGCATCTGAGAAAGCCAACTAGGCCCAACAATTTCTTCCTATTTATCTTAATCTCATACTGATGCGCGACAATCAAGCACGAGGTGCAAGGCTTCAGCGATTGAAGGCTTTTATTGACAAACAATGGAACTATCTAACACGAGTACACCAATCCAGACTGGAGGGGTCCCGCCTGAGCAGAGGGTCTTATACCTCTCCCCAGGAGCGGGGCCCGACCGGGATGTGCCATAACAACATCTACCACAGGTAAACACCCTAACCCAACAACATTATAACAACCCCCACAGTGGCAACACCCTAACCCAACAGTAACATTGGAATAACCCCACAGTGGTAACCAACGATGGTTCACCACACATACCTACTTCCTCATCATTTAATTTAATCAGAAACATATCCTTCTCTACCCATTTGTACTATCTGATTGTGTGGCATTCCTTGATGACTTATTTTACTATTATATAAATTTTATTAAACCTTACTTATTTCTAATTTCATAACCTTTAAACTTGCTTTACTAATATTTTAGCTATAGTGATCAATACTATAAGCAATACATCTATTAATGCCTTTCATAATATGGAAAAGGCAAAACTTAAAGTTATCCTGAAGAGGGCAAATCTAATAATCTTTCCAATAAACTGGATGCAAATATTCAGAATCATTATGGCTGTTCGTCACCTTGAGCAATATGATTTTGTGACTGGACGTGTACATGGTACTCCAGATGGGACCTGAATAACAATGGTGTGGTTATTTTTGATTTGTACTTAGTCTCTGCTAATACAACAAAGTATGGTGGGCGAGTGGAATCGGCTGCCGTCAGTGGTGGTGGAGGCGAACTCAATAGGGTCTTTTAAGAGACTCCTGGATGAGTACATGGAGCTTAATAGGATGGAGGGTTATAGGTAGGTCTTGAAGGTAGGGATGTGTTCGGCACAACTTGTGGGCCGAAGGGCCTGTTTGTGCTGTAGTTTTTCTATGTTTCTATAAAGTAAAATTGCAGTCAGTCATCAATCAGTGACCTACAAAAATGGGTAGAATGGACCAAGGGCAAGAATAAATCTTTCCCACCTGATGGTACATTCAATCTCGATAGAATAACCGTCTAGAAGAATGCCTTTTGAACAGCGATCCCGAAAAAAAAGGTCAGCTTGTGGATATCGGAAAAGAGGGGGATGGCAGACAATATTTTAAAAACATGGTATGCACCAGGTATTTTGGCAATTCCAAAACAAATTAGTGAAAGATGTGTTACCTGTCAAACCATGAATCCAGGAAAAAGAGAAAAGGTACAGGCTGCCTTCCGCCCAAATCTAACAGGAGCCTTTGTAAATCTGCAAATGGGTTTTATTTAATTTTTTACCCCCGTGTATGGGATTTAAGTATGTGTTAGTAATTGTCGATGTATTTTCTAGATGGATTGAAGCCTTTCCATGTAAAAAGAATGATGCTACTACTGTTGCTAAATATTTGCTAAAAGAAATTGTACCACGATTTGGCATACCTGTACAGCTTTCGCGTGACAATGGATCACATTTTTACCGGGATAGTTAGGAAAGAAATGTGCCGAGCATTGCAAATCAATCAGCATTTTCACTGCAGTTTATCACCCACAGTCAGCTGGATTGGTAGAGAGATATAATGGAATGCTGAAGAACAAGCTGGCAAAACTGTGTGCTGAAACTGGACTAAAATGGGTTGAACTGTTACCCCTAGCATTAATGGCAATGCGGTCAGCAACAAACAGAACAACTGGGCTATCACCACACAATCGTTATGGGACGATCCCCCAATGTTTGCCTTTTTCTGCACCACTTGCTGTTAAGCAGATGGATGTTCACAGAATGGAGGAAAATAAATATGCTAAACTTTTGTGTTGCTTTAACAAAATGTGTATTTCTAGTTTCCATTCCCAGGTAAAGGAAGCTCAGACTGATCCTGCAGAAGGGAGGTGCCACAGCTTAGAACCGGGTGACTTTGTTGATGTGAAGGTGTTTAAAAGTGAGAATAGTCTTCACCCAAGATTGAGGCCCCCTATCAAGTCTTGTTGACCACCAACACTGTGATCAAAGTGAAGGAAAGACCGACATGGATCTCATTGCAAGAGGTCCCGAGGAAAAGGAATCATCAGCCTCACCGATGGAGGAAATTGGACATTAAGACTCTATTTTCTTGTGACATTAATAATACCTATATTGTCTGAATTGTACAAAAATACCTTCATGCACATGTCACACACTTATGCCAAGGATATCAACGCTTCCCACACATGTACCGACACACTTGAAGGGAGGTATTCCTTTAAGACCAATTCCTTTCAATGAATCAGAAACAGCAGAATGGTGGCTGAATCAGAAAAGGTCGTCCAAAATCAGAACAACAATAGTACTTCTTAAGGAGGGACTAAGGGATAGCAAGGAACATTGGGAATCAGCTGGGTATAATATGAATAAATTGAAGAGATGGTTCCAACCCAATTATAACCTCTCTCAGAAGCCCCCTGTCTTGTTCCTTACTAATACAACAGGACTAGGGAGACCCAATGGGACAATTTGTCTGGTCAGTATACAGACAGGTGGGTGGAATGCAGGAACAAGTAAGTGTAACCATTCATTGATCCTCACATCTGCAAACACTATGACTGAAGGAAATGGTATCAGTTTACGAACCTGAAAAGAAACATCCTTTGTGTGTGGACACAAAGCATATCCCTGGTTGCCATTAAATTGGGAAGAGTCATGTTACCTGGGATCTGTATGTAATACCATCATTGCTCTCCCGAACGCATCACCCCCCTTATCAGTCTAAACGAGCCCTTACAAAAACGCAACAATTCCTTTCGATCCTTTATCCCTCTGTCGGAGTGGGATTTACCTCAGTCGAAATAGTAAAAATTAGCTAAATTACTAGAAGTGGTGGCAAATGATATAACAAAAGCTGTAAAAGGGTTAAGTGATAAGGTGACAGTCGTCAGAAATATGACTTTACAGAACAGGATGGCCCGAGATTATTTGTTAGCTTAAAAAGGTGGGATATGTGCTATAATACAGTCTGAATGCTGCACATACATCGCTGATCATTCTGAGGAAATAGGAAGCTTAGTGGACTATATCCGAAAGGAGGTTAAGAAGTTTAAGGAACCAGATTCTCGGGGAATTTTTGGTAAGTCCCTAGTTCATGGGGTAATATTTTTCCGTTATCTTTACCATATGTCTGGTATTTACCATGATAAAGTGTTGCTGTGCATGGCTTGGAAGTGCAGTTATTCCAGGAGCTGCAGCCACTATGATGACAGTAACAACTTCAGAAATCTCAGAGAATGAAGTAGACAAAAGAGATGGAGAGACGTTACAAGATTCGGTTAGATTGAAACTGTTGTCTTTGAGAAGGACAAGAGGAGGGAATGTAGAAAGATAGAAAAGAAAAGGGCTACTATTAGATTGGCAGACTCTGCTCGGGTTTTTGTTTAATCAACTTAGATGCAGAATTCGCTTTATCAATGGGCAGCAAGTTTGCTAGTCATTGTCATGAAGTGTTATAAATACTTTGTAGTTTTAAAGGTACATGTAAAACCTTTAATTAGTCCAGACATATAAATATATCTTCTATACATTTTAGAAATTAAACAAAGAAACTTAGATGCACAGTTACAGAATGCCCCTTTGATACCAAACAGATGTTAGATACATTCCTATGAAACATCCAACTATTGGAATCACAAGGCCATAAAGGAGACTTAATTGCTTCACAGGACACCTGATCAGAAACAACTGATACAAGAAGTGAGTTTTAATGAAGCTGCCTTCACAGTTTCTAACCAAAACAGAGTCAGAAAGATATTAGTGCCTTTGCTAACGAAAGAGTTATGGTAGGGGAATTAGTGGGAGCTGACAAGAATTAATGGTAGCATAATGATACCCCTGGAAACTGTAGGTAGTGATTAAAAGCTCAGTCATTGAATTGATAAGCAGTATATACATGTGTTTCATTATGTGGCAATAAACACAACTTACCAGGGCTATAATTGGGAAATATCCTGAAGGCAAGATGAGTTGACCACATCCCTTAGAGATTCAGTTAACTTCACTGACAAGGCCATAAAATACTAATGGTTTTTATAGGCCCCCTTTATCAATTAAAGGATGCCCATGTTAGACTGTTTTAGTGAAGATGCTTTGTGAGGCTGCTATCGAAAATAGAGACATGATGTCTGACAAAGAAACTAGAGGACAGGCTTCGGGATGATATATTGGGGTATCCCACGAGGCATCGTGATCTCATAGATCAGGGTGGTTCAGTTTTTTTCTATTGGATCAATATTGTAAAGTATGTCATTTGTAACACTTTGGATTGGATTGTGTCCAACTGACTGTGAGCTGCAGAATTGTATAAACCAGGATGATTTTCTTGTCTGGTGGAATGGTGTCACTGGTCCATTGTGTCAAGACTCCTCCCCTTGCTAGCAAGTAAATAAAGACAATCTGTCGGTAACGTATCTTGTGTTAATGTATGTTTGCATTAAAGTCAAACGCGGAAGTCGAGATTTCGACAAGGGTCCCAATCCCTACAAGGAGGAGCTGAATACCTGTGCGTTGCATCTCTGCTTAAGCACAGGGAGAACGGCTGGAGAATAGATAGCCCCGACTGTTGACATTTTCTGAAGGTGGTGAATCTATGGAATTCATTGCCACAGAAGGCTGTGGAGGCCAGGTCATTGAGTATATTTTGGACAGAGACGGATAAGTTCTTGATTGGTCAAGGGATCAAAAGATATGGGGAAAAGGTGGGAGAATGGTGTTGAGAAACATATCAGACATGATTGAATGGCGGAGCAGGCTTGACGGGCTAAATGATCTAATTCTGCTCCTACACCTTATGGTCTTATTTAGCTTTTAATTGCTTCAATCAACAACTGTAAAAAAAAAAGCTCCAATTCATTCAGATGAAGAGCGAAAAAGCCTGTGAAATTTACAATGCTTCTTCCCGTTCTGCACATGAAAATGATCAAGTCCCACATTCCCAAACATGTCCTTACCTTGGATCACAGTTACAGGGAGTGTAAAGTTCCCAGGCTGGTGTAGAATCTGAAGATAGACTTGGGGTGGAGCAGAGCTGCCTTTAGCTTCAGATTTGACTTACTCAAAGTTCCCAGTCAGGAAATACATTGATCCCAGAAACCCACGATTACCACTGAATATGCCATGACAATTAACTTTATTAATTTACCAGTGTCACAAGTAGGCTTACATTAAAACTAGAATGGAGTTACTGCCAATCAATCACATTAGTTCGAATAAAAGTTATATTTTACTCACCTCTCAAGGATACCTCCGGTTCTTAAACGACACAAACAATCTGAGACCAGGTTGTGGTGTACTGGAGTTTGATTTGAGGTATATATACCCTCAGAAGAAGCAAGATGAACTAATTGCCTCACAAATTCCATCAATTGGTGCACGGGGCCTGAAGCATTCTCTTTGTTCAGTTTGATTGAAAATAATTTGCCACCTGCAAATTCCAACCACCAATCATTCAAACGACACACAAACACTTCACGTGATCTTAATAACATGGTCTCAAAAGATAATTAGATGATGTAAATCTTATTTTCATGATGCATGTTTCTGGTTCCTTGGTGAGAAACCCAATTTGCTACTGAGGAATCTTGGCTTTGCATTTCGTCATGGTGCCAAAGTGCCTTAGGAATGCATCCTTGGCAATTATCCAATTTTCTCTGCCTTCGACAGGTGAGATTTTCCAGCTAACTCGTGCGTACAGATTCTATGATCACTGGAGGGCTCATAATGCGATCACAGGCATTAGCAGCATCTCTAGCAGCATGGTGGTACAGTGGTTAGCACTGCTGACTCGCAGCGCCAGGAACCCGGGTCCGATTCCCGGCTTGGGTCACTGTCTGTGCGGAGTCTGCATGTTGTCTTTCTGTGTCTGCGTGGGTTTTCTCCCACAGACCGAAAGACGTCCTGGTTAGGTATATCGGCCATGCTAAATTCTCCCTCTGTGTACCCGAACAGGCACCGGAGTGTGGTGACTAGGGGATTTTCACAGTAACTTCAATGTAAGCCTACTTAATAAATAAACTTAATCTCTGCACCAGGGCTGCAATATCAGCTGTGTGTGTGCGTGTATGTGTGGGTGTCAGTTCATTTCTAGTGATCGGCATCTTCTTTTACAAATTTTTTCTCATTTTGCGAAATAAAACCTGCACCAAAGCCATTTGCAATGTCATGAGAACAAGGACAATTCTCAGCTCAGAGCTGTGTACATTCCAGGGACTCTCTAAGGTCTGAAATTGTCTGTGTATTGGTATCTGGAGACACGAGCAATCAGGACAAATTGGAGTGCTGCGCTCTTCGAGCTGCTGCCTATCTGTGTTAAACTGAGACCCCTTCTGTCATTGCAAATTAATATTTAAAAAGTCCATGGGTCTATCTTGTAAAGGCATGGGGAAGTCTCTATGGCACTCTGGCCAGTATTTGCTCTTCAACCAATACCGAAAGGAGATGATTAGGTCACTGCCACATTGCACTTGTGGAATTTGCATGTGGCATAAATTGGCTGCCACACTTCTTGCATCACAAGAGTGTTGGACAGCAAAAGAAAGTATTTAAATAACTGTAAGGTGCCTTATGACATATTGTGGTTGCATTCAGGGGAGGCAATGGCCTAATGGTATTATCGTTCGACTATTAATCCAGAAACCCAGATAATGTTCTGGGGAACTGGGTCCGAATCCAGCCACGGCAGGCGTTTGAATTTGAATTCAATAAAAATTATCTGGAACTAAGAGTCTACTGGTGAACATGAAACCATTGTCGATTGTCGGAAAAACCCATCTGGTTCACTAATGTCCTTTAGGGAAGGAAATCTGCCGTCCTTACCTGTCTGGCCTGCATGTGACTCCAGAGCCACAGCAATGTGGTTGACTCTCAACTGCCCTCTGAAATGGCCTAGCAAGCCACTCAGTTGTAACAATCGCTACGAAGTCTGAACAAAAAAATGAAACCGGACGCACATGGACCGCAGCGATTCAAGGAGGCAGCTCACCACCACCTTCTCAAGGACAACTAGGGATGGGCAATAAATGCTGGCCAGCCAGCGACGCCCATGTCCCACAAATGAATAAAAAAACATTAGGATGTCCAGGACTAAAAGGGTTAATGTGGAACTGGTAAACGGTTGCCTATTGCCAATCCGCCAAGCTTCAAAGAACACAATCAGGAAGACTAGTAAAACCTCAAGTGCAGTCAAACACTTGGGGGGGTGCGGGGGGTTGGAGGGGGGGGGCGGCTAGCGTGTAAATATGAAGGTAAAAATATTAGAATAAAGACTTGGGGGAAGGGAAGTGTAATATTTGAGTGTTCAGGACTGAAAGGGTTAACATGGGAAGCAGTACTGCCCACATGATGGTGTAAAGGGAGTCACATGACTAGTAGTAGGATGGTAGGCATTTGAATGGAGGAAGCTCGCGGATTGGACTGAAGAAGCTTACTATCTTGTATATATGTATATAGTTATGTTCCATAATAAGGAGTTACTGTTCACACATATATGCCTCTATACCTCTTCCTTAGACAACCACAATAGTGCTCCTGAACTTGATTTCATCCTCCAGCTTCACTGCCTTCCTTTTCCTCTCCACTGAGCCAACCACTGATTTGCAAATGGCCTTTCTGGAATGAGGACAAGGAACCTGGATTCTCTTTGCCTGGTACATGAATAATCTTCCATTTTGATGGTCGGTAACACAGAGCTTCAGAGTACTAATGACGCATGTAGACATTGAATCGGCCACTGCCCTTTGTTGCAAGGAAGGTGTTTCCTCCACTACTCATTGCAAATCCCCACAGATGTGCGCCCGCTGAAGACAGAAAGGGAGAGTGATCTGGAAACTTCTGGTATAATTGCACCACCAGAGTGAAACCCCACCATTCTTTCAAGGAAATTTCCACCTCTCTGATTTATTAAAACATTACTACTCACCTTTCCATCATCATAGAGTCATCGAGGTTTACAGCATGGAAACAGGCCCTTTGGCCCAACTTGTCCATTCCGCCCCTTTCTTTAACCCCTAAGCTAGTCCCAATTGCCCGCATTTGGCCCATATCCCTCTAAACCCATTTTATCCAACGTCTAAACGCTTTTGAAAAGACAAAATTGTACCCGCCTCTACTACTACCTCTGGCAGCTTGTTCCAGGCACTCACCACCCTCTGTGTGAAAAAATTGCCCATCTGGACACTTTTGTACCTCTCCCCTCTCACCTTAAACCTATGGCTTCTTGTTTTCAACTCCCCGACCTTGGGAAAAGATATTGACGATCTAACTGATCTATACCCCTCATTATTTTATAGGCCTCTATAAGATCACCCCTTTACCTCCTATGCTCCATAGAAAAAAATCCCAGTCTATCCAACCTCCCCTTATAGCTCAAACCATCAAGTCCCGGTAGCATCCGAGTAAATATTTTCTGCACTCTTTCTAGTTTAATACTACCTGTTATATAATAGGGTGACTAGAACTGTACACCGTATTCCAAGTGTGGCCTTGTCAATGTCTTGTTCAACTTCAACATGATGCCCGAACTCCTGTATTCAATGTTCTGACCAATGAAGCCAAGCATGCCAAATGCCTTTTTCATCACTCTGTCCACTTGTGACTCCATTTTCAAGGAGCTATGAACCTGTACCCCTAGATCTCTTTGTTCTATAACTCTCCCCAACGCCTTAACATTAACTGAGTAAGTCCTGCCCTGGTTCGATCTATCAAAATACATCACCTCACATTTATCTAAATTGAATTCCATCTGCCATTCATCAGCCCACTGGCCCAATTGATCAAGATCCCATTGCAATCCGAGATAACCTTTTTCACTGTCCACTATGCCACCAATCTTGGCTCATCTGCAAACTTACTAATCATGCCTACTAAATTCTCATCCAAGTCATTAATATAACAAATAACAGCGGAACCAACACACATCACTGAGGTGCACTGCTGGTCACAGGTCTCCAGTTTGAAAAACAACCCTCTACAACCACCTTCTGTATTCTGTCATGAAGACAATTTTATATCCATCTGGCTACCTCACCCTGGATCCCATGAGATTTAACCTCATGCAACAACCTACCATGTGGTACCTTGTCAAAGGTCTTGCAAAAGTCCGTGTAGACAACATCAACAGCACTGGCCTCATCTACCTTCTTGGTTACGCCTTCAAAAAACTCAATCAAATTTGTGAGACATGATTTTCCACTCACAAACCCATGCTGACTGGCCCTAATGATCCTGTCTCTCAGAATACCTCGATCACTCGCATTGTTCCTGAGTTAAATTAGATCCTTATTCTTTCTTCCTCTCTCTTGTACATTGTGCACACAGTCAGAAAGAATTCAATTGATTCAAGTCAAATTCTAAATGTAGAGGGAGCTGTTCCTGTACCATTCAATCTGATTGTCGATGAATGTGCGGCGAAGCGTAAAGGTGAAGTGGGGCGAGAGTCATTGCACTGACCCCCCTGCCATCCGGTGCCAGTTCTATAACCCGCCCCCAGTTACATCAATTGGCATTGAGTCTATGCCAGTAATTTCCTCACTTTTCCGATGGTGTTGACTTCACATGATGAAATAGGCACACAGAAGAATCAGTCTTGTAGACAATGGTACAGAAATTCCATCGGTATAGATAAGACCAGGAGTTCAACTTGGACAGAGCTTTTTTCTCTGAGGCTGTTAGTTGAATGATAAGCTATTCAACCCGACAAGATGATATTCACTGTTCAACAAGCCAGAGGCCTGCATCATGTGACTTTATCTCTCCATAATATATTCAACAAAGAATATTTATCAAACGTTTGGAAATTGGCTTTGTCTTCCAGGCTGATAATGTCTTGGCCATTTTGGGTTAAAAGGAATGTTTGAGAGGCCATTCTCTTAGGAGACATTCCAAAACTGCATGCAGTATTCCTGATGTGGTCTCACCAAGCCCCATACAACTGGAACAAGATTTATTCATTCTTGTCCTTCTTGCCCTTGCAATAAAGCCCAACATGCCATTTCCCATCCTCATTGCTTGCTGCACCCATATACTAACTTTCTGTGTTCCTTGTACAAGCACACCCAAATCTCTTTGAACATTTTGATTTGATTTGATTTGATTTATTATTGTCAGATGTATCAGTATACAGTGAAAAGTTTTGTTTCTTATGCGCTATACAGACAAAGCATACCGTAAATAGGAAAGGAAAGGAGAGAGGGCAGAATGTAGTGTTACAGTCATAGTGAGGGTGTAGAGAAAGATCTGCTTAATGTGAGGTAGGTCCATTCAAAAGTCTGATGGCAGCGGGGAAGAAGCTGTTCTTGACTCGGTTGGTATGTGTCCTCAGACTTTTGTATCTTTTTCCTAATGAAAGAAGGTGGAAGAGAGAATGTCCAGGGTGCGTGGGGTCCTTGATAATATTGGCTGCTTTTCCGAGGCAGCGGGAAGTATAGACAGTGTGAATGGATAGGAGGCTGGTTTGAATGATGGACTGGGCTTCATTCACGGCCCTTTTTTTATTTCTTGGAGTCTTGAACAGAGCAGTCACACCAAACTGCGATACAACCGGAAAGAAGGCTTTCTATGGTGCATCTCTAGAAGTTGGTGAAAGTTGGAGTGTTCATGCCAAATTTCCTTCATCTCCTGAGAAAGTAGAGGCATTGGTGGGCTTTCTTAATGATAGTGTCAGCATGGAGGGACCAGGACAGGTAATGAGTGATCTGGAAACCTAAAAACCTGAAGCTCTTGACCATTGCTACTTTGTTCCCATTGATGTAGACAGGGGCCTGTCCTGCATTATGCATCTTGAAGTCGATGACTATCTCATTCATTTTGTTGACATTGAGGGAGAGATTATTTTCATCTCACTTCCTATCAACACTGACAAGATTCTCATCAATTGAAAAATATTTTGTTTTTTTATTCCTACAACCAAAGTGAATAACTTCACACTTGCCTACATTATAATCCATCACCCATCTTGTTGCCCACTCACCTAACCTGTCTATATCTCATGGCATCCTCTCTGTGTCCTCCCCACAGCTTACCTTCCCACCCAGCTTTGTGTCATCTGCAAACTTAGATACATTACTGTCCGTCACATTACGTCAGTCATGAACATAGATTGTAAATAGCGGAGGCCCAGCACTGATCCATGCAGCACTCCACCATTCAATGCTTGCCAACCAGCCCTGTTCATGAGCCACTCTCTGTTTTCTATCCATTAATTAGTCCTCTTGATCTTCCCTCCCAATCTTTATTCACCTCCCTCATTGTTTCTGAAAACCTCCTCAAACTTATCCTTTCAGATCATGCCTTGAGTTACCATCCTGTAATAAGTCCTCAGAGGCAGAAATCCCTTCACCAAAATCACTTTATTTACAAGTCTGACAGCAGCATACAGAGTGTTTTCAGTTAGCAGTCTCCACTCGGAGTCCCAGAGGAACTGCCACTCCTGGTTAAGTACAAAGCAAGAGGCTCCCCTGATTTGCCCATCAATTTGGCCCTGAATCAGGGAATTCATATTCCAACGGACCAACCTCAGTTTCCTGATTAAGGTCATTACACATCCTTAAGATTGCCCTGCTACAACGCAATATCCCTTTCCCAGCTCTAACAAAGGCTCATCCAGACATGAAACCTTAGCTCTATTTTCTCTCCACAGATGATGTCAGACCTGCTGAGATTTTCCAGCATTTTCTGTTTTTGTTTCCGATTCCTTTGGCCGCAGTATTTAGCCTTTATCCCTTTCTTGTTTCTGTGAATCCCTGTAAAACTCTACTTGATTTTGATTGAATCGATTTTATGCCATTGATGTCAACTCCCAGAGACATTTAGTATGTTGATCAGGTGACATACCAGTCAAAAAGGCCGGCAAATGTTGATCTGATGAGGATGATGTTGATGGATTCTCCTGTCAATTCGATAAAAGAATGCACAGCAAGGAGACCATTTGTTCACAGATTAAGTTAGTGTTACCTCATACTTGATACTAAAACCAAGGCCCCCTGCACAGAGGGGGCAATGCTGGAAAATGCGGCAAGCCAGTAAAAACTCCACTGACTTCAGCAAGACCAGAAGATCGCACCGGTGTAAAGTTTCACCCCAAATCTTGATTTGCAGATCCGATTGCAAATATTCCCTATGAAGTTACTATTGGAGAGGTGAATTTGCATTGTGCTCACTTGTCCTGTCGGGATCTAACTCTGCTGTCCTCAAATGTTGATGACAGGAACTTCTCCATTTGGATTTGGCCAAGGTTGGTTTTTCCAATGTAATGGGGTCCAACTTACAGGCTCTGGTATTTCACTCTCCATCTTGTCTTCCAACCCACTGCCACCCCTCCCCCATCCCCACCACCCCCCTAGGGCCAGTCACCACAATCCTCAGGTTGTCCTTTGACACTGTGCACCTTTTTTTCTGCCATTCACATATTCCGAACTCTTAATGGACGCTCTGAACACCTTTCTCAGCTTTTATCGTCATCATTTACATTCCCTTTGTCCAATTACATCCCCCCTCGACCCCTCCACCCTCACCCTCATTGTATAAATCTTGTCCAACTTTCTTTGTCTTCAGCTCTGACAAAGGGTCATCCAGACTCAAAACATTAGCTGTATTCTCTCTCCACAGATGCTGTCAGACCTGCTGAGTTTTTGCGACATTTTCTGTTTGTGTTTCAGATTCCAGCATCTCAGTATATTGCCTGTATCTTACAGGATTTGAGATTGGCTTTCAGAATGTCTATGTATCGAGTTTGGAATGCCCCATGGTGAGGGTTCCTTTGCTTAGCTGGCTATAGAATAACACCTTTGCTATATGATGTATGATATGTGTGCAACATTAGATTGAGTACTCACCTGATAAAGGAGCAGTACTCCGAAAGCTCGTGATTCCAAATAAACCTGTTGGACTTTAACCTGGTGTTGTGAGACTTCTTACTGTGCCCACCCCAGTCCAACACCAGCATCTCCACATCATATTAGATTGAGACCATGGAGTGCCATTGAGCACATCCCAGACCAGCTGGCACTCTGGGATTAGAACAACTCTTGGTTGAGAGCTTCAAGTCTTTAGGTGTCCAGATCACCAACAACCTGTCCTGGTTCCCCCCGCTGTCAACCCTATAGTTAAGAAAGCCCACCAACACCTCTACTTTCTCAGAAGATGAAGGAAATTTGGCATGTCAACTACGACTCCACCAACGTTTACAGATGCACCATAGAAAGCATTCTTTCTGGTTGTATCACAGCTTGGTATGGTGCTCAAGACCACAAGAGAGCACAAAAGGTCATGAAGGCCAATCCATCATGCAAACCAGCCTCCCACCCATTGACTCTGTCTACAGTTCCCGCTGCCTCGGCAAAGCAGCCAGCATAACTAAGGACCCCACGCACCCGGACACTCTCTCTTCCACCTTCTTCCTTCGGGAAAAAGATACAAAAATCTGAGGTCACATACTAACTGACTCAAGCACAGCTTCGTCCCTGCTGTTGTCAGGCTTTTGAATGGACCTACCTTGCATTAAGTTGATCTTTCTCTACACCCTAGCTATGACTGTAACATTACATTCTGCACTCTCTCGCTTCCTTCTCTATGAACGGTATGTTTGTCTGTATAGCGCGCGAAAAACAATATTTTTCATTGTATGTTAATACATGGGACAATCATAAATCAAATCAAATCAAATCAAGTGCCCAAGGAAAGAGGGGCCAACTGATCAGACAATGTAGTTGCCAAGAGCTCCCAGCCACAAGGAAGAGGAGGAAGTCAAATTCAATGTGATAACTTTGGCAGCTTGGTTAAGCTAACCATCAACATATGGACCCGAGGAAAGGGTCAGTTGTCAATCCTCATCTCCATCACTGTCTGGAAAAGACATTATCAGGATCATTGGGGGATACGGAGTAGTCTTCATTTCTAACTATCCAGAGGATTAGTGAGAAACTCCAGGCTGAAATCTGAGCGCATGCGAGAGAAAATATTAGTGCCAGTTCATTCAGAGGCTGTTAAGCTGTGCTTTTGATCTGATGAAGATGATGATGATAATGGATTCTTCTCTCACATCAATGAGTGTGTGCTCAGTAAGGAGACCTATTGATCACTGACGAGGTTGGTGTCATCTCATATTTGATGTTAAACCATATCTTGATTGGCAGATCTGATGGCCAGTGTTCCAGATGAAGCCACTATTGGAGGGGTAGGTGAAGGCACTGGCTTTGCATTCTGCTCACTTGTCCTGCAGGGACCTAACTCTGCTCTCCACAAATGTTGAGATTGCTTGATGACAGAGACTCCTCCAGTTGGGTCTGTCACTGGTTAATTTGCAATAGGAGCAGGGCTACAGAGAAACAGAGATCGAAAATTGCTGAATCTTGCCATGAGAACCGTCATATATTTCATTTCAAATCAAACACTTTGCTGCTTTCTCATTGCCTCAAACAAGTGCCTTTCATTCCACCATCAGAAAAGAGAGGACAGCTCAAATTTCACCCAAGTGCAAGATCATCGTATTCAATACAGCTTCATCCTTTGGCCATCACACTGAGAGTATCATGAGTTCATCAAACTGCTCCTCAGCAGTGGCAGCACGGAGAGGCATAGATCACGTTTAAAATAGTTACTGTTCAGCCAGTAGAGGAAGTTTTAAAGAGATTTTCCAACCAGCATTCCAACCATTATCTTCCAATTGAGTCTGTGTCTACATACACTCACCTGAGGAAGGAGCGACACTCCGAAAGCTCGTGATACCAAATAAACCTTTTGGACTTAAACCTGGTGTTGTGAGACTTCTTAATGATGATAATGGATTCTTCTTTCACATCAACGAGTGTGTGCTCAGTAAGGAGACCTGTTGATCACTTTCAAGGTTGGTGTCATCTCATATTTGATATTAAACCATATCTTGATTGGCAGATCTGATGGGTAGTATTCCAGATGAAGCCAACGCCAACATCTCCACATCATGTAAACCAGAATAGGGCGAGTGATGGAGCACATTTACTGCAACACCAATGGGTAAGAATAGGTGATGTCCATCAGAGGATAGACACCTTCCTGTGTGTTGAAGCAGTGGACTTGATATATTAATGGTCTTTTCTCATGACATGTTTTCTTCAGTAATGGCTATGATTTTTACACTTTCTCACACAGGACAATGTGAAGTACTCAATCCAATCAAAGGATAATTTCGATTTTGTACACAAGGACATTATCTAATCAAAGGACAAGTTAAATTTGTATGCAATGACCAATTTTTTTCATTCATTCATTGGATGTGGTCATCATTGGCTTCCTATCCCTAATTGCCCTTGACCTGAGTGGTTTACATGGCCATTTCAGAGGGTGTTTAAGAGTCAAACACGTTGCTGTAGATCGGGAGACATATGTAGGCCAGACTGGGTAAGGACAGCAGATTTCCTTCCCTAAAGGACATCAGTAAGATCAACTCCCAGAGATGCTCAAGACATTTAGCATGTTGATGAGGAGAAGTACCAGTCAGAAAGGCCAGCAAATATTGACCCGATGAGGATGATGTTGATGGATTCTCCTGTCATGGCAATGGTCATCATTAGACCTTTACTGAATTCAAGCCATTTACTGAATTCAAATGTTACCATCTGCCATAGAGGAATTCAAACCTGAGTCCCCAGAGCTGGTTCTCCAGATTACTAATCCAGTGATTATCCCACTCCACCACCACCTCCCCATTTCAATTTCAATTGTCCACTTGCTCCTCACTCCAACATGTTCTTCCATCTGCTCAGTACCTCCAACACACATCTGCTATTCACTTTGTCTCTTTCAAATTCCTCTCACTTGTGTCTCACTATCCTTGTTTGTGCTCTGGCCGAAAATCATCCCATTCTGTTCCTGTGCACTATTTAAATACTGTGTCTGATTTGGATCTCCAAGGATTCCCAGGTGACCATGTATTTATAGATCCCCCCTTCCCTCCCCCTGACTGTGCCCAACTCCCTCTCTCTCCAGCACATCTGAGAATCCCATCACCATAAGAAAATAGGAACTAGAAGCAGGAGTAGGCTATTCGGCCCTTCAAGCCTGCTCCGCCATTCATTGTGATTATGGCTGATCATCAAATTCAAAATCCTGATCCCCCCCTTCCCTCCTATATCTCTTGATGCCTTCAGCCCTAAGATTTACATCTAATTCCTTCTTGAAATCAGACAATGTTTTGGCCTCAACTATTTTCTGTGATAGTGAATTTCACAAATTCATCGCTCTCTGGGTGAAGGAATTTCTCCTCACCTCAGTTCAAAAATGTCTATCCCTTATCCTCAAAGTATGACCTCTCGTTCTGGACTTCCCCCACCGTGATGGGCGGCACGGTAGCACAGTGGTTAGCACTGCTGCTTCACAGCTCCAGGGACCTGGGTTCGATTCCCGGCCTGGGTTACTGTCTGTGTGGAGTTTGCACATTCTCCTCGTGGGTTTCCTCCGGGTGCTCCGGTTTCCTCCCACAGTCCAAAGATGTGCGGGTTAGGTTGATTGGCCAAGCTAAAGTTGCCCTTAGTGCCCTGAGATGCGTAGGTTAGAGGGATTAGTGGGTAAAATATGTAGGGATATGCGGGTAGGGCCTGGGTGGGATTGTGGTCGGTGCAGACTCAATGGGCCGAATGGCCTCTTTCTGTGCTGTAGGGTTTCTATGATTCTATGATCGGGAACATTCTTTCTGAATCTAAATCACCATCTCGGACATCAATCCCACCAGAGCCCAGATGTCATGACACAGCTTACTTTGTCTTTTTTATTGTATTGGAGAATCGGGACCTTGTTTAACAGTGCTCCAAACTCTAAAACAGAAAAGGTTGGAAGTGTGCAGTAGGCCCAACAGCCTGAGGAAGAAGCAACAGGCTCATTCTTCTTGTTGAGACACTTACCTCTAATCCTCTTATGATACGTGCTCACATACACGTCAACAGTTGACAGCAGACAAGATTGATGCCCTCAGTTAAAATATCTATAACTACCCAATTCTCATGCCTAGTTACACTGTTTATCCATTAATAGGAGACCAGAGGCTTCCAGGCAGGAACAACAATAACAATGATGTGTCTTTCATGAATTTTAGCTTGGCAATTGATAGGATAGCTCTTGGCTCAATAATTTCATGCATCTCTCTTCGACCAAGGGCATGAGAATGACCTCAAACTTTTTACACCAAGCCTGAGGTTTAATTGGATTATCCCGTCCTTATCACCAGGAAGATCCCTGCAATTAAATACTTCTGCCCTGTGAGTTAATCCTTTAATTTATTTACAGTTTAGGTGGAACATTCTAAAATCCACACTTTCTTCGTTTTTATCCTGTTTCCTGGATAGGTCATGAACGGATTCATTTTCACAATTTTATTTCATTGTTCTTTATTTAGATTGATTCACCAATCTATCAGTCTTGTATCCACTTGTAGCTTTGGCCTTTAAGTTAATAAAATTTGAATGAACTGCGGGTAATAATACCTCAGTGAGTTTCTTACCCACCTAAATATAAAGAATGTAATAACGAAGGCAATTCATTGATGACAAACAAATTATCACAAGGCATGATATTGTGTAACAGAACTCAATGAGCAGGCCCTTCTCACTCGTGGGAAGGCGATGATGCCCTGTGGCATATTCCCTGGCGGTGAGGCGGGTGAGCCATGCAAAACATCATAGACCTCAACGGGACTGGAAAATCCCACTGGCGGCCAATGATGAGCCATCTCCACTGTTGAGAAATATGCCACATGGTGGCTGGAAAATCTCTGCTGTTATCATCGAATCACAGAATCCCAACTGTGCAGAGGAAGGCCATTCAGCCCATTGAGCCTGCACTAACAGCATTCCCACGTAGACCCTATCCGCATAATCACACCTATTTACCCAGCTAATCCCCCGGGGCAATTTATCATACCCAATCAACCTAACCCACACATCTTTAGAGTGTGAGAGGCAAGCGGAGCACCCAGGGGAACCGCATGCAGACACAGGAAGAACGTGTAGACTCTGCATTGACAGTCACCAAAGGCCGGAATTGAACCCGCATCCTTTGCACTGTGAGGCAGCAGTGCTAACCATTGTGCCACCGTGTTATGATGGCCACAAAGGCCATGGGGGTTCATCAGTAGATCTCCCTGTGGGCTTTGTGGAGTATTAGTTGCCAAATGGAGCAAGTGGGGGCTTGCTCAATGAGACGCAGCCAGGGGGAATCTTAAACCTACTACTCTATCCAGACTGTTGTTGTAATTCCTGAGGTGAAGACTACCTGACTGTAAGCCGCAGAGGCAGCCCATTCTTTTAGGGCACAATAAAGGGTGTCCGTGACAGGAAACAGTTGGCTGAATTACTTTCTATAAGGAGGCCAATAGCAGAAACATTGTACCATGCTTCTGGATTCAATGTCGCCAGTGCTTCAATGATCCCAGCAGGTCAGGAAAGTTGAATATAGTTGCACATTCATTTACACCCTGCTGTGCACAGGCTACCCACCCTCTCACTCTGCCTTGCGATGCTGTTCCATCACACCACTCCTCACACCCATCTACTGTGCATGTGCACCCACCCTCAATCCAAACATTTCCTCACATCCCCAGCTATCCATCTACCACTCCCACTTAACCCCACAATTATCCAACTGGCTTCGCATTCCTGATCATCACCCTCACCACACCCACTGGATGAACACATGCCATGACACTCTGAGGGCTGGTTTTGCCCCGGTTGCAGAGATGCAGAGGATTGGGAAGATGGAGAACCGGAGCTGGTTGTCCACAGATTTCCTGGGCATTAACTGCAGAGGAGAAAGAACTGGAGATCAGCGGTATTTCTGACCATTAAGGAGGAGAGACTGGGGCCTTGCAGCGACCTGGTGACAGAGTTAAATATCAATGACTCACATTGGGGTTTCAACAGAGAGTGAAATATTATCATCTCCATAACGCTACGTTGCAGCATGCTTACCTGGCCAGTAAAATGATTATCTTTTCTCTCTGTCAAAGCCTTCACATGTACAGCACTAATCAGTGGACCTCCCATTCAATAACTTTTCAAAAGATTGAATTCTTCCTTATCATACAGTCAATGTCAGGTTCAACTGGCATCATTGAATCATAGAATCCCCACAGAGCAGAAGAAGGCCATTCAGCCCATCGAGTCTGCACCAACCAGAATTCCACCCTGACCCTATTCCCGTAACCCCATTATTTACCCTGCTAATCCCCCTGAACTTGGGTCAATTCAGCATGGCCAATCAACTGAACCCACACATCTTTGGACTGTGGGAGGAAATCGGAACACCCGGAGGAAACCCACGCAGACATGGAGAGAACGTGCAGACTCCGAACAGACAGTGACCCGAGGCCAGAATTGAACCCAGGTCCCTGGCTCTGTGAGGCAGCAGTGCTAACCACTCTGCCGCCATACCTCCTGAGTGGCTTTGCAATTGCTGAATCATTGGATAATCTTTTTTTCCAGAAACCCTCTGAGGATGAGGTGACCGACAATCTTTTCAGACTCTGCCTGTCCCACTTCTGTCAACTGGACTCTTACTTTCCTCTGAAACGCCCATCTCTCCAAGATCTGAGGAATTCCTCCACACTCACCTATGTAGCACTCCTAATATTAAATGAGTTTGTGAGCAAAAGAGGCAGCACTCCCATTAAAAATTACAAAAAGGTAAGACTTAAGTACTTTATTGAATAAGAGAACTTTTTAATCATAATAAATTTATAAACAGAAAAATACTTTTATAAATTTGTTTTGTATGTTTGTGTCGGGTTATCTCAAGAGTCAAGCCTGGGACAACAGCAGGAGAGCAGGGAAGCCTGTTGTAGGGAAAAATCCCTTGTACCAGTGCATTCAAAGAAGTCGAGTCACAAGGCAACGTTCAAAGTGTTTTTCTTTATTGTACAATTACTGGGAACCCAGGGAGAACCAACGTAACCAGCTCCGAAACAGTGGCTTGGCCACGTTGATCTCCATCCTTTCACATCAGCTCTGGATCTTTATAGGGATCCAAATTCGAGCGGGAACATTTGATTATGCATTTTTACAATATGTATAAAGTGGTCTGTCGGGTCAGGAAGTTCTCTGGGAGGCTTGTCAATTTGCATTTGTATGGTGTGTGTTTGTGTTAATGGGACGACCTGTTCTTGCCCCGGTGTTTTAATGTGTTTCCCATTATCCCCTCTATGTGTCCCCTTATCTGAATTGACCTCATTGTTTTGTGTCTGTGTTCCCTGCTTGCGAGATTAGTTGTTAATGTCATTTTGTCCTGCTGTGTGTAGGGAGATTTAATCTAATCTTTTATTCCTTTTACCCTAGTTTGTTAAGTTTCTTTGCCTGCCTTGGCCATTTTATTCCTGTAATATTTTATTGATAGTCTGGTTATGCCATATAGCCCACTCTCGGTCTTGACTCACAGATATCCCGATCTTCCTTGGCCAAAGGCCGGTTTAAAATGCAGCTTCGTGCTGTTGCTGGGCAGAATAAGGATCTTTCGTTGGCTTTGAAATTTAAAGGTCTCTCAGCTGTGCAGAGGGGGTTTGAACGAATATCCATCCGGGTGTTCCCCTCTGCATTGTAGGCACGTTATGAATGGTGCCAATATGGCTTTTGGAAAATTGCCTACTTCAAGCCGATGAGGGCTGAAGAATTGGGGATTGTGAGGGGAGAACGTGCCGAGGGCAGGGTAAAGAAAGGTGGCATGGTGGTGAAAAGGGGTAAAGGACAAATAGAAAAGAAGGTGGATGAGAAAGAGCAAATAGACTGATGGGCTCAGGATTGGAGAAGGGGACAAAGCATGTGTGTGGAAACAAATGGAGATGGAGATATCCACTCCATCTGACGAAGGAGCAGCGCTCCGAAAGCTAATGGCATTTGCGAACAAATAAACCTGTTGGACTTTAACCTGGTTAAAACTCTTACTGTGGAAACAAAGCCATAGAGATTTATTCTTATATAGCAGGTGGGCATCACTGCCTGAGCCAGCATTTATTGCCCATCCCTAATTGCACTTGGACAGAGTGGCTGGCGAGGCTGTTTCAGAGGGCATTTAAAAGTCCACCTGTGAGTCACATGTGGGCCAGACCAGGGAAGAGTGACACATTTACTTCCCTAAGGGACATTAGTGAATCATAAGACCAGAAGAAATAGGAGCAGAATTAGGCCACTCGGCCCATCGAGTCTGCTTCGCCATTCAATCATGGCTGATTTTTTTCTCATCCCCATTATCCTGCCTATTCCCCATAATCCCTGATCCCCTCATTAATCAAGAACCTATCTATCTCTGTCTCAAAGACACTCAATGACCTGGCCTTCACAGCCTTCTGCAGCATAGAGTTCCACAGATTCACCACTCTCTGGCTGAAGAATTTCCTCCTCATCTCTGTTTTTAGGGATCGTCCCTTTAGCCTGAGGTTGTGCCCTCTGCTTCCAGTTTTTCTACTGGTGAAAACACCCTCTCCATGTCCACTCTCTCCAGGCCTCGCAGTATCCTGTAAGTTTCAATAAGATCCCCCCCCTCGTGCTTCTAAACTCCAATGAGTACAGACCCAGAGTCCTCAACCGTTCCCCATATGACAAGCTCGTCATTCCAGGGATCATTCTTGTGAACCTCGTCTGGACCCCTTCCAAGGCCAGCACATCCTTCCATAGATATGGGGCCTAAAACTGCTCACAAACTCCAAACGGGGTCTGACCAGAGCCTTACAAAGCCTCAGAAGAACATCCCTACTCTTGTATTCTAGCCCTCTCGACATGAATGCTAACATTGCATTTGCCTTCCTAACTGCCGACTGAACCTGTACGTCAACCTTCAGAGAATCTTGAACAATGACTCCCAGGTCCCTTTGTGTTTCTGATTTCCTAAGCATTTTCCCATTTAGAAAATAGTCTATGCCCCCATTCCTCCTTCCAAAGTGCATAACCTCACACTTTTCCACACTGTATTCCATCTGCCACTTCTTTGCCCACTCTCCTAACTTTTCCAAGTCTTTCTGCAGCCCCCCTGCTTACTCAATAATACCTGTCCCTCTACATACCTTTGTATCATTTAGCAAAAGTGCCTTCAGTGCCTTCCTAAAATCATTCATGTATATTGTGAAAAGTTCTGCTCCCAGCACTCACCCCTGGACCACACCACTAGTCTCCAGGTGCCATCTTGAGAAATATAATTAGGGGGTTGGAGTTTAAGAGCCGTGGGGTTATGCTGCAACTGTAAAGGACCTTGGTGAGACCACATTTGGAATATTGTGTGCAGTTCTGGTCACCTCACTCTCAGAAGGATGTGGAAGTGCTGGAAAGAGTGCAGAGGAGATTTACCAGGATGCTGCCTGGTTTGGAGGGTAGGTCTTATGAGGAAAGGTTGACGGAGCTAGGGCTGTTCTCTCTGGAGCGGAGGAGGCTGAGGGGAGACTTAATAGAGGTTTATAAAATGATGAAGTGGATCGATAGAGTGAACGTTCAAAGACTATTTCCTCGGGTGGATGGAGCTATTACAAGGGGGCAAAACTATAGGGTTCGTGGTGGGAGATACAGGAAGGATATCAGAGGTAGGTTCTTTACACAGAGAGTGGTTGGGGTGTGGAATGGGCTGCCTGCAGTGATAGTGGAGTCAGACACTTTAGGAACATTTAAGCGGTTATTGGATAGGCACATGGAGCACACCAGGATGATAGGGAGTGGCATAGCTTGATCTTGGTTTCAGATAAAGCTCGGCACAACATCGTGGGCCGAAGGGCCTGTTCTGTGCTGTACTGTTCTATGTTCTATATCCCTTTATCCCCACTCTCTGTCTTCTGCCAGTCAGCCAATCCTCTATCCATGCCAGGATCGTACCCTTAATACCATGAGCACTTAACTTATTTAACAGTCTCCTCTGCGGCACCTTGTCAAAGGCCTTCTGGAAATCTAAATAAATCACGTCCACTGGTTCTCCTTTATCTAACTTCTTTGTTACCTCCTCAAAGAACTCCAACAGATTTGTCAGACATGACCTCCCCTTGACAAAGCCGTGCTGACTCAGCCCTATTTTATCATGCACTTCCAAGTACTCTGCGATCTCATCTTTAATAATGGACTCTAAAATCTTGCCAATGACCAAAGTCAGGCTAACCGGCCTATAATTTCCCGTCTGCTGCCTCCCTCCCTTCTTAAACAGCGATGTTACATTAGCTACTTTCCAGTCCTCTGGTACCCTCCCTGTCTCCAGTGATTCCTGAAAGATCACCACCAATGCCTCTACAATTCCTTCAGCTATCTCTTTTAGAACCCTGGGGTGTAGTCCATCCGGTCCAGGTGATTTATCCACTTTCAGACCTTTCACTTTCCCAAAACCTTCTCCTTAGTGATGGTCTCTACGTTCACCTGTGCCCCTGACTCTCCTGGAGCCCTGGCATCCCAATGGTATCTTCCACTGTGAAGGCTGATGCAAAGTAACTATTCAGTTCCTCTGCCATTGCTTTGTTTCCCATTGTTACTTCTTCAGCCTCATTTTCCAGTGATCCAATTTTTGCCTCTCTTTTACCTTTTATATATAGAAAAAAACTCTTCCTGTCTCCTTTTATATTACTAGCTAGCTTACGCTCATTTTTCATCTTCTCATCCCTTATTGCTTTTTTAATTGTCCTCTGCTCGCTTTTAAATGCTTCCCAATCCTCTGGCTTCCCACTAATCTTCGCCACTTTGTGTGCTTTTTCTTTTGCTTTTATGTTGTCCTTGACTTCCCTCGTCAGCCATGGATGCCTCGTCCTCCCCTTAGCATGTTTCCTCCTCTTTGGGATGAATTTCTGTTGTGCCTCCCGAATAACTCTCAAAAACTCCTGCCATTGTTGTTCCACTGTCTTCCCTGCTCGGCTCCCTTTCCAATCAACTCTGGCCAGCTCCTTCCTCATGTCTTTGCAGTTACCTTTATTTAATTGTAATACCGTTACATCTGACTCCAGCTTCTCCCTCTCAAACTGCAGTGTAAATTCTATCATATTGTGGTCACTGCTCCCTCAGAGTTCCTTCACCTTAAGTTCCCGAATCAAGTCTGCCTTATTACACATCACCAAATCCAGAATTGCCTGTTCCTGAGGAGGCTCTGTCACAAGCTGCTCCAAGAAGCCATCTCTCAGACAGTCCACAAATTACTTTTCTTGGGATCCACTACCTACCTGATTTTCCCAGTCCACCTGCATATTGCAGTCCCCCATGATTATTGTAATGATGCCTTTTTTCTATCTCCTGATTTATTTTCTGCTCCACATCCTGAATATTGCTAGGGGGCCTGTACATAACTCCCATCAGGGTGGGGCTTTCCTCTATGACAACCAACAGTGGTTTCATGATCATGGTTAGACTTTTACTTCATTCAAATTTCACCATCTGCCACTGCAGGAATCGAACACGGTTTCCCAGAGCATCACACTGGGTTTCCGTATTTCTAATCCAGTGACTACATCACCACAGTTACATGCTCGTTTGAGATAGCTGTGCTTTTAAATACACGGGGAGTCAAGGCGAGATAACACAAGGGGTACAACAAGGTTTTGATACTGATAAATTTCATGTTGTTTCCATGAAATCAGTGCCACATTGATGCCCAAGTGCCAAGACAGATAAGTGAGATCCAAGGCTGGTGGACAGGTTAAACACTGAGATGTGTCATTGCCAATGATTTCAATATTTCTGGTGGCTGCATTGAAACGGCATTGCTGATATCCAGACTTCTACTGGGAGAGAAACCAAAACCATTGGCCCCTGTGGATGGATTCCCCAAGATTCACTGCCAACGGATCGAAAAGCCCAAATAACAAAGCACATTTCACCAAGTGTTAGAACTGTGAATCAAGAATCATTTTCCTGAAAGAAAATGAATAATTTCTGAATAATTGTTAATTAATTTTACATTTTCAATCGACTTAATTCTAAATAAATGAATTTCCCGGTTGTCGCTGCTAGTAGATGAGGTGCCACAGTGAGAAATCACCTTTCCATCCACACTTTCTCCAACTATCAGTTGTGTTTTGATTAGTAAAACAGCCTGAAACTGCGAAGAAATTACTTCTTCGTTGCTCAACCTTCAAACATAATTGGCTGGATTTGGGGAGAAATGAACTCGAAGGAAATGCTAATTTGAAGTCTCTTTTAGCATCCAAAATGGCTGTTCTTGAAATTTAACAACTTCAAAGCATGAACTTTCTCCTCCACATTCACCCCATTTCCATTTATTTTATTTCATTTCTTCCTTTCATTTTATTCACCCCATTTTTATTACTTTATGTTCTTAATTTGATATTTCCACTTCTAAAATCTCACTTCCCATCTTGTTTTCCAACCTCACTCCAGTACGAAGGGCCAACTGCTACATTCCTCAGGTTGTCCTTCGACATCTTTGTTCTGCCATTCACACATTCCACTCTCTTAATGGATGCTCTGAGCACCACTCTCAGCTTTTATCATCACCATTTACATTCCATGTTTTTTGTCTATGCCAGTCCAACAATTATGGCCACCCAACTGGTGGTGGCACGGTGGCACAGTAATTAGCACTACCATGTCACTGCGCGAGGGTCCCGGGTTCGATACCTGGTCTTGGGTCTCTGTCTGTGTGGAGTCTGCACGTTCTCCCCGTGTCTGTGTGGGTTTCCTCCAGGTACTCCGGTTTACTCCCACAGTCCAAAGATGTGCGTGTTAGGTTGATTTTCCATGCTAAATTCCTCCTTAGTGTTCGGAGGATTAGCCAGGGTAAACATGTGGGGTTATGGGGATAGGAGTTGGGTGGGATTGTGGTCGGTGCAAACCTGTTGGGCTGACTGGCCTCCTTCTGCATTGTGGGATACTATGATTCCAACCCACCTCCCCCTCCCCCTCACAGTATAAATCTTGTCCAATTTTTCTTGCTTTCAGATCTGACAACGTTTCATCCAGACTCGAAATGTTGGCTCTGTTCTCTCTCCACAGAGGCTGTCAGACCTGCTGAGAATTTCCAGCATTTTCTGTTTTTGTTTTAGATTCCAGCATCCACAATATTTTGCCTTGACCAGTTCTTGAAATTTAAATCGGGTGAATGTTTAAAAACAAGCCAGAAAGAAACTAAAGGTTGTTCTCTAATTATGGGACACTCTTCCTTCTCTTTTATTTCTTGTTCATTTCCCCACACTGGAAATATTATTTTTTTAGAACTGATAAGGCTGAGTTGATATAATCCTCCTTCAAGGCTTTGATCCTTCAGCTCCCGACTCTCTAATTCTGGTCACTTGGATGAAATTAGGGCATTCGCAACTCATTCAGAGAAAAACCTTCTTGCAGTTCATTGTGACGGACTTCTTTGAATTAACCGCAGGAGACTCAGGGATAATCGTTCATTCATGATTCAAGCATGGAGGCCACTACCACAGAGAAACCTCCAAAGTTGTACTCTCCTCTAATGCAGCATTCAGCTCCAATACAGCTTGAACAGGGAGAGCACTCCAATGCAGCTCTCTCCTTGTAAGTCACGGATACACACTGTTTATGCAGTTAATTAGTACACCGAACATTGTTTAAAATTCCGATCTTCATAGAAACCCTACAGTGCAGAAAGAGGCCATCTGGCCCATCGAGTCTGCACCCAGGCCCTACCCCAATATCCCGACACATTTGCAATGGCTCATTGTTCCACTGGAGCAAGCTGAGAGGGAGTGATTGGAGGCAGCAGTGCTGGTGAGAGATTAATTGAATTGTTTATTTATTTAATTAGTCAGCGAGTGTGTGTTTTTTTTTGGTCTTTACTTTTGCAGTTGTATTTTAAGTTTAAAGTGAAAACTGGAAGTGGGCTGCTAAGGAGTCTGGGAAGGGTTTTTTAAGCGCGTGAAGTATAAAAGGTAGGCTGCAGTATACAGCGGGCAGCATCGGGAGCGGGCAGTGGAGTGTGTGGGAAGCAGAGTGTGAGCTATAAGGCTTTGGCTCACAGGGCTTAGGCAGAAAGGGCGAGGCAGGGGTGAGTTTAATTCATTCTTGCTGTTTCTACCTGGTACTGGCAAGGTATCTAGAGGGGATGGGTGTGCAGGCAGTGCTATGTTCCTCTTGCACTATGTTTGAGGTGAGGGACGATGACAGTGTCCCTGCTGATTACATCTGTGGGAAGTGCACCCATCTGCAGCTCCTCCAAAACCGTGTTAGGGAACTGGAGCTGGAGTTGGATGAACTTATGATCATTAGGGACGCAGAGGTGGCCATAGACAGAAGCTTTAGGGATACAGTTACTCCGAGGAATGAAAACAGATGGGTGACGGTGAGAGGGGCTGGAGGAAGCAGTCCGTGCAGGGATCCCCGGTGGTCGTTCCCCATAGCAACAAGTATTCCGCTTTGGATACGTTTGAGGGGGATGACATACCAGTGGTGAGCCGCAGTGAGAGGATCTCCAGCACTGTGTCCGCCTCTGTGGCTCGGGAGGGTAAGGGGCAGAGCGGGAGGGCAATAGTAATTGGGGACTCGTTAGTTAGAGGGATAGATAGGAGGTTCTGTGGCAGCAAAAGAGACTCACGGATGGTATGTTGCCTACCGGATGCCAAGGTCCGTGACGTCTCAGACCGTGTTTTCCGGATTCTGAAGGGGGAGGGGAAACAGTCACAAGTCGTGGTACACGTTGGTACCAACGACATAGGTAAGAGAAGGGACGGGGATTTAAAGCAGGAATTTCTGGAGCTGGGCTGGAAGCTGAGAGCCAAGACGAAACATGTGGTCATCTCTGGTACGTTGCCGGTGCCACGTGATAGCGAGTTGAGGAACAGGGAGAGAGTGCAGTTAAACATGTGGTTGCAGGGATGGTGTAGGAGGGAGGGTTTCAGATACGTGGATAATTGGAACACATTCTGGGGAAGGTGGGACCTGTACAAACAGGACGGGGTGCACCTGAACCAGAGGGGCACCAATATCCTGGGAGGGAAATTTGTTACGGCTCTTCAGGGGGGTTTAAACTAATTTGTCAGGGGAGTGGGAAAAGGAGTTGTAGTCCAGAAGTCAGTGAGGATGGTGAGGTATTGGGGAAGGGCGGCACGGTAGCACAGTGGTTAGCACTGCTGCTTCACAGCTCCAGGGTCCTGGGTTCGATTCCCGGCTCGGGTCACTGTCTGTGTGGAGTTTGCACATTCTCCTCGTGTCTGCGTGGGTTTCCTCCGGGTGCTCCGGTTTCCTCCCACAGTCCAAAGATGCGCGGGTTAGGTTGATTGGCCAGGTTAAAAATTGCCCCTTAGAGTCCTGGGATGCATAGGTTAGAGGGATTAGCGGGTAAATATGTGGGGGTAGGGCCTGGGTGGGATTGTGGTCGGTGCAGACTCGATGGGCCGAATGGCCTCCTTCTGCACTGTAGGGTTTCTATGTTTCTATGTTTCTATGTATCAGGGTCAAGGGTGGGTACCGGTAGACAGGAAGGTGGGTTGAAGTGTGTCTACTTCAATGCAAGGAGCATCCGGAACAAGGTAGATGAACTTGGGGCGTGGATTGGTACTTGGGACTACGATGTTGAGGCCATTACGGAGACATGGGTAGAACAAGGACAGGAATGGTTGTTGGACGTTCCGGGGTATAGATGTTTCACTAAGTGTAGGGAAGCTGGTAAAAGAGGTGGAGGAGTGGCATTGTTAATCAAGGATAGTTTAACGGCTGCGGAAAGGCACTTCGAGGGGGATCTGCACACTGAGGTAATATGGGCTGAGGTTAGAAATAGGAAAGGAGCGGTCACGTTGTTAGGAGTTTACTATAGGCCCCCAAATAGTAATAGAGATGTGGAGGAAGAAATTGCTAAGCAGATCATGGATATGTGTAGGGGTCACAGGGTAGTTGTCATGGGGGACTTTAACTTTCCAAATATTGATTGGAACCTTTGTAGGTCAAATAGTTTGGATGGGGCAGTTTTTGTGCAGTGTGTACAGGAGGGTTTCCTGACACAATATGTGGATAGGCCGGCAACAGGTGAGGCCACATTGGATTTGGTACTGGGAAATGAATCAGGCCAAGTGTTAGATTTGGTTGTGGGAGAGCACTTTGGAGATAGTGACCACAATTCGGTGTCTTTTGTTATTGCAATGGAGAGGGATAGGGCCGTACGGCAGGGCAAGGTTTACAATTGGGGGAGAGGTAATTATGATGCGATTAGGCAAGAATTAGGGGGCATAAGTTGGGAACAGAAACTGTCAGGGAAAGGAACTAATGAAAAGTGGAACTTTTTCAAGGAACAAATACTGGATGTCCTTGATAGGTATGTCCCTGTCAGGCAGGGAGGAAATGGCCGAGTGAGGGAACCATGGTTCACGAAAGAGGTGGAATGTCTTGTGAAAAGGAAGAGGGAAGCTTATGTAGGGATGAGGAAACAAGGTTCAGATGGCTCGATTGAGGGTTACAAGTTAGCAAGGAATGAGCTGAAAAAGGGGCTTAGGAGAGCTAGGAGGGGACACGAGAAGTCCTTGGCGGGTCGGATCAAGGAAAACCCCAAGGCTTTTTACTCTTATGTGAGGAATAAAAGAATGACCAGGGTGAGGTTAGGGCCGGTCAAGGACAGTAGTGGGAACTTGTGTATGGAGTCAGTAGAGATAGGTGAGGTGATGAATGAATACTTTTCTTCAGTGTTCACCAAGGAGAGGGGCCATGTTTTTGAGGAAGAGAAGGTGTTACAGGCGAATAGGCTGGAGGAAATAGATGTTCGGAGGGAGGATGTCCTGGCAGTTTTGCATAAACTGAAGGTCGAGAAGTCCCCTGGGCCTGATGAAATGTATCCTAGGATTCTTTGGGAGGCAAGGGATGAGATTGCAGAGCCTTTGGCTTTGATCTTTGGGTCCTCGCTGTCCACGGGGATGGTGCCAGAGGACTGGAGAATGACGAATGTTGTTCCTCTGTTTAAGAAAGGGAATAGAAATGACCCTGGTAATTATAGACCGGTTAGTCTTACTTCGGTGGTTGGTAAATTGATGGAAAAGGTCCTTAGAGATGGGATTTACGACCATTTAGAAAGATGCGGATTAATCCAGGATAGTCAGCATAGATTTGTGAAGGGCAAGTCGTGCCTCACAAATTTGATAGAATTTTTTGAGGAGGTAACTAAGTGTGTTGATGAAGGTAGGGCAGTTGATGTCATATACATGGATTTTAGTAAGGCGTTTGATAAGGTCCCCCATGGTCGGCTTATGATGAAAGTGAGGTGGTGTGGGATAGAGGGAAAGTTGGCCGATTGGATAGGTAACTGGCTGTCTGATCGAAGACAGAGGGTGGTGGTGGATGGAAAATTTTCGGATTGGAGGCAGGTTGCTAGCGGAGTGCCGCAAGGATCAGTGCTAGGTCCTCTGCTCTTTGTGATTTTTATTAATGAATTAGAGGAGGGGGCTGAAGGGTGGATCAGTAAATTTGCTGATGACACCAAGATTGGTGGAGTAGTGGATGAGGTGGAGGGCTGTTGTAGGCTGCAAAGAGACATAGATAGGATGCAAAGCTGGGCTGAAAAATGGCAGATGGAGTTTAACCCTGATAAATGTGAGGTGATTCATTTTGGTAGGACTAATTTAAATGTGGATTACAGGTTCAAAGGTAGGGTTCTGAAGAATGTGGAGGAACAGAGAGATCTTGGCGTTCATATCCACAGATCTCTAAAGGTTGCCACTCAAGTGGATAGAGCTGTGAAGAAGGCCTATAGTGTGTTAGCTTTTATTAACAGGGGGTTGGAGTTTAAGAGCCGTGGGGTTATGCTGCAACTGTAAAGCACCTTGGTGAGACCACATTTGGAGTATTGTGTGCAGTTCTGGTCACCTCACGATAGGAAGGATGTGGAAGCGCTGGAAAGAGTGCAGAGGAGATTTACCAGGATGCTGCCTGGTTTGGAGGGTAGGTCTTATGAGGAAAGATTGCGAGAGCTAGGGCTGTTCTCTCTGGAGCGGAGGAGGCTGAGGGGAGACTTAATAGAGGTTTATAAAATGATGAAGGGGATAGATAGAGTGAACGTTCAAAGACTATTTCCTCGGGTGGATGGAGCTATTACAAGGGGGCATAACTATAGGGTTCGTGGTGGGAGATACAGGAAGGATATCAGAGGTAGGTTCTTTACGCAGAGAGTGGTTGGGGTGTGGAATGGACTGCCTGCAGTGATAGTGGAGTCAGACACTTTAGGAACATTTAAGCGGTTATTGGATAGGCACATGGAGCACACCAGGATGATAGGGAGTGGGATAGCTTGATCTTGGTTTCAGATAAAGCTCGGCACAACATCGTGGGCCGAAGGGCCTGTTCTGTGCTGTACTGTTCTATGTTCTATGTTCTATTTACCCGCTAATCCTTCTAACCTACGCATTTCAGGACACGAAGGGGCAATTTAGCATGGCCAATGAACCTAACCTGCACATCTTTGGACTGTGGGAGGAAACCGACGCACCCGGAGGAAACCCACGCAGACACGAGGAGAATATGCAAACTCCACACAGTGACCCAAGCCAGGAGTCGAACCCAGTTCCCAGGAGCTCTGAAGCAGCAGTGCTAACCACTGTGCTACCGTGCCACCCATTGTCCACATTTATTCATTTCCTGGAACAGATTTGAATATTTTTTCCCAATATTATCTCCAGATTTGTATGGGGGTTACATGCATAGTTTAAGTTAAATCATTTGCGTCACAAGTAGGTTTACATCAACGCTGCAATGAGATTATTGTGAAAATCCACTAGTTGCCACACTCCGGCGCCTGTTCGGGGGTACATTGAGGGAGAATTTAGTATGACCAATGCATCGAACTAGCATGTCTTTCAGACTGTGAGATGAAACTGGAGCACCCAGAGGAAATGCACGCAGACACCGGGAGAACGCGCAAACTCCACACAGACAGTGACCCAAACGGGGAATCGAACCCAGGTCCTGGTGCTCTGCAGCAGCAGTGATAACCACTGTGCCACCGTGCCGCCCATCAAGAAAGCTAAGGTGGAGCAAAGTGACTCGGAAAGTTGCAGAATTAGCAAATGTCACAAGCCAAAATTAGGCCATTTAGTCCATCAAGATAGTTTGCGCCACTTGCACCATCTAGTGGACACTCACCTTATCACTGACTATACTCCTTGCAATTCTCTTATTCGGGCATCTACCTCATTCCCCGCAGGCCCCTCCCCCACCTCCGCTTCCCGCCCCCACCAACACTGAAAGTAAACAATGACAATCGGATTATTTGAAATTTGCTTTTATTGATAATACAAAGTACTATTCTAAGAACCCAAAACCAATGCAGCAGAATACAGTTCACATTGCAAAGTTTATCATAAATGCACATGGAGACCGCGTGACCTTACTTCTTGCTGCACCTACAGTCTATGGAGTCTTTATTACAGTCGAGAAACGGGCAGTGCAGTTACAATATCATGATTTCTTGCTAAATACACTTTGTCATCTAAAATAATTTCTTCAGAATGATTTTCTTTTTGTTATTGAAGTCGAAATTCTTCAGATGATGGGGTACGAAGCACGATGGGTAATGCCACATATGTTCTTGCCCTTCGCTAACCGTATGTAGCCTCCCTCACTCCAGGATGTTCCCCATCTAGAAAAGGAGGTCACATGTTAATATCCGACACCAATCGAATCAAATCCAAAATGAACAGAGTTAACAGAGGGAAATGGAGCATCGAACACAGGTGCAGGAGTAGAGGCCATTTGGCACTTCGAGCCTGCACCACAAAAACAGCAGCGCCCAATGTCGGGATGCTTTGCAAGTTTGCTTTGGTAATATTGGCCACTTATTCATGTATCTTGAATGCATTTGGATTCATTTAGCTTACATTCTCAGCAGGAGATCAGATTTACTTTACAAAGAGTTCACTTCCAGAGATACACAATCCATTGAGAAAAAGTCTTTGGATAATTAGATGAAGTACCAAACGAAAGAGACAACACATTTGTGTACACTTACATTTCAGATTAGTTTTGAGAAAATGCGGGGAATGCTCCTGTCCCGCCTGCCACGGGAATCATAACGGGCAAGGGTGTGGACCATGGTAAAGGCTGTTGGCCTCAGGAAGGATTTCCAGTTTTGGGATGAGCACAGCTGGAAAATTTCACCCAATGAGAGGCTACTGAGTGCAGCCTAACTTGCCTGGATGGTGCAGCTCCAGTAACACTCAAGAAGCTCGACACCATCCAGTACAAAGCAGCCCACTTGACTGGCACCGCATCCACAAACATCCATTCACTCCACCACTGACGTTCAGTCGCAGCAATGTGTACTATCTACAAGATGCACTGCAGTAATTCACCACAGATCCTTAGACAGCACCTGCCAAACCCACGAGCACTTCCATCTAGAAAGACAAGGGCAGCAGATACATTGGAATACCACAAGAGTTCGTGTCCCACTAACTTGATTGAGTTTTTTGAGGAAGTGACGAAGATGATTGATGAGGGTAGGACAGTGGATTTTGTCCACATAGACTTCAGTAAGGCCTTTGACATGGTCCCTCATGGCAGACTGGTACAGAAAGTGAAGTCGCACAGGATCAGATGTGAGCTGGCAAGATGGATATAGAACTGATTCAGTCATAGAAGACAGAGTGTAGCAGTGGAAGGATGCGTTTCTGAATGGAGGGCTGTGACAAGTGGCGTTTCTCAGGGATCAGTGCTGGAACCTTTGCTGTTTGTAATATATATAAATGATTTGGAGGAAAACGTAACTGGCTTAATTAGTAAGCTTGTGGACGACACAAAGGTGGCGGATTTGCGGAGAGTGATGAGGACCGTGAGAGGATACAGCAGGATATAGACCGGTTGGAGACTTGGGTGGAGAGATGGCTGATAGAGTATCATGCGAACAAATCTGAGGTAATGCATTTTGGAAGGTCTGATAATGAGAGGAAATATACAGTAAATGGCAGAACCCTTAAGAGTATTGATAGGCAGAGGGATCTGGGTGTGCAGGTACACCCAGTGGCAACGCAGATGGAGAAGATAGTCAAGAAGGCATACAGCATGCTTGCCTTCATCAGCCGGGGCATTGAATTTAAAAATTGGCAAGTCATGTTGCAGCTTTATACAACCTCACTCAGGCCACACTTGGAATATAGTGTGCAATTCTGGTCGCAAAACTACCAGAAGGATGTGGAGGCTTTGGAGAGGGTACAGAAAAGATTTACCAGGATGTTGCTTGATATGGAGGACATTAGCTATGAGGAGAGGTTGAAGAAACTTGGTTTGTTCTCACTGGAAAGACGGAGGTTGAGGGGGGACCTCATAGAAGTCGACAAGTTTATGAGGGGCATGGACAGAATGGAGAGTCAAAGCTTTTTCCCATGGTGGAAGAGTCAATTACGAGGGGGCATTGGTTTAAGGTGCAAGGGGGGCAGTTTAAAGGAGATGTACGAGGTAAGTTTTTTACACTGAGGGCGGTGGGTGCCTGCAACTCGCTGCCAGGGAGGGTAGTGGAAGCAAATATGATAGTGACTTTGAGGGGCATCTTGACAAATACATGACTAGGATGGGAATAGAAAGATATGGTCCCTGGAAGGGTTTTAGTTCAGATGGGCAGCATGGTCGGTGTGGGCTTGGAGGGCCGAAGGGCTTGTTCCTGTGCTGTAATTATCATTGTTCTTTGTTCTTCCCATTGATATTCAAAATGTCATTTGAAACATAGAAAATAGGAGCAGAAGTAGGCAATTCGGCCCTTTGTGCCTGCTCCAACATTCATTATGATCATGGCTGATCATCCAGTTCAGTAACCTGCTCCCGGTACCGCCCAACCCCCGCCCCCCACTTTGTACCATTTTATCCCTTCAGCCTCAAGAGTCATATCGAACTCCTTCTTGAAAACATACAGGGTGGGATTCTCTGCCCCCCTCGACCCCAAGCCCCCCCGCAACACTCTCCCCCACAACGCGTTTCTTACTGGCGGGAGATGGACCACCGTTGGCCGGCAGTGGGATGCTCTGCACCCTCATGCCACCCCTCACCCTCCCTTCCCCCCACCCACCCCCCCTCCCACCACTGGGAAACTCGCAGTGGGAGTGCGCCATCAACTGGAAGATCTCAC
The DNA here is from genome assembly GCF_964213995.1 of Mustelus asterias. NCBI lineage: Eukaryota > Metazoa > Chordata > Chondrichthyes > Carcharhiniformes > Triakidae > Mustelus > Mustelus asterias. Next base: position 11,361,394 of record NC_135826.1, on the reverse strand, counting down.
CCACAATCTTTTGGACTCAATTATTTTCTGTGGTCCAGAATCCCACAGGTTGCCACTCTCTGGGTAAAGAAACGTCCCCTCATCTCAGTTCTAAAGATTTACCCCATATCGGAAAGAGTGTGACTGCTGGTTTTGGACTCCCTCACCATCAGGAACACTCTTCCTGCATCGACCCTGTCAACTCCTGTTGTGTTCCACTTTACCTGACGATTGTCAGATTCAGGAACTATTGTAAACACATTTTGGAAAAGTTAATTCAAACATATCAGCTGACTTGCATTGAACAGACATGGTTTAATGTAATCGGGACCTACCTGGTTTGACTAACGCCAGTACAACTTTCGGGAAATATTAGAAGCTCCATCAATTTCTTCCAGTTTTACCATTTCAAAATCCAGCAATGCCTGGTCTGTCTCATTTCCATTTTCAGATATCATGGCATTCGTGTACAAGCCAGCAAACTCCCTTTGTGTCTGGGAGAAAGGATTGCATGTTAACTATGAGACTTACCCGTGTGGTTGTAATGATATAAAAGCACCAATCACTCAGGAGAGATTGAGTAAACATGTTGTGGGTTCATTCGTAAAGATAAGATACATAGGAACATTTATACAGCAATACAAAGTTTAACAACACCAGAGCAGCCAAGTCAACTGCTGTGTGCTCAGTTGAACATCAAAAGTGAAACTGATTGCAGCATGACATCACTGGAGAGAAGTTTGTCATGCTATAATCCCTTAAAGGCACGTGAAAACATGACTATTTCGACAAGATATGGAAAGCCAAAAAGGTGCCACAGTGGCACAGTGGTTATCATTACTGCCCCACAGTGCCAGGGACCTGTGTTTGATTCCCGGCTTGGGTCACTGTCTGTGTGGAGTCTGCACATTCTCCCCGTGTCTGCGTGGGTTACCCCCGAGTGATACAGTTTCCACCCACACTTCAAAAGGCTCCAAAGAAGTGTGTGATAAATTGATTGGCCATGCTAAATTGACCCTGAGTGTCCCGGTAGGCGGATGTTGGGGGGATTAGCTGGGTCAATAAGTGGGATATTGGGGATAGGGCTGGGGTGGGATTGTTGTCAGTGCAGACTTGATGGGCCGAATGGCTTCCTTCTGCTGATAGCCCCATTGAAGTGTATGAACTGAAGACAGTGGGTGTACCGTGTGCAGTAATTGTACCTTTGCTTGGTCGGGATATAATTCTTCAGTTTCAATGCTGTGGTCTCACATGTATTGGAAGGCACGATACGGTAAGCTTCAAATGCACCCATGGGTCTTACATTCATCGGAGCAGTCAATGATGAGGAGGGGGGTGGAGAGAGAGGGAACACACCTCCCACTCTCTGCTCATCAAAGCCACTGGCAACCTGTCATCTTTGCTGGGCAGCCTTATTTAAACTAAGTGTGTTTCCGACTCCTTTTCTCCCAAGGGTACAAGCAATACTCATCCCCACCCTGTCAAGCTGATGTCCACTCCCACCCCGCGCCTTGGTAAAATTCAGCCCACGCACTATTGAGGTTCCATGCTTCACAAAACAATTCTCTTGCCCTTTATCATTGAACTTTGACCACAATACCTTTGACCACATGATTTCATTCCATCGAGGTATTAAAAAGTCAAATTGTAAATCAGCATTGATAATTTTATTTCCCCATCTGGACTTCTGAAAATCTGCCAGGCATCCAAAGCGTTCGATCAGAACATTGGCATTGGAAAATTCAGAAGCACCTGAATGTATATGTACCTTGATTAATATTCAAAATATAGTTTTCTCTGTTCCCTGTCTGAATCCCTGAGACCCAATTGCCTGCTGCTGTGCTCAGTATCTCTGCCTATTAGCTCCTAGAGGAACAGCACCCACAAGTTCTTCCTCTTGCTATTTCCCCAAGCTCCATCCCTCAAAACATCAAAAATGGTCCAAGTTTGTTATGGCAGAAATGAATAATTGATGGAGTACAAAGGAACTGAACATGAAACAATCCGCAGCCCCAACAAAGTCAATCAAATCAGTTGACTTGCATTGAACAGACATGGTTTACTGTAGTAGGGACCTACCTCGTTCGATTCAAGCAGGTCCACCACTCGGGAAATATTAGAAGCTCCATCAATTTCTTCCAGTTTCTCCAATTCAAAATCCAACAATGCCTGGTCTGTCTCATTTCCCATTTCAGATATCATTGCATCCGTGTACAAACCAGCAAACTCCCTTTGTGTCTGGGCGAAAGGATTGCATGTTAACTATGAGACTTACCCGTGTGGTTGTAGTGATATAAAAGCACCAATCATTCAAGATGGGTTGGGTAAAAAAGCTGTGGGTTCATTCGTTAAGACGAGGCACATAGGAACATTTATACAGCAATACAAAGCTTGACAACACCAGAGTAGCAGAGTCAACTGCTGTGTGCTCAGTTGAACATCAAAAGTGAAACTGTATGCAGCATGACATCACCGCAGTGATGTTTGTCATGCTATAATCCCTTAAAGGCACGTAACAACATGACTATTTCTACAAGATATGGAAAGCCAAAAAGGTGCCACAGTGGCACAGTGGTTATCATTACTGCGCCACAGTGCCAGGGACCTGTGTTCAATTCCCGGCTTGGGTCACTGTCTGTGTGGAGTCTGCACGTTCTCCCCGTGTCTGCGTTGGTTACCTGCGAGTGACACAGTTTCCTCCCACACTTCAACAGGCTCCAAAGATGTGTGTGATCAATTGATTGGCCATGCTCAATTGACCCTGAGTATCCCGGTATGCGGATGTTGGGGGGATTAGCCGCGTCAATAAGTGGGATAATGGGGATAGGGCTGGGGTGGGATTGTTGTCAGTGCAGACTTGATGGGCCGAATGGCTTCCTTCTGCTGATAGCCCCATTGAAGTGTATGAACTGAAGACAGTGGGTGTACCGTGTGCAGTAATTGTACCTTTGCTTGGTCGGGATATAATTCTTCAGTTTCAATGCCGTGGTCTCACATGTATTGGAAGGCACGATACGGTAAGCTTCAAATGCACCCATAGTTCTTACATTCATCGGAGCAGTCAATGATGAGGAGGGGGGTGGAGAGGGAGGGAACACACCTCCCACTCTCTGCTCACTAAAGCCACTGGCAACCTGTCATCTTTGCCGGGCAGCCTTATTTAAACTAAGTGTGTTTCCGACTCCTTTTCTCCCAAGGGGGCAAGCAATACGTATCCCCACCCTGTCAAGCTGTTGTCCACTCCCACCCTGCGCCTTGGTAAAATTCAGCCCACGCACTATTGAGGTTCCATGCTTCACAAAACAACTCTCTTGCCCTTTATCATTGAACTTTGATCACAATACCTTTGACCACATGATTTCATTACATCGAGGTATTAAAAAGTCAAAATGTAAATCAGCTTTGATTATTTTATTTCCCCATCTGGACTGCTGAGAATTTGCTCGGCATCCAAAGCGTTCGATCAGAACATTGGCATTGCAAAATTCAGAAGCACCTGACTGTATATGTACCTTGATTAATGTTCAAAATATAGGTTTCTCTGTTCCCTGTCTGAATCCCTGAGACCCAATTGCCTGCTGCTGTGCTCAGTATCTCTGCCTATTAGCTCCTAGAGGAACAGCACCCACAAGTTCTTCCTCTTGCTATTTCCCACAGCTCCATCCCTCAAAACATCAAAAATGGTCCAAGTTTGTTATGGCAGAAATGAATAATTGATGGAGTCCAAAAGAACTGACCAGGAAACAATCCGCAGCCCCAACAAAGTCAATCAAATCAGTTGACTTGCATTGAACAGACATGGTTTAATGTAGTAGGGACCTACTTCGTTCCATTCAAGGTCCACCACTCGGGAAATATTAGAAGCTCCATCAATTTCTTCCAGTTTCGCCGAGTCAAAATCCAACAATGCGTGGTCTGTCTCATTTCCCGGTTCATATATCACTGCATCCGTGTCCAAACCAGCAAACACCCTTTGTGTCTGGGAGAAAGGATTGCATGTTAACTATGAGATTTACCCGTGTGGTTGTAATGATATAAAAGCACCAATCATTCAAGATGGATTGGCTAAAAATGTTGTGGGTTCATTCGTTAAGACTAGGCACATAGGAACATTTATACAGCAATACAAAGCTTGAGAACACCAGAGCAGCCGAGTCAACTGCTGTGTGCTCAGTTGAACATCAAAAGTGAAACTGATTGCAGCATGACATCATTGGAAAGAGGTTTGTAATGCTCTAATCCCTTAAAGGCACGTGAAAACATGACTATTTCTACAAGATATGGAAAGCCAAAAAGGTGCCACTGTGGCACAGTGGTTATCATTACTGCCCCACACTGCCAGGGGCCTGCGTTCAATCCCCGGCTTGGGTCACTGTCTGTGTGGAGTCTTCACGTTCTCCCCGTGTCTGCCTGGGTTACCCGCGAGTGATACAGTTTCCTCCCACACTTCGAGAGGCTCCAAAGATGTGTGTGATAAATTGATTGGCCATGCTCAATTGACCCTGAGTATCCCGGTATGCGGATGTTGGGGGGATTCGCCGCGTCAATAAGTGGGATAATGGGGATAGGGCTGAAGTGGGATTGTAGTCAGTGCAGTCTTGATGGGCCGAATGGCTTCCTTCAGCTGATAGTTCCATTGAAGTGTATGAACTGAAGACAGTGGGTGTACCGTGTGCAGTAATTGTACCTTTGCTTGGTCGGGATGTAATTCTTCAGTTTCAATGCCGTCGTCTCACATGTATTGGAAGGCACGATACGGTAAGCTTCAAATGCACCCATGGGTCTTGCATTCATCGGAGCAGTCAATGATGAGGAGGGGGGTGGAGAGGGAGGGAGCACACCTCCCAATCTCTGCTCATTAAAGCCACTGGCAACCTGTCATCTTTGCCGGGCAGCCTTATTTAAATTAAGTGTGTTTCCGACTCCTTTTCTCCCAAGGGGGCAAGCAATACGTATCCCCACCCTGTCAAGCTGATGACCACTCCCACCCTGCGCCTTGGTAAAATTCAGCCCACGCACTATTGAGGTTCCATGCTTCACAAAACATCTCTCTTGCCCTTTATCATTGAACTTTGACCACAATACCTTTGACCACATGATTTCATTACATCGAGGTATTAAAAAGTCAAATTGTAAATCAGCTTTGATTATTTTATTTCCCCATCTGGACTTCTGAGAATCTGCTCGGCATCCAAAGCGTTCGATCAGAACATTGGCATTGCAAAATTCAGAAGCACCTGAATGTATATGTACCTTGATTAATATTCAAAATATAGATTTCTCTGTTCCCTGTCTGAATCCCTGAGACCCAATTGCCTGCTGCTGTGCTCAGTATCTCTGCCTGTTAGCTTCTCGAGGAACAGCACCCACAAGTTCTTCCTCTTGCTATTTCCCACAGCTCCATCCCTCAAAACATCAAAAATGGTCCAAGTTTGTTATGGCAGAAATGAATAATTGATGGAGTCCAAAAGAACTGAACAGGAAACAATCCGCAGCCCCAACAAAGTCAATCAAATCAGTTGACTTGCATTGAACAGACATGGTTTAATGTAGTAGGGACCTACTTCGTTCCATTCACGGTCCACCACTCGGGAAATATTAGAAGCTCCATCAATTTCTTCCAGTTTCGCCGAGTCAAAATCCAACAATGCCTGGTCTGTCTCATTTCCTGTCATTGCATCCGTGTCCAAAGCAGCAAACACCCTTTGTGTCTGGGAGAAAGGATTGCATGTTAACTATGAGATTTACCCGTGTGGTTGTAATGATATAAAAGCACCAATCATTCAAGATGGATTGGCTAAAAATGTTGTGGGTTCATTCGTTAAGACTAGGCACATAGGAACATTTATGCAGCAATACAAAGCTTGACAACACCAGAGCAGCCGAGTCAACTGCTGTGTGTTCAGTTGAACATCAAAAGTGAAACTGATTGCAGCATGACATCATTGGAAAGAGGTTTGTCATGCTCTAATCCCTTAAAGGCACGTGAAAACATGACTATTTCTACAAGATATGGAAAGCCAAAAAGGTGCCACTGTGGCACAGTGGTTATCATTACTGCCCCACACTGCCAGGGGCCTGCGTTCAATCCCCGGCTTGGGTCACTGTCTGTGTGGAGTCTTCACGTTCTCCCCGTGTCTGCCTGGGTTACCCGCGAGTGATACAGTTTCCTCCCACACTTCGAGACGCTCCAAAGATGTGTGTGATAAATTGATTGGCCATGCTCAATTGACCCTGAGTATCCCGGTATGCGGATGTTGGGGGGATTCGCCGCGTCAATAAGTGGGATAATGGGGATAGGGCTGGAGTGGGATTGTAGTCAGTGCAGACTTGATGGGCCGAATGGCTTCCTTCAGCTGATAGTCCCATTGAAGTGTATGAACTGAACACAGTCGGTGTACAGTGTGTAGTAATTGTACCTTTGCTTGGTCGGGAAGTAATTCTTCAGTTTCAATGCCGTGGTCTCACATGTATTGGAAGGCACGATACGGTGAGCTTCAAATGCACCCATGGTTCTTACATTCATCGGAGCAGTCAATGATGAGGAGGGGGGTGGAGAGGGAGGGAGCACACCTCCCACTCTCTGCTCATTAAAGCCACTGGCAACCTGTCATCTTTGCCGGGCAGCCTTATTTAAACTAAGTGTGTTTCCGACTCCTTTTCTTCCAAGGTACAAGCAATTCTCACCCCCACACTGTCAAGCTGATGTCCACTCCCACCCTGCGCCTTGGTAAAATTCAGCCCACGCACTATTGAGGTTCCATGCTTCACAAAACAACTTTCTTGCCCTTTATCATTGAACTTTGACCACAATACCTTTGACCACATGATTTCATTGCATCGAGGTATTAAGAAGTCAAATTGCAAATCAGCTTTGATTATTTTATTTCCCCATCTGGACTTCTGAGAATCAGCCAGGCATCCAAAGCGTTCGAACAGATCATTGGCATTGGAAAATTCAGAAGCACCTTGTGGTGAACCATAGTTGGTTACCACTATGAGTACTGAACCATAGATGGTCAGCACGATGGGTACTTGTAGATATGTTACTGTTGTCTCTATTGGGGTTAGGGTTGGGGTGTTCTACCTGGTGAACATGTTCTGTGGTACATTCCAGTTGGCTCCGCCTACCTGGAGGAGTATAAATGTCACTGCACTGCCTGGTAACTCTTTAGTCTGGGATTGTATTGTATATAGTATGCTCCATTCTTGTTAGTAATAAAAGCCTTTATTTCCCGGGTACGATCTAGCCTCCCGAGTGATTTAATCGCGCATCAATTTAATTCCTAACAATTTTTGGTAAAAAAAACCATGGAGCAAATGTTGAAACCCGATCGGCTTACCTTAGATCCATGTGCAGCGGGAGCGTCAAACACTTTTGACCATTGGTTAAAGTGTTTTCAAGACTACATCGATGCCTCAACAGCCATTCAAAACGACGCCGATAGACTGCGGGTCCCCAACGCAAGGGTAAGCGACACTGTATACTCATCAATCTGCGATGCCCAAGACTACAAAGGGGCCTTCGAACTACTTAAGAAACTGTACAACAAACCGCCAAACGAGATCCATGCTCAACACCTTCTAGCCACTCGACGGCGGCAGCCCGGCGAAACGACTGGACTGTACCTGCGTGAACTTCAGCAGCTAGCCAGAGCCTGCAACTGCAAGCCAGTGTCGGCGGCCCAGTATACTAACGACTTGATCCGAGATGCGTTACGTGGCGGGAATCGGCTCATCGTATATTCGCCTGCAGCTGCTAGAGCAAGGTAACCTAGACCTAGCTAAGACGGTGGAATTGGCTGACATGATGGAAACGGCCTCCAGAAGTCGAGAAACTTACCCCACCAACCACGTGGGAACATCGTGGCAAGTACAGCCACCGACTCAACGCTACCCAGCTACTCCGAAAAACTGCGTGATTGTGCTTTCAACCTCGGACCTGACGACGGCGGCAGCTCCAGGAGGCCCGCGGTGCTATTTCTGTGGATTGGCGAGACACCCTCGGCAGCGATGTCCAGCCAGAACGGTGTTTTGCTCCGTGTGTGGGAAGAAAGGGCATTATGCCAAAGTCTGCAGGACTAAACCACCCTCCAAGCATAGCAGCGCGGCGTGTGATTCTCCAGAGCCTGTCTCATTGTCTCCAGCTTCTTCGAGGTCTTCCACCACGTGCGATTCCAGAGCGCCGCCATTCCTGACGACGAAGACGCAAGACACGCGCGACCTGCAGGGGCTGCCACTTTTCGCGCCACCAACCACGTGCGATCCATGGGTGCAGCCATTTTGGTCGGCACCGACCGCAGCCGACCAGCAGGGGTCATCATCATCAACCATCTCAGCTGCCTGCAGTTGCACTCAAGACCCAACGGTGGCGTCAATCATCCTGGACCAGGCCAAGCCTCACAGACTCGACAAGTCCATGATGGGCATAGAGGTAAATGGACGCCTAATTCATTGTTTGTTTGACAGCGGGAGCACGGAGAGTTTCATTCATCCTGACACCGTGAAGCGGTGCGGTCTCCGAGTACGGACTGTCAGACAGACAATTTCGATGGCGTCGAGGTCCCGGTCTGTTACCGTGCTTGGGAGCTGCGTGGTCAAACTAACGGTGCGGGGCACAGTTTATGAGAACTTCAGGCTCCTCGTGTTACCGCACCTTTGCGCTCCGATACTCCTGGGACTAGACTTTATGGTCCACCTGAGGAGGGTAACCCTGCAGTACGATGGGCCACTCCCTCCACTTTCAGTGGGAGAACAGCAGCCTCCAAATTGCCCAGCGCGCTCCACGTGTAGCCTCTCGACACTCAGAATCACCCCACCATCTTTATTCGAGAATCTCGTGCCAGGCTGCAAGCTCATCGCAACTAAGAGCAGGCGTTACAGAGCTGAGGATCGGATCTTTATTCGATCTGAAGTTCAGCGGCTCCTCAGGGAAGGGATCATTCAACCTCGCAATAGTCCATGGAGAGCACAAGTCGTGGTGGTTAAAACTGGAGACAAACCCCGGATGGTCATAGACTATAGTCAGACCATTAATAGATACACGCAGCTGGACGCGTATCCTCTCCCGCGCATATCTGACATGGTCAACCAGATTGCGCAGTACCGGGTGTTCTCCACCATTGACTTGAAGTCAGCTTACCACCAGCTCCCCATTCGCCCAGAGGACCGAAAATATACGGCCTTTGAGGCAGATGGTCGTCTTTACCACTTTTTAAGGGTTCCCTTTGGCGTCACGAATCGGGTCTCGGTCTTCCAGCGTGCAATGGACCGAATGGTGGACCAGAACGGGCTGCGGGCTACCTTCCCCTACCTGGACAACGTCACTATCTGCGGCCATGACCAGCAGGACCACGATGCCAATCTCCTTAGATTTTTACGCACTGCGTCTCGCCTGAATCTGACCTACAACAGGGAGAAGTATGTATTTAGCAAGCGCCGCCTAGCAATTCGCGAGGAACATGTGCAAGTGTGCAGGAGGATCGATTACAGGCCCTCCACAATGATCTCTGCCATCCGGGGATCACTCGGCTCTTCCATTTCGTAAAGGCCCGGAATCTACCCTACTCAGTGGATGATGTCAGGTCAATAACCCGAAGCTGCCAGGTATGTGCTGAATGCAAACCGCACTTCAACCGACCTGACAGGGCACACCTCATTAAGGCCACTCGCCCTTTTGAAAGACTGAGTGTGGACTTCAAGAGCCCCCTTCCTTCGACAGATCGGAACGTGTACTTCCTCAACGTGATTGACGAGTACTCACGATTCCCTTTTACCATTCCCTGTTCAGACATGACCGCTGCCACGGTTATCAAAGCATTACGGGATCTTTTCACCCTGTTCGGTTACCCCAGCTATATCCACAGTGATAGGGGCTCGTCATTTATGAGTGGCGACTTGAGGCAATACCTGCTCTCAAAAGGGATTGCCTCTCGTAAAACTACGAGTTACAACCCCAGGGGTAACGGGCAGGTTGAATGAGAAAATGCTACAGTCTGGAAGGCTGTCTTACTGGCGTTGAGGTCTAAGGGTCTTCCAGTCTCCCGTTGGCAAGAGGTACTTTCTGATGCGCTCCATTCCATCTGGTCCCTCCTGTGTACGGCAACCAACGCTACTCCACATGAGAGGATGTTTTCCTTCCCTCGGAAGTCTTCCTCTGGGACCTCATTGCCGTCTTGGTTGATGTACTCAGGACCTGTCCTCCTGCAGCGGCATGTTAGGAACCGCAAGTCCGACCCTTTGGTTGAACAGGTCCATCTCGTCCACGCCAACCCTCAATATGCCTATGTGGCACATCCTGACAGGCGAGAGGACACGGTCTCTATTAGAGATCTGGCGCCTGCAGGGGACTTGGTCACCCCAGTCGCTCCCACACCCCTATTTAGGGACCCCTTGACCTTTATCTCCCCTCCTGACACGGCGCGGGCTGTATCGGGACCACCACTTAATCCTCTTACTCCCGTGTACAGCTTGCCTGAGTCCAGGAGATTGTCACCACCTCGAGGTGTGCTCGAGTCCAGCAGATTGTCGCCACCTCGTGGTCCACCTGTCCGTGAGGAACTGGAGGAGTCACTGGACACCGCCTTGGAGAGAGAGTCATCACGGTCACCAGAACCGGCGTTACCGCCAGTGTTGAGGAGGTCGCAGAGACGGTGTGGTCCTCCAATACGACTGAACTTGTGAATATATGGACAGTTCGTTCTGGTTTTTTTTGCCCCGCCAGTCTTTGTTTTAAAGGAGGGGTGAATGTGGTGAACCATAGTTGGTTACCACTAAGAGTACTGAACCATAGATGGTCAGCACTATGGGTACTTGTAGATATGTTACTGTTGTCACTGTTGGGGTTAGGGTTGGGCTGTTCTACCTGTTGATATTGTTCTGTGGTACACTCCAGTTGGCTCCGCCTACCTGGAGGAGTATAAAGGTCACTGCACTGCCTGGTGACCTTTTAGTCTGGGATTGTATTGTATATAGTGTGCTCCTTTCTTGTTAGTAATAAAAGCCTTTATTTCCCGGGTACGATCTAGCCTCCCGAGTGATTTAATCGCGCATCAACAAGCAGAAACTGAAGCGGGAGAATCCATCAAAGAGAATCGTGCAATGTTGATCTGAAGAATCGGATGATCTCCTTTGGGGCTGCTTGGAGTCAGTGAACTGGTCAGTACTTAAAAACTCCGCGACCAGCCTGAATGAGTACACCACTACAGTAACGGACTTCATTAGTAAGTGTTAGAACACTGTGTGCCAAAGAGGCAAATCCATGTGTTCCCCAACTGGGAACCATGGATGAACAGGAATATCCTCTGCTTGCTGAAGTTCAGGTCTGAGGCGTTCAAGTCAGGCGACACTGACCTATACAAGAAAGCCAGATACAATCTAAGGAGATCCATCAAAGATGCCAAAAGACAGTACCGGACCAAGATAGAGTCCCAGGCTAGCCACACCGACTCCCACCGACTATGGCAAGGTCTGCAAGACATAACAGGCTACAAGATGAAGGCATGTAAAATCGCCAGCTCCAACGCACTCCTCCCTAATGAGCTCAATGCATTCTACGCCCGTTTTGAGCAAGAGGTCAGCGTGAGCATGCCCTCCACCCTGGAAGCCGTGGATGAACCTGTATCCGGGGTCACCATTGCAGATGTCAGAGCAGCTTTCTTGAAGGTCAGCCCATGGAAAGCAGCTGGTCCCGATGGGGTACCCGGACGAGCACTCAGATCCTGCGCGGGTCAACTGGCAGAGGTGTTCACAGACATCTTCAACCTCTCTTTACAACAATCTGAGGTCCCTATCTGCTTCAAGAAGACGACCATCATCCCGGTACCTAAGAAAAGCCAAGCAGCGTGCCTTAATAACTATCGGCCGGTGGCTCTGACATCCATCATTATGAAGTGCTTCGAAAGGTTAGTCATGGCACAAATCAATTCCAGCCTCCCGGACTACCTGGATCTACTACAGTTTGCCTACTGCTGCAATAGGTCCACAGCAGATGCCATTTCCCTGGCCCTGTATTCAACCCTGGAACACCTAGATAACAAGGACACCTATGTCAGATTCCTATTTTTTGACTACAGCTCAGCCTTCAACACTGTTATTCCCACGAAACTCATTTCCAAAGTCTGTGGTCTGGGCCTCGGCACCTCCCTCTGCGACTGGATCCTGAACTTTCTAACTCACAGACCACAATCAGTAAGGATAGGCAACAACACCTCCTCCATGATCATCCTTAACACCGGTGTTCCACAAGGCTGTGTTCTCAGCCCCCTACTATACTCCTTATACACCTATGACTGTATGGCCAATTTCCCCTCCAATTCGATTTTCAAGTTTGCTGGTGACACCACCGTAGTGGGTCGGATCTCAAACAATGACGTGACAGAGTACAGGAATGAAATAGAGAATCTGGTGAACTGATGCGGCAACAATAATCTCTCCCTCGATGTCAACAAAACTAAGGAGAATTGTCATTGACTTCAGGAAGTGTAAAGGGGAGCATGGCCCTGTCTACATCAATGGGGATGAAGTAGAAAGGGTTGAGAACTTCAAGTTTTTAGGTGTCCAGATCACCAACAATCTGTCCTGGTCCCCTCATGCCGACACTATAGTTAAGAAAGCCCACCAATGCCTCTACTTTCTCAGAAGGCTAAGGAAATTTGGCATGTCACCTACGACTCTCACCAGCTTTTACAGATGCACCATAGAAAACATTCTTCCTGGTTGTATCACAGCTTGGTGTGACTCCTGCCCTGCCCAAGACCGCAAGGAACTACAAAAGGTCGTGAAAGTAGCCCAATCCATCACACAAACCAGCCTCCCATCCATTGACTCTGTCTACACTTCCACTGCCTCGGCAAAGCAGCCAGCATAATTAAGGACCGTGGACATTCTCTCTTCCGCCTTCTTCCTTCAGGAAAAGATACAAAAGACTGAGGTCACGTACCAACCGACTCAAGAACAGCTTCTTCCCTGCTGCTGTCAGACTTTTGAATGGACTTACCTTGCATTAAGCTGATCTTTCTCTACACCCTAGCTATGACTGTAACACTACATTCTGCTCTCACTCGTTTCCTTCTCTATGAACGGTATGTTTTGTCTGTATAGTGCGCAAGAAACAATGCTTTTCACTGTATGTTAATACATGCAACAATAATAAATTAAATCAAATCAAACATCAGTCCCGCCATCCCCAGAATTAGTCGGGTAAGCCTTCGCTGCACTCCCTTGAGAGCAAGAACATTCTTCCTCAGAAAAGGAGACCAAAACTGCACACGGTACTCTAGGTGTGGCCTCACCAAGGCCCTGTATAATTGCAACAACACATCCCTGCTCCTGTACTCAAAACCTCTCGCAATGAAGGCCAACATGCCATTTGCCATCTTTGCCGCCAGCTGCACCTGCATGCTTACCTTCAGCGACTGGTGCACAAGGACACCCAGGTCCCGCTGCACACTCCCTTCTCCCAATTTACAGCCATTCAGGTAGTAATTTGCCTTCTTGTTTTGCATCCAAAGTGAATAACCTCACACTTATCCAAATTATACTGCATCTGCCATTGATTAGCCCACTCACCCAACCTGTCCAGAACATTCTGAAGGATTTCTGCATCCTTGTCACAGTTCGCCCTCCCACCCAACTTGATATCATCTGCAAACTTTGAGATGTTACATTTTGTTCCCTCATCCAAATCATTAATATATATTGTGAATAGCTGAGGTCCCAGCACCGATCCCTGTGGCACTCCACTTGTTACTGCCTGCCAATTTGAAAAGCACCCATTAATTCCTACTCTTTGTTTCCTCTCTGCCAACCAGTTTTCTATCCATCTCAATACACTTACCCCAATCCCATGCGCTTTAATCTTGCACGATAATCTCTTGTGCGGGAATTTGTCAAAAGCTTTCTGAAAGTCCAAATATACCACATCGACTGGTCAACTCGACTAGTTACATCTTCAAAGAATTCCAACAGATTTGTCAAGCATGATTTCCCCTTCATAAATCCATGCTGACTCTGTCTGATCCTGCCACTGCTTTCTAAATGCTCTGCAATAAAGTCCTTGATAATGGATTTGAGAATCTTCCCCACTACTGATGTTGAGCTTACTGGTCTATAATTCCCTGTTTTCTCTCTACCTCCCTTTTTCAATATTGGAGTGACATTCGCTACCCCCCAATCTGCAGGGACTGTTCCAGAGTCTATAGAATCCTGGAAGATGACCACCAATGCATCCACTATTTCTAGAGCCACTTCCTTAAGTACTCTGGGATGTAGATTATCAGGCCCTGGGGATCTATCTGCCTTCAATCCCATCAATTTTCCCAGCACCATTTCTCTACTAATATTGATCTCCCTCAGTTCTTCCCTCTCACTAAATCTTGCATTCTCCAACACTTCTGGCATTTGATTTGTGTCCTCTTTTGTGAAGCCAGAACCAAAGTATGTATTCAGTTGCTCAGCCATTTTTTTGTCCCCTATTATACATTCCCCCTTTTCTGTCTGTAGGGGACCTACATTTGTCTTCACCAACCTCTTTCTCTTCATGTATCGATAGAAACTCTTAGTGTCAGTCTTTATATTCCCTGCAAGCTTACTTTTGTACAATATTTTCCCCTTCTTTATCAATCCCTTAGTCCTTCTTTGCTGAATTCTAAACTGCTCCCAATCCTCATGCGCATGGAGCAACACATGTTTTTTGGCCGGGGGAGGGGGGCGGGGTGGGGGCACTTGCACCAAGGATCTGGTGGATGTTGGGGAAGGTAGGGCAGGCACTCTGAAACATGGGCTGAGTCTGTGAGGCTCAACAGACAGCACCTATATGTTTGGGAGTCGGGAACACTGAGCTGTTGTGGTGGCGGGGGGGGGGGGAATAAGAGACACATTAGTCACAGTGTGATGTGCAATTAATAGTTTGTTGTGCTCTTAACATAAATGATTACCAAACCCTGACTAATGCTGACCTTCACCCGTGCCCTCTAGTGGACTACAACTTTCTAACTTTGTACTGTCCACTGCTTCTTCTAGGTGCTACCCCAGGATGCACATCGGAAGTGGAGGTATCCAGCTGTGATGCACGCCCCGTTGCCTGTGATGCCCTGGCAGACGTCCCCTGGGTAGCCGGGACCTGGAGACCCCGGCTGACTTGTGGATGGTACTGTTTCAGTGCCACCCTGTTCACCTCGCTGGTCCTGAGATGCCCCAGTGTGCCCCAGGAATCGGAAGGTCTTGGGACGTCTGGGATCTCCTGGGTGGAAGACCCCGGCATGGGCTCAAGCCCTTCCTCCTCTCTTGGGCTGCCTAGAGGCCCCAGGGACATTCCATGGGATACCAGCGTAGTTGGACTGAGCTCCAGAAGCTCTGGCGTCACCTGGCTCTGCCAGTCCTGGAGGCCTAGATGTGTCTGCCCCATGATGTGTGATCCCTCAGCCCTGGCTCTCTGAGACTCGGCCAAGCTCCGGAGCTCCTGCACTACAGCATTCTGTGAGCGAGCCAGGCTCTGGAGCCTCTCAGCAGTAGCCCTCTGAGCCTGGGCTATGTTGTCGAGGCTCACAGCCACGGCCGGCTGTGTCTCCAGAATGCCAGAGAGAGTGCCAGCCATGGCCAGCAGTGTCTCCCACATGCCCCCGACACCCATGGCTATCGAACACTGTGCCTCCTGGATGCTGGAAACACACTCGCTTGTGGCCCGTAGTGTCTCCAGGATGGCCTGGACCCTGTCACCCATGGGGACAGACACCTGAGTCAGACTTTCCACTGCGTTCGCCACCCTTGCACTGTTGGCCTGGATCTCACGCTGTGTCGGCACCACCTACTGCAACAGCGCTCTGTTTGACTCCCCTAAACAGCAATCGCAGCATGGTTGCTGACAGGCCTTCCACAACTCCCCGGGTTTCCTGATACATCTCCACCAGCCTTGGGAGGAACAAACCCAGAGGCCCAGCAGCTGGCTTGGGGACAGCTGAATCCTGGCCTCC
This sequence comes from Mustelus asterias, assembly GCF_964213995.1. Classification (NCBI taxonomy): domain Eukaryota; kingdom Metazoa; phylum Chordata; class Chondrichthyes; order Carcharhiniformes; family Triakidae; genus Mustelus; species Mustelus asterias. The sequence goes on along the minus strand of NC_135826.1, from coordinate 11,345,444 downwards.
GACAGACCTCTGTGTGCCCGAGCCCTAGGATGTGTCCGTCTCCACCCGATGTGCATCAGCGGCTGTGATGTGCTCACCAGATCGTGACCCAGAAGCCTCAACACTCAAGGTACCCACCGTGGTGATCGTCTCTGTGTCGGTGGGTTGTGTGGTACATGCTGGTGACGCTTCAGTGGTTCTGCCCTCGGAGGATTTCTCAGTGCGTCCCTCCGAGGTGTCATCCAGGGGGTCGTGGGCAGTTTGCTCGTGAGCAGTGGGGGCGGTGACAACACCTGAAGGGCCGGGTTCCTCTGGGTCCAGAGCTGGAAAAAAGAACATACATTCGGGAGGGGGGCAAAACATTCCATGCAGCATCGCACTTACTTCGACGAGGACCAAGGTTGAGGGTGCGCTTCTGTTCACTTGCATGTGTACGCCAACCTAGTTGTCAGTCACCATTCGGGATGGCCCATCACCCCCTGCCAGCTCCATGGCACGCTCCTCCATGCTGCTCAGCTGCCGCAGGTCAGGCACACCACCACCAGTCTGTGTCATCTCCCATGCGTTGTGGATGTTCTTTTCCTGAGGGAACATAAGGTGGATAGCAAGCATTAACATATTGCAGTGCATGGTGCACAATGCATGCCTGTGTCTCGAGCGTTGTGCTGACAGTTTTGAGGAAAGTGGTCACAACTGAAGGGTACTCATTAAGGGGTGAGGGGAAGGGGTTAGAATAGAGTCACTTGTCGCATGCCCTTCAGGTGTCTAAGCAGGGTTGGAGATCCGTGCCAAGCATGTGCGGGGTTCCAAGTGGGACGCTCACTCACCCTTGCTGCTCTCAGAAGGTCGTACATCTTTTTGCGACACTGCCTGCCAGGATGTTGCCTGGTATGGAGGGTCTTAGCTATGAGGAGAGATTGGGTAGACTGGGGTTGTTCTCCTTGGAAAGACGGAGAATGAGGGGAGATCTAATAGAGGTGTACAAGATTATGAAGGGTATAGATAGGGTGAACAGTGGGAAGCTTTTTCCCAGGTCGGAGGTGACGATCACGAGGGGTCACGGGCTCAAGCTGAGAGGGGCGAAGTATAACTCAGACATCAGAGGGACGTTTTTTACACAGAGGGTGGTGGGGGCCTGGAATGCGCTGCCAAGTAGGGTGGTGGAGGCAGGCACGCTGACATCGTTTAAGACTTACCTGGATAGTCACATGAGCAGCCTGGGAATGGAGGGATACAAACAATTGGTCTAGTTGGACCAAGGAGCGGCACAGGCTTGGAGGGCCGAAGGGCCTGCTTCCTGTGCTGTACTGTTCTTTGTTCTTTGTTCTTTGTAGCGTGGTGTCAGGCCTCCTGGCATTCACCGCTTCTGCCACCTCCTTCTACAATGCCGTGACAGATGCACCCCTTGGGTTAAAGCCCTGGCCGGGGAAGATCCGCTCACGCCCTCTCCTCCACAGCATCTAGAAGGTGCTCCTGGTCGGTCTCTGAAAATCTGGGAGCCGGTTTCCACGCAGCCATCTTTGTGGCGTGACTGGCTGTGTGTTTATTCCTGCAGCTTATATACAGCTCTGGATTATTAGGGGAGTGCAGGTGCAGTGAGTGTGGCCAGTCAAGGGCCCGTTGGCAACAAATACTTGTGAGAGATTTTGAAGGCTGCATTCAGTTGAGTGTCATGCATCCCTCGGGATTCTGATTGGCTGCCCTTCAACAGGTTGCTGTGTCCAATGGGGGTGCAATACTCAAGGCTCCCATTCAAGAGAGGGAATGATCACAAGCTGGGGGTGTGCATGTCAGCACAACACTCGTTCTCTGCAGGGCAGCAGTGAGGACAGTGTGTTCAAGGGTTGGAGGGATTGCGTACCTGCATTATCCGGATCTATGGGGGCATGAGGTGAGCGGGCAGCCATGTCTGTGTGTGGGCGGAGATGCGGGGGTTGCAACAATGTCTGTATGGGGGAGGTGGGGCAGCGATGTCTGTGCAGGGGGGGGGGGTTGTGGGGGCCAGCAATGAGGCCAGCAATGTCTCAGTGGGGGGTTTGTGGGGACCCGTAATGAGGCCAGTGATGACTGTGGAGTTTGGATAACAGTGATCTGGATGCTGGAAGGTCTTTTCGGCGATTTCCCAGCGATGTGCGCATGCGCGGGTTCCCGCTCATCCCGCCAATTTCAGGCTCTTTGGCGCAAATCAGCCCCACCCCCTGAGCGTTTAATGATATTCACGATTGTGACCTCTGCATTGCACAGAGTGGGGAGATTCGGGTCTGAAGGTGCACTGAGAAAACAGTCATGATCTAGTTTTCCCACCAATTCAGCACTTTTGGGAGAATCGTCCCCCCATATCTCTGTAATAGCTACCATTATCAGAGCTATCATTATCAGCTATCATTATCAGATACAGAACCTGATTAATTAAATAGTGAAGATGGGGACATCAAGTTTAGGAAGGTGCAATAAAATAAATAGAGGAGACAAAGCAAATGCGGTGGCACAGTGGTTAGCACTGCTGCCTCACAGCACCAAGGACCCAGGTTCGATTCCCGGCTTGGGTCACTGTCTGTGCGGAGTCTGCAGGGTCTCCCTGTGTCTGCGTGGGTTTCCTCCGGGTGCTCCGGTTTCCTCCCACAGTCCCAAAGATGTGCTGGTTAGGTGCATTGGCTGTGCTAAATCCTCCCTCAGTGTACCCGAACAGGCGATGGAGTGTGGTGATGAGAGGATTTTCACAGTAACTTCATTGCAGTGTCACTGTAAGCCTGCTTGTGACACACACAAATGACTGAATAAAGAGCAAGGCAGGAATAAGGGAAATGATGAACAGTGCGTGGCAGGAAGGGGCAGCGTGTACAAACCTAAGAGTGCATCAGCAGATTTGTGAACACATTAAGGGATTAACTCACAGGCCAGGGATAGTCAACTGCTGACATCTTCCTCGGGATTAGGGCTTGATCATCCAACCCCGGGCTTGGCTTTTTTCAGTTTCAGATAGTGTCCGTGCCCAAGATTGGAAAAGCCTTCTGAGGAAGATTCACAATAGACTCGAAACGTTAACTCTGTTTCTCTCTCCGCAGATGCTGCCAGACCTGCTGAACTTATCCAGCATTTCCTGCTTTTCGATCAGATTTTCGGCATCTGTGGTATTTTGATTTTAATTTATTGGAAGGACCGGCATTGACTTTATTGCCATAAATCCATCACAAGAATATTAGGTGTCGGCAGGGCCGATTCGTGCCAAAGAGCCTGAAATTGGCGGGATGAGCAGGAATCCGCGCATGCACACATCGCTTGGAAATCGATGAAAAGACCTTCCAGCATCCAGATCACTGTTATCCAAACTCCATAGACATCACTGGCCTCATTGCTGGCCCCCACAGCCCCCCCACAGAGACATCGCTGGCCTCATCGCTGGCCCCCATAACCCCTCCACACACATCGCGGGTCATCTACTTTCATTGTCGCCATCCTCCCTGGGACCCATTGATCTTTATTTAACAGATAAACAGTGGAATTAGAAGTTTATTTCAGTTTAGTTATGGTTGCCTGAGGTAGATTAACCCATGGTATCAATCCTATCATAGTGTCAAGGGTTAGTGCTTTTGTAAGCACATAGTAAAGCTTACTGTGCAGTTCAGGAAAATTAGCTTAATGTGGTTTAAACATGAATAAACAGGAAGACATTTTTTATCATGATGTTAAGCCCATCAAAGGCGATGGTGGGATTTTGTGGAGATGGAAGGGACAGTTTAATTCTGCTGATGGAGAATTACGGAGACCCCAAAACCAATGAGTGCCCTTAAAGATGCAGAGATTTTTCAACTAGTCTCAGTATTCGTGCCAAACAAATCAAAAGATAGTTGGCGAGGGGCGTTTGAGGACTCTGGCTCTGTACTTGATGGAGTTTAGAAAGATATGGGGGGGATCCCATTGAAACTAACAGAATACTGAAAAGCCTGGTAGAGTGGACATGGGGGAGATGTTTCCATTAGTAGGAGACACTAGGGTCCGAGGGCACAGCCTCAGAGTAAAGGACGACCTTTTAGAACTGAGATGAGGAAGAATTTCTTCAGCCAGAGGGTGGAGAATCCATGAAATACATTGCTCCAGAAGGCTGTGGAGGAGTATTTTTAAGATAGAGATAGATAGGTTCTTGACTGGTAAGGTTAGGGGAAAAGGCAGGAGAATGGGCTTGGGAAATTTATCAGCCATGATTGAATGGCAGAGCAGACTCAATGGGCTGAATGGCCTAATTCTGCACCTATATCTTATGATCTTATGCTCTTATGGTCTAAAATAAGTATCATAATTTGCAATACATGGCTGACATTACCCTGTCCTTGAAGGGGAAGTGGAATTATTTGTTTCAGGCAGAGATGTTAGAACCATAGAATTCATAGAATCCCTACAGTGCAGAAGGAGGCCATTCAGCCCATTGAGTCTGCACCGACTCTCCAACAGAGCATCTTACCCAGCATCCTCCCCCCCCATCCTATTTCCATAACCCTACACATTTACCATGGCTAATCCACCTAACCCACACATCTAGGGGCACTAAGCAGCAATTTAGCATGGCCAATCCACCTAAACTGCACAGCTTTGTTCTGATGTGGAGATGCCGGCGTTGGACTGGGGTAAGCACAGTAAGAAGTCTCACAACACCAGGTTAAAGTCCAACAGGTTTATTTAGTAGCAAATACCATAGGCTTTCGGAGCGCTGCCCCTTCGTCAGATGGAGTGGATATCTGTTCTCCAACAGTGCACAGACACAGAAATCAAGTTACAGAATACTAATTAGAATGCAAATCTCGACAGCCAGCCAGGTCTTAAAGGTACAGATAATGTGGGTGGAGGGAGCATTCAACACAGGTTAAAGAGATGTGTATTGTCTCCAGACAGAACAGCTAGTGAGATTCTGCAAGATCAGGGGGAAAGCTGTGGGGGTTACTGATAATGTGACATAAATCCAACATCCCGGTTTAGACCGTCCTCATGTGTGCGGAACTTGGCTATCAGTTTCTGCTCAGTGACTCTGCGCTGTCGTGTGTCGTGAAGGCCGCCTTGGAGAACGCTTACCTGAAGATCCAAGGCTGAATGCCCGTGACTGCTGAAGTGCTCCCCCACAGGAAGAGAACAGTCTTGCCTGGTGATTGTCGAGCGGTGTTCATTCATCCGTTGTCGTAGCGTCTGCATGGTTTCCCCAATGTACCATGCCTCGGGACATCCTTTCCTGCAGCGTATCAGGTAGACAACGTTGGCCGAGTTGCAAGAGTAGGTACCGTGTACCTGGTAGATGGTGTTCTCACGTGAGATGACGGCATCCGTGTTGATGATCCGGCACGTCTTGCAGAGGTTGCTGTGGCAGGGTTGTGTGGTGTCGTGGTCACTGTTCTCCTGAAGGCTGGGTAGTTTGCTGCGGACAATGGTCTGTTTGAGGTTGCGTGGTTGTTTGAAGGCAAGAAGTGGGGGTGTGGGGATGGCCTTGGCGAGATGTTCGGCTTCATCAATGACATGTTGAAGGCTCCAGAGGAGATGCCGTAGCTTCTCCGCTCTGGGGAAGTACTGGACGACGAAGGGTACTCTGTCCACTGTGTCCCGTGTTTGTCTTCTGAGGAGGTCGGTGCGGTTTTTCGCTGTGGCCGCACCGACCTCCTCAGAAGACAAACACGGGACACAGTGGACAGAGGACCCATCGTCGTCCAGTACTTCCCCGGAGTGGAGAAGCTACGGCATCTCCTCCAGAGCCTTCAACATGTCATTGATGAAGACGAACATCTTGCCAAGGCCATCCCCACACCGCCACTTCTTGCCTTCAAACAACCACGCAACCTAAACAGACCATTGTCCGCAGCAAACTACCCAGCCTTCAGGAGAACAGTGACCACGACACCACACAACCCTGCCACAGCAACCTCTGCAAGACGTGCCGGATCATCGACACGGATGCCGTCATCTCACGTGAGAACACCATCTACCAGGTACACGGTACCTACTCTTGCAACTCGGCCAACGTTGTCTACCTGATACGCTGCAGAAAAGGATGTCCCGAGGCATGGTACATTGGGGAAACCATGCAGACGCTACGACAACGGATGAATGAACACCGCTCGACAATCACCAGGCAAGACTGTTCTCTTCCTGTGGGGGAGCACTTCAGCAGTCACGGGCATTCAGCCTTGGATCTTCAGGTAAGCGTTCTCCAAGGCGGCCTTCACGACACACGACAGCGCAGAATCGCTGAGCAGAAACTGATAGCCAAGTTCCGCACACATGAGGACGGCCTAAACCGGGATGTTGGATTTATGTCACATTATCAGTAACCCCCACAGCTTTCCCCCTGATCTTGCAGAATCTCACTAGCTGTTCTGTCTGGAGACAATACACATCTCTTTAACCTGTGTTGAATGCTCCCTCCACCCACATTATCTGTACCTTTAAGACCTGGCTAGCTGTAGAGATTTGCATTCTAATTAGTATTCTGTAACTTGATTTCTGTGTCTGTGCACTGTTGGAGAACAGATATCCACTCCATCTGACGAAGGGGCAGCGCTCCGAAAGCTTATGGTACTTGCTACCAAATAAACCTGTTGGACTTTAACCAGGTGTTGTGAGACTTCTTGCCCAGCTTTGTTCTGCCCATGGTTGTATGGTCCCATTCAACAACTTTCATTTATATAGCGTTTTTAACTTGGGAAACCATCTCAAGGTACTTCACAGGAGCGTAAAACAGATAAAAGCTAACATTGAGTTAAGGTAGGGGATATTAGCTTGGTGACAAGATGCTTGGTCAAATAGACAGGCTTTAAAGATGCTTGTAAAATAAAATCTTTATGATGTGCCTTAAAAAAGAAATGGAAGGTGGAGAGACGGAGGAGTTTAGGAAGGGAATTCCCAATGCTGAAAGCATAGCCATCAACAGCAAGACAAGCAGAGTTGGGGATGTAAAGAGGCCATATTAGAGGTGTGCAGAGATCCGCAATGATCGTGTAAGGTTGTAGGGCTGGGACAGGTTACAGAGCTTGAGAAAGTCGGCACAGAGGAATTTGAACACAAATCTGATCATTTTCAATTTGAAACATTATCAGACTATAAGCCAATGTAGATCAGTAAGGAGAGGGTCCTGATGCAATGTCGATTATGGGTGAACCAGAATTTTGATTGAGCTTAAGTTTATGGAGGGTGAAAGGTAGGAGAGCTGACAGGAAAGCATTGGGATAGTCAAATCCAAAGGTACAAAAACATGGACAAGGATTTCAGAAGCTGTTGGACGAAAAGGGATCTTGTTACAGAGGTGTAAAGAGATGGTCTTGTTGATGGAATAAATAATAGGGTTGAAAGTTTAACACAGGGTTATTCAGGAGATGCAAGGTTGAGAACAGTTTGGTTCAATTTGAGACAACGAACAGGGAGAGTGTGAACTTAGTTATATCCTGTGTACCAAAGTCTAGGCTATGAATATATATCAGGAAAAGAAAGGGCCCTGACAGCAACCCCTAGGGAACTCCTCCAGTCTGAAAAATATCCATGAACCACCAATCTCTGTTCCCTGTCTCTCAGTCAATTTTGTATCCAGTGGCAACTGTCCCTTTTATTCCATGAGATATAATATTGCCCATAAGTCTGTTGTGTAGCACTTTATCAAATGTCTTCTGGAACTCCATGGACATCAACAGCTAATGCTCATCAACCCAGCCCGTTACCTCACCAAAACACTGCAGCAAGCTAAATCTGTTGACTTTCCGCAATTTATCTGCATTGGCCCAATTCATTTTCTTCTTCCGCAACCTCAGAAGGGCGAATGCGCATTCACTCCAGCTGATTCTGTTGGCTCCCTTCCTCCCTCCCTCCCGTTATGTTGTACTTAAGAATACAACAGAATCAGAAATAATGAAGGCAGTTGCAAAACATGGATCAGTTGTTGTCTCTGTCTACATGTCATAAAAGTTCATGAAGTACAGTGGTGGTAAGTTAATTACTATCTGTCTCGTCAAACTGCATGTAAGATCGCATCTTGCAATCTATTGCTCTGGGCATCGTTTAACAGACTCCACTCAGACCAAACAAATCATTTTGTCTAAATTTAGATGGTGGCAGCCACACAGATCTGCACACAAATCTGCCGTGGGGCAGCACAGTGGCACAGTCATTAACACTGCTGCCTCACAGCGCCAGGGACTCGGCTTCGATTCCCGGCTTGGGTCACTGTCTGTGTGGAATCTGCACCTTCTCCCCATGTCTACGTAGCTTTCCTCCGGGTGCTCTGGTTTCCTCCCACAGTCCGAAAGCCGTGCTGGTTAGGAGCTAAATTCTCTCTCAGTGTGCCCGAACAGGCGCCTGAGTGTGGCGACTAGAGGATTTTCACAGTAACTTCATTGCAGTGTTAATGTAAGCCTACTTGTGACACTAATAAATAAACTTTAAACAAATCAATGTATTCACAAGCTTGTGTGTAAAACTCCCTCAACGCTGTCCCACCAGACATATTCAGCAGAGAGTGGTGGGTGCCTGGAACCCGCTGCCAGAGGAGGCGATGGAAACAGGCACATTAGCAACATTTAAGAAGCATCTGGATGGGTACGTGAATAGGGAGGGAACAGAGGGATACGGACCGAGTAAGGGCGGATGTTTTTTTTTAGTTTAGTGATCGGCACAGGCTTGGAGGGCCTGTTCCTGTGCTGTAATATTTCTTTGAATGAGATGAAATACTGTTAATAAGTAATTGTTTTCTAATGGAAATTTAAATTCTGAAAAATCACCTGATGAAGGAGCAGCACTCCAGAAGCTCATGATACCAAATAAACCTGTTGGACTTTAACCTGGTGTTGTGAGACTTCTTACTTGATCTTTTGGCAGGTATCTTTGATGATCCTGAATGCAAAGAACAGCCTAACCACGCCATGACAGTGGTAGGTTATAATAATAAGTTTGATGCTAAATACTGGATCATTAAAAACAGGTAACTTGATGGAATTTCAGTGGAAGAATCCAACCGGTGGGGAATTCTTGGGATTTCAATGGGTGAAAGACACCCATCCTTGCTAACTTGACCATGACATAAAGGTAATGGAGTTGGGCTTGTTTCCCTTTGAAAGAGAAACCTTGGAATGATAACCTTATTAAAGAAAACACATCCCAAATGCACCAGTGAAGATGTTCGCCTAACTGTCCCAGATTGGACAGGCGAGGGGTGACTGTATGTGCGGTTGAAGAAAGAAATGTCGGAAGTTGGAAGAGGAAAATCAAGGCAGAGAGGTTTAGGAGGTGATGTCCAGTCCAGGACAAGAGAAAATTGCCATCATGAAAAAAATGGAGGGCGTGATGCTTAGGAGGAAAGAGGAAGATGGACAGCGAGCATGAGGTGGGACATGCAGTGAAGAGAAGTGTAGAGGTGGATCTAGCTCATGTAGGGGGAGTGGAGGTCGCAGGATTTGAATTCTACAAATTTTAGAATGTGCAGGTCTCGGTGTTAACTGGTGTTGGGCGGTATGGTGGCGCAGTGGTTAGCACAGCTGTCTCACAGCACCAGGGACCTGGGTTCGATTCCGGTGTGGAATCTGCACATTCTCCCTGTGTCTGTGTGGGTTTCCTCCGGGTGCCCCGGTTTCCTCCCACACTCCAAAGATGTGCGGGTTAGGTGGATTGTCCATACTGAAAAATTGACCCTTAGTGTCCCAAGACGTGTGGGTTAGGGGAATTAGCGGGTTTAATACCTGAGGCTATAGCGATAAAGCCTGGGTAAAATACTCTACTAAAGAGTCCTTGCAGACCCGATGGGCTGAATAGCCTTCTCCTGTACTGTAAGATTCTATGATAATAAAGAATGGTGCAGGGACTCTTACCATGTTGACTTTAGATGTGTATTAAATAACTTTCTTCTTTCTCTAGCTTTGCAACAAGCTGGGGTGAAAACGGTTACATGAAGATGAAGATGTTCAAGAATGTGTGTCTAATAACCTATCGAGTTCACTAATAGTGTAAAATTGAATGCTTCTAAAAATAAAGCCAGCACTCTCAAAAACAGATTCGGGAGAACTTCAAGATTTAACTGTTTGGACTGTATTGTTTGAACCGGCTGTGGGATAAGTCTTTTCTGTAGCAAAGGATGAAGCTCAGGTGACTGTGCATAGTAAATTCCATTCGACTACTCTTCATAATCCATGGTATAATATGCAAAAATAAAAGGAAAGCAATAAAAATGACTGAATGAACCTTTGACGCTTTGTGTGTTTCTGCAGACAATGGGCAGAATTTTATGGGACCTCAGAAGCAGGTTGGAAGGCGGGAATGACCTCCGAATCAAGAGGGGGTACAGTGAATGTCACCACCCCGGCATTCTAATGATGATTGCACATTCTATCAGTGGCAAAAACACACAACGCCGATATTGCCTCGACCAGCTCAATTCATCTCATTGAGCAAATACTTTAATCTCATTTATTTATTATTTTTATTTAATATTTATTGTCGCAAGTAGGCTTACATTAATACTCCAATGAAATTACTGTGAAAATCCCCTAGTCTCCACACTCCGCCGCCTGTTCGGGTACACTGAGGGAGAACTTAGCATGGCCAATCCACCTAAGCAGCACGTCTTTCAGATTGTGGGAGGAAACCGGAGCACCCGGAGGAAACCCACGCAGACAGCATGCAGACTCCGCACAGGCACTGACCCAAGCTGGGAATCGAATGCAGGTGCCTGGCACTGCGAGGCAGCAGTGTTAACCACTGTGCCAACGTGCCACCTGTGCAGTTTTGTGTGATTTTGTTCAGAGCTGGGGATCTAACAAGTGGTGCAGGGGATGAGGGGTCATGACCCCCTCAGATACCCAACTGGTGGAAGTCGGCCAGATTGAGTGTGTGGGTCACTCATTTTGACAATGGGGACTGAGGAACTTGAGTTACACAGATAGATTGGAGATACTGGGGTCTGTCCATCTTCTAATGGAATGATAAACAACATCCAAAGATGTGCGGGCTAGGTTGATTGGCCATTCTAAGTTGCCCCTTAGAGTCCCAGGATGCATTGGTTAGAGGGATTAGCGGATAAATATGTAGGGATATGGGGATAGGGCCTGGGTGGGACTGTGGTTGGTGCAGACCCGATGGGCCGAATGGCCTCTTTCTGCACTGTAGGATTCTATGATTTCTATGATTTCTATGATCTAGTCTTGATTTATTTGTATTCCAATTAGTTTGAACTCAAATACATGCCAAACATGACGGGTAACTCAGTCATCATCAAGCTCGAGAGACACTTTGCCACACACAACATCCAGCAATAGTTCATGGCAGACAACACGCACCTATTTGTCCCTGAATTTCAAAACTTTCAACACAAATGGGACTTTGGGTACATCACGAGCGGCCCCCATGCCCACAATCCAACGGTCTGATGGAACGGGTGGTTCACTCAGCTAAGCATCTTCCAGAGAAATGTGCACGGGATCACACAGATTACTAATGCTGCGTTCCTCAGCCTGTGAAATCTCCCACAGTGGGCCTGCCCTCGTCAGCACAATGACTCTTTTCCAGACACAACTGGTCCACGATTCCTACTCCTAAGGCTCTGCTGCAGCCAAAACCTGAAGTCATGGTGAATGATGCCCTTATGCAATGCCGACTGAGGAGCAAAACGCACAAGTTCCAGATGCCCATTGACTCAGCCTTCTAACACTTGGTCAAATGGTCAGGGTCCAGGCTGCATGTGGCTATAGCCAGTTGGCAGTGGGAGAAAGCCATGCCCTGCAACCAAACAACTTTTGGGTGGCCTTAGATGGTGCCCACTATGTATGCAAGCACTGTCACCTCCTACAGGTGTTGGAACCAGTGCCAACAGATTTTTAAAAATTCATTTATGGGACACGGGCGTCGCTGGCTGGCCAGCATTTATTGCCCATCCCTAGTTACCCTTGAGAAGGTGGTGGTGAGCTGCCTTCTTGGATCGCTGCAGTCCACGTGCTGTGGGTTGACCCACAATGCTGTTTGGGAGGGAATTCCAGGATTTTGACCCAGCGACTGCAAAGGAACGGCAATATATTTCCAAGTCTGGATGATGAGTGGCTTGGAGAGGAACTTGCAGGTGGTGGGGGTGTTCCCATGTATCCGCTGCCCTTGTCCTTCTAGATGGAAGTGGTCGTGGGTTTGGAAGTTGCTGTCAAAGGATCTTTGGTGAATTGCTGCAGTGCATCTTGTAGATAGTACACACTGCTGCTACGGAGCATTGGTGGTGGAGAGATTGAATGTTTGTAGATGTGGTGCCAATCAAGCGGGCTGCTTTGTCCTGGATGGTGTCAAGTTACTTGAGTGTTGTTGGAGCTGTAACAGGGCAAGTGGTGAGTATTCCATCATGGGATACCACAGGAGGGGGGGTGGCGGGGGGGGGAGCGGTGATGGGGAAGGAGAAGCAAGTAGTTGCTGATCTAGTGAATAAATTATCGTTTGTTATAAGTTGTTATTCGACTTTTAATTTAAACACCTTCCAAGCATTCCACTTTAATGACACAAGCAAGAACAGTAGTCAACTCGTTAATTCATTCAACAATTTATTGATTTATTTAACACTTCTGGTACCAACTCTCAAACTTAAACAGTTGCAACTCATTAACTCTTTTACTGAACTTTAACTCTTGACTGAACATCAACTTTACTGAATTTTAATCCTTAACTGAACATTGACTACTATTTAACTGAAAATAGACACTACCAGGTTTAGGGAAGAATTGGCCAAATCCTTTCTGATGTCGAATCTATCTTCATCACCTTCTCTGAGGAAAATTCCTTCAGGACATGCTTCTTAAAAAGGTTAATCTCTACAGGGTTGTCGTTGGCAAACAAAGGACTGCACATGTCTTTTAGCTACAAATCCCCCACCTACTTCCAGAAGACTCTGCCATCTCGCCAACTGCGTAATCAGAAACAAATCGCTTGGCTCAAACAACCAGTGAAGTTACTTGCAAACGATGCTATTTCACTTTGTTCAGACTGCATATCCCACACATAGCAGCAATAAAATTCGCCGCCCCATGTCTGCTCGAAAGTAAACAAATTCTGCCATTTAGTCAACACAGAAAGCTTCAGACCACAGTTTCCAGACCAGAGCAACTTTACAAACTGCATTTACTTATAAGTTGACCAAAAATCCTAGCATGCTTCACTCTCAGCCAGAACCAGCATTTTAAAGCCACAATTACCATTATTATTGTTAAAATCATTGTTGTAGCCATTCTTTCCCCATCTGCAAAGTCCTTGTTGTCAGTGTGTCAGGAACTCTAGACATTTATGGAGACAGGTGAATTCAACTGCATCTTAGATGCAGCATTGTCCAGTGAGGATTAAAGTCACCTCACTGGAGAAGGTGGTGGCGAGCTGCCTCCTTGAACCTTGCTGAGAGGAAAGCTCGCTGGTGGTGACATTTCCATGCATCTGCTGCCCTTGTCCTTCCAGGTAGTAGAGATTGTGATTTTGGAAGGTGCTCGCAAAGATTCTGAGGGTGGTATACACTGTTGTTGGTATCCCGATGTTGGAGGGAGTGAATAATAAGTCTTGTGAATAGAGTGTCAATCAAGCGGGCTGCTTTGTCCTGGATGTTGTTGAGTTTCTTGAGTGTTGCTGGAGCTGCACTCATCCAGGCAAGTGGAGAGTATTCCATCACACTCCTGACTTGTGTTTTGTAAATGGTGGACAGGGTTTGGGGAGTCAGAAAGCCAGTTACTCACTGCAGAATCCCCAGCCTCTGACCTACTCTTATAGCCACAGTATGTGAATGGCCAATCCCAGTTGTTTCTGGTCAGTGGTAATCTCCAGGATGTTGATAGGGGTGTTTAAGTGATGATGACATCATTCAATGTCAAGGAGAGATGGTTGGATTATTTCTTGTTGGTGATGGCCATTGACTTGCAATTGTATGGCATGAATATGACTTGCCATTTGTCAGTCAAAGCCTGAATATTGTCCTAACATGAGGAACTCCTGCAGTGATGTCCTGGGACTGAGATGATTGACATCCAACAACGACAGCCACCTTCCTTTGAGCTTGGTATGACTCCAACCAGCAGACAGTTAGCTCTGAGTTTGATTCCCAGTGACTCCACTTTTGTTTGAGCTCCTTGATGTCATGATCAGTCAAATGCTGCCCTGACATCAAAGGCAGTCACTCGCACCTCACCTCTGGCATTCAGCTCTTTTGTCCACATTAGGATCAAGGCTGTAATGAGGTCAGGAGCTGAAAGGCCCTGACAGAACCATGCCATCATCATTGCTGGGTCAAAGTGCTGGAGATCACCTTGAAGATCATAACAGCACCATAACTGGAAGGACCACACCTTAAAAAGAATCACCAGTTTCTGATCGCAACTTCATTGCAATGTTAATAGAAGCCTGCTTGTGTCACTAATAAATAAACTTCAAACAACTAAGGATTGGCAGTACTGTGACATAACCAACACTGTTCTCATTTGCTAATCACTTTTAGTTTATTTTTATTACTGTCACAAGTAGGCTCACATTAACACTGCAATGAAGTTACTGTGAAAATCCCCCAGTCGCCACACTCCGGCATCTGTTCAGGTACACAGAGAATTTAGCATGGACAATGCACCTAACCAGCACGTTTTTGGGACTGTGGGAAGAAACCGGAGCATCCGGAGGAAACCCACGCAGACACGGGGAGAACGTGCAAGCTCCGCATGGACAGTGACCCAAGCCAGGAATCGAACCCAGGTCCCTGGTGCTGTGAGGCAGCAGTGCTAACTGCTGTGCCGCACATCAAGAAAGGTAAGGTGGAGCAAAGTGACTCGGAAAGTTGCAGAATTAACAAATGTCACAACCCAAAATAGGCCATCTAGCCCATCGAGATAGTTTGCGCCACTTGCGCCATCTAGTGTACACCCACCTTATCACTGACTATACTCCTTACAATTCTCTTCTTCAGGCATCTACCTCATTCCCCGCAGCCCCCTCCCCCACCCCCGCTTCCCGCCCCCACCAACACTGAAAGTAAACAATGACAATCGGATTATTTGAAATTTGCTTTTATTGATCATACAAAGTACTATTCTAAGAACCCAAAACCAATGCAGCAGAATACAGTTCATATTGCAAAGTTTATCATAAATGCACATGGAGACCACGTGACCTTACTTCTTGCTGCACCTACAGTCTATGGAGTCTTTATTACAGTCTAGAAACTGGCAGTGCAGTTACAATATCATAATTTCTTGCTAAATACACTTTGTCATCTGAAATAATTTCTTCAGAACTATTTTCTTTTTGTTATTGAAGTCGAAATTCTTCAGACGATGGGGTACGAAGCACAATGGGTAATGGCACACATGTTCTTGCCCATAACTATGCGCATGTAGCCTCCCTCACCCCAGGATGTTCCCCAGCTAGAAAAGGAGGTTACATGTTAATATCCGACACCAATCAAATCAAATCCAAAATTAACAGAGTTAACAGAGAAATGGAGCATCGAACACAGGTGTCGGAGTAGAGGCCATTTGGCCCTTCGAGCTTGCACCACAAAAACAGCAGCGCCCAATGTAGGGATGCTTTGCAAGTTTGCTTTGGTAATATTGGCCACTTATTCATGTATCTTGAATGCATTTGGATTCATTTAGCTTACATCCTCAGCAGGATATCAGATTTACTTTACAACGAGTTCACTTCCAGAGATACACAATCCGTTCAGAAAAAGTCTTTGGATAATTAGATGAAGTACCAAACGAAAGAGACAACACATTTGTGTACACTTACATTTCAGATTAGTTTTGAGACAATGGAGGGAATTTTCCCGTCCTGGTTTTGGGACGGGTGCAGCTGGAAAATTCCGGCCTCCAATTAGCCTTCAGGAGAGCCAAACTCAAGCCCACGTTCTTTAGTTCTTCCTCTTCATCAGATAATTTATTTTCAGGTCTCCTTGGACAGCACCAACATCCTTGGGGCTACCATTGACCAGAAACTCAACTGGACTCGCCATATAAACAGTGGTTACAAGAGCAGATCAGAGACTGTGGCGAGTAACTCACTTCAATGTACCTGATACTCTTAATTGGTTCCTATTACTTGCCTGTTCTTAGCGATCCAATAGGGTTTTGGTTCTTTGTCCACGTATCCTACCAAGAGCACTGCATGGTTAACTTTTATACTGTTGCAGGTAGCATCATCCAAAACCCCTGTAAAATGGAGGATAGTACTTTAGATGCAGAGAATTCCAAATTGATAGAACGTTATACAAGATCAGGAGGGTCAGAAGTACAAGATTTTGTGTTCGTCTATCATCTTTCACCGAGCAACTCATCCCAAAGGTCATCCAAACAGGAAGCAGTTAGGATGGGCCTGGTTAAAGAAGGAAATTTCAATAAAGAACTTCAAAGGAGAGAAGTAGCAAAGCGAAGAATAAGAGGAGGTGTGACAGGACTGTGGAATATCCCTAAATGTGGAGTGTTGCAGTAGCACAGTGGTTACCACTGCTGCCTCGCAGCATCAGGGACACAGGCTCAATTCCTGGCTTGGGTCACTCGCTGTGTAGAGTCTGTACATTCGCCCCCGTGTCTGCGTGGGTTTCCTCTGGGTGCTCCGGTTCCCTTCCATAGTCCAAAGATGTGCAGGTTAGGTGGATTGGCCATGCTAAATTGCCCCATAAGTGTCAGGGGGGCTCGCTAGGGTAAATGCACGGGGTTGTGGGGATAGGTCCTGGGTGGGATTGTGGTTGGTGCAGACTCGATGGGCCAAATGGCCTCCTTCTGCACCTTGTGTTTCTGTGTTTCTATGTTACCCCATCTCGCACGGTGAGGTTGTGAGATAGAATCTGAACCATGGTGAATTAATAGAAGTTTAGAATTTTGTTTACCTGACTTGTAAAAGCTCCAGGATTTTTCTGATGCCTGGACCAGTACAGAAATGGGTCCAACAGTTGCCACTAGTGCTGCTAACTTTTTCTCACTAATGGGCTTAATCCGTTTGAATCCGTGAATTCTGGTGAAACTCTTCGAGATGTTAAATAAGCATTCTTTGTTCTCCTGTAATTAAAAATGGGAATCTGTTGGAAAATTGGCCGATAATAATTTCCATAAACTTCAACTTCCACATGAAAAATCTCAGTCAACTTTCATCCCTGGGCCTCGCTCTCCTCCCCGATCGCTTGTTCCATCAACATATCAATGCCAAATTCCTCACCTTCATCAAAGCCTTACTCATCCCAAACCCTTCACACCCCCGCAGCCTAAAATTCTTAAGCAAATCATCCATCACTTGACCTCTGTGCATTCCCCTGCCCCTCATTGAGAAGTGTCAGACCCATCTGGACCCAAACCTTGTGCTGACTCTCTCTTTCTCTCGTCTTCTTGTGGGCGGCACGCCGCTGCATCACGGCGTCAGGGACCCAGGGTTCAATTCCGGCCTCGGGTGACTGTGTGGAATTTGCACATTCTCCCTGTGTCTGCGTGGGTTTCGTCCGGGTGCTCCGGTTTCCTCCCACACTCCAAATTGATTGGCTGTGCTAAATTTCCCCCTTTCAGGGGATTAGGACTGTAAATATGTGGGGTTACAGGGATGGGACGTGGGTGGGATTATTGTTGGTGCAGGCTCGGTGGGCCAAATGGCCTCCTTCTACGCTGCAGGGATTCTATGATTTCTCCCCCTCTCTCTCCGCTGCACAAGGCAAAAATCTCTCCTCAATGTGTTGAGTTAATTGATCTTAGCTGGGGTAGTTCTTTGTGAGGCTGCAGTTTGCCTCAGTGCCCAGTATAGCAACTGAAAATTAAGTCAGTGCTTTCACTCCTGATGATTATCCACAATCCCTCCTGGAAGATGTTTTTTGCATTGGTATTGAATGGGGAAAGCATGTGATGTCTTTGAGGCCACTCATAATCAAGGCTTGACACTTGACCAATGTTTCTTTCGAACAAGTTTGACTCTTCCGAGTGAATACTTCAGTCACTTGATTCATCAAAGAGTGACGCGTCACTGAAAGGTATTGCGATTCAGCAATGGTCACTGAGGAGAGAGTAGTTCTGTTGGGAAGGATGATGGACTAATTACTCCAATGATACACTTTAAGAATGAAAGACATCCTGTAGAACGTAGATTGGGGGCCGATGTCTGAGGGCAAATCAACATCTGGCATGAGGGAGACTTTCAAGTGTAAGTTGCTAGGAATTCAGGACAGGCACATTCCTGTAAGGATGAAGGATAAGTGTGGCAAGTTTCAGGAACCTTGGATAATGAGAGATAGTGTGAGCCTAGTCAGGCAGAAAAAGGAAGCATTTGTCAAGGCTAGGAGGCTGGGAACACATGAAGCAAGTGTGGAATACAAGGAAAGTAGAAAGAAACTTAAGCAAGGAGTAAGGAGGGCTAAAAGGGGTCACGAAAAGTCATTGGCCAGCAGGATTAAGAAAAATCCCAAGGCTTTTTATGCATATAAAAAGAGCAAGAGGGTAGCCAGGGAGAGGGTTGGCCCACTCAAGGACAGGGGAGGGAATCTATGCGTGGAGCCAGAGGAAATGGGCAAGATTTTAAATGAGTACTTTGCATCAGTATTCACCCAAGAGAAGAACTTGGTGGATGATGAGTCTGTGGAAGGATGTGTAGATAGTTTGAGTCAAGTTGAGATCAAAAAGAAGGAGGTATTGGGGGTCTTGAGAAACATTAAGGTAGACAAGTCCCCAGGGCCTGATGGGATATACCCCAGAATACTGAGAGAGGCAAGGGAGGAAATTGCTGGGGCCTCGAGAGAAATCTTTGTCTCCTCACTGCCTATAGGGGAGGTCCCAGAGGATTGGAGAAAAGCCAGTATTGTTCCTTTGGTTAGGACAGGTAGCAACAATAATCCAGGTAATGACAGGCCAGTGAGCCTTATGTCAGTGGTAGGGAAATTATTACAGAGGATTCTTCGAGACATGATTTACTCCCTCTTAGAAATAAGTGGACTTATTAGTGAGAGGCAACATGGTTTTGTGAAGTGGAGGTCGTGTCTCACGAGCTTGATAGAGTTTTTCGAGGAAATGACGAAGATGATTGATGAGGGTAGGGCAGTGGATTTTGTCTACATGGACTTCAGGAAGGCCTTTGACAAGGTCCCTCATGGCAGACTGGTACAGAAAGTGAAGTCACATGGGATCAGAGATGAGCTGGCAAGATGGATACAGAACAGGTTCAGTCATAGAAGACAGAGGATAGCAGTGGAAGGATTTGTTTCTGAATAGAGGGCTCTGACAAGTGGCGTTTCTCAGAGATCAGTGCTGGGACCTTTGCTGTTTGTAATACATATAAATGATTTGGAGGAAAACAAGGGCGGCCCGGGAGCACAGTGGTTAGCACTGCTGCTTCACAGCTCCAGGGACCTGGGTTCGATTCCCGGCTTGGGTCACTGTCTGTGTGGAGTTTGCACATTCTCCTTGTGTCTGCGTGGAGTTTGCACATTCTCCTTGTGTCTGCATGGGTTTCCTCCGGGTGCTCCGGTTTCCTCCCACAGTCCAAAGATGTGCGGGTTAGGTTGATTGGCCACGCTAAAATTGCCCCTTAGTGTCCTGGGATGCGTAGATTAGAGGGATTGGCGGGTAAAATGTGTAGGGATATGGGGGTAGGGACTGGGTGGGATTGTGGTCGGTGCAGACTCAATGGGCCAAATGGCCTCTTTCTGTACTGTAGGGATTCTATGAATTCTATGAAAACGTAACTGGTTTGATTAGTAAGTTTGTGGATGACACAAAGGTTGGTCGATTTGCGGATAGTGATGAGGACCATCAGAAGATACAGCAGGATATAGATTGGTTGGAGACTTGGGCAGCGAAATGGCAGGTGGATTTTAATGCGGACAAATATGAGGTAACACATTTGAGGGTCTAATACAGATCGGAAATATACAGTAAATGGCAGGACCTTTAAGAGTATTGATAGGCAAAGGGATCTGGGTGTACAGGTACACAGGTCACTGAAAGTGGCAACGCAGGTGGAGAAGGTAGTCAAGAAGGCATACGGCACGCTTGGCTTCATCAGCCAGGGCATTGAGTTTAAAAATTGGCAAATCATGTTGCAGCTTTATAGAACGTTAGTTAAGCTGCACTTGGAATATAGTGTTCAATTCTGGTTGTCAAACTACCAGAAGGATGTGGAGGCTTTGGAGAGGGTACAGAAAAGATTTACCAGGATGTTGCCTGGTATGGAGGGCATTAGCTATGAGGAGAGGTTGGAAAAACTTGGTTTGTTCTCACTGGAAAGACGGAGGTTGAGGGGTGACCTGATAGAAGTCTACAAGATTATGAGGGGCATGGATAGAGTGGATAGTCAGAAGCTTTTTCCCAGGGTGGAAGAGTCAATTACTAGGGGGCATAGGTTTAAACTGCAAGGGGCAAGGTTTAAAGGAGATGTAAGAGGCAAGTCTTTTTACACAGGGAGGGTAAAAGAGGTAGTGGAAGCGAACATGATAGTAACTTTTAAGGGGCATCTGGACAAATACATGAATAGGATGGGAATAGAGAGGTCCCTGGAAGGGTAGGGGGTTTTAGTTCAGATGGGCAGCATGGTCGGTGCAGGCTTGGAGGGCCGACGGGCCTGTTCCTGTGCTGCAATTTTTCTTGTTCTTCCCATTGATATTCAAAATGTCATTTGAAACATAGAAAATAGGAGCAGGAATAGGCAATTTGGCCCTTTGTGCCTGCTCCAACATTCATTATGATCATGGCTGATCATCCAGTTCAGTAACCTGTTCCTGCTCTCCTCCACACACCCCACCCCCCACTTCGTACCTTTTGATCCCTTCAGCCTCAAGAGTTATATCTACCTCCTTCTTGAAAACATACAGGGTGGGATTCTCTGCCCGCATTTCCCCCCCGCCCCCCCCCCCCCCCCCCCCCAACCCCCTCAACATGTTTCTTGGTGGCAGGAGATGACCCATCGTTGGCCGGCAGTGGGATCCTCTGCACCCCCATGCCACCACCCACGTCGCTGCCCCCCCTCCCCCACCGCTCCCCCACCACTGGGAAACTCGCGGCGGGAGCGTGCCATCAACTGGAAGATCTCACCCACAATGTTTTGGCCCCAATTACTTTCTGTGATAGAGAATCCCACAGGCTTCCCACTCTCTGGGTAAAGAAACGTCTCCTCATCTCAGTCCTAAATGGATTACCCCATATCCTAAAAAGTGTGACGCCTATTTTTGGACTCCCCCACCATCGGGAACACTCTTCCTCCATCTACCCTGTCAAATCCTGTTGTGTGCCACTATACCTGAGGATTCTCAGATTCAGGAACTTCTGGAAACACATTTTGGAAAAGTTAAGTGAAGCTGTGCCTTAAGCCAGAATATCTCTCAGAACTTATACCTGACAGCCCCATATGAACTGAAGACAGTGGGAGTACAGTGTGCAGTAATTGTACCTTTTCTTGGAAGGGATATGCTTCTTCAGTTTCAATGCCGTGGTCTCGTACGTATTGGAAGGCACGAAACGGTAAGCCTGAACGGCACCCATGATTGCTATATTCATCGGAGCAGTCAACAATGTTTTGTGCGCTCAGTTCTACAAATTGGCCCTTTTCCTTGGCTATTTGGCCTTCCAGAGCTTCAACTGCAGTCATCGCATAGCAGCATGAACACTTTCCCTGAAGGGTAAACAGATCAATTGGCAAATGTTAACATCTTCAAGCCTTTTCTTCATCATCTTCACCAACATGACCGAAAACTAATAGAGATTTTGTGTAGTTGACGATACCTGTGCCTTGCACTCCAGGGAGAGAAATGACATGAAATCTGTTCTGCCCAATATTCTGTTGCAGAATATTCCGTTCCAGACTACTGCCCTTTCCCGAGTATCCATTCACTTTGAGGTGCCCAAACTTGAACTCTTTGTCCATCTCCTGCCTAAGTGACATAACACAACAGTCCAGTCCCCTAGCTCTCACCATGGTTTGCGGACACCAGCATAGCTTGAGGATCAGGGACCAGGTAACAGTGTGCAGGTGAGGAGGGGAAAGCAGAAGTGGCCAAGGATTATAGACAATCACAAGGTGTTCATCCATTCCCCCCGCACCCTGTACTTTCGCAACCTCAGAAATACGATGACATTTGGAAAGCCACAACATGCTTATAGGATTCCAGGCTTCAATTCCAATTGTTCCCACCATCCCAGAGTCCCAATCCCTGCTGAATCCAAGAATTAATTCCGATGAAAATCTGGCTAACCTTGTCCTCTGGAGTAATTGTCACAAGTAAACAACAGTGCAGGGCACAGTAATACCTGGCTTTTTTTTGATAGGACTTGGGCAGGGCACATGAAGCATAATGTACAGCTAGTCTACTGCCTATCCCCAACCTGTTCTCCATAATACAGGCACCCACGAGGTCGCCACCTTTAGGCCTATTGAGGCCTTTAGCTACCCAATTAAGATCTCAATCAACCACCCATTGGGGATTAGAAGGCAAGCAAGATTGGGATGGCTGTTTTTTCAAAGCTCGTGAAAGAGTGGTTGGGAGGTTAGGGAGGGATTGGGCTGTCGCCCAATCCGTCCCTAACAAAACAATCCTGGAATCAACTTGTGCAGTGTCCATGACACTTTTTGCTGGAGTTCCAACAGTGGCAACCCTCTCTTCTGACACTGCAAAAGCCAGTCTAATTGGCTGGCAGCTCTCAAGG
Organism: Mustelus asterias; assembly: GCF_964213995.1. Taxonomy (NCBI): domain Eukaryota; kingdom Metazoa; phylum Chordata; class Chondrichthyes; order Carcharhiniformes; family Triakidae; genus Mustelus; species Mustelus asterias. The sequence continues at coordinate 11,322,849 of NC_135826.1, read as the reverse complement.
GTGGGTCCTTCAACTACAAGCAAGGTCTACAAAATTATGAGAGGCATAGACAGTTTGGATAGTCAGAGGCTTTTTGCCCAGGGTGCAAGTGTCAATTACAAGGGGGCACAGGTTCAAGGCGTGAGGGGGAAAGTTTAAGGGAGATCTGCGGGGGGCGTTTTTCACGCAGAGAGTGGTGGGTGCCTGGAACGTGCTGCCAGAGGTGTTGGTGGAAGCAGGCACATTAGCAACATTTAAGAGGCATCTGGATGGGTGCAGGAATAGGGAGGGAATAGAGGGATATGGACCGAGTAAGGGCAGAAGGTTTTTTAAATTTAGTTAGGGCATCATGATCGGCATGGGCTTGGAGGGCCGAAGGGTTGTATTTCCCTTTGTTCATTGAGGAGTAGGGGGGAATCCTCCCACTCTCTGCTTATTAAAGCCACTGGCAACCTGTCATCTTTGCCGGGCAGCCTTATTTAAACTAAGTGGGTTTCCGATTCCTTTCCTCCCAAAGGGGCAAGCAATACTCATCCCCACCCTATCCAGCCGATGTCCACTCCCACCCCACGTCTTGGTAAAATGCAGCCCACGCGCTATTGAGGTTCCATGCTTCACACAAGAACTCCCTTGCCCTTTATCATTGAACTTTGACCACAATACCATTGACCACATGATTTCATGACTTCGAGGTATTAAAAAGTCAAATTGTAACTCAGCTTTGATTATTTTATTTCCCCATCTGGACTTCAGAGAATCTTCCAGGCATCCAAAGCGTTCGATCAGAACATTGGCATTGGAAAATTCAGAAGTTCCTGAATGTATATGTACCTTTAGTAATATCCAAAATATATGTTTCTCTGTTCCCTGTCTGAATCCCTTATATCCCAATTGCCTGCTGCTGTGCTCAGTATCTCTGCCTACCGGCTCTTAGAGGAACAGCACCCACAAATTGTTCCTCTTGCTATTTTCCACAGCTCCCTCCCTCAAAACATCAAAAATGTTCCAAGTTTGTTATGGCAGAAATGAATAATTGATGGAGTCCAAAAGAACTGAACAGGAAACAATCCGCAGCCCCAACAAAGTCAATCAAATCAGTTGACTTGCATTGAACAGACATGGTTTAATGTAGTAGGGACCTACCTGGTCCCTTACTTTACGAACGTAGTTCTGTTGACGCCAGTCCACCTCTCGGGGAATATTGGTTTCATCCAGTTCTTCCAGTTTCTCCAATTCAAAATCCAACAATTCTTGGTCTGCCTGATCTGAGTATTCAGATATCATTGCATCCGTGTACATATCAGCAAATTCCTTTGGTGTCTGGTAGAAAGGATTGCATGTTAACTATGAGACTTACCCGTGTGGTTGCAATGATATAAAAGCACCAATCACTCAAGATGGATTGGGTAAACATGTTGTGGGGTAAACATGTTGTGGGTTCATTCATTAAGACTAAGCACATAGGGACATTTATACAGTAACACAAAGCTTGACAACACCAGAGCAGCAGAGTCAACTGCTGTGTGCTCAGTTGAACATCAAAAGTGAAACCGATTGCAGCATGACATCACTGGAGAGAGGTTTGTCATGCTATAATCCCTTAAAGGCACGTTACAACATGACTATTTCTACAAGATATGGAATGCCAAAAAGGTGGCACAGTGGTTATCACAACTGCCTCACAGTGCCAGGGACCAATATTCGATTCCCGGCTTGGGTCTGCATGCTTTTCCTCTGGGTGCTCCGGTTTCCTCCCACAGTTCGAAAAACTCCAAAGATGCGTGATAGATTGATTGGCCATGCGAAATTGACACTTAGTGTCCCAGGATGCATAGGTTAGGGGAGATTAGCGAGGTCAATAAATGGGGTGACGGGGATAGGGCCTGGATGGGATTGTTGTCATTGCAGATTCAATGGGCTGAATGGCCTCCTTCTGCATTGTAGGGATTCTATGGTTAGGTGCATTGGCCATGCTAAAATTCTCTCAGTGTACCCGTGTGGGCGACTAGGGGATTTTCACAGGAACTTCATTGCAGTGTTGATGTAAGTCTACTTGTGACACCAACAGACATTTTTAAGAATCTACTTTTGTGCAGTTGTAGCTCCATCTTGTGTCATTCAGTGTATAATTTGCAGCCACGATTGTTGAATTTAAGGATGGAACTTTCTAGTCTAGATGTATATAAAATGGAAACCATGGAGGCAAGAGGCATGAGTAAAAGGGAAAAAAAATGCTGACATCTGTTGCGGATCTTCAGGTCAGCAGCGGAGACTGGATCATGAAATTGGAGGCCAAATAAGGGAAATGTTTGATGGAATCCAAAAGAACTGAACAGGAAACAATCCACAGCCCCAACAAAGTCAATCAAATCAGCTGACGTGCATTGAACAGATATGTTTTAAGGTAGTAGGAACCTACCTGGTTCCTTACTTTACCAACGGATGCGAACGGATGCAATTGTCATGGATAGCTTCAACTTAACAGGAATAGATTTGGGAATCTTTATAAGGGCTTTTAGAATGAGAACATGGTTTTGGACACAAATTGGACTGCTACTTGGGACAGTTAGCCATAAACCCCTATAATCAGAGGCACAGTTGAATCGGATATTCAGAAATAACCAAGGTAGCACAGTAAGAAGTCTTAGAACACCAGGTTAGAGTCCAACAGCTTTATTTGGAATCACAAGATTTTGGAATGCTGCTCCTTCATCAGGTGAGTGAAGAGGCAGATTCGTAAACGCGGCATGTATAGGCAAAGACACATTTACAAAATAATTACAGATTGGAATGTGAAGAATATTCGGAATGCGAGTCTTTGCAGGTAATCAAGTCTTTGCAGGTACATACAGTGCGAGTGGAGAGAGGGATAATCCCAGGATAAAGAGGTGTGAATTGTCTCAAGGCAGGAGTCGTGCGTAGTGACATTGAGCCTTTGTTGCTTCATGGGAATGGTTTGTTTGCATGAAGTTAGTTCTACCGTTGAAAATTACAACTGGACCAATGGACACAGCAATCATTCAACCTGATATAACTCTTGGCCCAGGAAGGTGGGTTTGCGTAACCAGGATAAAGTTATTCTCTATTACACTCAGTATCAAACCAGCAACTCTTACTCTCTAGTATGACTCACCAAGTCTCCAAATTCATTCATGGCCATTTCATACAAAGAACCTCCTTGGTCAAACTGAGCATTGTGAACTGTAATCTTCTTCAGGTTGTCCAGCCAAATTTCTCTCCTGGCCTGTTCTTCCTCCTGCACAAAGATAATTGGGTTACTGTCCTCTAATATCAATAGCATCCAACATACTTTGTTATTGCGTGCCGCCAAGAAAAAGGAAAATACCAAAGTCGCAAGTGGCGTGTTTCTTCCATGAATGAAGACAGCTAAATGTTCAAGTGGGGGTTGACACCACTTGACGTTAACTACAGAAGCAGAAGGACATTTTTTTGCCAAGACCATCAAAATTAAATTTGGAAGAGAGAAGATGACCGGAATTCGCCAACCTCACCCGCGCCTGGGATTTTCCAGTCCCGCTGCAGTGAATGGAGATTTGGCTGAGCACCAAATTCTCCAATCTTGCTGGTGGCGGGGCGAACGAGATCAGAGAATTCCAGCCAATATTTCTGTTTAGGTCAGGGCTAGCATCGGAACTGTCAGCAGCGAAGAAGGGAAAGGAGAAACCAAAGAGATGGTTTTGGAATTAATTAGAAAATAAACACCATGGGAGAAGTAAAGTAATGGTCATGGCTCATTTCAATATGATAGGAATAATTTGGGGATTTTAAACTTGTGGGCCAAGAAACCAGGAGATAAATACATCTTCTCAAATCTGAAGGAAGGCTTTATATTGTACCACATTTATTTCCCACACAGTATGTGACATATGCATTATCATAGAAATCATAGAAACCCTACAGTGCAGAAGGAGGCCATTCGGCCCATCAAGTCTGCACCGACCACAATCCCACCCAGGCCCTACCCCCACATATTTACCCGCTAATCCCTCTAACCTACACATCCCAGGACTCTAAGGGGCAATTTTTAACCTGGCCAATCAACCTAACCCACACATCTTTGGACTGTGGGAGGAAACCGGAGCACCCGGAGGAAACCCACGCAGACACGAGGAGAATGTGCAAACTCCACACAGACAGTGACCCGAGCCGGGAATCGAACCCGGGACCCTGGAGCTGTGAAGCAGCAGTGCTAACCACTGTGCTACCGTGCCGCCATTAGACACTCGGCTAAGCCAAATCATGATGCCAGGCAAGAGACAGATGAACAGGCACCATAAATGCACCCCTAGTGGTGTGGGAATCTACCATCCACATAACAATTCATGGAGCTCTCTGATCCTGAAACATTAGGAGCGGAGATGAAGGATGTCCCAGAACCCTCATTCTTGCCCTTGACGGACTCACGGTTGCAGATTCGAAATTCCAATATCCTCAGGCAACCTGATGAAGTCCAAATTTAGGCTCTTGAGGACTTTGAAGCATCCTAATTTGTTAGGTCATACTGCTTCTCCATGGACAGCAACAATATGTATTCATATAGTAGCTCTAACGTGATAAAACACCACTCGACACATCATAGGAGGGATAAAGCATTCGGTGCTATTTGGGCGGGAGGTCAAAAAATAGGTGAAAGAGGTGGGTTTTGATGGGCATCTTAAAGGAGAAAAGAGAGGTAGACAGCCAGCAAGGTTTGGGAAGGGAATTCCAGGATGCCGGGCCTAGGCAACTGAAGACATGGCCACCAAAATTTCGTCAAATAAAATTGGGATGTGCAACAGTCCAGGATTGGATGCGGCAGCCATCTAGGAAAGTTGTGGAGCAGGAGGAGATTACAGATAGGGAGGGACCAGACTCTGGAGAGATTTGAAAGCAAAGGCGAGGTTTTAAAAATTGAGACATTACTTAAGCAGGAGCCAAAGCAGATCGGGAAGTAGATCAGCGAGCACTGGGGTGATGGTTGAACGTAACATGGTACAAGTTAGGATAGAGGCAGAAGCGATTTGGATAACACCCATTATACAGAAGGTATAATGTGGCTGACCAGGAAAGTATTTCAACAGCGAAGACTCGAGGCAGCAAAGGTACAAACAAGGGTTTCAGCAGCAGATGAAATGAGGCAGGGGTGAAGTCAGGCCAGGTGGAAAGAGGCAGTCTCAATAAGAGCGGATATGTGTTCAAAAGCTCAATTCAGCGTACGAATAGTCTGCTTCAGTCTCAGCCGGCTACGAGGGAGGGGATGGAGTTAGTAGCTGGAGAACAGAGTCCTTAAATTGCCGGACTGAGGACAATGGCTGGGACTTTCCAGGCTCTCTGTGGTAGGACTCACCGTTGGATGAATGTGGCAAGACCAGAAGATCCCGACAATGGGCGGGGCTGGAAAATCATGGCCAATGGCTTTGATCTTCCCAATATTTAATTGGAGAGAAATGCCATCATTTGTGCCTTACAAATTTCAATCAAAGAAATGGCCGACAACTGGCACACCATTGGTTGGTGTTAAGTATCTAAATCACCGTGGGAGGACATTTTGTTTTTCGATGGTGACGCTTACTGAACAACATTAACAGGTTGAGGTGGTCATAGTTCAGATTGAAATGTTCAAAACAATATCATGCTCCTTCAGTACTTTGCTAAAGTATCAATCTAGATTCCTACCAGACTAGCGTAACTCTTCTCATAGGCCAGCTTCCATGCTTCCCATTGCTCTTCAAAGATTGGCTTCGTCACGGCCATGGAGATAACAGTCAGGATGTGCACCACAAAGAAAAAATATGCCATGGTGAAAGGTTGAGCCCGTCAAACCTGTCACAGGGCTGGTTTGCTTTGTGAGAAGCTGTGGGCAATAAAATCAGAAGCACATTGAGAGGTAAGTGTCTAAACTCACAGTCCTTTCCTCATTATTAAGAGCCCCTGTTATTTCTTATTTGGTACCTCTGGGAACTTTAATTCTAATAATAAGGCCAATTCAACTTCAGTCCAATCATGGTCCCCACCTGAGGGGCAAACCAGATCCAAGCTGACAAGAAAAGACATTGCATCCTATCTTGGGTTCGATCAAACAAGATCCAAGCTGGCAGGATGAGGCATTGCACCCCCTCCTGGGCTTGATCTGACACTTCATCTGAGCCAAAAGGCAAGATGGCTTTGTGAAATTGCATCAGGTAAAGACTCGGTTTAACCTCATTGACTACCCTGATCGCTTACTCTACCCGAGCTTAGGCAAATTACGATCACATGTGTTAATACACCCCCAGTGCAATGGGCTAGCCACGTCCCCTGCCTGATCATAGTTCCTGTTAACAATCAATATTCTTGGTATGATCGTGTCGTTGTTTCCTCTGGATTTAAATCCTTTCCCAGCACATGACTGCAACCAATCTCAAGGCTTTATGTATTTGAGACAGTCCCCACATGGGAGTGTAGAAAGATAGAAAAGAAAAGGGCCACTATAAGATTGGCAAACTCTGCTAGGGTTTTTGTTTCATCAACTTAGATACAGAATTTACTTTATCAATGGGCAGCAAGTTTGCTAGTAATTGTAATGAGGTGTTTTAAATACTTTGTATTTAAGGAGAGGGACACATTGATTGGTAGTGTCTCAGAGGGATGTGTAGACCCGTTAGAACAAATCGAAATTACAAGGGAGGAAGTGTTAGGTGTTTTAGGAAGCATTAAGGTAGACAAATCCCCAGGGCCAGATGGCATCTCTCCTAGATTACTGAGAGAGACAAGAGATGAAATTGCTGGGCCTCTAACAGAAATCTTTGTTTCTTCATTGGACACAGGTGAGGTCCCAGAGGATTGGAGGATAGCAAATGTGGTCCCGGTATTTAAGAAGCATAGCAAGGATAACCCGGGTAATTACAGGCCAGTGAGCTTGACGTCCGTGGCAGGGAAATTGTTGGAGGAGGTCCTTAGAGAGAGGATCTATACAGATTTAGAACTGAATAGTCTCATTATCGATAGACAACATGGTTTTGCACAAGGGAGGTTTCATGCCTCACAAATTTGGTTGAGTTTTTTGAGGAGGTGACAAAAATGATTGACGAGGGAAGGGCCGTGGATGTCGTCTACATGGATTTTAGTAAAGCATTTGACAAGGACCCTCATGGCAGGCTGGTGCAAAAGGTTAAATCCCACGGGATCAAAGGTGAACTAGCTAGATGGGTACAGAACTGGCTTGGCCATAGAAGACAGAGGGTCGCAGTGGAGGAGTCATTTTCTGATTGGAGGTCTGTGGCTAGTGGTGTTCCACAAGGCTCTGTACTGGGACCTCTGCTGTTTGTGATAAATATAAATGATTTGGAAGAAGATGTAGCTGGGCTGATTAGTAAGTTTGCAGACGACACAAAGATTGCTGGAGTTGCAGATAGTGATGAACATTGTCTGAGAATACAGCAGGATATGGGTAGGCTGGAAAATTGGGCAGAGAAATGGCAGATGGAATTTAATCCAGATAAAAGCGAAGTGATGCATTTTGGTAGATCTAATGCAGGGGGGAGCTATACAATAAATGGCAGAACCATCAGGAGTATAGACACACAGGTGTGCAAGTCCACAGATCCTTAAATGTGGCAACACAGGTGGAAAAGGTGGTGAAGAAGGCATATGGCATGCTTGCCTTTATTGGACGGGGCATAGAGTATAAAAGTTGGCATATGATGTTGCAGTTATATAGAACGTTGGTTAGGCCACATTTGGAATACTGCGTCCAGTTCTGGTCGCCACACTACCAGAAGGACGTGGAGGCTTTGGAGAGAGTGCAGAAAAGGTTTACCAGGATGTTGCCTGGTATGGAGGGTATTAGCTATGAGGTGAGATTGAGTAAACGAGGGTTGTTCTCCCTGGAAAGATGAAGGTTGATGAGCGACCTAATAGAAGTTTATAACATTATGAAAGGCATAGATAGGGTGAATAGTTGGAAGCTTTTTCCCAGGTCGGAAATGACGAACACAAGGGGTCACAAGTTCAAGGTAAGGGGGGCAAGGTTCAATACAGATATGCAGGGGACGTATTTTACACAGAGGGTGGTGGGGGCCTGGAATGAACTGCCAAGCAAGGTGGTTGAGGCAGACACGCTAGGATCATTTAAGACTTATCCAGATAGTCACATGAACAGACTGGGAATAGAGGGATACAGATGGATGGTCTAGTTAGGAACACATGATCGATGCAGGCTTGGAGGGCCGAAGGGCCTGTTCCTGTGCTGTATTGTTCTTTGTAGTTTTAAAGGTACATGTAATACCTTTAATTAGGCCAGACATATAAATATATCTTCTATACATTTTAGAAATTAAACAAAGAAACTTAGATGCACAGTTACAGAATGACCCTTTGATAACAAACAGATGTTAGATACATTCCTTTAAAGCACCCAACTGTTGGAATCACAAGGCCATAAAGGAGACTTAATTGCCTCACCAGACACCTGATCAGAAACAACTGATACAAGAGTGAGTTTTAATGAAGCTGCCTTCACAGTTTCTAATCAAAACAGAGCCAGAAAGATATTAGTGCCTTTGCTAATGAAAGAGTTATGGTAGGGGACTTAGTGGGAACTGACAAGAATTAATGGTAGCATAATGATACCCCTGGAAACTGTAGGTAGTGATTAAAAGCTCAGTCATTGAATTGATAAGCAGTATATACATGTGTTTCATTATGTGGCAATAAACACAACTTACCAGGGCTATAATTGGGAAATATCCTGAAGGCAAGATGAGTTGACCACATCCCTTAGAGATTCAGTTAACTTCACTGACAAGGCCATAAAATACTAATGGCTTTTGTTGGCCCTCTTTATCAATTAAAGGATGCCCATGTCAGACTGTTTCAGTGAAGATGCTTTGTGAGGCTGCTATCAAAAATAGAGACATGATGTCTGACTAAGAAACTAGAGGACAGGCTTCGGGATGATATATTGGGGTATCCCACAAGGCATCGTGATCTCATAGATCAGGGTGGTTCAGTATCTTTTTCCATTGGATCAATATGTAAAGTATGTCATTTGTAACACTTTGGATTGGATTGTGTCCAACTGACTGTGAGCTGCAGAATTGTATAAACCAGGATTATTTTCTTAGTCCGTTGGAGTAGTGTCACTGGTTCATTGTGTCAAGACTCCTCCCCTTGCGAGCAAGTAAATAAAGACAATCTGCTGGTTAAGTGTTAATGTGTGTTTGTGTTAAAGTCAAACTCGGAAGTCGAGATTTTGACAGTATTCTTTGGAGGTTCCGCCAAGATTGCTTTCTCCTCGCTGGTGAGTAAACAGACACAAGCACAGCGACTCTCCAGGAAATGACTCTAACTGGCCAGGATAAAAAAAAAGGTGATATTTTAGTCACTAAAGAGGTGGAAAAGATTGAAAGGGTGCAGAGGAGATTTACAAGGATGTTGCCTGGATTGAGTGGCATGCCTTATGAGGATAGGCTGAGGGAGCTCGGTCTTTTCTCCTTGGAGAACGAAGGATGAGAGGAGACCTAATAGAGATATATAAGATGTTGAGAGGCATAGATCGGGTGGACTCTGAGGCTTTTTCCCAGGGTGGAAATGTCTGCTACGAGAGGACACAGGTTTAGGGTGCTGGGGGGTAGGTACAGGGGAGATGTTAGGGGTATGTTTTTCACACAGAGGGTGGTGGACGAGTGGAATCGGCTGCCATCAGTGGTGGTGGAGGCGAACTCAATGGGGTCTTTTAAGAGACTCCTGGATGAGTACATGGAGCGTAATAGGATGGAGGGTTATAGGTAGGTCTAGAAGGTAGGGATGTGTTCGGCACAACTTGTGGGCCGAAGGGCCTGTTTGTGCTGTAGTTTTTCTATGTTTCTAAGAGGCCCTCTCTTGGATGGTTCAAAGTGCAGTCTGTTTGTCCCAGCGGGTGTACTGCGATATTTGACTTAATTCAGGAATTGGGTTAACTTTTTTTATCACTTCCTCTTTTTTAGCTAGACGACAAAGAGGGACAGATTGTTGAAATTCCACTCCTGAACAGACCGGGCAGATTGTCTAAGTGAGACTAAAGGAAAGACATCATAAAGAGAGAGAGTCCCTGTTCCCTCTGGGAGAGAAACAAGTCCTTGTTTGATGGGGCGAGAAAGGTAAAAGAGACAGATAGCATCACGGTCCTTGTGTGATAGGATCATAAGTGAGAATAAGCAAAGCGCACTGTTAGAGTTAAAGGTAATATGTTAAGGGCTGTCCTGTAGTGGCGAGCAACGCAGACAGAGAATTGTTTATATGTTGAAAGTATAAGTTTGTACTGTTTGTGATCTTTGTTGTGAGTTTTGTACTTTATGTTCCTGTCAAACTCTTGGGAATCAAATCACTGGGAGGTAACAGGGAGTTACACAATAAATCATCTTCACTGATTGAGTTGCTGTGATAATCGGTTGATCGGTGAACGAGTGGCTTGTATGCAACAAATATCTCAGACACCCAGACTGCGCCATAATTAAGAGCCAGGTCACGTGAAGGCCAGGTGAAATGGGCGTAGAGAATTCCGGTTGGAGCAATGGGACTGTGATACTGTAATCTGTGCCAACTCAATCAGTTATGAGAATGGGAGCTGGTTCGAGTAAAATTCCCCAGAAGGGAACACCAGCTTACTTTATAATATAAAAGGTTAATGGCAGCTAAGAGGCAGAAGTGATTACTCGGCTGTTAAAGCTTGTGTAAAATCATCAAAATCTGATCGAAGCTTGAGTTTTTATCAGATTTTTTTGACAGGCAAATAATGTGGGTGTTACAGAGGAATTAAAGTGTAACAGTACAGAGGTCTTTTCCGAAATTATATAGGACCTTGGGTGAGACTACCTGTGGAACACTGCGTACACTTCTGACCTTGCCTAAGGAGCTTGCCTTGGGAGAGTATAACAAAAGTTCACTGTCTGTCTGTAAATCCTCACTAAAGATTGTGGTTGCATTCTGAAAATTGCAACTTCAAATGATACAAATTTCAAGTGAATCACAGGTTCCTGTAGCGATCAATGTTAAAGACAGAGTTAGGTTCCTTCAGGCACTTGCCCAGAAAACCAATGTACAATATGAAATGCTGTACACATAAATGTGCATTTCCTGGCTGGAATCACTTGTAAAACAAAATAGATCACTAGATATAACTGCATAAATTCAAATTAGATGACAATCATCCAAAAAAACACTGAGTAACACTGCTTCTGGGTCACAGTACTCCTGAGATTTGGCTCAACTCCCTCTCGCGCTCTTGCTCCACTCTACATCATCCCTACCCCCTCCATCTCCTCACACCCATCCCCACTCAGGACATCGACTCAACAATCTGAGGCCCTGGCCAGCTCCCAGTCCGAGGCAGTACCTAGTTGGGGACTGGGTGGGAGTTGGGAGCCCTAATTGAGCCAGAGGGCTTGACATCAATTGAACCGGGGGATGTTGCAGATTGAGTGACTTGAAGATGGGGTTTGAACCGTGGAGTAGTGGGGGGTGGGGGTGGCAGGCACAGATTTAACCAGGGGCCCTGCTCCCTCCAAAGCCACCACTTGTATTGATTACAAGTGGTGGCTTTGGAGGGAGATTACTTGTATTGCCTCTTAGTGTCCAAAGATGTGTAGATTAGGCTAGCCATGGTAAATGCGCGGGGTTGTGGGGATAGGGTTGTGGTTGATGGACCTGGGTAAGGTGCTCTTTTGGGAAGTTGGTGCACATTCAATGGGCCAAATGGCCTCCTTCTACACTGTAGAAAATCTATGGATTTTAGTTGGCAGCTTCCTGACCCAAACATCCATGGGATCTCGGTGTCCTGGCCGAGCCTCTAGTTCTGACTCCCTGCCTTGCGCTCGTGCTCCTGAATGTCTGGCCTCCCCTCTCCTTGCAGCATCAGGGCTTCAGAACATGGCCCTGCCTGTCCTGCATGCACCTCATGGAGGTGCAAGGCCAGAGTGCAAAAATGGCAATGGAAATTGGAAAAACAGGCCATAAAGAATGAACTATGTTAAAACAAAGTGACATTAAGTGGGTGACTTAAAGTGAGAACTTAATATGCTAGTTCCTGGCATGAGGGGATTGTTCTATGAGTACAGATAAACCTATATTTCTTCAAGTTCAAAAGATTGAGAGATTGAGACAGTAATCTCGTTAAAACAAATAAAATTCTTAAGGGCCTGATGAGATAGATCCTGGGAAGATGTCTCCCCAGGCTGGGGGAGTCTTAAACTAGGGCTCACTGTCCCCAAATAAGACCTGGCTATTTAGGGCTGAAGTGAAAAAGAACTTAGTCACTCAAAGGATTGTGAATCTTCAGGATTCAGGGTGTTGTGCATGCTCAGTCATTGAGTATATTCAAAGCAGGTAGATTTTGGATAGTGAGAGAATCTAGCGACATGAAGATAGTGTGGTAAGATAGGGGTTAGGTAGAAGATCAGCCGTGATCTTATTGAGTGGTGGAGCAGGCTTGAAGGGCCAGATGGCCGACTCCTGCTTCATATGTTCTTACCACATGAGGCAAATATGAAAGAGAATCTGCAATGCAGTGTGGATCCTGAACTGGGATTTTTTGGTTTAATCAATGTCCATTAGGCGTTAAATCAGTTTGTACATGATGGTAGATTTCTGATGGTAGAAATTAAGTTCATTGTTTCTTCTTGTAGATTAATTGTTTCGGGCTTTTTATTTTCATTTTCTGTTGATCGTACTCAGTGCTGCACCTGGAGGGGATCTTGGCCCATTGGGTAAATGTATTGCTCACTGCTGTGATCTAATTAGAAAGTGGTTTCTATCAGTAATTTGAAACATCCTTTGTATTGATAATTAGCTTACAGAATTGACATATTTTAAACCTGTACCTTGTGCCAATAAACACATTTTCGCATGACATTGCAGGATAATTTTGGTATGAACTTTGGCTGCTCAAATAGATGCGGTTGAATGAAATTGTGACTCTCTCTTGTATGTGTTCTTTTTTTTTCTTTCCTGATATGAAGAAGTTGTGTGGAAGTGCAAGTAGAAAAAGTCATTTTGCTGACCAATTATCATCTTTTTAAAGCATTCTCTGATGCAGTTTTTCAGGCCATTCTTCCTTTTGTTGTAATTATAGTTTGCTTCAGGTAAAGGCAAACATTTCTAGCATCTGAGAAAGCCAACTAGGCCCAACAATTTCTTCCTATTTATCTTAATCTCATACTGATGCGCGACAATCAAGCACGAGGTACAAGGCTTCAGCGATTGAAGGCTTTTATTGACAAACAATGGAACTATCTAACACGAGTACACCAATCCAGACTGGAGGGGTCCCGCCTGAGCAGAGGGTCTTATACCTCTCCCCAGGAGGCGGGGCCCGACCGGGATGTGCCATAACAACATCTACCACAGGTAAACACCCTAACCCAACAACATTATAACAACCCCCACAGTGGCAACACCCTAACCCAACAGTAACATTGGAATAACCCCACAGTGGTAACCAACGATGGTTCACCACACATACCTACTTCCTCATCATTTAATTTAATCAGAAACATATCCTTCTCTACCCATTTGTACTATCTGATTGTGTGGCATTCCTTGATGACTTATTTTACTATTATATAAATTTTATTAAACCTTACTTATTTCTAATTTCATAATCTTTAAACTTGCTTTACTAATATTTTAGCTATAGTGATCAATACTATAAGCAATACATCTATTAATGCCTTTCATAATATGGAAAAGGCAAAACTTAAAGTTATCCTGAAGAGGGCAAATCTAATCATCTTTCCAATAAACTGGATGCAAATATTCAGAATCATTATGGCTGTTCGTCACCTTGAGCAATATGATTTTGTGACTGGACGTGCACATGGTACTCCAGATGGGACCTGAATAACAATGGTGTGGTTATTTTTGATTTGTACTTAGTCTCTGCTAATACAACAAAGTATGGTGGGCGAGTGGAATCGGCTGCCGTCAGTGGTGGTGGAGGCGAACTCAATAGGGTCTTTTAAGAGACTCCTGGATGAGTACATGGAGCTTAATAGGATGGAGGGTTATAGGTAGGTCTTGAAGGTAGGGATGTGTTCGGCACAACTTGTGGGCCGAAGGGCCTGTTTGTGCTGTAGTTTTTCTATGTTTCTATAAAGTAAAATTGCAGTCAGTCATCAATCAGTGACCTACAAAAATGGGTAGAATGGACCAAGGGCAAGAATAAATCTTTCCCACCTGATTCTCGATAGAATAACCGTCGAGAAGAATGCCTTTTGAACAGCGATCCCGAAAAAAAAAGGTCAGCTTTTGGATATCGGAAAAGAGGGGGATGGCAGACAATATTTTAAAAACATGGTATGCACCAGGTATTTTGGCAATTCCAAAACAAATTAGTGAAAGATGTGTTACCTGTCAAACCATGAATCCAGGAAAAAGAGAAAAGGTACAGGCTGCCTTCCGCCCAAATCTAACAGGAGCCTTTGTAAATCTGCAAATGGGTTTTATTTAATTACCCCCGTGTATGGGATTTAAGTATGTGTTAGTAATTGTCGATGTATTTTCTAGATGGATTGAAGCCTTTCCATGTAAAAAGAATGATGCTACTACTGTTGCTAAATATTTGCTAAAAGAAATTGTACCACGATTTGGCATACCTGTACAGCTTTCGCGTGACAATGGATCACATTTTTACCGGGATAGTTAGGAAAGAAATGTGCCGAGCATTGCAAATCAATCAGCATTTTCACTGCAGTTTATCACCCACAGTCAGCTGGATTGGTAGAGAGATATAATGGAATGCTGAAGAACAAGCTGGCAAAACTGTGTGCTGAAACTGGACTAAAATGGGTTGAACTGTTACCCCTAGCATTAATGGCAATGCAGTCAGCAACAAACAGAACAACTGGGCTATCACCACACAATCGTTATGGGACGATCCCCCAATGTTTGCCTTTTTCTGCACCACTTGCTGTTAAGCAGATGGATGTTCACAGAATGGAGGAAAATAAATATGCTAAACTTTTGTGTTGCTTTAACAAAATGTGTATTTCTAGTTTCCATTCCCAGGTAAAGGAAGCTCAGACTGATCCTGCAGAAGGGAGGTGCCACAGCTTAGAACCGGGTGACTTTGTTGATGTGAAGGTGTTTAAAAGTGAGAATAGTCTTCACCCAAGATTGAGGCCCCCTATCAAGTCTTGTTGACCACCAACACTGTGATCAAAGTGAAGGAAAGACCGACATGGATCTCATTGCAAGAGGTCCCGAGGAAAAGGAATCATCAGCCTCACCGATGGAGGAAATTGGACATTAAGACTCTATTTTCTTGTGACATTAATAATACCTATATTGTCTGAATTGTACAAAAATACCTTCATGCACATGTCACACACTTATGCCAAGGATATCAACGCTTCCCACACATGTACCGACACACTTGAAGGGAGGTATTCCTTTAAGACCAATTCCTTTCAATTAATCAGAAACAGCAGAATGGTGGCTGAATCAGAAAAGGTCGTCCAAAATCAGAACAACAATAGTACTTCTTAAGGAGGGACTAAGGGATAGCAAGGAACATTGGGAATCAGCTGGGTATAATATGAATAAATTGAAGAGATGGTTCCAACCCAATTATAACCTCTCTCAGAAGCCCCCTGTCTTGTTCCTTACTAATACAACAGGACTAGGGAGACCCAATGGGACAATTTGTCTGGTCAGTATACAGACAGGTGGGTGGAATGCAGGAACAAGTAAGTGTAACCATTCATTGATCCTCACATCTGCAAACACTATGACTGAAGGAAATGGTATCAGTTTACGAACCTGAAAAGAAACATCCTTTGTGTGTGGACACAAAGCATATCCCTGGTTGCCATTAAATTGGGAAGAGTCATGTTACCTGGGATCTGTATGTAATACCATCATTGCTCTCCCGAACGCATCACCCCCTTTATCAGTCTAAACGAGCCCTTACAAAAACGCAACAATTCCTTTCGATCCTTTATCCCTCTGTCGGAGTGGGATTTACCTCAGTCGAAATAGTAAAAATTAGCTAAATTACTAGAAGTGGTGGCAAATGATATAACAAAAGCTGTAAATGGGTTAAGTGATAAGGTGACAGTCGTCAGAACTATGACTTTACAGAACAGGATGGCCCGAGATTATTTGTTAGCTTAAAAAGGTGGGATATGTGCTATAATACAGTCTGAATGCTGCACATACATCCCTGATCATTCTGAGGAAATAGGAAGCTTAGTGGACTATATCCGAAAGGAGGTTAAGAAGTTTAAGGAACCAGATTCTCGGGGAATTTTTGGTAAGTCCCTAGTTCATGGGGTAATATTTTTCCGTTATCTTTACCATATGTCTGGTATTTACCATGATAAAGTGTTGCTGTGCATGGCTTGGAAGTGCAGTTATTCCAGGAGCTGCAGCCACTATGATGACAGTAACAACTTCAGAAATCTCAGAGAATGAAGTAGACAAAAGAGATGGAGAGACGTTACAAGATTCGGTTAGATTGAAACTGTTGTCTTTGAGAAGGACAAGAGGAGGGAATGTAGAAAGATAGAAAAGAAAAGGGCTACTATTAGATTGGCAGACGCTGCTCGGGTTTTTGTTCAATCAACTTAGATGCAGAATTCGCTTTATCAATGGGCAGCAAGTTTGCTAGTAATTGTAATGAGGTGTTATAAATACTTTGTTGTTTTAAAGGTACATGTAATACCTTTAATTAGTCCAGACATATAAATATATCTTCTATACATTTTAGAAATTAAACAAAGAAACTTAGATGCACAGTTACAGAATGCCCCTTTGATACCAAACAGATGTTAGATACATTCCTATGAAACATCCAACTATTGGAATCACAAGGCCATAAAGGAGACTTAATTGCTTCACAGGACACCTGATCAGAAACAACTGATACAAGAAGTGAGTTTTAATGAAGCTGCCTTCACAGTTTCTAACCAAAACAGAGTCAGAAAGATATTAGTGCCTTTGCTAACGAAAGAGTTATGGTAGGGGAATTAGTGGGAACTGACAAGAATTAATGGTAGCATAATGATACCCCTGGAAACTGTAGGTAGTGATTAAAAGCTCAGTCATTGAATTGATAAGCAGTATATACATGTGTTTCATTATGTGGCAATAAACACAACTTACCAGGGCTATAATTGGGAAATATCCTGAAGGCAAGATGAGTTGACCACATCCCTTAGAGATTCAGTTAACTTCACTGACAAAGCCATAAAATACTAATGGTTTTTATAGGCCCCCTTTATCCATTAAAGGATGCCCATGTTAGACTGTTTTAGTGAAGATGCTTTGTGAGGCTGCTATCAAAAATAGAGACATGATGTCTGACAAAGAAACTAGAGGACAGGCTTCGGGATGATATATTGGGGTATCCCACGAGGCATCGTGATCTCATAGATCAGGGTGGTTCAGTTTTTTTCTATTGGATCAATATTGTAAAGTATGTCATTTGTAACACTTTGGATTGGATTGTGTCCAACTGACTGTGAGCTGCAGAATTGTATAAACCAGGATGATTTTCTCGTCTGGTGGAATGGTGTCACTGGTCCATTGTGTCAAGACTCCTCCCCTTGCTAGCAAGTAAATAAAGACAATCTGTCGGTAACGTATCTTGTGTTAATGTATGTTTGCATTAAAGTCAAACGCGGAAGTCGAGATTTCGACAAGGGTCCCAATCCCTACAAGGAGGAGCTGAATACCTGTGCGTTGCATCTCTGCTTAAGCACAGGGAGAACGGCTGGAGAATAGATAGCCCCGACTGTTGACATTTTCTGAAGGTGGTGAATCTATGGAATTCATTGCCACAGAAAGCTGTGGAGGCCAGGTCATTGAGTATATTTTGGACAGAGACGGATAAGTTCTTGATTGGTCAAGGGATCAAAAGATATGGGGAAAAGGTGGGAGAATGGTGTTGAGAAACATATCAGACATGATTGAATGGCGGAGCAGGCTTGATGGGCTAAATGATCTAATTCTGCTCCTACACCTTATGGTCTTATTTAGCTTTTAATTGCTTCAATCAACAACTGTAAAAAAAAAGCTCCAATTCATTCAGATGAAGAGCGAATAAGCCTGTGGAATTTACAATGCTTCTTCCCATTCTGCACATGAAAATGATCAAGTCCCACATTCCCAAACATGTCCTTACCTTGGATCACAGTTACAGGGAGTGTAAAGTTCCCAGGCTGGTGTAGAATCTGAAGATAGACTTGGGGTGGAGCAGAACTGCCTTTAGCTTCAGATTTGACTTACTCAAAGTTCCCAGTCAGGAAATACATTGATCCCAGAAACCCACGATTACCACTGAATATGCCATGACAATTAACTTTATTAATTTACCAGTGTCACAAGTAGGCTTACATTAAAACTAGAATGGAGTTACTGCCAATCAATCACATTAGTTCGAATAAAAGTTATATTTTACTCACCTCTCAAGGATACCTCCGGTTCTTAAACGACACAAACAATCTGAGACCAGGTTGTGGTGTACTGGAGTTTGATTTGAGGTATATATACCCTCAGAAGAAGCAAGATGAACTAATTGCCTCACAAATTCCATCAATTAGTGCATGGGGCCTGAAGCATTCTCTTTGTTCAGTTTGATTGAAAATAATTTGCCACCTGCAAATTCCAACCACCAATCATCCAAACTACACACAAACACTTCACGTGATCTTAATAACATGGTCTCAAAAGATAATTAGATGATGTAAATCTTATTTTCATGATGCATGTTGCTGGTTCCTTGGTGAGAAACCCAATTTGCTACTGAGGAATCTTGGCTTTGCATTTCGTCATGGTGCCAAAGTGCCTTAGGAATGCATCCTTGGCAATTATCCAATTTTCTCTGCCTTCGACAGGTGAGATTTTCCAGCTAACTCGTGCGTACAGATTCTATGATCACTGGAGGGCTCATAATGCGATCACAGGCATTAGCAGCATCTCTAGCAGCATGGTGGTACAGTGGTTAGCACTGCTGACTCGCAGCGCCAGGAACCCGGGTCCGATTCCCGGCTTGGGTCACTGTCTGTGCGGAGTCTGCATGTTGTCTTTCTGTGTCTGCGTGGGTTTTCTCCCACAGACCGAAAGACGTCCTGGTTAGGTATATCGGCCATGCTAAATTCTCCCTCTGTGTACCCGAACAGGCACCGGAGTGTGGTGACTAGGGGATTTTCACAGTAACTTCAATGTAAGCCTACTTAATAAATAAACTTAATCTCTGCACCAGGGCTGCAATATCAGCTGTGTGTGTGCGTGTATGTGTGGGTGTCAGTTCATTTCTAGTGATCGGCATCTTCTTTTACAAATTTTTTCTCATTTTGCGAAATAAAACCTGCACCAAAGCCATTTGCAATGTCATGAGAACAAGGACAATTCTCAGCTCAGAGCTGTGTACATTCCAGGGACTCTCTAAGGTCTGAAATTGTCTGTGTATTGGTATCTGGAGACACGAGCAATCAGGACAAATTGGAGTGCTGCGCTCTTCGAGCTGCTGCCTATCTGTGTTAAACTGAGACCCCTTCTGTCATTGCAAATTAATATTTAAAAAGTCCATGGGTCTATCTTGTAAAAGCATGGGGAAGTCTCTATGGCACTCTGGCCAGTATTTGCTCTTCAACCAATACCGAAAGGAGATGATTAGGTCACTGCCACATTGCACTTGTGGAATTTGCATGTGGCATAAATTGGCTGCCACACTTCTTGCATCACAAGAGTGTTGGACAGCAAAAGAAAGTATTTAAATAACTGTAAGGTGCCTTATGACATATTGTGGTTGCATTCAGGGGAGGCAATGGCCTAATGGTATTATCGTTCGACTATTAATCCAGAAACCCAGATAATGTTCTGGGGAACTGGGTCCGAATCCAGCCACGGCAGGCGTTTGAATTTGAATTCAATAAAAATTATCTGGAACTAAGAGTCTACTGGTGAACATGAAACCATTGTCGATTGTCGGAAAAACCCATCTGGTTCACTAATGTCCTTTAGGGAAGGAAATCTGCCGTCCTTACCTGTCTGGCCTGCATGTGACTCCAGAGCCACAGCAATGTGGTTGACTCTCAACTGCCCTCTGAAATGGCCTAGCAAGCCACTCAGTTGTAACAATCGCTACGAAGTCTGAACAAAAAAATGAAACCGGACGCACATGGACCGCAGCGATTCAAGGAGGCAGCTCACCACCACCTTCTCAAGGACAACTAGGGATGGGCAATAAATGCTGGCCAGCCAGCGACGCCCATGTCCCACAAATGAATAAAAAAACATTAGGATGTCCAGGACTAAAAGGGTTAATGTGGAACTGGTAAACGGTTGCCTATTGCCAATCCGCCAAGCTTCAAAGAACACAATCAGGAAGACTAGTAAAACCTCAAGTGCAGTCAAACACTTGGGGGGGTGCGGGGGGTTGGGGGGGGGGGGCGGCTAGCGTGTAAATATGAAGGTAAAAATATTAGAATAAAGACTTGGGGGAAGGGAAGTGTAATATTTGAGTGTTCAGGACTGAAAGGGTTAACAGGGGAAGCAGTACTGCCCACATGATGGTGTAAAGGGAGTCACATGACTAGTAGTAGGATGGTAGGCATTTGAATGGAGGAAGCTCGCGGATTGGACTGAAGAAGCTTACTATCTTGTATATATGTATATAGTTATGTTCCATAATAAGGAGTTACTGTTCACACATATATGCCTCTATACCTCTTCCTTAGACAACCACAATAGTGCTCCTGAACTTGATTTCATCCTCCAGCTTCACTGCCTTCCTTTTCCTCTCCACTGAGCCAACCACTGATTTGCAAATGGCCTTTCTGGAATGAGGACAAGGAACCTGGATTCTCTTTGCCTGGTACATGAATAATCTTCCATTTTGATGGTCGGTAACACAGAGCTTCAGAGTACTAATGACGCATGTAGACATTGAATCGGCCACTGCCCTTTGTTGCAAGGAAGGTGTTTCCTCCACTACTCATTGCAAATCCCCACAGATGTGCGCCCGCTGAAGACAGAAAGGGAGAGTGATCTGGAAACTTCTGGTATAATTGCACCACCAGAGTGAAACCCCACCATTCTTTCAAGGAAATTTCCTCCTCTCTGATTTATTAAAACATTACTACTCACCTTTCCATCATCATAGAGTCATCGAGGTTTACAGCATGGAAACAGGCCCTTTGGCCCAACTTGTCCATTCCGCCCCTTTCTTTAACCCCTAAGCTAGTCCCAATTGCCCGCATTTGGCCCATATCCCTCTAAACCCATTTTATCCAACGTCTAAACGCTTTTGAAAAGACAAAATTGTACCCGCCTCTACTACTACCTCTGGCAGCTTGTTCCAGGCACTCACCACCCTCTGTGTGAAAAAATTGCCCATCTGGACACTTTTGTACCTCTCCCCTCTCACCTTAAACCTATGGCTTCTTGTTTTCAACTCCCCGACCTTGGGAAAAGATATTGACGATCTAACTGATCTATACCCCTCATTATTTTATAGGCCTCTATAAGATCACCCCTTTACCTCCTATGCTCCATAGAAAAAAATCCCAGTCTATCCAACCTCCCCTTATAGCTCAAACCATCAAGTCCCGGTAGCATCCGAGTAAATATTTTCTGCACTCTTTCTAGTTTAATACTACCTGTTATATAATAGGGTGACTAGAACTGTACACCGTATTCCAAGTGTGGCCTTGTCAATGTCTTGTTCAACTTCAACATGATGCCCGAACTCCTGTATTCAATGTTCTGACCAATGAAGCCAAGCATGCCAAATGCCTTTTTCATCACTCTGTCCACTTGTGACTCCATTTTCAAGGAGCTATGAACCTGTACCCCTAGATCTCTTTGTTCTATAACTCTCCCCAACGCCTTAACATTAACTGAGTAAGTCCTGCCCTGGTTCGATCTATCAAAATACATCACCTCACATTTATCTAAATTGAATTCCATCTGCCATTCATCAGCCCACTGGCCCAATTGATCAAGATCCCATTGCAATCCGAGATAACCTTTTTCACTGTCCACTATGCCACCAATCTTGGCTCATCTGCAAACTTACTAATCATGCCTACTAAATTCTCATCCAAGTCATTAATATAACAAATAACAGCGGAACCAACACACATCACTGAGGTGCACTGCTGGTCACAGGTCTCCAGTTTGAAAAACAACCCTCTACAACCACCTTCTGTATTCTGTCATGAAGACAATTTTATATCCATCTGGCTACCTCACCCTGGATCCCATGAGATTTAACCTCATGCAACAACCTACCATGTGGTACCTTGTCAAAGGTCTTGCAAAAGTCCGTGTAGACAACATCAACAGCACTGGCCTCATCTACCTTCTTGGTTACGCCTTCAAAAAACTCAATCAAATTTGTGAGACATGATTTTCCACTCACAAACCCATGCTGACTGGCCCTAATGATCCTGTCTCTCAGAATACCTCGATCACTCGCATTGTTCCTGAGTTAAATTAGATCCTTATTCTTTCTTCCTCTCTCTTGTACATTGTGCACACAGTCAGAAAGAATTCAATTGATTCAAGTCAAATTCTAAATGTAGAGGGAGCTGTTCCTGTACCATTCAATCTGATTGTCGATGAATGTGCGGCGAAGCGTAAAGGTGAAGTGGGGCGAGAGTCATTGCACTGACCCCCCTGCCATCCGGTGCCAGTTCTATAATCCGCCCCCAGTTACATCAATTGGCATTGAATCTATGCCAGTAATTTCCTCACTTTTCCGATGGTGTTGACTTCACATGATGAAATAGGCACACAGAAGAATCAGTCTTGTAGACAATGGTACAGAAATTCCATCGGTATAGATAAGACCAGGAGTTCAACTTGGACAGAGCTTTTTTCTCTGAGGCTGTTAGTTGAATGATAAGCTATTCAACCCGACAAGATGATATTCACTGTTCAACAAGCCAGAGGCCTGCATCATGTGACTTTATCTCTCCATAATATATTCAACAAAGAATATTTATCAAACGTTTGGAAATTGGCTTTGTCTTCCAGGCTGATAATGTCTTGGCCATTTTGGGTTAAAAGGAATGTTTGAGAGGCCATTCTCTTAGGAGCCATTCCAAAACTGCATGCAGTATTCCTGATGTGGTCTCACCAAGCCCCATACAACTGGAACAAGATTTATTCATTCTTGTCCTTCTTGCCCTTGCAATAAAGCCCAACATGCCATTTCCCATCCTCATTGCTTGCTGCACCCATATACTAACTTTCTGTGTTCCTTGTACAAGCACACCCAAATCTCTTTGAACATTTTGATTTGATTTGATTTGATTTATTATTGTCAGATGTATCAGTATACAGTGAAAAGTTTTGTTTCTTATGCGCTATACAGACAAAGCATACCGTAAATAGGAAAGGAAAGGAGAGAGGGCAGAATGTAGTGTTACAGTCATAGTGAGGGTGTAGAGAAAGATCTGCTTAATGTGAGGTAGGTCCATTCAAAAGTCTGATGGCAGCGGGGAAGAAGCTGTTCTTGACTCGGTTGGTATGTGTCCTCAGACTTTTGTATCTTTTTCCTAATGAAAGAAGGTGGAAGAGAGAATGTCCAGGGTGCGTGGGGTCCTTGATAATATTGGCTGCTTTTCCGAGGCAGCGGGAAGTATAGACAGTGTGAATGGATAGGAGGCTGGTTTGAATGATGGACTGGGCTTCATTCACGGCCCTTTTTTAATTTCTTGGAGTCTTGAACAGAGCAGTCACACCAAACTGCGATACAACCGGAAAGAAGGCTTTCTATGGTGCATCTCTAGAAGTTGGTGAAAGTTGGAGTGTTCATGCCAAATTTCCTTCATCTCCTGAGAAAGTAGAGGCATTGGTGGGCTTTCTTAATGATAGTGTCAGCATGGAGGGACCAGGACAGGTCATGAGTGATCTGGAAACCTAAAAACCTGAAGCTCTTGACCATTGCTACTTTGTTCCCATTGATGTAGACAGGGGCCTGTCCTGCATTATGCATCTTGAAGTCGATGACTATCTCATTCATTTTGTTGACATTGAGGGAGAGATTATTTTCATCTCACTTCCTATCAACACTGACAAGATTCTCATCAATTGAAAAATATTTTGTTTTTTTATTCCTACAACCAAAGTGAATAACTTCACACTTGCCTACATTATAATCCATCACCCATCTTGTTGCCCACTCACCTAACCTGTCTATATCTCATGGCATCCTCTCTGTGTCCTCCCCACAGCTTACCTTCCCACCCAGCTTTGTGTCATCTGCAAACTTAGATACATTACTGTCCGTCACATTACGTCAGTCATGAACATAGATTGTAAATAGCGGAGGCCCAGCACTGATCCATGCAGCACTCCACCATTCAATGCTTGCCAACCAGCCCTGTTCATGAGCCACTCTCTGTTTTCTATCCATTAATTAGTCCTCTTGATCTTCCCTCCCAATCTTTATTCACCTCCCTCATTGTTTCTGAAAACCTCCTCAAACTTATCCTTTCAGATCATGCCTTGAGTTACCATCCTGTAATAAGTCCTCAGAGGCAGAAATCCCTTCACCAAAATCACTTTATTTACAAGTCTGACAGCAGCATACAGAGTGTTTTCAGTTAGCAGTCTCCACTCGGAGTCCCAGAGGAACTGCCACTCCTGGTTAAGTACAAAGCAAGAGGCTCCCCTGATTTGCCCATCAATTTGGCCCTGAATCAGGGAATTCATATTCCAACGGACCAACCTCAGTTTCCTGATTAAGGTCATTACACATCCTTAAGATTGCCCTGCTACAACGCAATATCCCTTTCCCAGCTCTAACAAAGGCTCATCCAGACATGAAACCTTAGCTCTATTTTCTCTCCACAGATGATGTCAGACCTGCTGAGATTTTCCAGCATTTTCTGTTTTTGTTTCCGATTCCTTTGGCCGCAGTATTTAGCCTTTATCCCTTTCTTGTTTCTGTGAATCCCTGTAAAATTCTACTTGATTTTGATTGAATCGATTTTATGCCATTGATGTCAACTCCCAGAGACATTTAGTATGTTGATCAGGTGACATACCAGTCAAAAAGGCCGGCAAATGTTGATCTGATGAGGATGATGTTGATGGATTCTCCTGTCAATTCGATAAAAGAATGCACAGCAAGGAGACCATTTGTTCACAGATTAAGTTAGTGTTACCTCATACTTGATACTAAAACCAAGGCCCCCTGCACAGAGGGGGCAATGCTGGAAAATGCGGCAAGCCAGTAAAAACTCCACTGACTTCAGCAAGACCAGAAGATCGCACCGGTGTAAAGTTTCACCCCAAATCTTGATTTGCAGATCCGATTGCAAATATTCCCTATGAAGTTACTATTGGAGAGGTGAATTTGCATTGTGCTCACTTGTCCTGTCGGGATCTAACTCTGCTGTCCTCAAATGTTGAGATTGCTTGATGACAGGAACTTCTCCATTTGGATTTGGCCAAGGTTGGTTTTTCCAATGTAATGGGGTCCAACTTACAGGCTCTGGTATTTCACTCTCCATCTTGTCTTCCAACCCACTGCCACCCCTCCCCCATCCCCACCACCCCCCTAGGGCCAGTCACCACAATCCTCAGGTTGTCCTTTGACACTGTGCACCTTTTTTTCTGCCATTCACATATTCCGAACTCTTAATGGACGCTCTGAACACCTTTCTCAGCTTTTATCGTCATCATTTACATTCCCTTTGTCCAATTACATCCCCCCTCGACCCCTCCACCCTCACCCTCATTGTATAAATCTTGTCCAACTTTCTTTGTCTTCAGCTCTGACAAAGGGTCATCCAGACTCAAAACATTAGCTGTATTCTCTCTCCACAGATGCTGTCAGACCTGCTGAGTTTTTGCGACATTTTCTGTTTGTGTTTCAGATTCCAGCATCTCAGTATATTGCCTGTATCTTACAGGATTTGAGATTGGCTTTCAGAATGTCTATGTATCGAGTTTGGAATGCCCCATGGTGAGGGTTCCTTTGCTTAGCTGGCTATAGAATAACACCTTTGCTATATGATGTATGATATGTGTGCAACAGTAGATTGAGTACTCACCTGATAAAGGAGCAGTACTCCGAAAGCTCGTGATTCCAAATAAACCTGTTGGACTTTAACCTGGTGTTGTGAGACTTCTTACTGTGCCCACCCCAGTCCAACACCAGCATCTCCACATCATATTAGATTGAGACCATGGAGTGCCATTGAGCACATCCCAGACCAGCTGGCACTCTGGGATTAGAACAACTCTTGGTTGAGAGCTTCAAGTCTTTAGGTGTCCAGATCACCAACAACCTGTCCTGGTTCCCCCCGCTGTCAACCCTATAGTTAAGAAAGCCCACCAACACCTCTACTTTCTCAGAAGATGAAGGAAATTTGGCATGTCAACTACAACTCCACCAACGTTTACAGATGCACCATAGAAAGCATTCTTTCTGGTTGTATCACAGCTTGGTATGGTGCTCAAGACCACAAGGGAGCACAAAAGGTCATGAAGGCCAATCCATCATGCAAACCAGCCTCCCACCCATTGACTCTGTCTACAGTTCCCGCTGCCTCGGCAAAGCAGCCAGCATAACTAAGGACCCCACGCACCCGGACACTCTCTCTTCCACCTTCTTCCTTCGGGAAAAAGATACAAAAATCTGAGGTCACATACTAACTGACTCAAGCACAGCTTCGTCCCTGCTGTTGTCAGGCTTTTGAATGGACCTACCTTGCATTAAGTTGATCTTTCTCTACACCCTAGCTATGACTGTAACATTACATTCTGCACTCTCTCGCTTCCTTCTCTATGAACGGTATGTTTGTCTGTATAGCGCGCGAAAAACAATATTTTTCATTGTATGTTAATACATGGGACAATCATAAATCAAATCAAATCAAATCAAGTGCCCAAGGAAAGAGGGGCCAACTGATCAGACAATGTAGTTGCCAAGAGCTCCCAGCCACAAGGAAGAGGAGGAAGTCAAATTCAATGTGATAACTTTGGCAGCTTGGTTAAGCTAACCATCAACATATGGACCCGAGGAAAGGGTCAGTTGTCAATCCTCATCTCCATCACTGTCTGGAAAAGACATTATCAGGATCATTGGGGGATACGGAGTAGTCTTCATTTCTAACTATCCAGAGGATTAGTGAGAAACTCCAGGCTGAAATCTGAGCGCATGCGAGAGAAAATATTAGTGCCAGTTCATTCAGAGGCTGTTAAGCTGTGCTTTTGATCTGATGAAGATGATGATGATAATGGATTCTTCTCTCACATCAATGAGTGTGTGCTCAGTAAGGAGACCTATTGATCACTGACGAGGTTGGTGTCATCTCATATTTGATGTTAAACCATATCTTGATTGGCAGATCTGATGGCCAGTGTTCCAGATGAAGCCACTATTGGAGGGGTAGGTGAAGGCACTGGCTTTGCATTCTGCTCACTTGTCCTGCAGGGACCTAACTCTGCTCTCCACAAATGTTGAGATTGCTTGATGACAGAGACTCCTCCAGTTGGGTCTGTCACTGGTTAATTTGCAATAGGAGCAGGGCTACAGAGAAACAGAGATCGAAAATTGCTGAATCTTGCCATGAGAACCGTCATATATTTCATTTCAAATCAAACACTTTGCTGCTTTCTCATTGCCTCAAACAAGTGCCTTTCATTCCACCATCAGAAAAGAGAGGACAGCTCAAATTTCACCCAAGTGCAAGATCATCGTATTCAATACAGCTTCATCCTTTGGCCATCACACTGAGAGTATCATGAGTTCATCAAACTGCTCCTCAGCAGTGGCAGCACGGAGAGGCATAGATCACGTTTAAAATAGTTACTGTTCAGCCAGTAGA
The DNA here is from genome assembly GCF_964213995.1 of Mustelus asterias. Classification (NCBI taxonomy): domain Eukaryota; kingdom Metazoa; phylum Chordata; class Chondrichthyes; order Carcharhiniformes; family Triakidae; genus Mustelus; species Mustelus asterias. The sequence goes on along the minus strand of NC_135826.1, from coordinate 11,295,064 downwards.
GGAAGTTTTAAAGAGATTTTCCAACCAGCATTCCAACCATTATCTTCCAATTGAGTCTGTGTCTACATACACTCACCTGAGGAAGGAGCGACACTCCGAAAGCTCGTGATACCAAATAAACCTTTTGGACTTAAACCTGGTGTTGTGAGACTTCTTAATGATGATAATGGATTCTTCTTTCACATCAACGAGTGTGTGCTCAGTAAGGAGACCTGTTGATCACTTTCAAGGTTGGTGTCATCTCATATTTGATATTAAACCATATCTTGATTGGCAGATCTGATGGGTAGTATTCCAGATGAAGCCAACGCCAACATCTCCACATCATGTAAACCAGAATAGGGCGAGTGATGGAGCACATTTACTGCAACACCAATGGGTAAGAATAGGTGATGTCCATCAGAGGATAGACACCTTCCTGTGTGTTGAAGCAGTGGACTTGATATATTAATGGTCTTTTCTCATGACATGTTTTCTTCAGTAATGGCTATGATTTTTACACTTTCTCACACAGGACAATGTGAAGTACTCAATCCAATCAAAGGATAATTTCGATTTTGTACACAAGGACATTATCTAATCAAAGGACAAGTTAAATTTGTATGCAATGACCAATTTTTTTCATTCATTCATTGGATGTGGTCATCATTGGCTTCCTATCCCTAATTGCCCTTGACCTGAGTGGTTTACATGGCCATTTCAGAGGGTGTTTAAGAGTCAAACACGTTGCTGTAGATCGGGAGACATATGTAGGCCAGACTGGGTAAGGACAGCAGATTTCCTTCCCTAAAGGACATCAGTAAGATCAACTCCCAGAGATGCTCAAGACATTTAGCATGTTGATGAGGAGAAGTACCAGTCAGAAAGGCCAGCAAATATTGACCCGATGAGGATGATGTTGATGGATTCTCCTGTCATGGCAATGGTCATCATTAGACCTTTACTGAATTCAAGCCATTTACTGAATTCAAATGTTACCATCTGCCATAGAGGAATTCAAACCTGAGTCCCCAGAGCTGGTTCTCCAGATTACTAATCCAGTGATTATCCCACTCCACCACCACCTCCCCATTTCAATTTCAATTGTCCACTTGCTCCTCACTCCAACATGTTCTTCCATCTGCTCAGTACCTCCAACACACATCTGCTATTCACTTTGTCTCTTTCAAATTCCTCTCACTTGTGTCTCACTATCCTTGTTTGTGCTCTGGCCGAAAATCATCCCATTCTGTTCCTGTGCACTATTTAAATACTGTGTCTGATTTGGATCTCCAAGGATTCCCAGGTGACCATGTATTTATAGATCCCCCCTTCCCTCCCCCTGACTGTGCCCAACTCCCTCTCTCTCCAGCACATCTGAGAATCCCATCACCATAAGAAAATAGGAACTAGAAGCAGGAGTAGGCTATTCGGCCCTTCAAGCCTGCTCCGCCATTCATTGTGATTATGGCTGATCATCAAATTCAAAATCCTGATCCCCCCCTTCCCTCCTATATCTCTTGATGCCTTCAGCCCTAAGATTTACATCTAATTCCTTCTTGAAATCAGACAATGTTTTGGCCTCAACTATTTTCTGTGATAGTGAATTTCACAAATTCATCGCTCTCTGGGTGAAGAAATTTCTCCTCACCTCAGTTCAAAAATGTCTATCCCTTATCCTCAAAGTATGACCTCTCGTTCTGGACTTCCCCCACCGTGATGGGCGGCACGGTAGCACAGTGGTTAGCACTGCTGCTTCACAGCTCCAGGGACCTGGGTTCGATTCCCGGCCTGGGTTACTGTCTGTGTGGAGTTTGCACATTCTCCTCGTGGGTTTCCTCCGGGTGCTCCGGTTTCCTCCCACAGTCCAAAGATGTGCGGGTTAGGTTGATTGGCCAAGCTAAAGTTGCCCTTAGTGTCCTGAGATGCGTAGGTTAGAGGGATTAGTGGGTAAAATATGTAGGGATATGCGGGTAGGGCCTGGGTGGGATTGTGGTCGGTGCAGACTCAATGGGCCGAATGGCCTCTTTCTGTGCTGTAGGGTTTCTATGATTCTATGATCGGGAACATTCTTTCTGAATCTAAATCACCATCTCGGACATCAATCCCACCAGAGCCCAGATGTCATGACACAGCTTACTTTGTCTTTTTTATTGTATTGGAGAATCGGGACCTTGTTTAACAGTGCTCCAAACTCTAAAACAGAAAAGGTTGGAAGTGTGCAGTAGGCCCAACAGCCTGAGGAAGAAGCAACAGGCTCATTCTTCTTGTTGAGACACTTACCTCTAATCCTCTTATGATACGTGCTCACATACACGTCAACAGTTGACAGCAGACAAGATTGATGCCCTCAGTTAAAATATCTATAACTACCCAATTCTCATGCCTAGTTACACTGTTTATCCATTAATAGGAGACCAGAGGCTTCCAGGCAGGAACAACAATAACAATGATGTGTCTTTCATGAATTTTAGCTTGGCAATTGATAGGATAGCTCTTGGCTCAATAATTTCATGCATCTCTCTTCGACCAAGGGCATGAGAATGACCTCAAACTTTTTACACCAAGCCTGAGGTTTAATTGGATTATCCCGTCCTTATCACCAGGAAGATCCCTGCAATTAAATACTTCTGCCCTGTGAGTTAATCCTTTAATTTATTTACAGTTTAGGTGGAACATTCTAAAATCCACACTTTCTTCGTTTTTATCCTGTTTCCTGGATAGGTCATGAACGGATTCATTTTCACAATTTTATTTCATTGTTCTTTATTTAGATTGATTCACCAATCTATCAGTCTTGTATCCACTTGTAGCTTTGGCCTTTAAGTTAATAAAATTTGAATGAACTGCGGGTAATAATACCTCAGTGAGTTTCTTACCCACCTAAATATAAAGAATGTAATAACGAAGGCAATTCATTGATGACAAACAAATTATCACAAGGCATGATATTGTGTAACAAAACTCAATGAGCAGGCCCTTCTCACTCGTGGGAAGGCGATGATGCCCTGTGGCATATTCCCTGGCGGTGAGGCGGGTGAGCCATGCAAAACATCATAGACCTCAACGGGACTGGAAAATCCCACTGGCGGCCAATGATGAGCCATCTCCACTGTTGAGAAATATGCCACATGGTGGCTGGAAAATCTCTGCTGTTATCATCGAATCACAGAATCCCAACTGTGCAGAGGAAGGCCATTCAGCCCATTGAGCCTGCACTAACAGCATTCCCACGTAGACCCTATCCGCATAATCACACCTATTTACCCAGCTAATCCCCCGGGGCAATTTATCATATCCAATCAACCTAACCCACACATCTTTAGAGTGTGAGAGGCAAGCGGAGCACCCAGGGGAACCGCATGCAGACACAGGAAGAACGTGTAGACTCTGCATTGACAGTCACCAAAGGCCGGAATTGAACCCGCATCCTTTGCACTGTGAGGCAGCAGTGCTAACCATTGTGCCACCGTGTTATGATGGCCACAAAGGCCATGGGGGTTCATCAGTAGATCTCCCTGTGGGCTTTGTGGAGTATTAGTTGCCAAATGGAGCAAGTGGGGGCTTGCTCAATGAGACGCAGCCAGGGGGAATCTTAAACCTACTACTCTATCCAGACTGTTGTTGTAATTCCTGAGGTGAAGACTACCTGACTGTAAGCCGCAGAGGCAGCCCATTCTTTTCGGGCACAATAAAGGGTGTCCGTGACAGGAAACAGTTGGCTGAATTACTACATCGGCCAACATTAATAAAAATGTCAATATAAGTTTGCAATGGAGAATGAAACTCCGGGTTGTAAAACTAACTCAGGTGCCCAGGAACCGTAGGTAGTTTATCAGCTGGGGTTAACCCAGATTTCACTGTGTCACCACTAAATACCATGACACAGATTACTTTCTCTAAGGAGGCCAATAGCAGAAACATTGTACCATGCTTCTGGATTCAATGTCACCAGTGCTTCAATGATCCCAGCAGATCAGGAAAGTTGAATATAGTTGCACATTCATTTACACCCTGCTGTGCACAGGCCACCCACCCTCTCACTCTGCCTTGCGATGCTGTTCCATCACACCACTCCTCACACCCATCTACTGTGCATGTGCACCCACCCTCAATCCAAACATTTCCTCACATCCCCAGCTATCCATCTACCACTCCCACTTAACCCCACAATTATCCAACTGGCTTCGCATTCCTGATCATCACCCTCACCACACCCACTGGATGAACACATGCCATGACACTCTGAGGGCTGGTTTTGCCCCGGTTGCAGAGATGCAGAGGATTGGGAAGATGGAGAACCGGAGCTGGTTCTCCACAGATTTCCTGGGCATTAACTGCAGAGGAGGAAGAACTGGAGATCAGCGGTATTTCTGACCATTAAGGAGGAGAGACTGGGGCCTTGCAGCGACCTGGTGACAGAGTTAAATATCAATGACTCACATTGGGGTTTCAACAGAGAGTGAAATATTATCATCTCCATAACGCTACGTTGCAGCATGCTTACCTGGCCAGTAAAATGATTATCTTTTCTCTCTGTCAAAGCCTTCACGTGTACAGCACTAATCAGTGGACCTCCCATTCACTAACTTTTCAAAAGATTGAATTCTTCCTTATCATACAGTCAATGTCAGGTTCAACTGGCATCATTGAATCATAGAATCCCCACAGTGCAGGAGAAGGCCATTCAGCCCATCGAGTCTGCACCAACCAGAATCCCACCCTGACCCTATTCCCGTAACCCCATTATTTACCCTGCTAATCCCCCTGAACTTGGGTCAATTCAGCATGGCCAATCAACTGAACCCACACATCTTTGGACTGTGGGAGGAAATCGGAACACCCGGAGAAAACCCACACAGACATGGAGAGAACGTGCAGACTCCGAACAGACAGTGACCCGAGGCCAGAATTGAACCCAGGTCCCTGGCTCTGTGAGGCAACAGTGCTAACCACTCTGCCGCCATACCTCCCTAGTGGCTTTGCAATTGCTGAATCATTGGATAATCTTTTTTTCCAGAAACCCTCCTGAGGATGAGGTGACCGACAATCTTTTCAGACTCTGCCTGTCCCACTTCTGTCAACTGGACTCTTACTTTCCTCTGAAACGCCCATCTCTCCAAGATCTGAGGAAATTCCTCCACACTCACCTATGTAGCACTCCTAATATTAAATGAGTTTGTGAGCAAAAGAGGCAGCACTCCCATTAAAAATTACAAAAAGGTAAGACTTAAGTACTTTATTGAATAAGAGAACTTTTTAATCATAATAAATTTATAAACAGAAAAATACTTTTATAAATTTGTTTTGTATGTTTGTGTCGGGTTATCTCAAGAGTCAAGCCTGGGACAACAGCAGGAGAGCAGGGAAGCCTGTTGTAGGGAAAAACCCCTTGTACCAGTGCATTCAAAGAAGTCGAGTCACAAGGCAACGTTCAAAGTGTTTTTCTTTATTGTACAATTACTGGGAACACAGGGAGAACCAACGTAACCAGCTCCGAAACAGTGGCTTGGCCACGTTGATCTCCATCCTTTCACATCAGCTCTGGATCTTTATAGGGATCCAAATTCGAGCGGGAACATTTGATTATGCATTTTTACAATATGTATAAAGTGGTCTGTCGGGTCAGGAAGTTCTCTGGGAGGCTTGTCAATTTGCATTTGTATGGTGTGTGTTTGTGTTAATGGGACGACCTGTTCTTGTCCCGGTGTTTTAATGTGTTTCCCATTATCCCCTCTATGTGTCCCCTTATCTGAATTGACCTCATTGTTTTGTGTCTGTGTTCCCTGCTTGCGAGATTAGGTGTTAATGTCATTTTGTCCTGCTGTGTGTAGGGAGATTTAATCTAATCTTTTATTCCTTTTACCCTAGTTTGTTAAGTTTCTTTGCCTGCCTTGGCCATTTTATTCCTGTAATATTTTATTGATAGTCTGGTTATGCCATATAGCCCACTCTCGGTCTTGACTCGCAGATATCCCGATCTTCCTTGGCCAAAGGCCGGTTTAAAATGCAGCTTCGCGCTGTTGCTGGGCAGAATAAGGATCTTTCGTTGGCTTTGAAATTTAAAGGTCTCTCAGCTGTGCAGAGGGGGTTTGAACGAATATCCATTCGGGTGTTCCCCTCTGCATTGTAGGCACGTTATGAATGGTGCCAATATGGCTTTTGGAAAATTGCCTACTTCAGTCCCTCCTCTCGTCCAATGGGTCCCATTCATGGCTGACCCCCCATGGACGATCTTCAGAGGTACAGTGACTTGTACAGATGTCGTCCTTGCCGTTGTTCCTCTTCCTCTGTGGTGTGGTTAAATTCTTGCATCTGGATACTGGCAGTGGGTAGCATTCTTGATGTAATATTTGCACATATCACTTTAATACAGGTTAGGCCCAGGCAGAGTGTGAACAGGATGGCTACTACTAAGATTAATCCCTTCATAATGTATGCTCCCCAAACTGTGTTAAACAGCCACCCTAACCACCCATCAGTCCCTGTTAATCCCTGTTTAAAGCTATCCAATTGCTTTTGTATCCCGGACATGGCTGCTGTTATGTTTAGTGTCTCGCCGTGTACATGTGTGATGCATTTTCCTTTGATGATGGTGCATACCCCTCCTTGTCTGGCTAGCTGATAGTCTACTGCATATCTCGTTTGCTGTGTGTATAGTCTGAGTTCTGCGAGTTCTTGGTCAATTGCACCCAGTGCTTGTAGGGTGTTGTTTCCTAAAATGGTCAGTCCACATATGAAGAAATTCCTATTACTGGCGCTGATCACCCCTGCGGCGCCTCCTAGGGATAGTGTCCCCAGAAATCCATACCCCAAAGAAGGTCCTAATGTGACAGGGGCCTGCCAGTCGGTGCAGAATTCTGCGCTGATGGCCCTGGTCACTATGCGTTTCTGGACATGTCCCTCGCTTGGGCACGGAACCGTGAGAGGTCTGATTGTCCCTACGGAAAAGAACCTTGGAGGCCTGTCTGTGGCCGTTATGTATACATTTTTGAATAAAAACACGTAACCTTCTTTAACCCGATAACATGCATTACCCCGGGGTCGTTTGACCACATGGTCCCACCTTGTGGGACCTTCCCTCCCCCGGGACTGTCCACTTGATTGTACCCCTTGGTGAGAATCAAATGGGTATGTCCCCGAGGCTGAGCTTACGTGGGTGCCGTTGCACTTGCCACACATAAGCTGCCGACCCGCGGTGACTGCAATGCATTTTTGTTGCTTGCAGTCACAAGTGAAGTGTCCTTCCCGGACCCAGCACTCCTGGAGAGCACAATGTGCCTCAGCGCATGAATCATTTTTAGGGACAAAGGCATGCACGCACCCCCATCCCTCTCCCTTAAAACATTGTGGGTAGTTCCCATGTGTCTCCTCCTGTTGGGGTCCCATCCCCCTTAGAATTCCAGGCTCAGTGAGCTCTACACACCTTCCCTGTATCCCTTGTTTAAAGTACCCAATATGTTCCTTGCAGGGTGCCCCCGATGTGTCAATAGTGAATAACTCTTGTGGGAGCCACCCTGGTGTTGCAATGAATAGGGAGTTTACTGATCGCGCTGAAGGGTAACAAGCGGTCCTATTCCCATAGATCTGGATGTGTGTTTTCAGGAATAGGTTTCCTTCCATGATTGGTGGTTCTGCTCCCCTAACCCCCATGTGTTGGAGCGTATTTACAATGGTCATGGTTATTATCAAATATGTCCCTGTTCCCATATCGTTTTTTTCTCAACAGTATTTTTACAGTTATAGTATATACAGAAAATAAACAGGCAATCAAATTAAAAGTAGTTTGTTCCGACGTCTTGATAGTAGATCTGGTCCTGGTTCCTGTGGAACTTGAATGAACGAAAACGGTATTCTTTAGTTCATTTGTCTTCATACAGCTTTAATTGGGTCCAGTGTTTCCAGACCCCCTGTCCCCTTATATCTATACAGGCACAGGTATCTCCACTAATAATGACCTCGTAAGGTCCGTGCCATCTTGGGGCAAATCCTGGTTTTGCAGGAAGCACTTTTGTTAATACCCGGTTCCCGGCCTTTGGAACCTCTGGTAAGATTTCTGAGTCCTCCTCTGTATCGACCTGTGCCTGATTAAAAATTACGGACTGGCGCATCCCCTTCAATTGGGTGCTAAGGTCTCGGATGTATTGACGGATCTTATCCTTTATCGGACCCACATTTGTCCAGCCTGTAATAATGTTTTCAGGTAAGTGCATTGCTCGCCCGGTCATCAGCTCGTATGGAGTCAAGCCGGTAGTTCGATTTGTGGTCGCCCTAAGCCTCATCAGAACTGCAGGTAGGACTTCTGTCCAATTTCTACCTGAGGATTGCATTGCTTTTGCCATGGTTATTTTTAGAGTCTGATTCATCCTCTCCACCATCCCGGAACTTTGTGGGTGATAGGGGATGTGAAATTTCTGTTTTATTCCTAATAGTTGGCAAATGTTTTTCATAACCTTTCCTGTGAAATGTGTTCCCTGGTCCGAATCAACTTGAATTGGCATCCCCCATCGGGGAATGACTTCTGCTGCCAATATCCTGGCTACCATTAGGGCTGTACAATTGGTTGTGGGGAATGCTTCTACCCACCTGGTGAATTGATCTACTATTACCAGGCAGTATGTTTTCCCGTGAGAGGGGGGCAATGGTCCTATGAAGTCCATTTGTATCTGTTCCCAGGGTCCCTTCGGTCTGGGTTGGTGTCCCATCTTTACCTTTATGGGCTTCCCGGGGTTGTGCTGTGCACATATAGTGCATCTGCGGCAGTATGTGGCCACATCTTGTGGTGAACCATCGTTGGTACACCACTGGGGTTTGTTACCATGTTACTGTTGGGCTAGGGTGTTATTACTGTGGGGGTTGTACTATGTTGTTGGGTTAGGGTGTTTACCTGTTATGAGAGTTATCGTGGCACATTCCAGTGGGGTCCCGCCTCCGGTGGCAGGGTATAAGACCCCCTGCTCCGGCAGGACCCCTTCAGTCTGAACTGGTGTATTCGTGTTAGTAGTTCCCTTGTTACTGTATTAAAGCCTTCAATACTAAAGCCTTGATTCCATGTGCTCATTGACGCGCATCAATTTAATACAGTAAACAGAGAGTATGGAACAGATCCTAAAACCGGATCGTCTGACACTGGACCCACGTGCGGTCGGTGCAGCTAACACATTCGACCATTGGTGGAAGTGCTTTGAGGACTACCTGGCAGCCTCGGTAGCTATCACTACGGACAGTGATAGACTCCAGGTCCTCCACGCGAGGGTAAGCGACACGATTTACCTAGCCATTCGTGCAGCTCCCACTTACCAGGGTGCCGTCGAGCTCCTAGAGAATAGGTACATTATGCCACCCAACGAGATACATGCTCGTTACCTCCTCGCTACACGACGTCGGCAGTCGGGCGAAACCATAGAGGATTATGCCAATGAGCTCCTGCAGCTTGCCAGGGGTTGCGACTGTAAGGACGTCTCCGCCGAGCAGTATATGTACGACCTCGCCTGAGACGCGTTCGTAGCAGGGGTAGGGTCCTCGTACATCAGGCTTAAATTGCTAGAAAAGGGGAAACTCAACTTGACCCAGGCAATGGGGATGGCCGTGAGGTTGGAGGCGGCGTCGAAGAGCTTGGCGCTGTACCCCGAGGACCACGTGCAGTCAACGTGGTTGGAGCAAGCTCTGCTCCCTCCTCGCCCCGCGACCCCGCGCTCCCAGATCGATTCGACGACGGCGGCAGCTCCAGGTGGCCAGCGATGCTATTTTTGCGGTGGGGCCAAGCATCCACGGCAACAGTGTCCGGCAAGAACGGCAATCTGCAGCCAGTGCGGTAAAAAAGGCCACTACGGCAAAGTCTGCAGGTCCAAACCTAAAAACGGCAGTGCAGCTTGTAACCCTCCTGAACGGAGACCATCTCTTTCGGCGTCGCAGTACCCACGAGGTCCGACCACGTGCGATCTCAGGACGGCGCCATCGTGGCAGACAGAGGAGGAGGAAGACCACCAGGAGTCGCTGCGCTTGGCGCCCTCGCCCACGTGCGATTCATGGGGGCGGCCATCATGGTCCACGACGACTAGGAGCGACCAGCAGGGGTCCTCAGCATCCACATCGGCAGCATGCAGCAGCGACCAGCAGGGGTCCTCAGCATCCACATCGGCAGCATGCAGTGACGCCCAGGGGCCAACGGTGGCGTCGATCTCTCTGGATCAGACCAGGCATTACAGACTGGAACATTCTATGATGGAGGTAAAGGTTAGTGGCAGAACTGTGAATTGTCTGTTTGACAGTGGGAGCACCGAAAGTTTCATACACCCTGAAACTGCTAAAAGGTGTGGACTCCGGGTTCTCCCTGCCAAACAGACAATTTCCATGGCATCACAGTCCCGGTCTGTACCGATCCAAGGACGATGTATGGTAACTCTTGAGGTACAGGGCACAGTTTACGAGCAATACAGGCTCCTTGTGCTACCTCACCTTTGCGCGCCAATTCTCCTCGGACTAAACTTTATGGTCCACATGAAGAGTGTGATCCTACAGTATGGTGGGCCACTCCCTTCACTGGCAGTAGGGAATCAGCCGCAGCCTCCAAATTGCCCAAAGCGCCCCGCGTGCAATTTATCCACCCTGAAGATCACGACACCATCCCTTTTTAAAAATCTGGTACCTGGCTGCAAGCCCATCGCTACTAAAAGTAGGCGTTACAGCGCTGAGGACCGGATCTTTATTAGATCTGAGGTTCAGCGGCTCCTCAAGGAAGGGATCATACAGGCCAGTGCTAGTCCGTGGAGAGCGCAGGTCGTGGTAGTCAAAAGCGGGAACAAACCTCGGATGGTCATCGACTATAGTCAGACCATTAATAGATACACGCAGCTGGATGCGTATCCTCTCCCGCGCATTTCTGATATGGTCAATCAGATTGCGCAGTACTGAGTGTTTTCTACCATAGACCTTAAGTCCGCCTACCATCAACTCCCCATCCGCCCAGAGGACCGACAATATACGGCTTTTGAGGCGGATGGTCGTCTATACCAATTCCTCAGGGTTCCATTTGGTGTCACCAATGGGGTCTCGGTCTTCCAGCGTGCTATGGACCGAATGGTGGACCAGAACGGGTTGCGGGCTACCTTCCCGTACCTGGATAACGTCACCATCTGCGGCCATGACCAGCAGGACCACGACACGAATCTCCAACACTTTCTGCGCACTGCATCTCGCCTGAATCTGACCTATAACAGGGAGAAGTGTGTATTCCGTACGCGTAGGTTAGCCATCCTCGGATACGTGGTGGAAAACGGGGTCATTGGCCCTGATCCAGACCGTATGCGCCCACTCACTGAACTTCCCTTGCCCGCTAGCACGAAGGCACTGAGGAGATGCCTCGGGTTCTTCTCATATTATGCACAGTGGGTCCCCAACTACGCGGACAAAGCTCGTCCGCTTATTAAGTCCACGACCTTCCCACTTACGCCGGAGGCCCAATTGGCCTTCAAGGTTTTGAAGAGCGACACCTCGAAAGCCACGATGCACGCGGTGGATGAATCCATCCCTTTCCAGGTGGAGAGTGATGCATCTGACTTCGCCCTAGCCGCCACACTAAACCAGGCAGGCAGGCCCGTCGCGTTTTTTTCCCGCACCCTTCAAGGCCCAGAGATTCGGCACTCAGCGGTGGAAAAGGAGGCTCAGGCCATTGTGGAGGCAGTCAGACACTGGCGCCATTACCTGGCAGGTAAGCGGTTCACCCTGATCACGGATCAACGATCCGTGGCGTTTATGTTCAGTAACACGCAGATGGGCAAGATCAAGAACGATAAGATCTTGCGGTGGAGAATTGAGCTCTCCACCTATAATTACGATATTATGTATCGTCCAGGGAAGCTCAATGAGCCCTCGGATGCCCTCTCGCGCGGAACATGCGCCATCATGCAGGAGGACCGCTTGAAGGCTCTCCACAATGATCTGTGTCATCCTGGAGTCACCAGACTCTACCATTTCATCAAAGCCCGCAACCTGCCCTACTCGGTGGAGGATGTCAGGTCAGTAACTAGAAGCTGTCGGATTTGCGCAGAATGCAAACCACACTTTTATCGACCAGACCGGGCACAATTGGTCAAGGCCACTCACCCTTTTGAGAGGCTGAGTGTGGATTTTAAGGGCCCCCTTCCCTCAACGGACCGGAATGTCTATTTTCTCAATATAATAGACGAGTATTCCCGGTTTCCGTTTGTTTTCCCCTGTGCGGACACGTCAACTGCCACCGTCATCAAGGTTTTCAGTGAACTTTTTACCCTGTTCGGGTACCCCTGCTACATTCATAGCGACAGGGGCTCGTCGTTCATGAGCAACGACTTGAGGCAATTCCTGCTCTCATTCGGGATTGCCTCTAGTAGAACCACGAGCTACAACCCTAGGGGTAACGGACAGGTGGAAAGGGAGAATGCTACAGTCTGGAAGGCTGTCCTACTGGCACTGAAATCCGGGGGCCTTCCAGTCTCCCGTTGGCAGGAGGTCCTTCCAAATGCGCTCCATGCTATCCGCTCCCTCCTGTGTATGGCAACCAATGCTACTCCCCACGAGAGGATGTTCTCATTCCCTCGGAAGTCGTCCTCGGGGACCTCATTGCCAGCCTGGTTGACGTACCCAGGACCCGTCCTTCTGCGGCGCCATGTGAGGGCTCGCAAGTCCGACCCCTTGGTCGAACCGGTCCAACTCCTCCACGCCAACCCTCAGTATGCCTATGTGGCATATCCTGACGGGCGAGAGGACACTGTCTCCATTAGAGACCTGGCGCCCGCAGGGGACGTAGCAACCCCTGTCGCTCCTATTCCCCCAGTCACAGATCCACTACTCCTCATTACTTCCCCAGACGTGGCGCGGTCAGCACCGGGACCAGTGCATAACACTTTTACTCCCATGTACAGCTTGCCTGAGACTCGGAGATCGGCGCCACCATCATCATCACCACCACCACTACCACCAAACGTTCCAGGATCCCCTGCACCATCGCCTCACCAGGGCCGGCTGGCCCGGGAGTCCTTGAGGTGACAGCCAGAAGTTACTTTAAGAGAGCCACCACAAGCACCTGCTCCGTTTTCGCAACCGGTGTTGAAGAGATCGGCACCTGCTCCGGTTTCGCAACCGGTGTTGAGGAGATCGCAGCGTCGGTGCGGTCCTCCAGACCGTCTGGACTTGTGAATCCTGTGACTTTTTTTTTGTTATTGTCTGTTTTTCGTCCACCCCGCCACCTTTTGTTCCTAAAGGAGGGGTGAATGTGGTGAACCATCGTTGGTTCACCACTGGGGTTTGTTACCATGTTACTGTTGGGCTAGGGTGTTATTACTGTGGGGGTTGTACTATGTTGTTGGGTTAGGGTGTTTACCTGTTATGAGAGTTATCGTGGCACATTCCAGTGGGGTCCCGCCTCCGGTGGCAGGGTATAAGACCCCCTGCTCCGGCAGGACCCCTTCAGTCTGAACTGGTGTATTCGTGTTAGTAGTTCCCTTGTTACTGTATTAAAGCCTTCAATACTAAAGCCTTGATTCCATGTGCTCATTGACGCGCATCACATCTCGTCCCAATGCTTTCCACCACCACTCTCTCCCCAGGCTCTGTATCATTGCATCCCTGCCTGTATGGGGAAGCCCGTGGTGTAGTTCCAGTAATGTGTTCTGGATACATCCTGGCGCCAATACCCGGTTATCTTTTCTCCACACCCCGTCAGTCCCTTTAACTGCGCCCAGCTCCTCCCATCTATCTCGTTCTTGCTGTGTAATGTCCCCATGTAATTTCTGTATGTCAATTTCTTCTGGTTCTACCACTATCGCTGCAAGGGGCAGGCTTTTAATGTCGCTGTTTTCTAGTGCTTGCTGTGCCGCTGTGTCTGCGGCTTGATTCCCTTTGAAATGAATCCACCCCGGGGTGTCCCTTCCGGGTTCCCGCTGGTGGGCTTTTATTTTAATTACTGCGGCCTCTGTAGGCTGTTCACTAGCTGCTAGCAGCGCCCTTATCTGCTGTTGGTGTTCAATGGGGGTACCTCCTGTAGTAATGAACCCCCTTCTCCCCTATGCGGGCATGTAATCATGGATCACACCAAACGCATATTGGCTGTCTGTATACACATTGACTGTTTTCCCTGCTGCTAATCTTAAGGCTTGGGTGAGGGCAACTAATTCTGCTACCTGAGCGGACTGACCCCCGTCGATCCTTCCTGATTCTAGGGTTTCCAGATTCTGGTCTACTACTGCCCACCCTGTCCTTGGTGATCCTGATACATACTTGCGGGACCCATCCACATAGAAGGTCTTATCTGCTGTTGGAAGGGGTTCGTCTCTAATCTTTCCTTCCTTGTTATCTTTGTCAATTTCTCCACAGCTGAGCGCTTCCCCAATATCTAAAATCCCTTCCGCGGGATTTTCTCCCGTGTCCCTAATGATAGTGACTGACTTGTTAGGTGGTAGGAGTGTGGCCTCCCACCTTGCCCTCCTTATATTTGAGACTGTTTTGAGTTTGCCCGTGTTTAGCATCTCTACCAATGTATGTTTTGTGTGTAGCACAATATCTCCTGTCATGACAATGGGCTCACTTATCCTCACAGCCAATGCTGCACAATCTAGGGCGGCTATGCACCTGGGCATCCCGGTGACTACTGGTCCCTCAGCCGTTGAACAATACCCTACGGGTCTCTTTCTATCTCCATGAGTCTGTGCCACTACGGCAGAATAGAAGCCGTCCTGGTTGTCACAGAAGATGTGGAACTTCTTGCTTCCATCTGGCAGTCCCAGCCCTGGGGCTGAAATTAACCTAGCTTTCAACTCTGCATAAGCTGTCTCTTGCTCTTGTCTCCACTCTATACTTTCCAAGGCTGGCTTTCCTCCTTTCACTAGTCTCTGAATTGGCTCCGCGATTCTTGCAAAGTCAGGGATAAAACTCCTATTGTAATTGAATAGTCCTAAAACTTTTCGGACCCCTCTTACTGTAACTGGTCGCGGCATTTCTTTAATCACGGTTTTGCGGTCTGCGGGCATTTCTTTAATTCCCTGGGAAATTAGGTGTCCTAAGTACAGGACCTGGGGTTTTGCAATTTGTGCTTTATGTGGGCTGACTTTCAGCCCGGCTTTTGCCAATCCTTCTAGTACTGCATACAGGGCTGCCTTGTGCCCTTTTTCTGTTTTGGACGCTATTAACACATCGTCCACATACTGGAGGACTGTATTGTCCTCATGCAATTTCACCCTACTCGAGGATATCGCTCATTGTTCTGTGAAAGATGGCAGGACTGTTATGAAATCCCTGTGGGAGGCGGGTCCATGTATAATGTTTCTCTCCCACAGTGAAGACGAATTTGTTTTGGGATTCTGAGTCCGATGGAAGGGACCAGAACCCATTGGCTATATCTAGCACCGTGAAAATTTTGTGGTCTTGTGCCAATCCGTTTAAAATAGTCGAGGGGTTTCCCACAATGGGGTGTAATTTAGGTGTTACCTTGTTCAAACCTGTGTAATCGATGGTGAGCCGGTAGCTCCCATCAGGTTTTATAACTGGCCATGTGGGGGAATTGGTGGTACTGGTGGTTTCCCTGAGGATTCCCTTTTCTATTAAACCCTTGACTATTTCTACCACTGCCCCTTGCGCTTCTCTCTTGATAGGGTATTGTCGGTGGGGCTTGTGTTCCGGTCCTGGGACTTTTATCGGTTCTGTGTCGGTTAGTCCGGTATCTAATTTCGTCCTAGCCCAGGCTTCGGGAATGGAAGCGCAGATGGCTCCGAACCCTTCTTTTTCCTGATCCCAATCTCGGGCCACTATGGTGGCTATCCCAACTGTCCCCAGGTGGCTAGCTAATGTCCCTATTCCGGTCTTCCTACCGTCAGGTTGTGGCCAAATTAGTTTCCCTTTCCCACAATCTATCAGCACCTGGTATTCCCTCATTAAATCGTTCCCCATGATTGTGCCCTCATTATTCTGACAAATGTAAAATTGCATTGGAATATACTTGTGGTTGATTTCTACTAGTGTGGTTTCACTAAGATAGGCGGGTATTCTCTCTCCCCCTACCCCGGTTATGTGTATTCTTTTGTTGGTCAGTGGCAGGAGTAGGTTTGTAATTGATATGGCTGCTCCCGTATCTACTAACATGTGGCATTCCCTACCCCCTACCAGGGCTTCTACATATATTCTCTCCCCCTCTTTCCTGTTTTGGATGGGAGCTACGGGTTGTGAGATTTCGACCAGTGTTGGCCGATAAGTGGAGTGGACGGACACCGGCTTTTGTCGGGATTCACTGTCTTCTGTGGGCGTGGCTACACTAATCCTCTCTTGTCTCCCATCTCCCTGGTTTGGGGTCTCTTCTAGTCACCCTAGTGGATTCCGGGAATGTGGTGCCCCCGGGGTTGGTCTATAGTTGTCTCGGGGTCTCCCATGTTTCCCCCAACACGTTTCCTCGGTGTGCCCTGCCCTGTGGCAGTGGTCACAGCGGGGCCCGCCATTCTCGGGTTTCCCTTTGAATGGTGCTTCCCTGCAGAATCTAGCCATATGCCCTGGCTGGCCACATGTGTAGCAGCTGAACCCGGTTCTCCCCTTATCTCCGTTATGGGGGGTTCCAGTTCTCTCTCATCTGGGCTTTGCCTGGGCAACCTCCCCTTCTTTTATCCCGCTAGCCCACTCGACTAGCTCGTCATAGTCTTGGGATGCTATCACCCCCATCTTAAGGATTTCTTGGTGTACCTCTGATAGCCCGTCCTTGAATGCCTGGATAAAAGCCCTGTCTCTCCTATCCACATTGTCCTGTCCTGAACATTCCCTATATACCTGGAATAATCTCTCTCCACATTCCGATGCACTTTCTCCCTGTCCTTGTTTAGTATTTGTGATCCTGCTCCAATTAGTGGGGGAGTTCCCTAAGACCCGTTGGATTTCGGTCTTAAATAATGTAAAGGGTGCCTGCTGGTCGTCTATCTCAGCCGTTGTAGGAACGGCATGTGTCCACCTTCCTCCATTATAGTCCTGTGCTGCTTGGGTCGCTGGCCCTCCTGCCACTAACCTCCATTTATCCGCTGGACAGGCTGCCCTGACCAGCTGGTGTATGTCCCTTAAATGTAACTGGTGTCCTACCCAGAGTGAATCCAATTCGCCCCAAAATCCCAGGTTTGCGCTTCTGGGTTTTAACTTCCCCAGGGATGCCATAATCTGCTGCCTTTCCCCTGGGGTAAAAGGCTTATAGGTTGCTTTTGGTTGTGCTAACATCCCTCCTCTGGTGACTGGCGCTAGATTATAATTTTTTATGTCTCCTTCTGATGCTGGAGCGGTTGTATGTTTCTGCACTGGCTCGTATGAGCGCCGAGGGTCCGTTTCCTCTGATCTCTGCGTTATCTCCGCAGTGTGGCTTCTGTGTTCTAATTCCCTCACTCTCTCCTGCAATACCTTAATTTGTCTGTCTCTTTGTGTCTCTCCTCCATTGAGGCATTTACCTTCTCAATTAGTCCAGCTAACTGGGTCACCAACATTACTCCCATTACTTTTGTTTTGTCCCGTTTAACTCCGTCTACCCACTTTCTTTGATCTTCTAAAGTTTGTGATGTGTTCCACCCGTTCCGTTTCATCTTTGCAACAATCGCTTCTCTGGCTAACAGATACTTCAAAATGAGAGCTACTGCAGTTTCTCCCTTAACAACGTGGTCTGCCATTTTTCTGTCTAGCAGTCCTGCAACCCCCGTATGCTGGTTCCAACAGTAAAAGTGCCCCAACTGTCTCTCTTATCTCCTGTCACTGATACTGCTCCAGCACCGTCTGTATTGCTGTAGGGTCTCGTAGTGGGGTCCCAGTGGGTCTCTTCCCCTGTGCTCCCCCAACTATTCCTGACACCTCACGCTTGGTCTATTTTGTGTTGTCTTATTGGGATGTGTGCTGGTTTTTAGTGGGTTTGTCGGCCCCTGTCCCCAACCCCTTTAAGTACAACGCCTCCCGCTTGGCCACCACCTCCACTAGCAAGGTTGATCCGTTACCCCAAAACCTGGTACCCTGCTATGGACTGTGGTGTTCCCGACAGACGAACAAGGTTATCAAACTCCGCCCGGGTCCCTAATGGATCCTCCGTCGTCGTGTCTCTTGGTCAGGATGGATCGGGTCCCCTTTTCCTCAACACTTACACATATGTATCTGTTATCAAAGCCCCTGTTATAATTAGTAACTGTATCAGCTCTGAGGTTGTTCGTCCCTTCAGAGTCTGTGTTGTTACCCGATTTACACTGTCCGTGCCTTGCACCCTGAGTGCCTGTGCCTCTTAGCGCCCGCTTCAAAACCTTCTTCCACGCGGTCGTTCTGACCTGTACCTTCAATTTAAAAACTTAGGCAAGATTATACAGTTCTACAAGACAACAATATTTAACACAGACAAACCCTAACCCTTAAAGGTACCTCACTTTGAACGGAGACTTGTACTCGCCCTTGACTGCTCTGGATTTTTATCAGATTCGTTTAAATTTGATCCCGGCTTCCAGACCGTGGCCACCAGTCAGAAGTCAGATATCAAATCCTGAGCCGACGACGCCATTTGTTGTAGGGAAAAATCCCTTGTACCAGTGCATTCAAAGAAGTCGAGTCACAAGGCAACGTTCAAAGTGTTTTTCTTTATTGTACAATTACTGGGAACACAGGGAGAACCAACGTAACCAGCTCCAAAACAGTGGCTTGGCCACGTTGATCTCCATCCTTTCACATCAGCTCTGGATCTTTATAGGGATCCAAATTCGAGCGGGAACATTTGATTATGCATTTTTACAATATGTATAAAGTGGTCTGTCGGGTCAGGAAGTTCTCTGGGAGGCTTGTCAATTTGCATTTGTATGGTGTGTGTTTGTGTTAATGGGACGACCTGTTCTTGCCCCGGTGTTTTAATGTGTTTCCCATTATCCCCTCTATGTGTCCCCTTATCTGAATTGACCTCATTGTTTTGTGTCTGTGTTCCCTGCTTGCGAGATTAGGTGTTAATGTCATTTTGTCCTGCTGTGTGTAGGGAGATTTAATCTAATCTTTTATTCCTTTTACCCTAGTTTGTTAAGTTTCCTGGCCTGCCTTGGCCATTTTATCCCTGTAATATTTTATTGATAGTCTGGTTATGCCATATAGCCCACTCTCGGTCTTGACTCACAGATATCCCGATCTTCCTTGGCCAAAGGCCGGTTTAAAATGCAGCTTCGCGCTGTTGCTGGGCAGAATAAGGATCTTTCGTTGGCTTTGAAATTTAAAGGTCTCTCAGCTGTGCAGAGGGGGTTTGAACGAATATCCATCCGGGTGTTCCCCTCTGCATTGTAGGCACGTTATGAATGGTGCCAATATGGCTTTTGGAAAATTGCCTACTTCAAGCCGATGAGGGCTGAAGAATTGGGGATTGTGAGGGGAGAGCGTGCCGAGGGCAGGGAAAAGAAAGGTGGCATGGTGGTGAAAAGGGGTAAAGGACAAATAGAAAAGAAGGTGGATGAGAAAGAGCAAATAGACTGATGGGCTCAGGATTGGAGAAGGGGACAAAGCATGTGTGTGGAAACAAATGGAGATGGAGATATCCACTCCATCTGACGAAGGAGCAGCGCTCCGAAAGCTAATGGCATTTGCGAACAAATAAACCTGTTGGACTTTAACCTGGTCAAAACTCTTACTGTGGAAACAAAGCCATAGAGATTTATTCTTATATAGCAGGTGGGCATCACTGCCTGAGCCAGCATTTATTGCCCATCCCTAATTGCACTTGGACAGAGTGGCTGGCGAGGCTGTTTCAGAGGGCATTTAAAGTCCACCTGTGAGTCACATGTGGGCCAGACCAGGGAAGAGTGACACATTTACTTCCCTAAGGGACATTAATGAATCATAAGACCAGAAGAAATCGGAGCAGAATTAGGCCACTCGGCCCATCGAGTCTGCTTCGCCATTCAATCATGGCTGATTTTTTTCTCATCCCCATTATCCTGCCCATTCCCCATAATCCCTGATCCCCTCATTAATCAAGAACCTATCTATCTCTGTCTCAAAGACACTCAATGACCTGGCCTTCACAGCCTTCTGCAGCATAGAGTTCCACAGATTCACCACTCTCTGGCTGAAGAATTTCCTCCTCATCTCTGTTTTTAGGGATCGGCCCTTTAGCCTGAGGTTGTGCCCTCTGGTTCCAGTTTTTCTACTGGTGAAAACACCCTCTCCATGTCCACTCTCTCCAGGCCTCGCAGTATCCTGTAAGTTTCAATAAGATCCCCCCCCCTCGTGCTTCTAAACTCCAATGAGTACAGACCCAGAGTCCTCAACCGTTCCCCATATGACAAGCTCGTCATTCCAGGGATCATTCTTGTGAACCTCGTCTGGACCCCTTCCAAGGCCAGCACATCCTTCCATAGATATGGGGCCTAAAACTGCTCACAATACTCCAAACGGGGTCTGACCAGAGCCTTACAAAGCCTCAGAAGTACATCCCTACTCTTGTATTCTAGCCCTCTCGACATGAATGCTAACATTGCATTTGCCTTCTGCCGACTGAACCTGTACGTCAACCTTCAGAGAATCTTGCACAATGACTCCCAGGTCCCTTTGTGTTTCTGATTTCCTAAGCATTCTCCCATTTAGAAAATAGTCTATGCCCCCATTCCTCCTTCCAAAGCGCATAACCTCACACTTTTCCACACTGTATTCCATCTGCCACTTCTTTGCCCACTCTCCTAACCTGTCCAAGTCCTTCTGCAGCCCCCCTGCTTACTCAATAATACCTGTCCCTCTACATACCTTTGTATCATTTAGCAAAAGTGCCTTCAGTTCCTTCCTAAAATCATTCATGTATATTGTGAAAAGTTCTGCTCCCAGCACTCACCCCTGAGGCACACCACTAGTCTCCAGGTGCCATCTTGAGAAATATAATTAGGGGGTTGGAGTTGAAGAGCCGTGGGTTTATGCTGCAACTGTAAAGGACCTTGGTGAGACCACATTTGGAATATTGTGTGCAGTTCTGGTCACCTCACTCTAAGAAGGATGTGGAAGCGCTGGAAAGAGTGCAGAGGAGATTTACCAGGATGCTGCCTGGTTTGGAGGGTAGGTCTTATGAGGAAAGGTTGAGGGAGCTAGGGCTGTTCTCTCTGGAGTTGAGGAGGCTGAGGGGAGACTTAATAGAGGTTTATAAAATGATGAAGTGGATAGATAGAGTGAACGTTCAAAGACTATTTCCTCGGGTGGATGGAGCTATTACAAGGGGGCAAAACTATAGGGTTCGTGGTGGGAGATACAGGAAGGATATCAGAGGTAGGTTCTTTACACAGAGAGTGGTTGGGGTGTTGAATGGACTGCCTGCAGTGATAGTGGAGTCAGACATTTTAGGAACATTTAAGCGGTTATTGGATAGGCACATGGAGCACACCAGGATGATAGGGAGTGGGATAGCTTGATCTTGGTTTCAGATAAAGCTCGGCACAACATCGTGGGCCGAAGGGCCTGTTCTGTGTTGTACTGTTCTATGTTCTATGTTCTATATCCCTTTATCCCCACTCTCTGTCTTCTGCCAGTCAGCCAATCCTCTATCCATGCCAGGATCGTACCCTTAATACCATGAGCACTTAACTTATTTAACAGTCTCCTCTGCGGCACCTTGTCAAAGGCCTTCTGGAAATCTAAATAAATCACGTCCACTGGTTCTCCTTTATCTAACTTCTTTGTTACCTCCTCAAAGAACTCCAACAGATTTGTCAGACATGACCTCCCCTTGACAAAGCCGTGCTGACTCAGCCCTATTTTATCATGCACTTCCAAGTACTCTGCGATCTCATCTTTAATAATGGACTCTAAAATCTTGCCAATGACCAAAGTCAGGCTAACCGGCCTATAATTTCCCGTCTGCTGCCTCCCTCCCTTCTTAAACAGCGGTGTTACATTAGCTACTTTCCAGTCCTCTGGTACCCTCCCTGTCTCCAGTGATTCCTGAAAGATCACCACCAATGCCTCTACAATTCCTTCAGCTATCTCTTTTAGAACCCTGGGGTGTAGTCCATCCGGTCCAGGTGATTTATCCACTTTCAGACCTTTCACTTTCCCAAAACCTTCTCCTTAGTGATGGTCTCTACGTTCACCTGTGCCCCTGACTCTCCTGGAGCCCTGGCATCCCACTGGTGTCTTCCACTGTGAAGGCTGATGCAAAGTAACTATTCAGTTCCTCTGCCATTGCTTTGTTTCCCATTGTTACTTCTTCAGCCTCATTTTCCAGTGATCCAATTTTTGCCTCTCTTTTACCTTTTATATATAGAAAAAAACTCTTCCTGTCTCCTTTTATATTACTAGCTAGCTTACGCTCATTTTTCATCTTCTCATCCCTTATTGCTTTTTTAATTGTCCTCTGCTCGCTTTTAAATGCTTCCCAATCCTCTGGCTTCCCACTAATCTTCGCCACTTTGTGTGCTTTTTCTTTTGCTTTTATGTTGTCCTTGACTTCCCTCGTCAGCCATGGATGCCTCGTCCTCCCCTTAGCATGTTTCCTCCTCTTTGGGATGAATTTCTGTTGTGCCTCCCGAATAACTCTCAAAAACTCCTGCCATTGCTGTTCCACTGTCTTCCCTGCTCGGCTCCCTTTCCAATCAACTCTGGACAGCTCCTTCCTCATGTCTTTGCAGTTACCTTTATTTAATTGTAATACCGTTACATCTGACTCCAGCTTCTCCCTCTCAAACTGCAGTGTAAATTCTATCATATTGTGGTCACTGCTCCCTCAGAGTTCCTTCACCTTAAGTTCCCGAATCAAGTCTGCCTCATTACACATCACCAAATCCAGAATTGCCTGTTCCTGAGGAGGCTCTGTCACAAGCTGCTCCAAGAAGCCATCTCTCAGACAGTCCACAAATTACTTTTCTTGGGATCCACTACCTACCTGATTTTCCCAGTCCACCTGCATATTGCAGTCCCCCATGATTATTGTAATGATGCCTTTTTTCTATCTCCTGATTTATTTTCTGCTCCACATCCTGAATATTGCTAGGGGGCCTGTACATAACTCCCATCAGGGTGGGGCTTTCCTCTATGACAACCAACAGTGGTTTCATGATCATGGTTAGACTTTTACTTCATTCAAATTTCACCATCTGCCACTGCAGGAATCGAACACGGTTTCCCAGAGCATCACACTGGGTTTCCGTATTTCTAATCCAGTGACTACATCACCACAGTTACATGCTCATTTGAGATAGCTGTGCTTTTAAATACACGGGGAGTCAAGGCGAGATAACACAAGGGGTACAACAAGGTTTTGATATTGATAAATTTCATGTTGTTTCCATGAAATCAGTGCCACATTGATGCCCAAGTGCCAAGACAGATAAGTGAGATCCAAGGCTGGTGGACAGGTTAAACACTGAGATGTGTCATTGCCAATGATTTCAATATTTCTGGTGGCTGTATTGAAACGGCATTGCTGATATCCAGACTTCTACTGGGAGAGAAACCAAAACCATTGGCCCCTGTGGATGGATTCCCCAAGATTCACTGCCAACGGATCGAAAAGCCCAAATAACAAAGCACATTTCACCAAGTGTCAAAACTGTGAATCAAGAATCATTTTCCTGAAAGAAAATGAATAATTTCTGAATAATTGTTAATTAATTTTACATTTTCAATCGACTTAATTCTAAATCAATGAATTTCCCGGTTGTCGCTGCTAGTAGATGAGGTGCCACAGTGAGAAATCACCTTTCCATCCACACTTTCTCCAACTATCAGTTGTGTTTTGATCAGTAAAACAGCCTGAAACTGCGAAGAAATTACTTCTTCGTTGCTCAACCTTCAAACATAATTGGCTGAATTTGGGGAGAAATGAACTCGAAGGAAATGCTAATTTGAAGTCTCTTTTAGCATCCAAAATGGCTGTTCTTGAAATTTAACAACTTCAAAGCATGAACTTTCTCGTCCACATTCACCCCATTTCCATGTATTTTATTTCATTTCTTCCTTTCATTTTATTCACCCCATTTTTATTACTTTATGTTCTTAATTTGATATTTCCACTTCTAAAATCTCACTTCCCATCTTGTTTTCCAACCTCACTCCAGTACGATGGGCCAACTGCTACATTCCTCAGGTTGTCCTTCGACATCTTTGTTCTGCCATTCACACATTCCACTCTCTTAATGGATGCTCTGAGCACCACTCTCAGCTTTTATCATCACCATTTACATTCCATGTTTTTTGTCTATGCCAGTCCAACAATTATGGCCACCCAACTGGTGGTGGCACGGTGGCACAGTAATTAGCACTACCATGTCACTGCGCGAGGGTCCCGGGTTCGATACCTGGTCTTGGGTCTCTGTCTGTGTGGAGTCTGCACGTTCTCCCCGTGTCTGTGTGGGTTTCCTCCAGGTACTCCGGTTTACTCCCACAGTCCAAAGATGTGCGTGTTAGGTTGATTTTCCATGCTAAATTCCTCCTTAGTGTTCGGAGGATTAGCCAGGGTAAACATGTGGGGTTATGGGGATAGGAGTTGGGTGGGATTGTGGTTGGTGCAAACCTGTTGGGCTGACTGGCCTCCTTCTGCATTGTGGGATACTATGATTCCAACCCACCTCCCCCTACCCCTCACAGTATAAATCTTGTCCAATTTTTCTTGTTTTCAGATCTGACAAAGTTTCATCCAGACTCGAAATGTTGGCTCTGTTCTCTCTCCACAGAGGCTGTCAGACCTGCTGAGAATTTCCAGCATTTTCTGTTTTTGTTTTAGATTCCAGCATCCACAATATTTTGCCTTTACCAGTTCTTGAAATTTAAATCGGGTGAATGTTTAAAAACAAGCCATAAAGAAACTAAAGGTTGTTCTCAAATTATGGGACACTCTTCCTTCTCTTTTATTTCTTGTTCATTTCCCCACACTGGAAATATTATTTTTTTAGAACTGATAAGGCTGAGTTGATATAATCCTCCTTCAAGGCTTTGATCCTTCAGCTCCCGACTCTCTAATTCTGGTCACTTGGATGAAATTGGGGCATTCGAAACTCATTCAGAGAAAAACCTTCTTGCAGTTCATTGTGACGGACTTCTTTGAATTAACCGCAGGAGACTCAGGGATAATCGTTCATTCATGATTCAAGCATGGAGGCCACTACCCCAGAGAAACCTCCAAAGTTGTACTCTCCTCTAATGCAGCATTCAGCTCCAATACAGCTTGAACAGGGAGAGCACTCCAATGCAGCTCTCTCCTTGTAAGTCACGGATACACACTGTTTATGCAGTTAATTAGTACACCGAACATTGTTTAAAATTCCGATCTTCATAGAAACCCTACAGTGCAGAAAGAGGCCATCTGGCCCATCGAGTCTGCACCCAGGCCCTACCCCAATATCCCGACACATTTGCAATGGCTCATTGTTCCACTGGAGCAAGCTGAGAGGGAGTGATTGGAGGCAGCAGTGCTGGTGAGAGATTAATTGAATTGTTTATTTATTTAATTAGTCAGCGAGTGTGTGTTTTTTTTTTGGTCTTTACTTTTGCAGTTGTATTTTAAGTTTAAAGTGAAAACTGGAAGTGGGCTGCTAAGGAGTCTGGGAAGGGTTTTTTAAGTGCGTGAAGTATAAAAGGTAGGCTGCAGTATACAGCGGGCAGCATCGGGAGCGGGCAGTGGAGTGTGTGGGAAGCAGAGTGTGAGCTATAAGGCTTTGGCTCACAGGGCTTAGGCAGAAAGGGCGAGGCAGGGGTGAGTTTAATTCATTCTTGCTGTTTCTACCTGGTACTGGCAAGGTATCTAGAGGGGATGGGTGTGCAGGCAGTGCTATGTTCCTCTTGCACTATGTTTGAGGTGAGGGACGATGACAGTGTCCCTGCTGATTACATCTGTGGGAAGTGCACCCATCTGCAGCTCCTCCAAAACCGTGTTAGGGAACTGGAGCTGGAGTTGGATGAACTTATGATCATTAGGGACGCAGAGGTGGCCATAGACAGAAGCTTTAGGGATACAGTTACTCCGAGGAATGAAAACAGATGGGTGACGGTGAGAGGGGCTGGAGGAAGCAGTCCGTGCAGGGATCCCCGGTGGTCGTTCCTCATAGCAACAAGTATTCCGCTTTGGATACGGTTGAGGGGGATGACATACCAGTGGTGAGCCGCAGTGAGAGGATCTCCAGCACTGTGTCCGCCTCTGTGGCTCGGGAGGGTAAGGGGTAGAGCGGGAGGGCAATAGTAATTGGGGACTCGTTAGTTAGAGGGATAGATAGGAGGTTCTGTGGCAGCAAAAGAGACTCACGGATGGTATGTTGCCTACCGGATGCCAAGGTCCGTGACGTCTCAGACCGTGTTTTCCGGATTCTGAAGGGGGAGGGGAAACAGTCACAAGTCGTGGTGCACGTTGGTACCAACGACATAGTTAAGAGAAGGGACGGGGATTTAAAGCAGGAATTTCTGGAGCTGGGCTGGAAGCTGAGAGCCAAGACGAAACATGTGGTCATCTCTGGTACGTTGCCGGTGCCACGTGATAGCGAGTTGAGGAACAGGGAGAGAGTGCAGTTAAACATGTGGTTGCAGGGATGGTGTAGGAGGGAGGGTTTCAGATACGTGGATAATTGGAACACATTCTGGGGAAGGTGGGACCTGTACAAACAGGACGGGGTGCACCTGAACCAGAGGGGCACCAATATCCTGGGAGGGAAATTTGTTACGGCTCTTCAGGGGGGTTTAAACTAATTTGTCAGGGGAGTGGGAAAAGGAGTTGTAGTCCAGAAGTCAGTGAGGATGGTGAGGTATTGGGGAAGGTATCAGGGTCAAGGGTGGGTACCGGTAGACAGGAAGGTGGGTTGAAGTGTGTCGACTTCAATGCAAGGAGCATCCGGAACAAGGTAGATGAACTTGGGGCGTGGATTGGTACTTGGGACTACGATGTTGAGGCCATTACAGAGACGTGGGTAGAACAAGGACAGGAATGGTTGTTGGACGTTCCGGGGTATAGATGTTTCACTAAGTGTTGGGAAGCTGGTAAAAGAGGTGGAGGAGTGGCATTGTTAATCAAGGATAGTTTAACGGCTGCGGAAAGGCACTTCGAGGGGGATCTGCACACTGAGGTAATATGGGCTGAGGTTAGAAATAGGAAAGGAGCGGTCACATTGTTAGGAGTTTACTATAGGCCCCCAAATAGTAATAGGGATGTGGAGGAAGAAATTGCTAAGCAGATCATGGATATGTGTAGGGGTCACAGGGTAGTTGTCATGGGGTACTTTAACTTTCCAAATATTGATTGGAACCTTTGTAGGTCAAATAGTTTGGATGGGGCAGTTTTTGTGCAGTGTGTGCAGGAGGGTTTCCTGACACAATATGTGGATAGGCCGACAACAGGTGAGGCCACATTGGATTTGGTACTGGGAAATGAACCGGGCCAAGTGTTAGATTTGGTTGTGGGAGAGCACTTTGGAGATAGTGACCACAATTCGGTGTCTTTTGTTATTGCAATGGAGAGGGATAGGGCCGTACGGCAGGGCAAGGTTTACAATTGGGGGAGAGGTAATTATGATGCGATTAGGCAAGAATTAGGGGGCATAAGTTGGGAACAGAAACTGTCAGGGAAAGGAACTAATGAAAAGTGGAACTTTTTCAAGGAACAAATACTGGATGTCCTTGATAGGTATGTCCCTGTCAGGCAGGGAGGAAATGGCCGAGTGAGGGAACCATGGTTCACGAAAGAGGTGGAATGTCTTGTGAAAAGGAAGAGGGAAGCTTATGTAGGGATGAGGAAACAAGGTTCAGATGGCTCGATTGAGGGTTACAAGTTAGCAAGGAATGAGCTGAAAAAGGGGCTTAGGAGAGCTAGGAGGGGACACGAGAAGTCCTTGGCGGGTCGGATCAAGGAAAACCCCAAGGCTTTTTACTCTTATGTGAGGAATAAAAGAATGACCAGGGTGAGGTTAGGGCCGGTCAAGGACAGTAGTGGGAACTTGTGTATGGAGTCAGTAGAGATAGGCGAGGTGATGAATGAATACTTTTCTTCAGTGTTCACCAAGGAGAGGGGCCATGTTTTTGAGGAAGAGAAGGTGTTACAGGCGAATAGGCTGGAGGAAATAGATGTTCGGAGGGAGGATGTCCTGGCAGTTTTGCAGAAACTGAAGGTCGAGAAGTCCCCTGGGCCTGATGAAATGTATCCTAGGATTCTTTGGGAGGCAAGGGATGAGATTGCAGAGCCTTTGGCTTTGATCTTTGGGTCCTCGCTGTCCACGGGGATGGTGCCAGAGGACTGGAGAATGACAAATGTTGTTCCTCTGTTTAAGAAAGGGAATAGAAATGACCCTGGTAATTATAGACCGGTTAGTCTTACTTCGGTGGTTGGTAAATTGATGGAAAAGGTCCTTAGAGATGGGATTTACGACCATTTAGAAAGATGCGGATTAATCCAGGATAGTCAGCATAGATTCGTGAAGGGCAAGTCGTGCCTCACAAATTTGATAGAATTTTTTGAGGAGGTAACTAAGTGTGTTGATGAAGGTAGGGCAGTTGATGTCATATACATGGATTTTAGTAAGGCGTTTGATAAGGTCCCCCATGGTCGGCTTATGATGAAAGTGAGGTGGTGTGGGATAGAGGGAAAGTTGGCCGATTGGATAGGTAACTGGCTGTCTGATCAAAGACAGAGGGTGGTGGTCGATGGAAAATTTTCAGATTGGAGGCAGGTTGCTAGCGGAGTGCCGCAAGGATCAGTGCTAGGTCCTCTGCTCTTTGTGATTTTTATTAACGAATTAGAGGAGGGGGCTGAAGGGTGGATCAGTAAATTTGCTGATGACACCAAGATTGGTGGAGTAGTGGATGAGGTGGAGGGCTGTTGTAGGCTGCAAAGAGACATAGATAGGATGCAAAGCTGGGCTGAAAAATGGCAGATGGAGTTTAACACTGATAAATGTGAGGTGATTCATTTTGGTAGGGCTAATTTAAATGTGGATTACAGGGTCAAAGGTAGGGTTCTGAAGACTGTGGAGGAACAGAGAGATCTTGGCGTTCATATCCACAGATCTCTAAAGGTTGCCACTCAAGTGGATAGAGCTGTGAAGAAGGCCTATAGTGTGTTAGCTTTTATGAACAGGGGGTTGGAGTTGAAGAGCTGTGGGGTTATGCTGCAACTGTAAAGCACCTTGGTGAGACCACATTTGGAGTATTGTGTGCAGTTCTGGTCACCTCACAATAGGAAGGATGTGGAAGCGCTGGAAAGAGTGCAGAGGAGATTTACCAGGATGCTGCCTGGTTTGGAGGGTAGGTCTTATGAGGAAAGGTTGCGGGAGCTAGGGCTGTTCTCTCTGGAGCGGAGGAGGCTGAGGGGAGACTTAATAGAGGTTTATAAAATGATGAAGGGGATAGATAGAGTGAACGTTCAAAGACTATTTCCTCGGGTGGATGGAGCTATTACAAGGGGGCATAACTATAGGGTTCGTGGTGGGAGATACAGGAAGGATATCAGAGGTAGGTTCTTTACGCAGAGAGTGGTTGGGGTGTGGAATGGACTGCCTGCAGTGATAGTGGAGTCAGACACTTTAGGAACATTTAAGCGGTTATTGGATAGGCACATGGAGCACACCAGGATGATAGGGAGTGGGATAGCTTGATCTTGGTTTCAGATAAAGCTTGGCACAACATCGTGGGCCGAAGGGCCTGTTCTGTGCTGTACTGTTCTATGTTCTATGTTCTATTTACCCGCTAATCCTTCTAACCTACGCATTTCAGGACACTAAGGGGCAATTTAGCATGGCCAATGAACCTAACCTGCACATCTTTGGACTGTGGGAGGAAACCGACGCACCCGGAGGAAACCCACGCAGACACGAGGAGAATATGCAAACTCCACACAGTGACCCAAGCCAGGAGTCGACCCCAGTTCCCAGGAGCTCTGAAGCAGCAGTGCTAACCACTGTGCTACCGTGCCACCCATTGTCCACATTTATTCATTTCCTGGAACAGATTTGAATATTTTTTCCCAATATTATCTCCAGATTTGTATGGGGGTTACATGCACAGTTTAAGTTAAATCATTTGCGTCACAAGTAGGTTTACATCAACGCTGCAATGAGATTATTGTGAAAATCCACTAGTTGCCACACTCCAGCGCCTGTTCGGGGGTACATTGAGGGAGAATTTAGTATGACCAATGCATCGAACTAGCATGTCTTTCAGACTGTGAGATGAAACTGGAGCACCCAGAGGAAATGCACGCAGACACCGGGAGAACGCGCAAACTCCACACAGACAGTGACCCAAACGGGGAATCGAACCCAGGTCCTGGTGCTCTGCAGCAGCAGTGATAACCACTGTGCCACCGTGCCGCCCATCAAGAAAGCTAAGGTGGAGCAAAGTGACTCGGAAAGTTGCAGAATTAGCAAATGTCACAAGCCAAAATTAGGCCATTTAGTCCATCAAGATAGTTTGCGCCACTGGCACCATCTAGTGGACACTCACCTTATCACTGACTATACTCCTTACAATTCTCTTATTCAGGCATCTACCTCATTCCCCGCAGGCCCCTCCCCCACCTCCACTTCCCGCCCCCACCAACACTGAAAGTAAACAATGACAATCGGATTATTTGAAATTTGCTTTTATTGATAATACAAAGTACTATTCTAAGAACCCAAAACCAATGCAGCAGAATACAGTTCACATTGCAAAGTTTATCATAAATGCACATGGAGACCGCGTGACCTTACTTCTTGCTGCACCTTCAGTCTATGGAGTCTTTATTACAGTCGAGAAATGGGCAGTGCAGTTACAATATCATGATTTCTTGCTAAATACACTTTGTCATCTAAAATAATTTCTTCAGAATGATTTTCTTTTTCTTATTGAAGTCGAAATTCTTCAGATGATGGGGTACGAAGCACGATGGGTAATGCCACATATGTTCTTGCCCTTCGCTAACCGTATGTAGCCTCCCTCACTCCAGGATGTTCCCCATCTAGAAAAGGAGGTCACATGTTAATATCCGACACCAATCGAATCAAATCCAAAATGAACAGAGTTAACAGAGGGAAATGGAGCATCGAACACAGGTGTAGGAGTAGAGGCCATTTGGCCCTTCGAGCCTGCACCACAAAAACAGCAGCGCCCAATGTAGGGATGCTTTGCAAGTTTGCTTTGGTAATATTGGCCACTTATTCATGTATCTTGAATGTATTTGGATTCATTTAGCTTACATTCTCAGCAGGAGATCAAATTTACTTTACAAAGAGTTCACTTCCAGAGATACACAATCCATTGAGAAAAAGTCTTTGGATAATTAGATGAAGTACCAAACGACAGAGACAACACATTTGTGTACACTTACATTTCAGATTAGTTTTGAGAAAATGCGGGGAATGCTCCTGTCCCGCCTGCCACGGGAATCATAGCGGGCAAGGGTGTGGACCATGGTAAAGGCTGTTGGCCTCAGGAAGGATTTCCAGTTTTGGGATGAGCACAGCTGGAAAATTTCACCCAATGAGAGGCTACTGAGTGCAGCCTAACTTGCCTGGATGGTGCAGCTCCAGTAACACTCAAGAAGCTCGACACCATCCAGTACAAAGCAGCCCACTTGACTGGCACCGCATCCACAAACGTCCATTCACTCCACCACTGACGTTCAGTCGCAGCAATGTGTACTATCTACAAGATGCACTGCAGTAATTCACCACAGATCCTTAGACAGCACCTGCCAAACCCATGAGCACTTCCATCTAGAAAGACAAGGGCAGCAGATACATTGGAATACCACAAGAGTTCGTGTCCCACTAACTTGATTGAGTTTTTTGAGGAAGTGACGAAGATGATTGATGAGGGTAGGACAGTGGATTTTGTCCACATAGACTTCAGTAAGGCCTTTGACATGGTCCCTCATGGCAGACTGGTACAGAAAGTGAAGTTGCACAGGATCAGATGTGAGCTGGCAAGATGGATATAGAACTGATTCAGTCATAGAAGACAGAGTGGAGCAGTGGAAGGATGCGTTTCTGAATGGAGGGCTGTGACAAGTGGCGTTTCTCAGGGATCAGTGCTGGAACCTTTGCTGTTTGTAATATATATAAATGATTTGGAGGAAAACGTAACTGGCTTAATTAGTAAGCTTGTGGACGACACAAAGGTGGCGGATTTGCGGAGAGTGATGAGGACCGTGAGAGGATACAGCAGGATATAGACCGGTTGGAGACTTGGGTGGAGAGATGGCTGATAGAGTATCATGCGAACAAATCTGAGGTAATGCATTTTGGAAGGTCTGATAATGAGAGGAAATATACAGTAAATGGCAGAACCCTTAAGAGTATTGATAGGCAGAGGGATCTGGGTGTGCAGGTACACCCAGTGGCAACGCAGATGGAGAAGATAGTCAAGAAGGCATACAGCATGCTTGCCTTCATCAGCCGGGGCATTGAATTTAAAAATTGGCAAGTCATGTTGCAGCTTTATACAATGTTACTCAGGCCACACTTGGAATATAGTGTGCAATTCTGGTCGCAAAACTACCAGAAGGATGTGGAGGCTTTGGAGAGGGTACAGAAAAGATTTACCAGGATGTTGCTTGATATGGAGGACGTTAGCTATGAGGAGAGGTTGAAGAAACTTGGTTTGTTCTCACTGGAAAGACGGAGGTTGAGGGGGGACCTCCTAGAAGTCGACAAGTTTATGAGGGGCATAGACAGAATGGATAGTCAAAGCTTTTTCCCATGGTGGAAGAGTCAATTACGAGGGGGCATTGGTTTAAGGTGCAAGGGGGGCAGTTTAAAGGAGATGTACGAGGTAAGTTTTTTACACTGAGGGCGGTGGGTGCCTGCAACTCGCTGCCAGGGAGGGTAGTGGAAGCAAATATGATAGTGACTTTGAGGGGCATCTTGACAAATACATGACTAGGATGGGAATAGAAAGATATGGTCCCTGGAAGGGTTTTAGTTCAGATGGGCAGCATGGTCGGTGCGGGCTTGGAGGGCCGAAGGGCTTGTTCCTGTGCTGTAATTTTCATTGTTCTTTGTTCTTCCCATTGATATTCAAAATGTCATTTGAAACATAGAAAATAGGAGCAGAAGTAGGCAATTCGGCCCTTTGTGCCTGCTCCAACATTCATTATGATCATGGCTGATCATCCAGTTCAGTAACCTGCTCCCGGTTCCGCCCTACCCCCGCCCCCCACTTTGTACCATTTTATCCCTTCAGCCTCAAGAGTTATATCGAACTCCTTCTTGAAAACATACAGGGTGGGATTCTCTGCCCCCCTCAACCCCAAGTCCCCTGGAACACTCTCCCCCACAGCGCGTTTCTTACTGGCGGGAGATGGACCACCGTTGGCCGGCAGTGGGATGCTCTGCACCCTCATGCCACCCCTCACCCTCCCTTCCCCCCACCCATCCCCCCTCCCACCACTGGGAAACTCGCAGTGGGAGTGCGCCATCAAATGGAAGATCTCACCCACAATCTTTTGGACTCAATTATTTTCTGTGGTCCAGAATCCCACAGGTTGCCACTCTCTGGGTAAAGAAACGTCCCCTCATCTCAGTTCTAAATGATTTACCCCATATCGGAAAGAGTGTGACTGCTGGTTTTGGACTCCCTCACCATCAGGAACACTCTTCCTGCATCGACCCTGTCAACTCCTGTTGTGTTCCACTTTACCTGACGATTCTCAGATTCAGGAACCTTTGTAAACACATTTTGGAAAAGTTAATTCAAACAAATCAGCTGACTTGCATTGAACAGACATGGTTTAATGTAATCGGGACCTACCTGGTTTGACTAACGCCAGTACAACTTTCGGGAAATATTAGAAGCTCCATCAATTTCTTCCAGTTTTACCATTTCAAAATCCAGCAATGCCTGGTCTGTCTCATTTCCATTTTCAGATATCATGGCATTCGTGTACAAGCCAGCAAACTCCCTTTGTGTCTGGGAGAAAGGATTGCATGTTAACTATGAGACTTACCCGTGTGGTTGTAATGATATAAAAGCACCAATCACTCAGGAGAGATTGAGTAAACATGTTGTGGGTTCATTCGTAAAGATAAGATACATAGGAACATTTATACAGCAATACAAAGTTTAACAACACCAGAGCAGCCAAGTCAACTGCTGTGTGCTCAGTTGAACATCAAAAGTGAAACTGATTGCAGCATGACATCACTGGAGAGAAGTTGGTCATGCTATAATCCCTTAAAGGCACGTGAAAACATGACTATTTCGACAAGATATGGAAAGCCAAAAAGGTGCCACTGTGGCACAGTGGTTATCATTACTGCCCCACAGTGCCAGGGACCTGTGTTCGATTCCCGGCTTGGGTCACTGTCTGTGTGGAGTCTGCACATTCTCCCCGTGTCTGCGTGGATTACCCCCGAGTGATACAGTTTCCTCCCACACTTCGAAAGGCTCCAAAGAAGTGTGTGATAAATTGATTGGCCATGCTAAATTGAGCCTGAGTGTCCCAGTATGCGGATGTTGGGGGGATTAGCTGGGTCAATAAGTGGGATATTGGGGATAGGGCTGGGGTGGGATTGTTGTCAGTGCAGACTTGATGGGCCGAATGGCTTCCTTCTGCTGATAGCCCCATTGAAGTGTATGAACTGAAGACAGTGGGTGTACCGTGTGCAGTAATTGTACCTTTGCTTGGTCGGGATATAATTCTTCAGTTTCAATGCTGTGGTCTCACATGTATTGGAAGGCACGGTACGGTAAGCTTCAAATGCACCCATGGGTCTTACATTAATCGGAGCAGTCAATGATGAGGAGGGGGGTGGACAGAGAGGGAACACACCTCCCACTCTCTGCTCATTAAAGCCACTGGCAACCTGTCATCGTTGCCGGGCAGCCTTATTTAAACTAAGTGTGTTTCCGACTCCTTTTCTCCAAAGGGTACAAGCAATACTCATCCCCAACCTGTCAACCTGATGTCCACTCCCACCCCGCGCCTTGGTAAAATTCAGCCCACGCACTATTGAGGTTCCATGCTTCACAAAACAACTCTCTTGCCCTTTATCATTGAACTTTGACCACAATACCTTTGACCACATGATTTCATGACATCGAGGTATTAAAAAGTCAAATTGTAAATCAGTATTGATTATTTTATTTCCCCATCTGGACTTCTGAAAATCTGCCAGGCATCCAAAGCGTTCGATCAGAACATTGGCATTGGAAAATTCAGAAGCACCTGAATGTATATGTACCTTTATTAATATTCAAAATATAGTTTTCTCTGTTCCCTGTCTGAATCCCTGACACCCAATGACACCCTGACACAGCCTGCTGCTGTGCTCAGAATCTCTGCCTATTAGCTCCTAGAAGAACACCACCCACAAGTTCTTCCTCTTGCTATTTCCCCAAGCTCCATCCCTCAAAACATCAGAAGTGGTCCAAGTTTGTTATGGCAGAAATGAATAATTGATGGAGTACAAAGGAACTGAACAGGAAACAATCCGCAGCCACAACAAAGTCAATCAAATCAGTTGACTTGCATTGAACAGATATGGTTATTGTAGTAGGGACCTACCTCGTTCGATTCAAGCAGGTCCACCACTCGGGAAATATTAGAAGCTCCATCAATTTCTTCCGGTTTCGCCGATTCAAAATCCAACAATGCGTGGTCTGTCTCATTTCTCGGTTCATATATCACTGCATCCGTGCCCAAACCAGCAAACACCCTTTGTGTCTGGGAGAAAGGATTGCATGTTAACTATGAGATTTACCCGTGTGGTTGTAATGATATAAAAGCACCAATCATTCAAGATGGATTGGCTAAAAATGTTGTGGGTTCATTCGTTAAGACTAGGCACATAGGAACATTTATACAGCAATACAAAGCTTGAGAACACCAGAGCAGCCGAGTCAACTGCTGTGTGCTCAGTTGAACATCAAAAGTGAAACTACGATGTTGAGGCCATTACAGAGACGTGGGTAGAACAAGGACAGGAATGGTTGTTGGACGTTCCGGGGTATAGATGTTTCACTAAGTGTTGGGAAGCTGGTAAAAGAGGTGGAGGAGTGGCATTGTTAATCAAGGATAGTTTAACGGCTGCGGAAAGGCACTTCGAGGGGGATCTGCACACTGAGGTAATATGGGCTGAGGTTAGAAATAGGAAAGGAGCGGTCACATTGTTAGGAGTTTACTATAGGCCCCCAAATAGTAATAGGGATGTGGAGGAAGAAATTGCTAAGCAGATCATGGATATGTGTAGGGGTCACAGGGTAGTTGTCATGGGGTACTTTAACTTTCCAAATATTGATTGGAACCTTTGTAGGTCAAATAGTTTGGATGGGGCAGTTTTTGTGCAGTGTGTGCAGGAGGGTTTCCTGACACAATATGTGGATAGGCCGACAACAGGTGAGGCCACATTGGATTTGGTACTGGGAAATGAACCGGGCCAAGTGTTAGATTTGGTTGTGGGAGAGCACTTTGGAGATAGTGACCACAATTCGGTGTCTTTTGTTATTGCAATGGAGAGGGATAGGGCCGTACGGCAGGGCAAGGTTTACAATTGGGGGAGAGGTAATTATGATGCGATTAGGCAAGAATTAGGGGGCATAAGTTGGGAACAGAAACTGTCAGGGAAAGGAACTAATGAAAAGTGGAACTTTTTCAAGGAACAAATACTGGATGTCCTTGATAGGTATGTCCCTGTCAGGCAGGGAGGAAATGGCCGAGTGAGGGAACCATGGTTCACGAAAGAGGTGGAATGTCTTGTGAAAAGGAAGAGGGAAGCTTATGTAGGGATGAGGAAACAAGGTTCAGATGGCTCGATTGAGGGTTACAAGTTAGCAAGGAATGAGCTGAAAAAGGGGCTTAGGAGAGCTAGGAGGGGACACGAGAAGTCCTTGGCGGGTCGGATCAAGGAAAACCCCAAGGCTTTTTACTCTTATGTGAGGAATAAAAGAATGACCAGGGTGAGGTTAGGGCCGGTCAAGGACAGTAGTGGGAACTTGTGTATGGAGTCAGTAGAGATAGGCGAGGTGATGAATGAATACTTTTCTTCAGTGTTCACCAAGGAGAGGGGCCATGTTTTTGAGGAAGAGAAGGTGTTACAGGCGAATAGGCTGGAGGAAATAGATGTTCGGAGGGAGGATGTCCTGGCAGTTTTGCAGAAACTGAAGGTCGAGAAGTCCCCTGGGCCTGATGAAATGTATCCTAGGATTCTTTGGGAGGCAAGGGATGAGATTGCAGAGCCTTTGGCTTTGATCTTTGGGTCCTCGCTGTCCACGGGGATGGTGCCAGAGGACTGGAGAATGACAAATGTTGTTCCTCTGTTTAAGAAAGGGAATAGAAATGACCCTGGTAATTATAGACCGGTTAGTCTTACTTCGGTGGTTGGTAAATTGATGGAAAAGGTCCTTAGAGATGGGATTTACGACCATTTAGAAAGATGCGGATTAATCCAGGATAGTCAGCATAGATTCGTGAAGGGCAAGTCGTGCCTCACAAATTTGATAGAATTTTTTGAGGAGGTAACTAAGTGTGTTGATGAAGGTAGGGCAGTTGATGTCATATACATGGATTTTAGTAAGGCGTTTGATAAGGTCCCCCATGGTCGGCTTATGATGAAAGTGAGGTGGTGTGGGATAGAGGGAAAGTTGGCCGATTGGATAGGATCGAAGACAGAGGGTGGTGGTCGATGGAAAATTTTCAGATTGGAGGCAGGTTGCTAGCGGAGTGCCGCAAGGATCAGTGCTAGGTCCTCTGCTCTTTGTGATTTTTATTAACGAATTAGAGGAGGGGGCTGAAGGGTGGATCAGTAAATTTGCTGATGACACCAAGATTGGTGGAGTAGTGGATGAGGTGGAGGGCTGTTGTAGGCTGCAAAGAGACATAGATAGGATGCAAAGCTGGGCTGAAAAATGGCAGATGGAGTTTAACACTGATAAATGTGAGGTGATTCATTTTGGTAGGGCTAATTTAAATGTGGATTACAGGGTCAAAGGTAGGGTTCTGAAGACTGTGGAGGAACAGAGAGATCTTGGCGTTCATATCCACAGATCTCTAAAGGTTGCCACTCAAGTGGATAGAGCTGTGAAGAAGGCCTATAGTGTGTTAGCTTTTATGAACAGGGGGTTGGAGTTGAAGAGCTGTGGGGTTATGCTGCAACTGTAAAGCACCTTGGTGAGACCACATTTGGAGTATTGTGTGCAGTTCTGGTCACCTCACAATAGGAAGGATGTGGAAGCGCTGGAAAGAGTGCAGAGGAGATTTACCAGGATGCTGCCTGGTTTGGAGGGTAGGTCTTATGAGGAAAGGTTGCGGGAGCTAGGGCTGTTCTCTCTGGAGCGGAGGAGGCTGAGGGGAGACTTAATAGAGGTTTATAAAATGATGAAGGGGATAGATAGAGTGAACGTTCAAAGACTATTTCCTCGGGTGGATGGAGCTATTACAAGGGGGCATAACTATAGGGTTCGTGGTGGGAGATACAGGAAGGATATCAGAGGTAGGTTCTTTACGCAGAGAGTGGTTGGGGTGTGGAATGGACTGCCTGCAGTGATAGTGGAGTCAGACACTTTAGGAACATTTAAGCGGTTATTGGATAGGCACATGGAGCACACCAGGATGATAGGGAGTGGGATAGCTTGATCTTGGTTTCAGATAAAGCTTGGCACAACATCGTGGGCCGAAGGGCCTGTTCTGTGCTGTACTGTTCTATGTTCTATGTTCTATTTACCCGCTAATCCTTCTAACCTACGCATTTCAGGACACTAAGGGGCAATTTAGCATGGCCAATGAACCTAACCTGCACATCTTTGGACTGTGGGAGGAAACCGACGCACCCGGAGGAAACCCACGCAGACACGAGGAGAATATGCAAACTCCACACAGTGACCCAAGCCAGGAGTCGACCCCAGTTCCCAGGAGCTCTGAAGCAGCAGTGCTAACCACTGTGCTACCGTGCCACCCATTGTCCACATTTATTCATTTCCTGGAACAGATTTGAATATTTTTTCCCAATATTATCTCCAGATTTGTATGGGGGTTACATGCACAGTTTAAGTTAAATCATTTGCGTCACAAGTAGGTTTACATCAACGCTGCAATGAGATTATTGTGAAAATCCACTAGTTGCCACACTCCGGCGCCTGTTCGGGGGTACATTGAGGGAGAATTTAGTATGACCAATGCATCGAACTAGCATGTCTTTCAGACTGTGAGATGAAACTGGAGCACCCAGAGGAAATGCACGCAGACACCGGGAGAACGCGCAAACTCCACACAGACAGTGACCCAAACGGGGAATCGAACCCAGGTCCTGGTGCTCTGCAGCAGCAGTGATAACCACTGTGCCACCGTGCCGCCCATCAAGAAAGCTAAGGTGGAGCAAAGTGACTCGGAAAGTTGCAGAATTAGCAAATGTCACAAGCCAAAATTAGGCCATTTAGTCCATCAAGATAGTTTGCGCCACTGGCACCATGTCGTGTACACTCACCTTATCACTGACTATACTCCTTACAATTCTCTTATTCAGGCATCTACCTCATTCCCCGCAGGCCCCTCCCCCACCTCCGCTTCCCGCCCCCACCAACACTGAAAGTAAACAATGACAATCGGATTATTTGAAATTTGCTTTTATTGATAATACAAAGTACTATTCTAAGAACCCAAAACCAATGCAGCAGAATACAGTTCACATTGCAAAGTTTATCATAAATGCACATGGAGACCGCGTGACCTTACTTCTTGCTGCACCTACAGTCTACGGAGTCTTTATTACAGTCGAGAAACGGGCAGTGCAGTTACAATATCATGATTTCTTGCTAAATACACTTTGTCATCTAAAATAATTTCTTCAGAATGATTTTCTTTTTGTTATTGAAGTCGAAATTCTTCAGATGATGGGGTACGAAGCACGATGGGTAATGCCACATATGTTCTTGCCCTTCGCTAACCGTATGTAGCCTCCCTCACTCCAGGATGTTCCCCATCTAGAAAAGGAGGTCACATGTTAATATCCGACACCAATCGAATCAAATCCAAAATGAACAGAGTTAACAGAGGGAAATGGAGCATCGAACACAGGTGTAGGAGTAGAGGCCATTTGGCCCTTCGAGCCTGCACCACAAAAACAGCAGCGCCCAATGTAGGGATGCTTTGCAAGTTTGCTTTGGTAATATTGGCCACTTATTCATGTATCTTGAATGCATTTGGATTCATTTAGCTTACATTCTCAGCAGGAGATCAAATTTACTTTACAAAGAGTTCACTTCCAGAGATACACAATCCATTGAGAAAAAGTCTTTGGATAATTAGATGAAGTACCAAACGAAAGAGACAACACATTTGTGTACACTTACATTTCAGATTAGTTTTGAGAAAATGCGGGGAATGCTCCTGTCCCGCCTGCCACGGGAATCATAGCGGGCAAGGGTGTGGACCATGGTAAAGGCTGTTGGCCTCAGGAAGGATTTCCAGTTTTGGGATGAGCACAGCTGGAAAATTTCACCCAATGAGAGGCTACTGAGTGCAGCCTAACTTGCCTGGATGGTGCAGTTCCAGTAACACTCAAGAAGCTCGACACCATCCAGTACAAAGCAGCCCACTTGACTGGCACCGCATCCACAAACATCCATTCACTCCACCACTGACGTTCAGTCGCAGCAATGTGTACTATCTACAAGATGCACTGCAGTAATTCACCACAGATCCTTAGACAGCACCTGCCAAACCCGTGAGCACTTCCATCTAGAAAGACAAGGGCAGCAGATACATTGGAATACCACAAGAGTTCGTGTCCCACTAACTTGATTGAGTTTTTTGAGGAAGTGACGAAGATGATTGATGAGGGTAGGACAGTGGATTTTGTCCACATAGACTTCAGTAAGGCCTTTGACATGGTCCCTCATGGCAGACTGGTACAGAAAGTGAAGTTGCACAGGATCAGATGTGAGCTGGCAAGATGGATATAGAACTGATTCAGTCATAGAAGACAGAGTGTAGCAGTGGAAGGATGCGTTTCTGAATGGAGGGCTGTGACAAGTGGCGTTTCTCAGGGATCAGTGCTGGAACCTTTGCTGTTTGTAATATAAGAACATAAGAACATAAGAAATAGGAGCAGGAGTAGGCCATCTAGCCCCTCGAGCCTGCCCCGCCATTCAATAAGATCATGGCTGATCTGACGTGGATCAGTACCACTTACCCGCCTGATCCCCATAACCCTTAATTCCCTTACCGATCAGGAATCCATCCATCCGCGCTTTAAACATATTCAGCGAGGTTGCCTCCACCACCTCAGTGGGCAGAGAATTCCAGAGATTCACCACCCTCTGGGAGAAGAAGTTCCTCCTCAACTCTGTCTTAAACCGACCCCCCTTTATTTTGAGGCTGTGTCCTCTAGTTTTAACTTCCTTACTAAGTGGAAAGAATCTCTCCGCCTCCACCCTATCCAGCCCCCGCATTATCTTATAAGTCTCCATAAGATCCCCCCTCATCCTTCTAAACTCCAACGAGTACAAACCCAATCTCCTCAGCCTCTCCTCATAATCCAAACCCCTCATCTCCGGTATCAACCTGGTGAACCTTCTCTGCACTCCCTCCAATGCCAATATATCCTTCCTCATATAAGGGGACCAATACTGCACACAGTATTCCAGCTGCGGCCTCACCAATGCCCTGTACAGGTGCATCAAGACATCCCTGCTTTTATATTCTATCCCCCTCGCAATATAGGCCAACATCCCATTTGCCTTCTTGATCACCTGTTGTACCTGCAGACTGGGCTTTTGCGTCTCATGCACAAGGACCCCCAGGTCCCTTTGCACGGTAGCATGTTTTAATTTGTTTCCATTGAGATAGTAATCCCATTTGTTATTATTTCCTCCAAAGTGTATAACCTCGCATTTCTCAACGTTATACTCCATTTGCCATATCCTCGCCCACTCACTCAGCCTGTCCAAATCTCTCTGCAGATCTTCTCCGTCCTCCACACGATTCACTTTTCCACTTATCTTTGTGTCGTCTGCAAACTTCGTTACCCTACACTCCGTCCCCTCCTCCAGATCATCTATATAAATGGTAAACAGTTGCGGCCCGAGTACCGATCCCTGCGGCACGCCACTAGTTACCTTCCTCCAACCGGAAAAACACCCATTTATTCCGACTCTTTGCTTCCTGTCGGATAGCCAGTCCCCAATCCACTTTAACACACTACCCCCAACTCCGTGTGCCCTAATCTTCTTCAGCAGCCTTTTATGGGGCACCTTATCAAACGCCTTTTGGAAATCCAAAAACACCGCATCCACCGGTTCTCCTCCATCAACCGCCCTAGTCACATCTTCATAAAAATCCAACATGTTCGTCAAGCACGACTTTCCCCTCATGAATCCATATATATAAATGATTTGGAGGAAAACGTAACTGGCTTAATTAGTAAGCTTGTGGACGACACAAAGGTGGCGGATTTGCGGAGAGTGATGAGGACCGTGAGAGGATACAGCAGGATATAGACCGGTTGGAGACTTGGGTGGAGAGATGGCTGATAGAGTATCATGCGAACAAATCTGAGGTAATGCATTTTGGAAGGTCTGATAATGAGAGGAAATATACAGTAAATGGCAGAACCCTTAAGAGTATTGATAGGCAGAGGGATCTGGGTGTGCAGGTACACCCAGTGGCAACGCAGATGGAGAAGATAGTCAAGAAGGCATACAGCATGCTTGCCTTCATCAGCCGGGGCATTGAATTTAAAAATTGGCAAGTCATGTTGCAGCTTTATACAATGTTACTCAGGCCACACTTGGAATATAGTGTGCAATTCTGGTCGCAAAACTACCAGAAGGATGTGGAGGCTTTGGAGAGGGTACAGAAAAGATTTACCAGGATGTTGCTTGATATGGAGGACGTTAGCTATGAGGAGAGGTTGAAGAAACTTGGTTTGTTCTCACTGGAAAGACGGAGGTTGAGGGGGGACCTCCTAGAAGTCGACAAGTTTATGAGGGGCATAGACAGAATGGATAGTCAAAGCTTTTTCCCATGGTGGAAGAGTCAATTACGAGGGGGCATTGGTTTAAGGTGCAAGGGGGGCAGTTTAAAGGAGATGTACGAGGTAAGTTTTTTACACTGAGGGCGGTGGGTGCCTGCAACTCGCTGCCAGGGAGGGTAGTGGAAGCAAATATGATAGTGACTTTGAGGGGCATCTTGACAAATACATGACTAGGATGGGAATAGAAAGATATGGTCCCTGGAAGGGTTTTAGTTCAGATGGGCAGCATGGTCGGTGCGGGCTTGGAGGGCCGAAGGGCTTGTTCCTGTGCTGTAATTTTCATTGTTCTTTGTTCTTCCCATTGATATTCAAAATGTCATTTGAAACATAGAAAATAGGAGCAGAAGTAGGCAATTCGGCCCTTTGTGCCTGCTCCAACATTCATTATGATCATGGCTGATCATCCAGTTCAGTAACCTGCTCCCGGTTCCGCCCTACCCCCGCCCCCCACTTTGTACCATTTTATCCCTTCAGCCTCAAGAGTTATATCGAACTCCTTCTTGAAAACATACAGGGTGGGATTCTCTGCCCCCCTCAACCCCAAGTCCCCTGGAACACTCTCCCCCACAGCGCGTTTCTTACTGGCGGGAGATGGACCACCGTTGGCCGGCAGTGGGATGCTCTGCACCCTCATGCCACCCCTCACCCTCCCTTCCCCCCACCCATCCCCCCTCCCACCACTGGGAAACTCGCAGTGGGAGTGCGCCATCAAATGGAAGATCTCACCCACAATCTTTTGGACTCAATTATTTTCTGTGGTCCAGAATCCCACAGGTTGCCACTCTCTGGGTAAAGAAACGTCCCCTCATCTCAGTTCTAAATGATTTACCCCATATCGGAAAGAGTGTGACTGCTGGTTTTGGACTCCCTCACCATCAGGAACACTCTTCCTGCATCGACCCTGTCAACTCCTGTTGTGTTCCACTTTACCTGACGATTCTCAGATTCAGGAACCTTTGTAAACACATTTTGGAAAAGTTAATTCAAACAAATCAGCTGACTTGCATTGAACAGACATGGTTTAATGTAATCGGGACCTACCTGGTTTGACTAACGCCAGTACAACTTTCGGGAAATATTAGAAGCTCCATCAATTTCTTCCAGTTTTACCATTTCAAAATCCAGCAATGCCTGGTCTGTCTCATTTCCATTTTCAGATATCATGGCATTCGTGTACAAGCCAGCAAACTCCCTTTGTGTCTGGGAGAAAGGATTGCATGTTAACTATGAGACTTACCCGTGTGGTTGTAATGATATAAAAGCACCAATCACTCAGGAGAGATTGAGTAAACATGTTGTGGGTTCATTCGTAAAGATAAGATACATAGGAACATTTATACAGCAATACAAAGTTTAACAACACCAGAGCAGCCAAGTCAACTGCTGTGTGCTCAGTTGAACATCAAAAGTGAAACTGATTGCAGCATGACATCACTGGAGAGAAGTTGGTCATGCTATAATCCCTTAAAGGCACGTGAAAACATGACTATTTCGACAAGATATGGAAAGCCAAAAAGGTGCCACTGTGGCACAGTGGTTATCATTACTGCCCCACAGTGCCAGGGACCTGTGTTCGATTCCCGGCTTGGGTCACTGTCTGTGTGGAGTCTGCACATTCTCCCCGTGTCTGCGTGGATTACCCCCGAGTGATACAGTTTCCTCCCACACTTCGAAAGGCTCCAAAGAAGTGTGTGATAAATTGATTGGCCATGCTAAATTGAGCCTGAGTGTCCCAGTATGCGGATGTTGGGGGGATTAGCTGGGTCAATAAGTGGGATATTGGGGATAGGGCTGGGGTGGGATTGTTGTCAGTGCAGACTTGATGGGCCGAATGGCTTCCTTCTGCTGATAGCCCCATTGAAGTGTATGAACTGAAGACAGTGGGTGTACCGTGTGCAGTAATTGTACCTTTGCTTGGTCGGGATATAATTCTTCAGTTTCAATGCTGTGGTCTCACATGTATTGGAAGGCACGGTACGGTAAGCTTCAAATGCACCCATGGGTCTTACATTAATCGGAGCAGTCAATGATGAGGAGGGGGGTGGACAGAGAGGGAACACACCTCCCACTCTCTGCTCATTAAAGCCACTGGC
Organism: Mustelus asterias; assembly: GCF_964213995.1. Classification (NCBI taxonomy): domain Eukaryota; kingdom Metazoa; phylum Chordata; class Chondrichthyes; order Carcharhiniformes; family Triakidae; genus Mustelus; species Mustelus asterias. Next base: position 11,250,093 of record NC_135826.1, on the reverse strand, counting down.
AACCTGTCATCGTTGCCGGGCAGCCTTATTTAAACTAAGTGTGTTTCCGACTCCTTTTCTCCAAAGGGTACAAGCAATACTCATCCCCAACCTGTCAACCTGATGTCCACTCCCACCCCGCGCCTTGGTAAAATTCAGCCCACGCACTATTGAGGTTCCATGCTTCACAAAACAACTCTCTTGCCCTTTATCATTGAACTTTGACCACAATACCTTTGACCACATGATTTCATGACATCGAGGTATTAAAAAGTCAAATTGTAAATCAGCATTGATTATTTTATTTCCCCATCTGGACTTCTGAAAATCTGCCAGGCATCCAAAGCGTTCGATCAGAACATTGGCATTGGAAAATTCAGAAGCACCTGAATGTATATGTACCTTTATTAATATTCAAAATATAGTTTTCTCTGTTCCCTGTCTGAATCCCTGACACCCAATGACACCCTGACACAGCCTGCTGCTGTGCTCAGTATCTCTGCCTATTAGCTCCTAGAAGAACACCACCCACAAGTTCTTCCTCTTGCTATTTCCCCAAGCTCCATCCCTCAAAACATCAGAAGTGGTCCAAGTTTGTTATGGCAGAAATGAATAATTGATGGAGTACAAAGGAACTGAACAGGAAACAATCCGCAGCCACAACAAAGTCAATCAAATCAGTTGACTTGCATTGAACAGATATGGTTATTGTAGTAGGGACCTACCTCGTTCGATTCAAGCAGGTCCACCACTCGGGAAATATTAGAAGCTCCATCAATTTCTTCCGGGTTCGCCGATTCAAAATCCAAAAATGCGTGGTCTGTCTCATTTCTCGGTTCATATATCACTGCATCCGTGCCCAAACCAGCAAACACCCTTTGTGTCTGGGAGAAAGGATTGCATGTTAACTATGAGATTTACCCGTGTGGTTGTAATGATATAAAAGCACCAATCATTCAAGATGGATTGGCTAAAAATGTTGTGGGTTCATTCGTTAAGACTAGGCACATAGGAACATTTATACAGCAATACAAAGCTTGAGAACACCAGAGCAGCCGAGTCAACTGCTGTGTGCTCAGTTGAACATCAAAAGTGAAACTGGTTGCAGCATGACATCATTGGAAAGAGGTTTGTCATGCTCTAATCCCTTAAAGGCACGTGAAAACATGACTATTTCTACAAGATATGGAAAGCCAAAAAGGTGCCACTGTGGCACAGTGGTTATCATTACTGCCCCACACTGCCAGGGGCCTGCGTTCAATCCCCGGCTTGGGTCACTGTCTGTGTGGAGTCTGCACGTTCTCCCCGTGTCTGTGTTACCCGCGAGTGATACAGTTTCTTCCCACACTTCGAAAGGCTCCAAAGATGTGTGTGATCAATTGATTGGCCATTATCAATTGACCCTGAGTATCCCGGTATGCGGATGTTGGGGGGATGAGCCGGGTCAATAAGTGGGATAATGGGGATAGGGCTGGGGTGGGATTGTTGTCAGTGCAGACTTGATGGGCCGAATGGCTTCCTTCTGCTGATAGCCCCATTGAAGTGTATGAACTGAAGACAGTGGGTGTACCGTGTGCAGTAATTGTACCTTTGCTTGGTCGGGATATAATTCTTCAGTTTCAATGCCGTGGTCTCACATGTATTGGAAGGCACGATACGGTAAGCTTCAAATGCACCCATGGGTCTTACATTCATCGGAGCAGTCAATGATGAGGAGGGGGGTGGAGAGGAAGGGAACACACCTCCCACTCTCTGCTCATTAAAGCCACTGGCAACCTGTCATCTTTGCCGGGCAGCCTTATTTAAACTAAGTGTGTTTCCGACTCCTTTTCTCCCAAGGGGGCCAGCAATACCTACCCCCACCCTGTCAAGCTGATGACCACTCCCACCCTGCGCCTTGGTAAAATTCAGCCCACGCACTATTGAGGTTCCATGCTTCACAAAACAACTCTCTTGCCCTTTATCATTGAACTTTGACCACAATACCTTTGACCACATGATTTCATTACATCGAGGTATTAAAAAGTCAAATTGTAAATCAGCTTTGATTATTTTATTTCCCCATCTGGACTTCTGAGAATCTGCTCGGCATCCAAAGCGTTCAATCAGAACATTGGCATTGGAAAATTCAGAAGCACCTGAATGTATATGTACCTTTATTAATATTCAAAATATAGATTTCTCTGTTCCCTGTCTGAATCCCTGAGACCCAATTGCCTGCTGCTGTGCTCAGTATCTCTGCCTGTTAGCTTCTAGAGGAACAGCACCCACAAGTTCTTCCTCTTGCTATTTCCCACAGCTCCATCCCTCAAAACATCAAAAATGGTCCAAGTTTGTTATGGCAGAAATGAATAATTGATGGAGTCCAAAAGAACTGAACAGGAAACAATCCGCAGCCCCAACAAAGTCAATCAAATCAGTTGACTTGCATTGAACAGACATGGTTTAATGTAGTAGGGACCTACTTCGTTCCATTCACGGTCCACCACTCGGGAAATATTAGAAGCTCCATCAATTTCTTCCAGTTTCGCCGAGTCAAAATCCAACAATGCCTGGTCTGTCTCATTTCCCGGTTCATATATCACTGCATCCGTGTCCAAACCAGCAAACACCCTTTGCGTCTGGGAGAAAGGATTGCATGTTAACTATGAGATTTACCCGTGTGGTTGTAATGATATAAAAGCACCAATCATTCAAGATGGATTGGCTAAAAATGTTGTGGGTTCATTCGTTAAGACTAGGCACATAGGAACATTTATACAGCAATACAAAGCTTGAGAACACCAGAGCAGCCGAGTCAACTGCTGTGTGCTCAGTTGAACATCAAAAGTGAAACTGATTGCAGCATGACATCATTGGAAAGAGGTTTGTCATGCTCTAATCCCTTAAAGGCACGTGAAAACATGACTATTTCTACAAGATATGGAAAGCCAAAAAGGTGCCACTGTGGCACAGTGGTTATCATTACTGCCCCACACTGCCAGGGGCCTGCGTTCAATCCCCGGCTTGGGTCACTGTCTGTGTGGAGTCTGCACGTTCTCCCCGTGTCTGTGTTACCCGCGAGTGATACAGTTTCTTCCCACACTTCGAAAGGCTCCAAAGATGTGTGTGATAAATTGATTGGCCATGCTCAATTGACCCTGAGTATCTCGGTATGCGGATGTTGGGGGGATTAGCCGGGTTAGTAAGTGGGATAATGGGGATAGGGCTGGGGTGGGATTGCTGTCAGTTCCGACTTGATGGGCCGAATGGCTTCCTTCTGCTGATAGCCCCATTGAAGTGTATGAACTGAAGACAGTGGGTGTACCGTGTGCAGTAATTGTACCTTTGCTTGGTCGGGATATAATTCTTCAGTTTCAATGCCGTGGTCTCACATGTATTGGAAGGCACGATACGGTAAGCTTCAAATGCATCCATGGGTCTGACATTCATCGGAGCAGTCAATGATGAGGAGGGGGGTGGAGAGGGAGGGAACACACCTCCCACTCTCTGCTCATTAAAGTCACTGGCAACCTGTCATCTTTGCCGGGCAGCCTTATTTAAACTAAGTGTGTTTCCGACTCCTTTTCTCCCAAGGGGGCAAGCAATACGTATCCCCACCATGTCAAGCTGATGACCACTCCCACCCTGCGCCTTGGTAAAATTCAGCCCACGCACTATTGAGGTTCCATGCTTCACAAAACAACTCTCTTGCCCTTTATCATTGAACTTTGACCACAATACCTTTGACCACATGATTTCATTCCATCGAGGTATTAAAAAGTCAAATTGTAAATCAGCTTTGATTATTTTATTTCCCCATCTGGACTTCTGAGAATCTGCTCGGCATCCAAAGCGTTCGATCAGAACATTGGCATTGGAAAATTCAGAAGCACCTGAATGTATATGTACCTTTATTAATATTCAAAATATAGATTTCACTGTTCCCTGTCTGAATCCCTGACTCCCAATTGCCTGCTGCTGTGCTCAGTATCTCTGCCTGTTAGCTTCTAATGGATGATGTGGATGTTAGATTTATGTCACATGATCAGTAACCCCCACAGCTTGACTCCTGGACTTGCACAATTTCACAAGCTGTACTGTCTGGAGACAATACACATCTCTTTAACCTGTGTTGAATGCTCCCTCCACCCATATTGTCTGTGCATTTAAGACCTGGCTGGCTGTAGAGATTTGCATTCTAATCAGTATTCTGTAATTTGATTTCTGTGTCTGTGCCCTGTTTGAGAACAGAGACCACTCCATCTGACGAAGGAGCATTGCTCCGAAAGCTTATGGTATTTGTTACCAAATAAACCTTTTGGACTTTAACCTGGTGTTGTGAGACTTCTTACTGAGCTTCCAGCGGAACAGCACCCACAAGTTCTTCCTCTTGCTATTTCCCACATCTCCATCCCTCAAAACATCAAAAAAGGTCCAAGTTTGTTCTGGCAGAAATGAATAATTGATGGAGTTCAAAAGAACTGAACAGGAAACAATCCGCAGCCCCAACAAAGTCAATCAAATCAGTTGACTTGCATTGAACAGACATGGTTTAATGTAGGAGGGACCTACTTCGTTCCATTCACGGTCCACCACTCGGGAAATATTAGAAGCTCCATCAATTTCTTCCAGTTTCGCCGAGTCAAAATCCAACAATGCCTGGTCTGTCTCATTTCCTGTCATTGCATCCGTGTACAAAGCAGCAAACACCCTTTGTGTCTGGGAGAAAGGATTGCATGTTAACGATGAGATTTACCCGTGTGGTTGTAATGATATAAAAGCACCAATCATTCAAGATGGATTGGCTCAAAATGCTGTGGGTTCATTTGTTAAGACTAGGCACATAGGAACATTTATACAGCAATACAAAGCTTGAGAACACCAGAGCAGCCGAGTCAACTGCTGTGTGCTCAGTTGAACATCAAAAGTGAGACTGATTGCAGCATGACATCATTGGAAAGAGGTTTGTCATGCTATAATCCCTTAAAGGCACGTGAAAACATGACTATTTCTACAAGATATGGAAAGCCAAAAAGGTGCCACGTGGCACAGTGGGTATCATTACTGCCCCACACTGCCAGGGGCCTGCGTTAAATCCCCGGCTTGGGTCACTGTCTGTGTGGAGTCTGCACGTTCTCCCCGTGTCTGGGTTACCCGCGAGTGATACAGTTTCCTCCCACACTTCGAAAGGCTCCAAAGATGTGTGTGATCAATTGATTGGCCATTATCAATTGACCCTGAGTATCCAGGTATGCGGATTTTGGGTGGATTAGCCGGGTCAATAAGTGGGATAAAGGGGAGAGGGCTGGGGTGGGATTGTTGTCAGTGCAGACTTGATGGGCCGAATGGCTTCCTCTGCTGATAGCCCAAATGAAGTGTATGAACTGAAGACAGTGGGTGGACCGTGTGCAGTAATTGTACCTTTGCTTGGTCGGGATATAATTCTTCAGTTTCAATGCCGTGGTCTCACATGTATTGGAAGGCACGATACGGTAAGCTTCAAATGCACCTATGGGTCTTACATTCATCGGAGCAGTCAATGATGAGGAGGGGGGTGGAGAGGGAGGGAACACACCTCCCACTCTCTGCTCATTAAAGCCACTGGCAACCTGTCATCTTTGCCGGGCAGCCTTATTTAAACTAAGTGTGTTTCCGACTCCTTTTCTCCAAAGGGTACAAGCAATACTCATCCCCAACCTGTCAACCTGATGTCCACTCCCACCCCGCGCCTTGGTAAAATTCAGCCCACGCACTATTGAGGTTCCATGCTTCACAAAACAACTCTCTTGCCCTTTATCATTGAACTTTGACCACAATACCTTTGACCACATGATTTCATGACATCGAGGTATTAAAAAGTCAAATTGTAAATCAGCATTGATTATTTTATTTCCCCATCTGGACTTCTGAAAATCTGCCAGGCATCCAAAGCGTTCGATCAGAACATTGGCATTGGAAAATTCAGAAGCACCTGAATGTATATGTACCTTTATTAATATTCAAAATATAGTTTTCTCTGTTCCCTGTCTGAATCCCTGACACCCAATGACACCCTGACACAGCCTGCTGCTGTGCTGAGAATCTCTGCCTATTAGCTCCTAGAAGAACACCACCCACAAGTTCTTCCTCTTGCTATTTCCCCAAGCTCCATCCCTCAAAACATCAGAAGTGGTCCAAGTTTGTTATGGCAGAAATGAATAATTGATGGAGTACAAAGGAACTGAACAGGAAACAATCCGCAGCCACAACAAAGTCAATCAAATCAGTTGACTTGCATTGAACAGATATGGTTATTGTAGTAGGGACCTACCTCGTTCGATTCAAGCAGGTCCACCACTCGGGAAATATTAGAAGCTCCATCAATTTCTTCCGGTTTCGCCGATTCAAAATCCAACAATGCGTGGTCTGTCTCATTTCTCGGTTCATATATCACTGCATCCGTGCCCAAACCAGCAAACACCCTTTGTGTCTGGGAGAAAGGATTGCATGTTAACTATGAGATTTACCCGTGTGGTTGTAATGATATAAAAGCACCAATCATTCAAGATGGATTGGCTAAAAATGTTGTGGGTTCATTCGTTAAGACTAGGCACATAGGAACATTTATACAGCAATACAAAGCTTGAGAACACCAGAGCAGCCGAGTCAACTGCTGTGTGCTCAGTTGAACATCAAAAGTGAAACTACGATGTTGAGGCCATTACAGAGACGTGGGTAGAACAAGGACAGGAATGGTTGTTGGACGTTCCGGGGTATAGATGTTTCACTAAGTGTTGGGAAGCTGGTAAAAGAGGTGGAGGAGTGGCATTGTTAATCAAGGATAGTTTAACGGCTGCGGAAAGGCACTTCGAGGGGGATCTGCACACTGAGGTAATATGGGCTGAGGTTAGAAATAGGAAAGGAGCGGTCACATTGTTAGGAGTTTACTATAGGCCCCCAAATAGTAATAGGGATGTGGAGGAAGAAATTGCTAAGCAGATCATGGATATGTGTAGGGGTCACAGGGTAGTTGTCATGGGGTACTTTAACTTTCCAAATATTGATTGGAACCTTTGTAGGTCAAATAGTTTGGATGGGGCAGTTTTTGTGCAGTGTGTGCAGGAGGGTTTCCTGACACAATATGTGGATAGGCCGACAACAGGTGAGGCCACATTGGATTTGGTACTGGGAAATGAACCGGGCCAAGTGTTAGATTTGGTTGTGGGAGAGCACTTTGGAGATAGTGACCACAATTCGGTGTCTTTTGTTATTGCAATGGAGAGGGATAGGGCCGTACGGCAGGGCAAGGTTTACAATTGGGGGAGAGGTAATTATGATGCGATTAGGCAAGAATTAGGGGGCATAAGTTGGGAACAGAAACTGTCAGGGAAAGGAACTAATGAAAAGTGGAACTTTTTCAAGGAACAAATACTGGATGTCCTTGATAGGTATGTCCCTGTCAGGCAGGGAGGAAATGGCCGAGTGAGGGAACCATGGTTCACGAAAGAGGTGGAATGTCTTGTGAAAAGGAAGAGGGAAGCTTATGTAGGGATGAGGAAACAAGGTTCAGATGGCTCGATTGAGGGTTACAAGTTAGCAAGGAATGAGCTGAAAAAGGGGCTTAGGAGAGCTAGGAGGGGACACGAGAAGTCCTTGGCGGGTCGGATCAAGGAAAACCCCAAGGCTTTTTACTCTTATGTGAGGAATAAAAGAATGACCAGGGTGAGGTTAGGGCCGGTCAAGGACAGTAGTGGGAACTTGTGTATGGAGTCAGTAGAGATAGGCGAGGTGATGAATGAATACTTTTCTTCAGTGTTCACCAAGGAGAGGGGCCATGTTTTTGAGGAAGAGAAGGTGTTACAGGCGAATAGGCTGGAGGAAATAGATGTTCGGAGGGAGGATGTCCTGGCAGTTTTGCAGAAACTGAAGGTCGAGAAGTCCCCTGGGCCTGATGAAATGTATCCTAGGATTCTTTGGGAGGCAAGGGATGAGATTGCAGAGCCTTTGGCTTTGATCTTTGGGTCCTCGCTGTCCACGGGGATGGTGCCAGAGGACTGGAGAATGACAAATGTTGTTCCTCTGTTTAAGAAAGGGAATAGAAATGACCCTGGTAATTATAGACCGGTTAGTCTTACTTCGGTGGTTGGTAAATTGATGGAAAAGGTCCTTAGAGATGGGATTTACGACCATTTAGAAAGATGCGGATTAATCCAGGATAGTCAGCATAGATTCGTGAAGGGCAAGTCGTGCCTCACAAATTTGATAGAATTTTTTGAGGAGGTAACTAAGTGTGTTGATGAAGGTAGGGCAGTTGATGTCATATACATGGATTTTAGTAAGGCGTTTGATAAGGTCCCCCATGGTCGGCTTATGATGAAAGTGAGGTGGTGTGGGATAGAGGGAAAGTTGGCCGATTGGATAGGTAACTGGCTGTCTGATCAAAGACAGAGGGTGGTGGTCGATGGAAAATTTTCAGATTGGAGGCAGGTTGCTAGCGGAGTGCCGCAAGGATCAGTGCTAGGTCCTCTGCTCTTTGTGATTTTTATTAACGAATTAGAGGAGGGGGCTGAAGGGTGGATCAGTAAATTTGCTGATGACACCAAGATTGGTGGAGTAGTGGATGAGGTGGAGGGCTGTTGTAGGCTGCAAAGAGACATAGATAGGATGCAAAGCTGGGCTGAAAAATGGCAGATGGAGTTTAACACTGATAAATGTGAGGTGATTCATTTTGGTAGGGCTAATTTAAATGTGGATTACAGGGTCAAAGGTAGGGTTCTGAAGACTGTGGAGGAACAGAGAGATCTTGGCGTTCATATCCACAGATCTCTAAAGGTTGCCACTCAAGTGGATAGAGCTGTGAAGAAGGCCTATAGTGTGTTAGCTTTTATGAACAGGGGGTTGGAGTTGAAGAGCTGTGGGGTTATGCTGCAACTGTAAAGCACCTTGGTGAGACCACATTTGGAGTATTGTGTGCAGTTCTGGTCACCTCACAATAGGAAGGATGTGGAAGCGCTGGAAAGAGTGCAGAGGAGATTTACCAGGATGCTGCCTGGTTTGGAGGGTAGGTCTTATGAGGAAAGGTTGCGGGAGCTAGGGCTGTTCTCTCTGGAGCGGAGGAGGCTGAGGGGAGACTTAATAGAGGTTTATAAAATGATGAAGGGGATAGATAGAGTGAACGTTCAAAGACTATTTCCTCGGGTGGATGGAGCTATTACAAGGGGGCATAACTATAGGGTTCGTGGTGGGAGATACAGGAAGGATATCAGAGGTAGGTTCTTTACGCAGAGAGTGGTTGGGGTGTGGAATGGACTGCCTGCAGTGATAGTGGAGTCAGACACTTTAGGAACATTTAAGCGGTTATTGGATAGGCACATGGAGCACACCAGGATGATAGGGAGTGGGATAGCTTGATCTTGGTTTCAGATAAAGCTTGGCACAACATCGTGGGCCGAAGGGCCTGTTCTGTGCTGTACTGTTCTATGTTCTATGTTCTATTTACCCGCTAATCCTTCTAACCTACGCATTTCAGGACACTAAGGGGCAATTTAGCATGGCCAATGAACCTAACCTGCACATCTTTGGACTGTGGGAGGAAACCGACGCACCCGGAGGAAACCCACGCAGACACGAGGAGAATATGCAAACTCCACACAGTGACCCAAGCCAGGAGTCGACCCCAGTTCCCAGGAGCTCTGAAGCAGCAGTGCTAACCACTGTGCTACCGTGCCACCCATTGTCCACATTTATTCATTTCCTGGAACAGATTTGAATATTTTTTCCCAATATTATCTCCAGATTTGTATGGGGGTTACATGCACAGTTTAAGTTAAATCATTTGCGTCACAAGTAGGTTTACATCAACGCTGCAATGAGATTATTGTGAAAATCCACTAGTTGCCACACTCCAGCGCCTGTTCGGGGGTACATTGAGGGAGAATTTAGTATGACCAATGCATCGAACTAGCATGTCTTTCAGACTGTGAGATGAAACTGGAGCACCCAGAGGAAATGCACGCAGACACCGGGAGAACGCGCAAACTCCACACAGACAGTGACCCAAACGGGGAATCGAACCCAGGTCCTGGTGCTCTGCAGCAGCAGTGATAACCACTGTGCCACCGTGCCGCCCATCAAGAAAGCTAAGGTGGAGCAAAGTGACTCGGAAAGTTGCAGAATTAGCAAATGTCACAAGCCAAAATTAGGCCATTTAGTCCATCAAGATAGTTTGCGCCACTGGCACCATCTAGTGGACACTCACCTTATCACTGACTATACTCCTTACAATTCTCTTATTCAGGCATCTACCTCATTCCCCGCAGGCCCCTCCCCCACCTCCACTTCCCGCCCCCACCAACACTGAAAGTAAACAATGACAATCGGATTATTTGAAATTTGCTTTTATTGATAATACAAAGTACTATTCTAAGAACCCAAAACCAATGCAGCAGAATACAGTTCACATTGCAAAGTTTATCATAAATGCACATGGAGACCGCGTGACCTTACTTCTTGCTGCACCTTCAGTCTATGGAGTCTTTATTACAGTCGAGAAATGGGCAGTGCAGTTACAATATCATGATTTCTTGCTAAATACACTTTGTCATCTAAAATAATTTCTTCAGAATGATTTTCTTTTTCTTATTGAAGTCGAAATTCTTCAGATGATGGGGTACGAAGCACGATGGGTAATGCCACATATGTTCTTGCCCTTCGCTAACCGTATGTAGCCTCCCTCACTCCAGGATGTTCCCCATCTAGAAAAGGAGGTCACATGTTAATATCCGACACCAATCGAATCAAATCCAAAATGAACAGAGTTAACAGAGGGAAATGGAGCATCGAACACAGGTGTAGGAGTAGAGGCCATTTGGCCCTTCGAGCCTGCACCACAAAAACAGCAGCGCCCAATGTAGGGATGCTTTGCAAGTTTGCTTTGGTAATATTGGCCACTTATTCATGTATCTTGAATGTATTTGGATTCATTTAGCTTACATTCTCAGCAGGAGATCAAATTTACTTTACAAAGAGTTCACTTCCAGAGATACACAATCCATTGAGAAAAAGTCTTTGGATAATTAGATGAAGTACCAAACGACAGAGACAACACATTTGTGTACACTTACATTTCAGATTAGTTTTGAGAAAATGCGGGGAATGCTCCTGTCCCGCCTGCCACGGGAATCATAGCGGGCAAGGGTGTGGACCATGGTAAAGGCTGTTGGCCTCAGGAAGGATTTCCAGTTTTGGGATGAGCACAGCTGGAAAATTTCACCCAATGAGAGGCTACTGAGTGCAGCCTAACTTGCCTGGATGGTGCAGCTCCAGTAACACTCAAGAAGCTCGACACCATCCAGTACAAAGCAGCCCACTTGACTGGCACCGCATCCACAAACGTCCATTCACTCCACCACTGACGTTCAGTCGCAGCAATGTGTACTATCTACAAGATGCACTGCAGTAATTCACCACAGATCCTTAGACAGCACCTGCCAAACCCATGAGCACTTCCATCTAGAAAGACAAGGGCAGCAGATACATTGGAATACCACAAGAGTTCGTGTCCCACTAACTTGATTGAGTTTTTTGAGGAAGTGACGAAGATGATTGATGAGGGTAGGACAGTGGATTTTGTCCACATAGACTTCAGTAAGGCCTTTGACATGGTCCCTCATGGCAGACTGGTACAGAAAGTGAAGTTGCACAGGATCAGATGTGAGCTGGCAAGATGGATATAGAACTGATTCAGTCATAGAAGACAGAGTGTAGCAGTGGAAGGATGCGTTTCTGAATGGAGGGCTGTGACAAGTGGCGTTTCTCAGGGATCAGTGCTGGAACCTTTGCTGTTTGTAATATATATAAATGATTTGGAGGAAAACGTAACTGGCTTAATTAGTAAGCTTGTGGACGACACAAAGGTGGCGGATTTGCGGAGAGTGATGAGGACCGTGAGAGGATACAGCAGGATATAGACCGGTTGGAGACTTGGGTGGAGAGATGGCTGATAGAGTATCATGCGAACAAATCTGAGGTAATGCATTTTGGAAGGTCTGATAATGAGAGGAAATATACAGTAAATGGCAGAACCCTTAAGAGTATTGATAGGCAGAGGGATCTGGGTGTGCAGGTACACCCAGTGGCAACGCAGATGGAGAAGATAGTCAAGAAGGCATACAGCATGCTTGCCTTCATCAGCCGGGGCATTGAATTTAAAAATTGGCAAGTCATGTTGCAGCTTTATACAATGTTACTCAGGCCACACTTGGAATATAGTGTGCAATTCTGGTCGCAAAACTACCAGAAGGATGTGGAGGCTTTGGAGAGGGTACAGAAAAGATTTACCAGGATGTTGCTTGATATGGAGGACGTTAGCTATGAGGAGAGGTTGAAGAAACTTGGTTTGTTCTCACTGGAAAGACGGAGGTTGAGGGGGGACCTCCTAGAAGTCGACAAGTTTATGAGGGGCATAGACAGAATGGATAGTCAAAGCTTTTTCCCATGGTGGAAGAGTCAATTACGAGGGGGCATTGGTTTAAGGTGCAAGGGGGGCAGTTTAAAGGAGATGTACGAGGTAAGTTTTTTACACTGAGGGCGGTGGGTGCCTGCAACTCGCTGCCAGGGAGGGTAGTGGAAGCAAATATGATAGTGACTTTGAGGGGCATCTTGACAAATACATGACTAGGATGGGAATAGAAAGATATGGTCCCTGGAAGGGTTTTAGTTCAGATGGGCAGCATGGTCGGTGCGGGCTTGGAGGGCCGAAGGGCTTGTTCCTGTGCTGTAATTTTCATTGTTCTTTGTTCTTCCCATTGATATTCAAAATGTCATTTGAAACATAGAAAATAGGAGCAGAAGTAGGCAATTCGGCCCTTTGTGCCTGCTCCAACATTCATTATGATCATGGCTGATCATCCAGTTCAGTAACCTGCTCCCGGTTCCGCCCTACCCCCGCCCCCCACTTTGTACCATTTTATCCCTTCAGCCTCAAGAGTTATATCGAACTCCTTCTTGAAAACATACAGGGTGGGATTCTCTGCCCCCCTCAACCCCAAGTCCCCTGGAACACTCTCCCCCACAGCGCGTTTCTTACTGGCGGGAGATGGACCACCGTTGGCCGGCAGTGGGATGCTCTGCACCCTCATGCCACCCCTCACCCTCCCTTCCCCCCACCCATCCCCCCTCCCACCACTGGGAAACTCGCAGTGGGAGTGCGCCATCAAATGGAAGATCTCACCCACAATCTTTTGGACTCAATTATTTTCTGTGGTCCAGAATCCCACAGGTTGCCACTCTCTGGGTAAAGAAACGTCCCCTCATCTCAGTTCTAAATGATTTACCCCATATCGGAAAGAGTGTGACTGCTGGTTTTGGACTCCCTCACCATCAGGAACACTCTTCCTGCATCGACCCTGTCAACTCCTGTTGTGTTCCACTTTACCTGACGATTCTCAGATTCAGGAACCTTTGTAAACACATTTTGGAAAAGTTAATTCAAACAAATCAGCTGACTTGCATTGAACAGACATGGTTTAATGTAATCGGGACCTACCTGGTTTGACTAACGCCAGTACAACTTTCGGGAAATATTAGAAGCTCCATCAATTTCTTCCAGTTTTACCATTTCAAAATCCAGCAATGCCTGGTCTGTCTCATTTCCATTTTCAGATATCATGGCATTCGTGTACAAGCCAGCAAACTCCCTTTGTGTCTGGGAGAAAGGATTGCATGTTAACTATGAGACTTACCCGTGTGGTTGTAATGATATAAAAGCACCAATCACTCAGGAGAGATTGAGTAAACATGTTGTGGGTTCATTCGTAAAGATAAGATACATAGGAACATTTATACAGCAATACAAAGTTTAACAACACCAGAGCAGCCAAGTCAACTGCTGTGTGCTCAGTTGAACATCAAAAGTGAAACTGATTGCAGCATGACATCACTGGAGAGAAGTTGGTCATGCTATAATCCCTTAAAGGCACGTGAAAACATGACTATTTCGACAAGATATGGAAAGCCAAAAAGGTGCCACTGTGGCACAGTGGTTATCATTACTGCCCCACAGTGCCAGGGACCTGTGTTCGATTCCCGGCTTGGGTCACTGTCTGTGTGGAGTCTGCACATTCTCCCCGTGTCTGCGTGGATTACCCCCGAGTGATACAGTTTCCTCCCACACTTCGAAAGGCTCCAAAGAAGTGTGTGATAAATTGATTGGCCATGCTAAATTGAGCCTGAGTGTCCCAGTATGCGGATGTTGGGGGGATTAGCTGGGTCAATAAGTGGGATATTGGGGATAGGGCTGGGGTGGGATTGTTGTCAGTGCAGACTTGATGGGCCGAATGGCTTCCTTCTGCTGATAGCCCCATTGAAGTGTATGAACTGAAGACAGTGGGTGTACCGTGTGCAGTAATTGTACCTTTGCTTGGTCGGGATATAATTCTTCAGTTTCAATGCTGTGGTCTCACATGTATTGGAAGGCACGGTACGGTAAGCTTCAAATGCACCCATGGGTCTTACATTAATCGGAGCAGTCAATGATGAGGAGGGGGGTGGACAGAGAGGGAACACACCTCCCACTCTCTGCTCATTAAAGCCACTGGCAACCTGTCATCGTTGCCGGGCAGCCTTATTTAAACTAAGTGTGTTTCCGACTCCTTTTCTCCAAAGGGTACAAGCAATACTCATCCCCAACCTGTCAACCTGATGTCCACTCCCACCCCGCGCCTTGGTAAAATTCAGCCCACGCACTATTGAGGTTCCATGCTTCACAAAACAACTCTCTTGCCCTTTATCATTGAACTTTGACCACAATACCTTTGACCACATGATTTCATGACATCGAGGTATTAAAAAGTCAAATTGTAAATCAGTATTGATTATTTTATTTCCCCATCTGGACTTCTGAAAATCTGCCAGGCATCCAAAGCGTTCGATCAGAACATTGGCATTGGAAAATTCAGAAGCACCTGAATGTATATGTACCTTTATTAATATTCAAAATATAGTTTTCTCTGTTCCCTGTCTGAATCCCTGACACCCAATGACACCCTGACACAGCCTGCTGCTGTGCTCAGAATCTCTGCCTATTAGCTCCTAGAAGAACACCACCCACAAGTTCTTCCTCTTGCTATTTCCCCAAGCTCCATCCCTCAAAACATCAGAAGTGGTCCAAGTTTGTTATGGCAGAAATGAATAATTGATGGAGTACAAAGGAACTGAACAGGAAACAATCCGCAGCCACAACAAAGTCAATCAAATCAGTTGACTTGCATTGAACAGATATGGTTATTGTAGTAGGGACCTACCTCGTTCGATTCAAGCAGGTCCACCACTCGGGAAATATTAGAAGCTCCATCAATTTCTTCCGGTTTCGCCGATTCAAAATCCAACAATGCGTGGTCTGTCTCATTTCTCGGTTCATATATCACTGCATCCGTGCCCAAACCAGCAAACACCCTTTGTGTCTGGGAGAAAGGATTGCATGTTAACTATGAGATTTACCCGTGTGGTTGTAATGATATAAAAGCACCAATCATTCAAGATGGATTGGCTAAAAATGTTGTGGGTTCATTCGTTAAGACTAGGCACATAGGAACATTTATACAGCAATACAAAGCTTGAGAACACCAGAGCAGCCGAGTCAACTGCTGTGTGCTCAGTTGAACATCAAAAGTGAAACTACGATGTTGAGGCCATTACAGAGACGTGGGTAGAACAAGGACAGGAATGGTTGTTGGACGTTCCGGGGTATAGATGTTTCACTAAGTGTTGGGAAGCTGGTAAAAGAGGTGGAGGAGTGGCATTGTTAATCAAGGATAGTTTAACGGCTGCGGAAAGGCACTTCGAGGGGGATCTGCACACTGAGGTAATATGGGCTGAGGTTAGAAATAGGAAAGGAGCGGTCACATTGTTAGGAGTTTACTATAGGCCCCCAAATAGTAATAGGGATGTGGAGGAAGAAATTGCTAAGCAGATCATGGATATGTGTAGGGGTCACAGGGTAGTTGTCATGGGGTACTTTAACTTTCCAAATATTGATTGGAACCTTTGTAGGTCAAATAGTTTGGATGGGGCAGTTTTTGTGCAGTGTGTGCAGGAGGGTTTCCTGACACAATATGTGGATAGGCCGACAACAGGTGAGGCCACATTGGATTTGGTACTGGGAAATGAACCGGGCCAAGTGTTAGATTTGGTTGTGGGAGAGCACTTTGGAGATAGTGACCACAATTCGGTGTCTTTTGTTATTGCAATGGAGAGGGATAGGGCCGTACGGCAGGGCAAGGTTTACAATTGGGGGAGAGGTAATTATGATGCGATTAGGCAAGAATTAGGGGGCATAAGTTGGGAACAGAAACTGTCAGGGAAAGGAACTAATGAAAAGTGGAACTTTTTCAAGGAACAAATACTGGATGTCCTTGATAGGTATGTCCCTGTCAGGCAGGGAGGAAATGGCCGAGTGAGGGAACCATGGTTCACGAAAGAGGTGGAATGTCTTGTGAAAAGGAAGAGGGAAGCTTATGTAGGGATGAGGAAACAAGGTTCAGATGGCTCGATTGAGGGTTACAAGTTAGCAAGGAATGAGCTGAAAAAGGGGCTTAGGAGAGCTAGGAGGGGACACGAGAAGTCCTTGGCGGGTCGGATCAAGGAAAACCCCAAGGCTTTTTACTCTTATGTGAGGAATAAAAGAATGACCAGGGTGAGGTTAGGGCCGGTCAAGGACAGTAGTGGGAACTTGTGTATGGAGTCAGTAGAGATAGGCGAGGTGATGAATGAATACTTTTCTTCAGTGTTCACCAAGGAGAGGGGCCATGTTTTTGAGGAAGAGAAGGTGTTACAGGCGAATAGGCTGGAGGAAATAGATGTTCGGAGGGAGGATGTCCTGGCAGTTTTGCAGAAACTGAAGGTCGAGAAGTCCCCTGGGCCTGATGAAATGTATCCTAGGATTCTTTGGGAGGCAAGGGATGAGATTGCAGAGCCTTTGGCTTTGATCTTTGGGTCCTCGCTGTCCACGGGGATGGTGCCAGAGGACTGGAGAATGACAAATGTTGTTCCTCTGTTTAAGAAAGGGAATAGAAATGACCCTGGTAATTATAGACCGGTTAGTCTTACTTCGGTGGTTGGTAAATTGATGGAAAAGGTCCTTAGAGATGGGATTTACGACCATTTAGAAAGATGCGGATTAATCCAGGATAGTCAGCATAGATTCGTGAAGGGCAAGTCGTGCCTCACAAATTTGATAGAATTTTTTGAGGAGGTAACTAAGTGTGTTGATGAAGGTAGGGCAGTTGATGTCATATACATGGATTTTAGTAAGGCGTTTGATAAGGTCCCCCATGGTCGGCTTATGATGAAAGTGAGGTGGTGTGGGATAGAGGGAAAGTTGGCCGATTGGATAGGATCGAAGACAGAGGGTGGTGGTCGATGGAAAATTTTCAGATTGGAGGCAGGTTGCTAGCGGAGTGCCGCAAGGATCAGTGCTAGGTCCTCTGCTCTTTGTGATTTTTATTAACGAATTAGAGGAGGGGGCTGAAGGGTGGATCAGTAAATTTGCTGATGACACCAAGATTGGTGGAGTAGTGGATGAGGTGGAGGGCTGTTGTAGGCTGCAAAGAGACATAGATAGGATGCAAAGCTGGGCTGAAAAATGGCAGATGGAGTTTAACACTGATAAATGTGAGGTGATTCATTTTGGTAGGGCTAATTTAAATGTGGATTACAGGGTCAAAGGTAGGGTTCTGAAGACTGTGGAGGAACAGAGAGATCTTGGCGTTCATATCCACAGATCTCTAAAGGTTGCCACTCAAGTGGATAGAGCTGTGAAGAAGGCCTATAGTGTGTTAGCTTTTATGAACAGGGGGTTGGAGTTGAAGAGCTGTGGGGTTATGCTGCAACTGTAAAGCACCTTGGTGAGACCACATTTGGAGTATTGTGTGCAGTTCTGGTCACCTCACAATAGGAAGGATGTGGAAGCGCTGGAAAGAGTGCAGAGGAGATTTACCAGGATGCTGCCTGGTTTGGAGGGTAGGTCTTATGAGGAAAGGTTGCGGGAGCTAGGGCTGTTCTCTCTGGAGCGGAGGAGGCTGAGGGGAGACTTAATAGAGGTTTATAAAATGATGAAGGGGATAGATAGAGTGAACGTTCAAAGACTATTTCCTCGGGTGGATGGAGCTATTACAAGGGGGCATAACTATAGGGTTCGTGGTGGGAGATACAGGAAGGATATCAGAGGTAGGTTCTTTACGCAGAGAGTGGTTGGGGTGTGGAATGGACTGCCTGCAGTGATAGTGGAGTCAGACACTTTAGGAACATTTAAGCGGTTATTGGATAGGCACATGGAGCACACCAGGATGATAGGGAGTGGGATAGCTTGATCTTGGTTTCAGATAAAGCTTGGCACAACATCGTGGGCCGAAGGGCCTGTTCTGTGCTGTACTGTTCTATGTTCTATGTTCTATTTACCCGCTAATCCTTCTAACCTACGCATTTCAGGACACTAAGGGGCAATTTAGCATGGCCAATGAACCTAACCTGCACATCTTTGGACTGTGGGAGGAAACCGACGCACCCGGAGGAAACCCACGCAGACACGAGGAGAATATGCAAACTCCACACAGTGACCCAAGCCAGGAGTCGACCCCAGTTCCCAGGAGCTCTGAAGCAGCAGTGCTAACCACTGTGCTACCGTGCCACCCATTGTCCACATTTATTCATTTCCTGGAACAGATTTGAATATTTTTTCCCAATATTATCTCCAGATTTGTATGGGGGTTACATGCACAGTTTAAGTTAAATCATTTGCGTCACAAGTAGGTTTACATCAACGCTGCAATGAGATTATTGTGAAAATCCACTAGTTGCCACACTCCGGCGCCTGTTCGGGGGTACATTGAGGGAGAATTTAGTATGACCAATGCATCGAACTAGCATGTCTTTCAGACTGTGAGATGAAACTGGAGCACCCAGAGGAAATGCACGCAGACACCGGGAGAACGCGCAAACTCCACACAGACAGTGACCCAAACGGGGAATCGAACCCAGGTCCTGGTGCTCTGCAGCAGCAGTGATAACCACTGTGCCACCGTGCCGCCCATCAAGAAAGCTAAGGTGGAGCAAAGTGACTCGGAAAGTTGCAGAATTAGCAAATGTCACAAGCCAAAATTAGGCCATTTAGTCCATCAAGATAGTTTGCGCCACTGGCACCATGTCGTGTACACTCACCTTATCACTGACTATACTCCTTACAATTCTCTTATTCAGGCATCTACCTCATTCCCCGCAGGCCCCTCCCCCACCTCCGCTTCCCGCCCCCACCAACACTGAAAGTAAACAATGACAATCGGATTATTTGAAATTTGCTTTTATTGATAATACAAAGTACTATTCTAAGAACCCAAAACCAATGCAGCAGAATACAGTTCACATTGCAAAGTTTATCATAAATGCACATGGAGACCGCGTGACCTTACTTCTTGCTGCACCTACAGTCTACGGAGTCTTTATTACAGTCGAGAAACGGGCAGTGCAGTTACAATATCATGATTTCTTGCTAAATACACTTTGTCATCTAAAATAATTTCTTCAGAATGATTTTCTTTTTGTTATTGAAGTCGAAATTCTTCAGATGATGGGGTACGAAGCACGATGGGTAATGCCACATATGTTCTTGCCCTTCGCTAACCGTATGTAGCCTCCCTCACTCCAGGATGTTCCCCATCTAGAAAAGGAGGTCACATGTTAATATCCGACACCAATCGAATCAAATCCAAAATGAACAGAGTTAACAGAGGGAAATGGAGCATCGAACACAGGTGTAGGAGTAGAGGCCATTTGGCCCTTCGAGCCTGCACCACAAAAACAGCAGCGCCCAATGTAGGGATGCTTTGCAAGTTTGCTTTGGTAATATTGGCCACTTATTCATGTATCTTGAATGCATTTGGATTCATTTAGCTTACATTCTCAGCAGGAGATCAAATTTACTTTACAAAGAGTTCACTTCCAGAGATACACAATCCATTGAGAAAAAGTCTTTGGATAATTAGATGAAGTACCAAACGAAAGAGACAACACATTTGTGTACACTTACATTTCAGATTAGTTTTGAGAAAATGCGGGGAATGCTCCTGTCCCGCCTGCCACGGGAATCATAGCGGGCAAGGGTGTGGACCATGGTAAAGGCTGTTGGCCTCAGGAAGGATTTCCAGTTTTGGGATGAGCACAGCTGGAAAATTTCACCCAATGAGAGGCTACTGAGTGCAGCCTAACTTGCCTGGATGGTGCAGTTCCAGTAACACTCAAGAAGCTCGACACCATCCAGTACAAAGCAGCCCACTTGACTGGCACCGCATCCACAAACATCCATTCACTCCACCACTGACGTTCAGTCGCAGCAATGTGTACTATCTACAAGATGCACTGCAGTAATTCACCACAGATCCTTAGACAGCACCTGCCAAACCCGTGAGCACTTCCATCTAGAAAGACAAGGGCAGCAGATACATTGGAATACCACAAGAGTTCGTGTCCCACTAACTTGATTGAGTTTTTTGAGGAAGTGACGAAGATGATTGATGAGGGTAGGACAGTGGATTTTGTCCACATAGACTTCAGTAAGGCCTTTGACATGGTCCCTCATGGCAGACTGGTACAGAAAGTGAAGTTGCACAGGATCAGATGTGAGCTGGCAAGATGGATATAGAACTGATTCAGTCATAGAAGACAGAGTGTAGCAGTGGAAGGATGCGTTTCTGAATGGAGGGCTGTGACAAGTGGCGTTTCTCAGGGATCAGTGCTGGAACCTTTGCTGTTTGTAATATAAGAACATAAGAACATAAGAAATAGGAGCAGGAGTAGGCCATCTAGCCCCTCGAGCCTGCCCCGCCATTCAATAAGATCATGGCTGATCTGACGTGGATCAGTACCACTTACCCGCCTGATCCCCATAACCCTTAATTCCCTTACCGATCAGGAATCCATCCATCCGCGCTTTAAACATATTCAGCGAGGTTGCCTCCACCACCTCAGTGGGCAGAGAATTCCAGAGATTCACCACCCTCTGGGAGAAGAAGTTCCTCCTCAACTCTGTCTTAAACCGACCCCCCTTTATTTTGAGGCTGTGTCCTCTAGTTTTAACTTCCTTACTAAGTGGAAAGAATCTCTCCGCCTCCACCCTATCCAGCCCCCGCATTATCTTATAAGTCTCCATAAGATCCCCCCTCATCCTTCTAAACTCCAACGAGTACAAACCCAATCTCCTCAGCCTCTCCTCATAATCCAAACCCCTCATCTCCGGTATCAACCTGGTGAACCTTCTCTGCACTCCCTCCAATGCCAATATATCCTTCCTCATATAAGGGGACCAATACTGCACACAGTATTCCAGCTGCGGCCTCACCAATGCCCTGTACAGGTGCATCAAGACATCCCTGCTTTTATATTCTATCCCCCTCGCAATATAGGCCAACATCCCATTTGCCTTCTTGATCACCTGTTGTACCTGCAGACTGGGCTTTTGCGTCTCATGCACAAGGACCCCCAGGTCCCTTTGCACGGTAGCATGTTTTAATTTGTTTCCATTGAGATAGTAATCCCATTTGTTATTATTTCCTCCAAAGTGTATAACCTCGCATTTCTCAACGTTATACTCCATTTGCCATATCCTCGCCCACTCACTCAGCCTGTCCAAATCTCTCTGCAGATCTTCTCCGTCCTCCACACGATTCACTTTTCCACTTATCTTTGTGTCGTCTGCAAACTTCGTTACCCTACACTCCGTCCCCTCCTCCAGATCATCTATATAAATGGTAAACAGTTGCGGCCCGAGTACCGATCCCTGCGGCACGCCACTAGTTACCTTCCTCCAACCGGAAAAACACCCATTTATTCCGACTCTTTGCTTCCTGTCGGATAGCCAGTCCCCAATCCACTTTAACACACTACCCCCAACTCCGTGTGCCCTAATCTTCTTCAGCAGCCTTTTATGGGGCACCTTATCAAACGCCTTTTGGAAATCCAAAAACACCGCATCCACCGGTTCTCCTCCATCAACCGCCCTAGTCACATCTTCATAAAAATCCAACATGTTCGTCAAGCACGACTTTCCCCTCATGAATCCATATATATAAATGATTTGGAGGAAAACGTAACTGGCTTAATTAGTAAGCTTGTGGACGACACAAAGGTGGCGGATTTGCGGAGAGTGATGAGGACCGTGAGAGGATACAGCAGGATATAGACCGGTTGGAGACTTGGGTGGAGAGATGGCTGATAGAGTATCATGCGAACAAATCTGAGGTAATGCATTTTGGAAGGTCTGATAATGAGAGGAAATATACAGTAAATGGCAGAACCCTTAAGAGTATTGATAGGCAGAGGGATCTGGGTGTGCAGGTACACCCAGTGGCAACGCAGATGGAGAAGATAGTCAAGAAGGCATACAGCATGCTTGCCTTCATCAGCCGGGGCATTGAATTTAAAAATTGGCAAGTCATGTTGCAGCTTTATACAATGTTACTCAGGCCACACTTGGAATATAGTGTGCAATTCTGGTCGCAAAACTACCAGAAGGATGTGGAGGCTTTGGAGAGGGTACAGAAAAGATTTACCAGGATGTTGCTTGATATGGAGGACGTTAGCTATGAGGAGAGGTTGAAGAAACTTGGTTTGTTCTCACTGGAAAGACGGAGGTTGAGGGGGGACCTCCTAGAAGTCGACAAGTTTATGAGGGGCATAGACAGAATGGATAGTCAAAGCTTTTTCCCATGGTGGAAGAGTCAATTACGAGGGGGCATTGGTTTAAGGTGCAAGGGGGGCAGTTTAAAGGAGATGTACGAGGTAAGTTTTTTACACTGAGGGCGGTGGGTGCCTGCAACTCGCTGCCAGGGAGGGTAGTGGAAGCAAATATGATAGTGACTTTGAGGGGCATCTTGACAAATACATGACTAGGATGGGAATAGAAAGATATGGTCCCTGGAAGGGTTTTAGTTCAGATGGGCAGCATGGTCGGTGCGGGCTTGGAGGGCCGAAGGGCTTGTTCCTGTGCTGTAATTTTCATTGTTCTTTGTTCTTCCCATTGATATTCAAAATGTCATTTGAAACATAGAAAATAGGAGCAGAAGTAGGCAATTCGGCCCTTTGTGCCTGCTCCAACATTCATTATGATCATGGCTGATCATCCAGTTCAGTAACCTGCTCCCGGTTCCGCCCTACCCCCGCCCCCCACTTTGTACCATTTTATCCCTTCAGCCTCAAGAGTTATATCGAACTCCTTCTTGAAAACATACAGGGTGGGATTCTCTGCCCCCCTCAACCCCAAGTCCCCTGGAACACTCTCCCCCACAGCGCGTTTCTTACTGGCGGGAGATGGACCACCGTTGGCCGGCAGTGGGATGCTCTGCACCCTCATGCCACCCCTCACCCTCCCTTCCCCCCACCCATCCCCCCTCCCACCACTGGGAAACTCGCAGTGGGAGTGCGCCATCAAATGGAAGATCTCACCCACAATCTTTTGGACTCAATTATTTTCTGTGGTCCAGAATCCCACAGGTTGCCACTCTCTGGGTAAAGAAACGTCCCCTCATCTCAGTTCTAAATGATTTACCCCATATCGGAAAGAGTGTGACTGCTGGTTTTGGACTCCCTCACCATCAGGAACACTCTTCCTGCATCGACCCTGTCAACTCCTGTTGTGTTCCACTTTACCTGACGATTCTCAGATTCAGGAACCTTTGTAAACACATTTTGGAAAAGTTAATTCAAACAAATCAGCTGACTTGCATTGAACAGACATGGTTTAATGTAATCGGGACCTACCTGGTTTGACTAACGCCAGTACTCCTTTCGGGAAATATTAGAAGCTCCATCAATTTCTTCCAGTTTTACCATTTCAAAATCCAGCAATGCCTGGTCTGTCTCATTTCCATTTTCAGATATCATGGCATTCGTGTACAAGCCAGCAAACTCCCTTTGTGTCTGGGAGAAAGGATTGCATGTTAACTATGAGACTTACCCGTGTGGTTGTAATGATATAAAAGCACCAATCACTCAGGAGAGATTGAGTAAACATGTTGTGGGTTCATTCGTAAAGATAAGATACATAGGAACATTTATACAGCAATACAAAGTTTAACAACACCAGAGCAGCCAAGTCAACTGCTGTGTGCTCAGTTGAACATCAAAAGTGAAACTGATTGCAGCATGACATCACTGGAGAGAAGTTGGTCATGCTATAATCCCTTAAAGGCACGTGAAAACATGACTATTTCGACAAGATATGGAAAGCCAAAAAGGTGCCACTGTGGCACAGTGGTTATCATTACTGCCCCACAGTGCCAGGGACCTGTGTTCGATTCCCGGCTTGGGTCACTGTCTGTGTGGAGTCTGCACATTCTCCCCGTGTCTGCGTGGATTACCCCCGAGTGATACAGTTTCCTCCCACACTTCGAAAGGCTCCAAAGAAGTGTGTGATAAATTGATTGGCCATGCTAAATTGAGCCTGAGTGTCCCAGTATGCGGATGTTGGGGGGATTAGCTGGGTCAATAAGTGGGATATTGGGGATAGGGCTGGGGTGGGATTGTTGTCAGTGCAGACTTGATGGGCCGAATGGCTTCCTTCTGCTGATAGCCCCATTGAAGTGTATGAACTGAAGACAGTGGGTGTACCGTGTGCAGTAATTGTACCTTTGCTTGGTCGGGATATAATTCTTCAGTTTCAATGCTGTGGTCTCACATGTATTGGAAGGCACGGTACGGTAAGCTTCAAATGCACCCATGGGTCTTACATTAATCGGAGCAGTCAATGATGAGGAGGGGGGTGGACAGAGAGGGAACACACCTCCCACTCTCTGCTCATTAAAGCCACTGGCAACCTGTCATCGTTGCCGGGCAGCCTTATTTAAACTAAGTGTGTTTCCGACTCCTTTTCTCCAAAGGGTACAAGCAATACTCATCCCCAACCTGTCAACCTGATGTCCACTCCCACCCCGCGCCTTGGTAAAATTCAGCCCACGCACTATTGAGGTTCCATGCTTCACAAAACAACTCTCTTGCCCTTTATCATTGAACTTTGACCACAATACCTTTGACCACATGATTTCATGACATCGAGGTATTAAAAAGTCAAATTGTAAATCAGTATTGATTATTTTATTTCCCCATCTGGACTTCTGAAAATCTGCCAGGCATCCAAAGCGTTCGATCAGAACATTGGCATTGGAAAATTCAGAAGCACCTGAATGTATATGTACCTTTATTAATATTCAAAATATAGTTTTCTCTGTTCCCTGTCTGAATCCCTGACACCCAATGACACCCTGACACAGCCTGCTGCTGTGCTCAGAATCTCTGCCTATTAGCTCCTAGAAGAACACCACCCACAAGTTCTTCCTCTTGCTATTTCCCCAAGCTCCATCCCTCAAAACATCAGAAGTGGTCCAAGTTTGTTATGGCAGAAATGAATAATTGATGGAGTACAAAGGAACTGAACAGGAAACAATCCGCAGCCACAACAAAGTCAATCAAATCAGTTGACTTGCATTGAACAGATATGGTTATTGTAGTAGGGACCTACCTCGTTCGATTCAAGCAGGTCCACCACTCGGGAAATATTAGAAGCTCCATCAATTTCTTCCGGTTTCGCCGATTCAAAATCCAACAATGCGTGGTCTGTCTCATTTCTCGGTTCATATATCACTGCATCCGTGCCCAAACCAGCAAACACCCTTTGTGTCTGGGAGAAAGGATTGCATGTTAACTATGAGATTTACCCGTGTGGTTGTAATGATATAAAAGCACCAATCATTCAAGATGGATTGGCTAAAAATGTTGTGGGTTCATTCGTTAAGACTAGGCACATAGGAACATTTATACAGCAATACAAAGCTTGAGAACACCAGAGCAGCCGAGTCAACTGCTGTGTGCTCAGTTGAACATCAAAAGTGA
The DNA here is from genome assembly GCF_964213995.1 of Mustelus asterias. Classification (NCBI taxonomy): domain Eukaryota; kingdom Metazoa; phylum Chordata; class Chondrichthyes; order Carcharhiniformes; family Triakidae; genus Mustelus; species Mustelus asterias. Next base: position 11,224,221 of record NC_135826.1, on the reverse strand, counting down.
AACTGGTTGCAGCATGACATCATTGGAAAGAGGTTTGTCATGCTCTAATCCCTGAAAGGCACGTGAAAACATGACTATTTCTACAAGATATGGAAAGCCAAAAAGGTGCCACTGTGGCACAGTGGTTATCATTACTGCCCCACACTGCCAGGGGCCTGCGTTCAATCCCCGGCTTGGGTCACTGTCTGTGTGGAGTCTGCACGTTCTCCCCGTGTCTGTGTTACCCGCGAGTGATACAGTTTCTTCCCACACTTCGAAAGGCTCCAAAGATGTGTGTGATCAATTGATTGGCCATTATCAATTGACCCTGAGTATCCCGGTATGCGGATGTTGGGGGGATTAGCCGGGTCAATAAGTGGGATAATGGGGATAGGGCTGGGGTGGGATTGTTGTCAGTGCAGACTTGATGGGCCGAATGGCTTCCTTCTGCTGATAGCCCCATTGAAGTGTATGAACTGAAGACAGTGGGTGTACCGTGTGCAGTAATTGTACCTTTGCTTGGTCGGGATATAATTCTTCAGTTTCAATGCCGTGGTCTCACATGTATTGGAAGGCACGATACGGTAAGCTTCAAATGCACCCATGGGTCTTACATTCATCGGAGCAGTCAATGATGAGGAGGGGGGTGGAGAGGGAGGGAACACACCTCCCACTCTCTGCTCATTAAAGCCACTGGCAACCTGTCATCTTTGCCGGGCAGCCTTATTTAAACTAAGTGTGTTTCCGACTCCTTTTCTCCCAAGGGGGCAAGCAATACGTATCCCCACCCTGTCAAGCTGATGACCACTCCCACCCTGCGCCTTGGTAAAATTCAGCCCACGCACTATTGAGGTTCCATGCTTCACAAAACAACTCTCTTGCCCTTTATCATTGAACTTTGACCACAATACCTTTGACCACATGATTTCATTACATCGAGGTATTAAAAAGTCAAATTGTAAATCAGCTTTGATTATTTTATTTCCCCATCTGGACTTCTGAGAATCTGCTCGGCATCCAAAGCGTTCGATCAGAACATTGGCATTGGAAAATTCAGAAGCACCTGAATGTATATGTACCTTTATTAATATTCAAAATATAGATTTCTCTGTTCCCTGTCTGAATCCCTGAGACCCAATTGCCTGCTGCTGTGCTCAGTATCTCTGCCTGTTAGCTTCTCGAGGAACAGCACCCACAAGTTCTTCCTCTTGCTATTTCCCACAGCTCCATCCCTCAAAACATCAAAAATGGTCCAAGTTTGTTATGGCAGAAATGAATAATTGATGGAGTCCAAAAGAACTGAACAGGAAACAATCCGCAGCCCCAACAAAGTCAATCAAATCAGTTGACTTGCATTGAACAGACATGGTTTAATGTAGTAGGGACCTACTTCGTTCCATTCACGGTCCACCACTCGGGAAATATTAGAAGCTCCATCAATTTCTTCCAGTTTCGCCGATTCAAAATCCAACAATGCCTGGTCTGTCTCATTTCCCGGTTCATATATCACTGCATCCGTGTCCAAACCAGCAAACACCCTTTGTGTCTGGGAGAAAGGATTGCATGTTAACTATGAGATTTACCCGTGTGGTTGTAATGATATAAAAGCACCAATCATTCAAGATGGATTGGGTAAAAATGTTGTGGGTTCATTCGTTAAGACTAGGCACATAGGAACATTTATACAGCAATACAAAGCTTGAGAACACCAGAGCAGCCGAGTCAACTGCTGTGTGCTCAGTTGAACATCAAAAGTGAAACTGATTGCAGCATGACATCATTGGAAAGAGGTTTGTCATGCTCTAATCCCTTAAAGGCACGTGAAAACATGACTATTTCTACAAGATATGGAAAGCCAAAAAGGTGCCACTGTGGCACAGTGGTTATCATTACTGCCCCACACTGCCAGGGGCCTGCGTTCAATCCCCGGCTTGGGTCACTGTCTGTGTGGAGTCTGCACGTTCTCCCCGTGTCTGTGTTACCCGCGAGTGATACAATTTCTTCCCACACTTCGAAAGGCTCCAAAGATGTGTGTGATAAATTGATTGGCCATGCTCAATTGACCCTGAGTATCTCGGTATGCGGATGTTGGGGGGATTAGCCGGGTTAGTAAGTGGGATAATGGGGATAGGGCTGGGGTGGGATTGCTGTCAGTGCCGACTTGATGGGCCGAATGGCTTCCTTCTGCTGATAGCCCCATTGAAGTGTATGAACTGAAGACAGTGGGTGTACCGTGTGCAGTAATTGTACCTTTGCTTGGTCGGGATATAATTCTTCAGTTTCAATGCCGTGGTCTCACATGTATTGGAAGGCACGATACGGTAAGCTTCAAATGCATCCATGGGTCTGACATTCATCGGAGCAGTCAATGATGAGGAGGGGGGTGGAGAGGGAGGGAACACACCTCCCACTCTCTGCTCATTAAAGTCACTGGCAACCTGTCATCTTTGCCGGGCAGCCTTATTTAAACTAAGTGTGTTTCCGACTCCTTTTCTCCCAAGGGGGCAAGCAATACGTATCCCCACCATGTCAAGCTGATGACCACTCCCACCCTGCGCCTTGGTAAAATTCAGCCCACGCACTATTGAGGTTCCATGCTTCACAAAACAACTCTCTTGCCCTTTATCATTGAACTTTGACCACAATACCTTTGACCACATGATTTCATTCCATCGAGGTATTAAAAAGTCAAATTGTAAATCAGCTTTGATTATTTTATTTCCCCATCTGGACTTCTGAGAATCTGCTCGGCATCCAAAGCGTTCGATCAGAACATTGGCATTGGAAAATTCAGAAGCACCTGAATGTATATGTACCTTTATTAATATTCAAAATATAGATTTCTCTGTTCCCTGTCTGAATCCCTGAGACCCAATTGCCTGCTGCTGTGCTCAGTATCTCTGCCTGTTAGCTTCTCGAGGAACAGCACCCACAAGTTCTTCCTCTTGCTATTTCCCACAGCTCCATCCCTCAAAACATCAAAAATGGTCCAAGTTTGTTATGGCAGAAATGAATAATTGATGGAGTCCAAAAGAACTGAACAGGAAACAATCCGCAGCCCCAACAAAGTCAATCAAATCAGTTGACTTGCATTGAACAGACATGGTTTAATGTAGTAGGGACCTACTTCGTTCCATTCACGGTCCACCACTCGGGAAATATTAGAAGCTCCATCAATTTCTTCCAGTTTCGCCGATTCAAAATCCAACAATGCCTGGTCTGTCTCATTTCCCGGTTCATATATCACTGCATCCGTGTCCAAACCAGCAAACACCCTTTGTGTCTGGGAGAAAGGATTGCATGTTAACTATGAGATTTACCCGTGTGGTTGTAATGATATAAAAGCACCAATCATTCAAGATGGATTGGGTAAAAATGTTGTGGGTTCATTCGTTAAGACTAGGCACATAGGAACATTTATACAGCAATACAAAGCTTGAGAACACCAGAGCAGCCGAGTCAACTGCTGTGTGCTCAGTTGAACATCAAAAGTGAAACTGATTGCAGCATGACATCATTGGAAAGAGGTTTGTCATGCTCTAATCCCTTAAAGGCACGTGAAAACATGACTATTTCTACAAGATATGGAAAGCCAAAAAGGTGCCACTGTGGCACAGTGGTTATCATTACTGCCCCACACTGCCAGGGGCCTGCGTTCAATCCCCGGCTTGGGTCACTGTCTGTGTGGAGTCTGCACGTTCTCCCCGTGTCTGTGTTACCCGCGAGTGATACAATTTCTTCCCACACTTCGAAAGGCTCCAAAGATGTGTGTGATAAATTGATTGGCCATGCTCAATTGACCCTGAGTATCTCGGTATGCGGATGTTGGGGGGATTAGCCGGGTTAGTAAGTGGGATAATGGGGATAGGGCTGGGGTGGGATTGCTGTCAGTGCCGACTTGATGGGCCGAATGGCTTCCTTCTGCTGATAGCCCCATTGAAGTGTATGAACTGAAGACAGTGGGTGTACCGTGTGCAGTAATTGTACCTTTGCTTGGTCGGGATATAATTCTTCAGTTTCAATGCCGTGGTCTCACATGTATTGGAAGGCACGATACGGTAAGCTTCAAATGCATCCATGGGTCTGACATTCATCGGAGCAGTCAATGATGAGGAGGGGGGTGGAGAGGGAGGGAACACACCTCCCACTCTCTGCTCATTAAAGTCACTGGCAACCTGTCATCTTTGCCGGGCAGCCTTATTTAAACTAAGTGTGTTTCCGACTCCTTTTCTCCCAAGGGGGCAAGCAATACGTATCCCCACCATGTCAAGCTGATGACCACTCCCACCCTGCGCCTTGGTAAAATTCAGCCCACGCACTATTGAGGTTCCATGCTTCACAAAACAACTCTCTTGCCCTTTATCATTGAACTTTGACCACAATACCTTTGACCACATGATTTCATTCCATCGAGGTATTAAAAAGTCAAATTGTAAATCAGCTTTGATTATTTTATTTCCCCATCTGGACTTCTGAGAATCTGCTCGGCATCCAAAGCGTTCGATCAGAACATTGGCATTGGAAAATTCAGAAGCACCTGAATGTATATGTACCTTTATTAATATTCAAAATATAGATTTCACTGTTCCCTGTCTGAATCCCTGACTCCCAATTGCCTGCTGCTGTGCTCAGTATCTCTGCCTGTTAGCTTCTAGAGGATGATGTGGATGTTAGATTTATGTCACATGATCAGTAACCCCCACAGCCTGACTCCTGGACTTGCACAATTTCATAAGCTGTACTGTCTGGAGACAATACACATCTCTTTAACCTGTGTTGAATGCTCCCTCCACCCATATTGTCTGTGCATTTAAGACCTGGCTGGCTGTAGAGATTTGCATTCTAATCAGTATTCTGTAATTTGATTTCTGTGTCTGTGCCCTGTTTGAGAACAGAGACCACTCCATCTGACGAAGGAGCATTGCTCCGAAAGCTTATGGTATTTGTTACCAAATAAACCTGTTGGACTTTAACCTGGTGTTGTGAGACTTCTTACTGAGCTTCCAGCGGAACAGCACCCACAAGTTCTTCCTCTTGCTATTTCCCACATCTCCATCCCTCAAAACATCAAAAAAGGTCCAAGTTTGTTCTGGCAGAAATGAATAATTGTTGGAGTTCAAAAGAACTGAACAGGAAACAATCCGCAGCCCCAACAAAGTCAATCAAATCAGTTGACTTGCATTGAACAGACATGGTTTAATGTAGGAGGGACCTACTTCGTTCCATTCACGGTCCACCACTCGGGAAATATTAGAAGCTCCATCAATTTCTTCCAGTTTCGCCGAGTCAAAATCCAACAATGCCTGGTCTGTCTCATTTCCTGTCATTGCATCCGTGTACAAAGCAGCAAACACCCTTTGTGTCTGGGAGAAAGGATTGCATGTTAACTATGAGATTTACCCGTGTGGTTGTAATGATATAAAAGCACCAATCATTCAAGATGGATTGGCTCAAAATGCTGTGGGTTCATTTGTTAAGACTAGGCACATAGGAACATTTATACAGCAATACAAAGCTTGAGAACACCAGAGCAGCCGAGTCAACTGCTGTGTGCTCAGTTGAACATCAAAAGTGAGACTGATTGCAGCATGACATCATTGGAAAGAGGTTTGTCATGCTATAATCCCTTAAAGGCACGTGAAAACATGACTATTTCTACAAGATATGGAAAGCCAAAAAGGTGCCACGTGGCACAGTGGGTATCATTACTGCCCCACACTGCCAGGGGCCTGCGTTAAATCCCCGGCTTGGGTCACTGTCTGTGTGGAGTCTGCACGTTCTCCCCGTGTCTGGGTTACCCGCGAGTGATACAGTTTCCTCCCACACTTCGAAAGGCTCCAAAGATGTGTGTGATCAATTGATTGGCCATTATCAATTGACCCTGAGTATCCTGGTATGCGGATTTTGGGTAGATTAGCCGGGTCAATAAGTGGGATAAAGGGGAGAGGGCTGGGGTGGGATTGTTGTCAGTGCAGACTTGATGGGCCGAATGGCTTCCTTCTGCTGATAGCCCAAATGAAGTGTATGAACTGAAGACAGTGGGTGGACCGTGTGCAGTAATTGTACCTTTGCTTGGTCGGGATATAATTCTTCAGTTTCAATGCCGTGGTCTCACATGTATTGGAAGGCACGCTACGGTAAGCTTCAAATGCACCTATGGGTCTTACATTCATCGGAGCAGTCAATGATGAGGAGGGGGGTGGAGAGGGAGGGAACACACCTCCCACTCTCTGCTCATTAAAGCCACTGGCAACCTGTCATCTTTGCCGGGCAGCCTTATTTAAACTAAGTGTGTTTCCGACTCCTTTTCTCCCAAGGGGGCAAGCAATACCTGCCCCCACCCTGTCAAGCTGATGACCACTCCCACCCTGCGCCTTGGTAAAATTCAGCCCACGCACTATTGAGGTTCCATGCTTCACAAAACAACTCTCTTGCCCTTTATCATTGAACTTTGACCACAATACCTTTGACCACATGATTTCATTACATCGAGGTATTAAAAAGTCAAATTGTAAATCAGCTTTGATTATTTTATTTCCCCATCTGGACTTCTGAGAATCTGCTCGGCATCCAAAGCGTTCGATCAGAACATTGGCATTGGAAAATTCAGAAGCACCTGAATGTATATGTACCTTTATTAATATTCAAAATATAGATTTCTCTGTTCCCTGTCTGAATCCCTGAGACCCAATTGCCTGCTGCTGTGCTCAGTATCTCTGCCTGTTAGCTTCTCGAGGAACAGCACCCACAAGTTCTTCCTCTTGCTATTTCCCACAGCTCCATCCCTCAAAACATCAAAAATGGTCCAAGTTTGTTATGGCAGAAATGAATAATTGATGGAGTCCAAAAGAACTGAACAGGAAACAATCCGCAGCCCCAACAAAGTCAATCAAATCAGTTGACTTGCATTGAACAGACATGGTTTAATGTAGTAGGGACCTACTTCGTTCCATTCACGGTCCACCACTCGGGAAATATTAGAAGCTCCATCAATTTCTTCCAGTTTCGCCGATTCAAAATCCAACAATGCCTGGTCTGTCTCATTTCCCGGTTCATATATCACTGCATCCGTGTCCAAACCAGCAAACACCCTTTGTGTCTGGGAGAAAGGATTGCATGTTAACTATGAGATTTACCCGTGTGGTTGTAATGATATAAAAGCACCAATCATTCAAGATGGATTGGGTAAAAATGTTGTGGGTTCATTCGTTAAGACTAGGCACATAGGAACATTTATACAGCAATACAAAGCTTGAGAACACCAGAGCAGCCGAGTCAACTGCTGTGTGCTCAGTTGAACATCAAAAGTGAAACTGATTGCAGCATGACATCATTGGAAAGAGGTTTGTCATGCTCTAATCCCTTAAAGGCACGTGAAAACATGACTATTTCTACAAGATATGGAAAGCCAAAAAGGTGCCACTGTGGCACAGTGGTTATCATTACTGCCCCACACTGCCAGGGGCCTGCGTTCAATCCCCGGCTTGGGTCACTGTCTGTGTGGAGTCTGCACGTTCTCCCCGTGTCTGTGTTACCCGCGAGTGATACAATTTCTTCCCACACTTCGAAAGGCTCCAAAGATGTGTGTGATAAATTGATTGGCCATGCTCAATTGACCCTGAGTATCTCGGTATGCGGATGTTGGGGGGATTAGCCGGGTTAGTAAGTGGGATAATGGGGATAGGGCTGGGGTGGGATTGCTGTCAGTGCCGACTTGATGGGCCGAATGGCTTCCTTCTGCTGATAGCCCCATTGAAGTGTATGAACTGAAGACAGTGGGTGTACCGTGTGCAGTAATTGTACCTTTGCTTGGTCGGGATATAATTCTTCAGTTTCAATGCCGTGGTCTCACATGTATTGGAAGGCACGATACGGTAAGCTTCAAATGCATCCATGGGTCTGACATTCATCGGAGCAGTCAATGATGAGGAGGGGGGTGGAGAGGGAGGGAACACACCTCCCACTCTCTGCTCATTAAAGTCACTGGCAACCTGTCATCTTTGCCGGGCAGCCTTATTTAAACTAAGTGTGTTTCCGACTCCTTTTCTCCCAAGGGGGCAAGCAATACGTATCCCCACCATGTCAAGCTGATGACCACTCCCACCCTGCGCCTTGGTAAAATTCAGCCCACGCACTATTGAGGTTCCATGCTTCACAAAACAACTCTCTTGCCCTTTATCATTGAACTTTGACCACAATACCTTTGACCACATGATTTCATTCCATCGAGGTATTAAAAAGTCAAATTGTAAATCAGCTTTGATTATTTTATTTCCCCATCTGGACTTCTGAGAATCTGCTCGGCATCCAAAGCGTTCGATCAGAACATTGGCATTGGAAAATTCAGAAGCACCTGAATGTATATGTACCTTTATTAATATTCAAAATATAGATTTCACTGTTCCCTGTCTGAATCCCTGACTCCCAATTGCCTGCTGCTGTGCTCAGTATCTCTGCCTGTTAGCTTCTAGAGGATGATGTGGATGTTAGATTTATGTCACATGATCAGTAACCCCCACAGCCTGACTCCTGGACTTGCACAATTTCATAAGCTGTACTGTCTGGAGACAATACACATCTCTTTAACCTGTGTTGAATGCTCCCTCCACCCATATTGTCTGTGCATTTAAGACCTGGCTGGCTGTAGAGATTTGCATTCTAATCAGTATTCTGTAATTTGATTTCTGTGTCTGTGCCCTGTTTGAGAACAGAGACCACTCCATCTGACGAAGGAGCATTGCTCCGAAAGCTTATGGTATTTGTTACCAAATAAACCTGTTGGACTTTAACCTGGTGTTGTGAGACTTCTTACTGAGCTTCCAGCGGAACAGCACCCACAAGTTCTTCCTCTTGCTATTTCCCACATCTCCATCCCTCAAAACATCAAAAAAGGTCCAAGTTTGTTCTGGCAGAAATGAATAATTGTTGGAGTTCAAAAGAACTGAACAGGAAACAATCCGCAGCCCCAACAAAGTCAATCAAATCAGTTGACTTGCATTGAACAGACATGGTTTAATGTAGGAGGGACCTACTTCGTTCCATTCACGGTCCACCACTCGGGAAATATTAGAAGCTCCATCAATTTCTTCCAGTTTCGCCGAGTCAAAATCCAACAATGCCTGGTCTGTCTCATTTCCTGTCATTGCATCCGTGTACAAAGCAGCAAACACCCTTTGTGTCTGGGAGAAAGGATTGCATGTTAACTATGAGATTTACCCGTGTGGTTGTAATGATATAAAAGCACCAATCATTCAAGATGGATTGGCTCAAAATGCTGTGGGTTCATTTGTTAAGACTAGGCACATAGGAACATTTATACAGCAATACAAAGCTTGAGAACACCAGAGCAGCCGAGTCAACTGCTGTGTGCTCAGTTGAACATCAAAAGTGAGACTGATTGCAGCATGACATCATTGGAAAGAGGTTTGTCATGCTATAATCCCTTAAAGGCACGTGAAAACATGACTATTTCTACAAGATATGGAAAGCCAAAAAGGTGCCACGTGGCACAGTGGGTATCATTACTGCCCCACACTGCCAGGGGCCTGCGTTAAATCCCCGGCTTGGGTCACTGTCTGTGTGGAGTCTGCACGTTCTCCCCGTGTCTGGGTTACCCGCGAGTGATACAGTTTCCTCCCACACTTCGAAAGGCTCCAAAGATGTGTGTGATCAATTGATTGGCCATTATCAATTGACCCTGAGTATCCTGGTATGCGGATTTTGGGTAGATTAGCCGGGTCAATAAGTGGGATAAAGGGGAGAGGGCTGGGGTGGGATTGTTGTCAGTGCAGACTTGATGGGCCGAATGGCTTCCTTCTGCTGATAGCCCAAATGAAGTGTATGAACTGAAGACAGTGGGTGGACCGTGTGCAGTAATTGTACCTTTGCTTGGTCGGGATATAATTCTTCAGTTTCAATGCCGTGGTCTCACATGTATTGGAAGGCACGCTACGGTAAGCTTCAAATGCACCTATGGGTCTTACATTCATCGGAGCAGTCAATGATGAGGAGGGGGGTGGAGAGGGAGGGAACACACCTCCCACTCTCTGCTCATTAAAGCCACTGGCAACCTGTCATCTTTGCCGGGCAGCCTTATTTAAACTAAGTGTGTTTCCGACTCCTTTTCTCCCAAGGGGGCAAGCAATACCTGCCCCCACCCTGTCAAGCTGATGACCACTCCCACCCTGCGCCTTGGTAAAATTCAGCCCACGCACTATTGAGGTTCCATGCTTCACAAAACAACTCTCTTGCCCTTTATCATTGAACTTTGACCACAATACCTTTGACCACATGATTTCATTACATCGAGGTATTAAAAAGTCAAATTGTAAATCAGCTTTGATTATTTTATTTCCCCATCTGGACTTCTGAGAATCTGCTCGGCATCCATAGCGTTCGATCAGAACATTGGCATTGGAAAATTCAGAAGCACCTGAATGTATATGTACCTCTATTAATATTCAAAATATAGATTTCTCTGTTCCCTGTCTGAATCCCTGAGACCCAATTGCCTGCTGCTGTGCTCAGTATCTCTGCCTGTTAGCTTCTCGAGGAACAGCACCCACAAGTTCTTCCTCTTGCTATTTCCCACAGCTCCATCCCTCAAAACATCAAAAATGGTCCAAGTTTGTTATGGCATTAATGAATAATTGATGGAGTCCAAAAGAACTGAACAGGAAACAATCCGCAGCCCCAACAAAGTCAATCAAATCAGTTGACTTGCATTGAACAGACATGGTTTAATGTAGTAGGGACCTACTTCGTTCCATTCACGGTCCACCACTCGGGAAATATTAGAAGCTCCATCAATTTCTTCCAGTTTCGCCGAGTCAAAATCAAACAATGCCTGGTCTGTCTCATTTCCCGGTTCATATATCACTGCATCCGTGTCCAAACCAGCAAACACCCTTTGTGTCTGGGAGAAAGGATTGCATGTTAACTATGAGATTTACCCGTGTGGTTGTAATGATATAAAAGCACCAATCATTCAAGATGGATTGGGTAAAAATGTCGTGGGTTCATTCGTTAAGACTAGGCACATAGGAACATTTATACAGCAATACAAAACTTGAGAACACCAGAGCAGCCGAGTCAACTGCTGTGTGCTCAGTTGAACATCAAAAGTGAAACTGATTGCAGCATGACATCATTGGAGAGAGGTTTGTCATGCTCTAATCCCTTCAAGGCACGTGAAAACATGACTATTTCTACAAGATATGGAAAGCCAAAAAGGTGCCACTGTGGCACAGTGGTTATCATTACTGCCCCACACTGCCAGGAGCCTGCGTTCAATCCCTAGCTTGGGTCACTGTCTGTGTGGAGTCTGCACGTTCTCCCCGTGTCTGCCTGGGTTACCCGCGAGTGATACAGTTTCCTCCCACACTTCGAAAGGCTCCAAAGATGTGTGTGATCAATTGATTGGCCATTATCAATTGACCCTGAGTATCCCGGTATGCGGATGTTGGGGGGATTAGCCGGGTCAATAAGTGGGATAATGGGGATAGGGCTGGGGTGAGATTGTTGTCAATGCAGACTTGATGGGCCGAATGGCTTCCTTCTGCTGATAGCCCCATTGAAGTGTATGAACTGAAGACAGTGGGTGTACCGTGTGCAGTAATTGTACCTTTGCTTGGTCGGGATATAATTCTTCAGTTTCAATGCCGTGGTCTCACATGTATTGGAAGGCACGATACGGTTCGCTTCAAATGCACCTATGGGTCTTACATTCATCGGAGCAGTCAATGATGAGGAGGGGGGTGGAGAGGGAGGGAACACACCTCCCACTCTCTGCTCATTAAAGCCACTGGCAACCTGTCATCTTTGCCGGGCAGCCTTATTTAAACTAAGTGTGTTTCCGACTCCTTTTCTCCCAAGGGGGCCAGCAATACCTACCCCCACCCTGTCAAGCTGATGACCACTCCCACCCTGCGCCTTGGTAAAATTCAGCCCACGCACTATTGAGGTTGCATGCTTCACAAAACAACTCTCTTGCCCTTTATCATTGAACTTTGACCACAATACCTTTGACCACATGATTTCATTCCATCGAGGTATTAAAAAGTCAAATTGTAAATCAGCTTTGATTATTTTATTTCCCCATCTGGACTTCTGAGAATCTGCTCGGCATCCAAAGCGTTCAATCAGAACATTGGCATTGGAAAATTCAGAAGCACCTGAATGTATATGTACCTTTATTAATATTCAAAATATAGATTTCTCTGTTCCCTGTCTGAATCCCTGAGACCCAATTGCCTGCTGCTGTGCTCAGTATCTCTGCCTGTTAGCTTCTAATGGATGATGTGGATGTTAGATTTATGTCACATTATCAGTAACCCCCACAGCTTGACTCCTGGACTTGCACAATTTCACAAGCTGTACTGTCTGGAGACAATACACATCTCTTTAACCTGTGTTGAATGCTCCCTCCACCCATATTGTCTGTGCATTTAAGACCTGGCTGGCTGTAGAGATTTGCATTCTAATCAGTATTCTGTACTTTGATTTCTGTGTCTGTGCCCTGTTTGAGAACAGAGACCACTCCATCTGACGAAGGAGCATTGCTCCGAAAGCTTATGGTATTTGCTACCAAATAAACCTGTTGGACTTTAACCTGGTGTTGTGAGACTTACTGAGCTCCCAGCGGAACAGCACCCACAAGTTCTTCCTCTTGCTATTTCCCACAGCTCCATCCCTCAAAACATCATAAATGGTCCACGTTTGTTATGGCAGAAATGAATAATTGATGGAGTTCAAAAGAACTGAACAGGAAACAATCCGCAGCCCCAACAAAGTCAATCAAATCAGTTGACTTGCATTGAACAGACATGGTTTAATGTAGGAGGGACCTACTTCGTTCCATTCACGGTCCACCACTCGGGAAATATTAGAAGCTCCATCAATTTCTTCCAGTTTCGCCGAGTCAAAATCCAACAATGCCTGGTCTGTCTCATTTCCTGTCATTGCATCCGTGTCCAAAGCAGCAAACACCCTTTGTGTCTGGGAGAAAGGATTGCATGTTAACTATGAGATTTACCCGTGTGGTTGTAATGATATAAAAGCACCAATCATTCAAGATGGATTGGCTCAAAATGCTGTGGGTTCATTTGTTAAGACTAGGCACATAGGAACATTTATACAGCAATACAAAGCTTGAGAACACCAGAGCAGCCGAGTCAACTGCTGTGTGCTCAGTTGAACATCAAAAGTGAGACTGATTGCAGCATGACATCATTGGAAAGAGGTTTGTCATGCTATAATCCCTTAAAGGCACGTGAAAACATGACTATTTCTACAAGATATGGAAAGCCAAAAAGGTGCCACGTGGCACAGTGGTTATCATTCCTGCCCCACACTGCCAGGGGCCTGTGTTAAATCCCCGGCTTGGGTCACTGTCTGTGTGGAGTCTACACGTTCTCCCCGTGTCTGGGTTACCCGCGAGTGATACAGTTTCCTCCCACACTTCGAAAGGCTCCAAAGTTGTGTGTGATCAATTGATTGGCCATTATCAATTGACCCTGAGTATCCCGGTATGCGGATGTTGGGTGGATTAGCCGGGTCAATAAGTGGGATAATGGGGATAGGGCTGGGGTGGGATTGTTGTCAGTGCAGACTTGATGGGCCGAATGGCTTCCTTCTGCTGATAGCCCCAATGAAGTGTATGAACTGAAGACAGTGGGTGTACCGTGTGCAGTAATTGTACCTTTGCTTGGTCGGGATATAATTCTTCAGTTTCAATGCCGTGGTCTCACATGTATTGGAAGGCACGATACCGTAAGCTTCAAATGCACCTATGGGTCTTACATTCATCGGAGCAGTCAATGATGAGGAGGGGGGTGGAGAGGGAGGGAACACACCTCCCACTCTCTGCTCATTAAAGCCACTGGCAACCTGACATCTTTGCCGGGCAGCCTTATTTAAACTAAGTGTGTTTCCGACTCCTTTTCTCCCAAGGGGGCCAGCAATACCTACCCCCACCCTGTCAAGCTGATGACCACTCCCACCCTGCGCCTTGGTAAAATTCAGCCCACGCACTATTGAGGTTCCATGCTTCACAAAACAACTCTCTTGCCCTTTATCATTGAACTTTGACCACAATACCTTTGACCACATGATTTCATGACATCGAGGTATTAAAAAGTCAAATTGTAAATCAGCTTTGATTATTTTATTTCCCCATCTGGACTTCTGAGAATCTGCTCGGCATCCAAAGCGTTCGATCAGAACATTGGCATTGGAAAATTCAGAAGCACCTGAATGTATATGTACCTTTATTAATATTCAAAATATAGATTTCTCTGTTCCCTGTCTGAATCCCTGAGACCCAATTGCCTGCTGCTGTGCTCAGTATCTCTGCCTGTTAGCTTCTCGAGGAACAGCACCCACAAGTTCTTCCTCTTGCTATTTCCCACAGCTCCATCCCTCAAAACATCAAAAATGGTCCAAGTTTGTTATGGCAGAAATGAATAATTGATGGAGTCCAAAAGAACTGAACAGGAAACAATCCGCAGCCCCAACAAAGTCAATCAAATCAGTTGACTTGCATTGAACAGACATGGTTTAATGTAGGAGGGACCTACTTCATTCCATTCACGGTCCACCACTCGGGAAATATTAGAAGCTCCACCAATTTCTTCCAGTTTCGCCGAGTCAAAATCCAACAATGCCTGGTCTGTCTCATTTCCCGATTCAGATACCATTGCATCCGTGTCCAAACCAGCAAACACCCTTTGTGTCTGGGAGAAAGGATTGCATGTTAACTATGAAATTTACCCATGTGGTTGTAATGATATAAAAGCACCAATCATTCAAGATGGATTGGGTAAAAATGTTGTGGGTTCATTCGTTAAAACTCGGCACATAGGAACATTTATACAGCAATACAAAGCTTGAGAACACCAGAGCAGCCGAGTCAACTGCTGTGTGCTCAGTTGAACATCAAAAGTGAGACTGATTGCAGCATGACATCATTGGAAAGAGGTTTGTCATGCTATAATCCCTTAAAGGCACGTGAAAACATGACTATTTCTACAAGATATGGAAAGCCAAAAAGGTGCCACTGTGGCACAGTGGTTATCATTCCTGCCCCACACTGCCAGGGGCCTGTGTTAAATCCCCGGCTTGGGTCACTGTCTGTGTGGAGTCTGCACATTCTCCCCGTGTCTGGGTTACCCGCGAGTGATACAGTTTCCTCCCACACTTCGAAAGGCTCCAAAGTTGTGTGTGATCAATTGATTGGCCATTATCAATTGACCCTGAGTATCCTGGTATGCGGATGTTGGGGGGATTAGCCGGGTCAATAAGTGGGATAATGGGGATAGGGCTGGGGTGGGATTGTTGTCAGTGCAGACTTGATGGCCCGAATGGCTTTCTTCTGCTGATAGCCCCAATGAAGTGTATGAACTGAAGACAGTGGGTGTACCGTGTGCAGTAATTGTACCTTTGCTTGGTCGGGATATAATTCTTCAGTTTCAATGCCGTGGTCTCACATGTATTGGAAGGCACGATACGGTAAGCTTCAAATGCACCTATGGGTCTTACATTCATCGGAGCAGTCAATGATGAGGAGGGGGGTGGAGAGGGAGGGAACACACCTCCCACTCTCTGCTCATTAAAGCCACTGGCAACCTGTCATCTTTGCCGGGCAGCCTTATTTAAACTAAGTGTGTTTCCGACTCCTTTTCTCCCAAGGGGGCCAGCAATACCTACCCCCACCCTGTCAAGCTGATGACCACTCCCACCCTGCGCCTTGGTAAAATTCAGCCCACGCACTATTGAGGTTGCATGCTTCACAAAACAACTCTCTTGCCCTTTATCATTGAACTTTGACCACAATACCTTTGACCACATGATTTCATTACATCGAGGTATTAAAAAGTCAAATTGTAAATCAGCTTTGATTATTTTATTTCCCCATCTGGACTTCCGAGAATCTGCTCGGCATCCAAAGCGTTCGATCAGAACATTGGCATTGGAAAATTCAGAAGCACCTGAATGTATATGTACCTTTATTAATATTCAAAATATAGATTTCTCTGTTCCCTGTCTGAATCCCTGAGACCCAATTGCCTGCTGCTGTGCTCAGTATCTCTGCCTGTTAGCTTCTCGAGGAACAGCACCCACAAGTTCTTCCTCTTGCTATTTCCCACAGCTCCATCCCTCAAAACATCAAAAATGGTCCAAGTTTGTTATGGCAGAAATGAATAATTGATGGAGTCCAAAAGGACTGAACAGGAAACAATCCGCAGCCCCAACAAAGTCAATCACATCAGTTGACTTGCATTGAACAGACATGGTTTAATGTAGTAGGGACCTACTTCATTCCATTCACGGTCCACCACTCGGGAAATATTAGAAGCTCCACCAATTTCTTCCAGTTTCGCCGAGTCAAAATCCAACAATGCCTGGTCTGTCTCATTTCCCGATTCAGATACCATTGCATCCGTGTCCAAACCAGCAAACACCCTTTGAGTCTGGGAGAAAGGATTGCATGTTAACTATGAAATTTACCCATGTGGTTGTAATGATATAAAAGCACCAATCATTCAAGATGGATTGGGTAAAAATGTTGTGGGTTCATTCGTTAAGACTCGGCACATAGGAACATTTATACAGCAATACAAAGCTTGAGAACACCAGAGCAGCCGAGTCAACTGCTGTGTGCTCAGTTGAACATCAAACGTGAAACTGATTGCAGCATGACATCACTGGAAAGTGGTTTGTCATGCTATAATCCCTTAAAGGCATGTGAAAACATGACTATTTCTACAAGATATGGAAAGCCAAAAAGGTGCCACTGTGGCACAGTGGTTATCATTACTGCCCCACACTGCCAGGGGCCT
The DNA here is from genome assembly GCF_964213995.1 of Mustelus asterias. Taxonomy (NCBI): domain Eukaryota; kingdom Metazoa; phylum Chordata; class Chondrichthyes; order Carcharhiniformes; family Triakidae; genus Mustelus; species Mustelus asterias. Next base: position 11,207,404 of record NC_135826.1, on the reverse strand, counting down.
GCGTTAAATCCCCGGCTTGGGTCACTGTCTGTGTGGAGTCTGCACGTTTTCCCCGTGTCTGGGTTACCCGCGAGTGATACAGTTTCCTCCCACACTTCGAAAGGCTCCAAAGTTGTGTGTGATAAATTGATTGGCCATGCTCAATTAACCCTGAGTATCCCGGTATGCGGATGTTGGGGGGATTAGCCGGGTCAATAAGTGGGATAATGGGGATAGGGCTGGAGTGGGATTGTACTCAGTGCTGACTTGATGGGCCGAATGGCTTCCTTCAGCTGATAGTCCCATTGAAGTGTATGAACTGAAGACAGTCGGTGTACAGTGTGTAGTAATTGTACTTTGCTTGGTCGGGATGTAATTCTTCAGTATCAATGCCGTGGTCTCACATGTATTGGAAGGCACGATACGGTAAGCTTCAAATGCACCCATGGGTCTTACATTCATCGGAGCAGTCAATGATGAGGAGGGGGGTGGAGAGGGAGGGAACACACCTCCCACTCTCTGCTCATTAAAGCCACTGGCAACCTGTCATCTTTGCCGGGCAGCCTTATTTAAACTAAGTGTGTTTCCGACTCCTTTCTTCCCAAGGGGGCAAGCAATTCTCATCCCCACACTGTCAAGCTGATGTCCACTCCCACCCTGCGCCTTGGTAAAATTCAGCCCACGCACTATTGAGGTTGCATGCTTCACAAAACAACTCTCTTGCCCTTTATCATTGAACTTTGACCACAATACCTTTGACCACATGATTTCATTCCATCGAGGTATTAAAAAGTCAAATTGTAAATCAGCTTTGATTATTTTATTTCCCCATCTGGACTTCTGAGAATCTGCTCGGCATCCAAAGCGTTCGATCAGAACATTGGCATTGGAAAATTCAGAAGCACCTGAATGTATATGTACCTTTATTAATATTCAAAATATAGATTTCTCTGTTCCCTGTCTGAATCCCTGAGACCGAATTGCCTGCTGCTGTGCTCAGTATCTCTGCCTGTTAGCTTCTCGAGGAACAGCACCCACAAGTTCTTCCTCTTGCTATTTCCCACAGCTCCATCCCTCAAAACATCAAAAATGGTCCAAGTTTGTTATGGCAGAAATGAATAATTGATGGAGTCCAAAAGAACTGAACAGGAAACAATCCGCAGCCCCAACAAAGTCAATCAAATCAGTTGACTTGCATTGAACAGACATGGTTTAATGTAGTAGGGACCTACTTCGTTCCATTCACGGTCCACCACTCGGGAAATATTAGAAGCTCCATCAATTTCTTCCAGTTTCGCCGAGTCAAAATCCAACAATGCCTGGTCTGTCTCATTTCCTGTCATTGCATCCGTGTACAAAGCAGCAAACACCCTTTGTGTCTGGGAGAAAGGATTGCATGTTAACTATGAGATTTACCCGTGTGGTTGTAATGATATAAAAGCACCAATCATTCAAGATGGATTGGCTCAAAATGCTGTGGGTTCATTTGTTAAGACTAGGCACATAGGAACATTTATACAGCAATACAAAGCTTGAGAACACCAGAGCAGCCGAGTCAACTGCTGTGTGCTCAGTTGAACATCAAAAGTGAGACTGATTGCAGCATGACATCATTGGAAAGAGGTTTGTCATGCTATAATCCCTTAAAGGCACGTGAAAACATGACTATTTCTACAAGATATGGAAAGCCAAAAAGGTGCCACGTGGCACAGTGGTTATCATTCCTGCCCCACACTGCCAGGGGCCTGTGTTAAATCCCCGGCTTGGGTCACTGTCTGTGTGGAGTCTACACGTTCTCCCCGTGTCTGGGTTACCCGCGAGTGATACAGTTTCCTCCCACACTTCGAAAGGCTCCAAAGTTGTGTGTGATCAATTGATTGGCCATTATCAATTGACCCTGAGTATCCCGGTATGCGGATGTTGGGGGGATTAGCCGGGTCAATAAGTGGGATAATGGGGATAGGGCTGGGGTGGGATTGTTGTCAGTGCAGACTTGATGGGCTGAATGGCATCCTTCTGCTGATAGCCCCAATGAAGTGTATGAACTGAAGACAGTGGGTGTACCGTGTGCAGTAATTGTACCTTTGCTTGGTCGGGATATAATTCTTCAGTTTCAATGCCGTGGTCTCACATGTATTGGAAGGCACGATACGGTAAGCTTCAAATGCACCTATGGGTCTTACATTCATCGGAGCAGTCAATGATGAGGAGGGGGGTGGAGAGGGAGGGAAGACACCTCCCACTCTCTGCTCATTAAAGCCACTGGCAACCTGTCATCTTTGCGGGGCAGCCTTATTTAAACTAACTGTGTTTCCGACTCCTTTTCTCCCAAGGGGGCCAGCAATACCTACCCCCACCCTGTCAAGCTGATGACCACTCCCACCCTGCGCCTTGGTAAAATTCAGCCCACGCACTATTGAGGTTGCATGCTTCACAAAACAACTCTCTTGCCCTTTATCATTGAACTTTGACCACAATACCTTTGACCACATGATTTCATTACATCGAGGTATTAAAAAGTCAAATTGTAAATCAGCTTTGATTATTTTATTTCCCCATCTGGACTTCTGAGAATCCGCTCGGCATCCAAAGCGTTCGATCAGAACATTGGCATTGGAAAATTCAGAAGCACCTGAATGTATATGTACCTTTATTAATATTCAAAATATAGATTTCTCTGTTCCCTGTCTGAATCCCTGAGACCCAATTGCCTGCTGCTGTGCTCAGTATCTCTGCCTGTTAGCTTCTCGAGGAACAGCACCCACAAGTTCTTCCTCTTGCTATTTCCCACAGCTCCATCCCTCAAAACATCAAAAATGGTCCAAGTTTGTTATGGCAGAAATGAATAATTGATGGAGTCCAAAAGAACTGAACAGGAAACAATCCGCAGCCCCAACAAAGTCAATCAAATCAGTTGACTTGCATTGAACTGACATGGTTTAATGTAGGAGGGACCTACTTCATTCCATTCACGGTCCACCACTCGGGAAATATTAGAAGCTCCACCAATTTCTTCCAGTTTCGCCGAGTCAAAATGCAACAATGCCTGGTCTGTCTCATTTCCCGATTCAGATACCATTGCATCCGTGACCAAACCAGCAAACACCCTTTGTGTCTGGGAGAAAGGATTGCATGTTAACTATGAAATTTACCCATGTGGTTGTAATGATATAAAAGCACCAATCATTCAAGATGGATTGGGTAAAAATGTTGTGGGTTCATTCGTTAAGACTCGGCACACAGGAACATTTATACAGCAATACAAAGCTTGAGAACACCAGAGCAGCCGAGTCAACTGCTGTGTGCTCAGTTGAACATCAAAAGTGAGACTGATTGCAGCATGACATCATTGGAAAGAGGTTTGTCATGCTCTAATCCCTTAAAGGCACGTGAAAACATGACTATTTCTACAAGATATGGAAATCCAAAAAGGTGCCACTGTGGCACAGTGGTTATCATTACTGCCCCACACTGCCAGGGGCCTGCGTTAAATCCCCGACTTGGGTCACTGTCTGTGTGGAGTCTGCACATTCTCCCCGTGTCTGGGTTACCCGCGAGTGATACAGTTTCCTCCCACACTTCGAAAGGCTCCAAAGTTGTGTGTGATCAATTGATTGGCCATTATCAATTGACCCTGAGTATCCCGGTATGCGGATGTTGGAGGGATTAGCCGGGTCAATAAGTGGGATAATGGGGATAGGGCTGGGGTGGGATTGTTGTCAGTGCAGACTTGATGGCCCGAATGGCTTCCTTCTGCTGATAGCCCCAATGAAGTGTATGAACTGAAGACAGTGGGTGTACCGTGTGCAGTAATTGTACCTTTGCTTGGTCGGGATATAATTCTTCAGTTTCAATGCCGTGGTCTCACATGTATTGGAAGGCACGATACGGTAAGCTTCAAATGCACCTATGGGTCTTACATTCATCGGAGCAGTCAATGATGAGGAGGGGGGTGGAGAGGGAGGGAACACACCTCCCACTCTCTGCTCATTAAAGCCACTGGCAACCTGTCATCTTTGCCGGGCAGCCTTTTTTAAACTAAGTGTGTTTCCGACTCCTTTTCTCCCAAGGGGGCCAGCAATACCTACCCCCACCCTGTCAAGCTGATGACCACTCCCACCCTGCGCCTTGGTAAAATTCAGCCCACGCACTATTGAGGTTGCATGCTTCACAAAACAACTCTCTTGCCCTTTATCATTGAACTTTGACCACAATACCTTTGACCACATGATTTCATTACATCGAGGTATTAAAAAGTCAAATTGTAAATCAGCTTTGATTATTTTATTTCCCCATCTGGACTTCCGAGAATCTGCTCGGCATCCAAAGCGTTCGATCAGAACATTGGCATTGGAAAATTCAGAAGCACCTGAATGTATATGTACCTTTATTAATATTCAAAATATAGATTTCTCTGTTCCCTGTCTGAATCCCTGAGACCCAATTGCCTGCTGCTGTGCTCTGTATCTCTGCCTGTTAGCTTCTCGAGGAACAGCACCCACAAGTTCTTCCTCTTGCTATTTCCCACAGCTCCATCCCTCAAAACATCAAAAATGGTCCAAGTTTGTTATGGCAGAAATGAATAATTGATGGAGTCCAAAAGGACTGAACAGGAAACAATCCGCAGCCCCAACAAAGTCAATCACATCAGTTGACTTGCATTGAACAGACATGGTTTAATGTAGTAGGGACCTACTTCATTCCATTCACGGTCCACCACTCGGGAAATATTAGAAGCTCCATCAATTTCTTCCAGTTTCGCCGAGTCAAAATCCAACAATGCCTGGTCTGTCTCATTTCCCGATTCAGATACCATTGCATCCGTGTCCAAACCAGCAAACACCCTTTGAGTCTGGGAGAAAGGATTGCATGTTAACTATGAAATTTACCCATGTGGTTGTAATGATATAAAAGCACCAATCATTCAAGATGGATTGGGTAAAAATGTTGTGGGTTCATTCGTTAAGACTCGGCACATAGGAACATTTATACAGCAATACAAAGCTTGAGAACACCAGAGCAGCCGAGTCAACTGCTGTGTGCTCAGTTGAACATCAAACGTGAAACTGATTGCAGCATGACATCACTGGAAAGTGGTTTGTCATGCTATAATCCCTTAAAGGCATGTGAAAACATGACTATTTCTACAAGATATGGAAAGCCAAAAAGGTGCCACTGTGGCACAGTGGTTATCATTACTGCCCCACACTGCCAGGGGCCTGCGGTAAATCCCCGGCTTGGGTCACTGTCTGTGTGGAGTCTGCACGTTTTCCCCGTGTCTGGGTTACCCGCGAGTGATACAGTTTCCTCCCACACTTCGAAAGGCTCCAAAGTTGTGTGTGATAAATTGATTGGCCATGCTCAATTAACCCTGAGTATCCCGGTATGCGGATGTTGGGGGGATTAGCCGGGTCAATAAGTGGGATAATGGGGATAGGGCTGGAGTGGGATTGTACTCAGTGCTGACTTGATGGGCCGAATGGCTTCCTTCAGCTGATAGTCCCATTGAAGTGTATGAACTGAAGACAGTCGGTGTACAGTGTGTAGTAATTGTACTTTGCTTGGTCGGGATGTAATTCTTCAGTATCAATGCCGTGGTCTCACATGTATTGGAAGGCACGATACGGTAAGCTTCAAATGCACCTATGGGTCTTACATTCATCGGAGCAGTCAATGATGAGGAGGGGGGTGGAGAGGGAGGGAAGACACCTCCCACTCTCTGCTCATTAAAGCCACTGGCAACCTGTCATCTTTGCGGGGCAGCCTTATTTAAACTAACTGTGTTTCCGACTCCTTTTCTCCCAAGGGGGCCAGCAATACCTACCCCCACCCTGTCAAGCTGATGACCACTCCCACCCTGCGCCTTGGTAAAATTCAGCCCACGCACTATTGAGGTTGCATGCTTCACAAAACAACTCTCTTGCCCTTTATCATTGAACTTTGACCACAATACCTTTGACCACATGATTTCATTACATCGAGGTATTAAAAAGTCAAATTGTAAATCAGCTTTGATTATTTTATTTCCCCATCTGGACTTCTGAGAATCCGCTCGGCATCCAAAGCGTTCGATCAGAACATTGGCATTGGAAAATTCAGAAGCACCTGAATGTATATGTACCTTTATTAATATTCAAAATATAGATTTCTCTGTTCCCTGTCTGAATCCCTGAGACCCAATTGCCTGCTGCTGTGCTCAGTATCTCTGCCTGTTAGCTTCTCGAGGAACAGCACCCACAAGTTCTTCCTCTTGCTATTTCCCACAGCTCCATCCCTCAAAACATCAAAAATGGTCCAAGTTTGTTATGGCAGAAATGAATAATTGATGGAGTCCAAAAGAACTGAACAGGAAACAATCCGCAGCCCCAACAAAGTCAATCAAATCAGTTGACTTGCATTGAACTGACATGGTTTAATGTAGGAGGGACCTACTTCATTCCATTCACGGTCCACCACTCGGGAAATATTAGAAGCTCCACCAATTTCTTCCAGTTTCGCCGAGTCAAAATGCAACAATGCCTGGTCTGTCTCATTTCCCGATTCAGATACCATTGCATCCGTGACCAAACCAGCAAACACCCTTTGTGTCTGGGAGAAAGGATTGCATGTTAACTATGAAATTTACCCATGTGGTTGTAATGATATAAAAGCACCAATCATTCAAGATGGATTGGGTAAAAATGTTGTGGGTTCATTCGTTAAGACTCGGCACACAGGAACATTTATACAGCAATACAAAGCTTGAGAACACCAGAGCAGCCGAGTCAACTGCTGTGTGCTCAGTTGAACATCAAAAGTGAGACTGATTGCAGCATGACATCATTGGAAAGAGGTTTGTCATGCTCTAATCCCTTAAAGGCACGTGAAAACATGACTATTTCTACAAGATATGGAAATCCAAAAAGGTGCCACTGTGGCACAGTGGTTATCATTACTGCCCCACACTGTCAGGGGCCTGCGTTAAATCCCCGACTTGGGTCACTGTCTGTGTGGAGTCTGCACATTCTCCCCGTGTCTGGGTTACCCGCGAGTGATACAGTTTCCTCCCACACTTCGAAAGGCTCCAAAGTTGTGTGTGATCAATTGATTGGCCATTATCAATTGACCCTGAGTATCCCGGTATGCGGATGTTGGAGGGATTAGCCGGGTCAATAAGTGGGATAATGGGGATAGGGCTGGGGTGGGATTGTTGTCAGTGCAGACATGATGGCCCGAATGGCTTCCTTCTGCTGATAGCCCCAATGAAGTGTATGAACTGAAGACAGTGGGTGTACCGTGTGCAGTAATTGTACCTTTGCTTGGTCGGGATATAATTCTTCAGTTTCAATGCCGTGGTCTCACATGTATTGGAAGGCACGATACGGTAAGCTTCAAATGCACCTATGGGTCTTACATTCATCGGAGCAGTCAATGATGAGGAGGGGGGTGGAGAGGGAGGGAACACACCTCCCACTCTCTGCTCATTAAAGCCACTGGCAACCTGTCATCTTTGCCGGGCAGCCTTTTTTAAACTAAGTGTGTTTCCGACTCCTTTTCTCCCAAGGGGGCCAGCAATACCTACCCCCACCCTGTCAAGCTGATGACCACTCCCACCCTGCGCCTTGGTAAAATTCAGCCCACGCACTATTGAGGTTGCATGCTTCACAAAACAACTCTCTTGCCCTTTATCATTGAACTTTGACCACAATACCTTTGACCACATGATTTCATTACATCGAGGTATTAAAAAGTCAAATTGTAAATCAGCTTTGATTATTTTATTTCCCCATCTGGACTTCCGAGAATCTGCTCGGCATCCAAAGCGTTCGATCAGAACATTGGCATTGGAAAATTCAGAAGCACCTGAATGTATATGTACCTTTATTAATATTCAAAATATAGATTTCTCTGTTCCCTGTCTGAATCCCTGAGACCCAATTGCCTGCTGCTGTGCTCTGTATCTCTGCCTGTTAGCTTCTCGAGGAACAGCACCCACAAGTTCTTCCTCTTGCTATTTCCCACAGCTCCATCCCTCAAAACATCAAAAATGGTCCAAGTTTGTTATGGCAGAAATGAATAATTGATGGAGTCCAAAAGGACTGAACAGGAAACAATCCGCAGCCCCAACAAAGTCAATCACATCAGTTGACTTGCATTGAACAGACATGGTTTAATGTAGTAGGGACCTACTTCATTCCATTCACGGTCCACCACTCGGGAAATATTAGAAGCTCCATCAATTTCTTCCAGTTTCGCCGAGTCAAAATCCAACAATGCCTGGTCTGTCTCATTTCCCGATTCAGATACCATTGCATCCGTGTCCAAACCAGCAAACACCCTTTGAGTCTGGGAGAAAGGATTGCATGTTAACTATGAAATTTACCCATGTGGTTGTAATGATATAAAAGCACCAATCGTTCAAGATGGATTGGGTAAAAATGTTGTGGGTTCATTCGTTAAGACTCGGCACATAGGAACATTTATACAGCAATACAAAGCTTGAGAACACCAGAGCAGCCGAGTCAACTGCTGTGTGCTCAGTTGAACATCAAACGTGAAACTGATTGCAGCATGACATCACTGGAAAGTGGTTTGTCATGCTATAATCCCTTAAAGGCATGTGAAAACATGACTATTTCTACAAGATATGGAAAGCCAAAAAGGTGCCACTGTGGCACAGTGGTTATCATTACTGCCCCACACTGCCAGGGGCCTGCGGTAAATCCCCGGCTTGGGTCACTGTCTGTGTGGAGTCTGCACGTTTTCCCCGTGTCTGGGTTACCCGCGAGTGATACAGTTTCCTCCCACACTTCGAAAGGCTCCAAAGTTGTGTGTGATAAATTGATTGGCCATGCTCAATTAACCCTGAGTATCCCGGTATGCGGATGTTGGGGGGATTAGCCGGGTCAATAAGTGGGATAATGGGGATAGGGCTGGAGTGGGATTGTACTCAGTGCTGACTTGATGGGCCGAATGGCTTCCTTCAGCTGATAGTCCCATTGAAGTGTATGAACTGAAGACAGTCGGTGTACAGTGTGTAGTAATTGTACTTTGCTTGGTCGGGATGTAATTCTTCAGTATCAATGCCGTGGTCTCACATGTATTGGAAGGCACGATACGGTAAGCTTCAAATGCACCCATGGGTCTTACATTCATCGGAGCAGTCAATGATGAGGAGGGGGGTGGAGAGGGAGGGAACACACCTCCCACTCTCTGCTCATTAAAGCCACTGGCAACCTGTCATCTTTGCCGGGCAGCCTTATTTAAACTAAGTGTGTTTCCGACTCCTTTTTTCCCAAGGGGGCAAGCAATTCTCATCCCCACACTGTCAAGCTGATGTCCACTCCCACCCTGCGCCTTGGTAAAATTCAGCCCACGCACTATTGAGGTTGCATGCTTCACAAAACAACTCTCTTGCCCTTTATCATTGAACTTTGACCACAATACCTTTGACCACATGATTTCATTCCATCGAGGTATTAAAAAGTCAAATTGTAAATCAGCTTTGATTATTTTATTTCCCCATCTGGACTTCTGAGAATCTGCTCGGCATCCATAGCGTTCGATCAGAACATTGGCATTGGAAAATTCAGAAGCACCTGAATGTATATGTACCTTTATTAATATTCAAAATATAGATTTCTCTGTTCCCTGTCTGAATCCCTGAGACCGAATTGCCTGCTGCTGTGCTCAGTATCTCTGCCTGTTAGCTTCTCGAGGAACAGCACCCACAAGTTCTTCCTCTTGCTATTTCCCACAGCTCCATCCCTCAAAACATCAAAAATGGTCCAAGTTTGTTATGGCAGAAATGAATAATTGATGGAGTCCAAAAGAACTGAACAGGAAACAATCCGCAGCCCCAACAAAGTCAATCAAATCAGTTGACTTGCATTGAACAGACATGGTTTAATGTAGTAGGGACCTACTTCGTTCCATTCACGGTCCACCACTCGGGAAATATTAGAAGCTCCATCAATTTCTTCCAGTTTCGCCGAGTCAAAATCCAACAATGCCTGGTCTGTCTCATTTCCCGGTTCATATATCACTGCATCCGTGTCCAAACCAGCAAACACCCTTTGTGTCTGGGAGAAAGGATTGCATGTTAACTATGAGATTTACCCGTGTGGTTGTAATGATATAAAAGCACCAATCATTCAAGATGGATTGGGTAAACATGTCGTGGGTTCATTCGTTAAGACTAGGCACATAGGAACATTTATACAGCAATACAAAGCTTGACAACACCAGAGCAGCCGAGTCAACTGCTGTGTGCTCAGTTGAACATCAAAAGTGAAACTGATTGCAGCATGACATCATTGGAGAGAGGTTTGTCATGCTCTAATCCCTTAAAGGCACGTGAAAACATGACTATTTCTACAAGATATGGAAAGCCAAAAAGGTGCCACTGTGGCACAGTGGTTATCATTACTGCCCCACACTGCCAGGAGCCTGCGTTCAATCCCCAGCTTGGGTCACTGTCTGTGTGGAGTCTGCACGTTCTCCCCGTGTCTGCCTGGGTTACCCGCGAGTGATACAGTTTCCTCCCACACTTCGAAAGGCTCCAAAGATGTGTGTGATCAATTGATTGGCCATTATCAATTGACCCTGAGTATCCCGGTATGCGGATGTTGGGGGGATTAGCCGGGTCAATAAGTGGGATAATGGGGATAGGGCTGGGGTGAGATTGTTGTCAATGCAGACTTGATGGGCCGAATGGCTTCCTTCTGCTGATAGCCCCATTGAAGTGTATGAACTGAAGACAGTGGGTGTACCGTGTGCAGTAATTGTACCTTTGCTTGGTCGGGATATAATTCTTCAGTTTCAATGCCGTGGTCTCACATGTATTGGAAGGCACGATACGGTAAGCTTCAAATGCACCTATGGGTCTTACATTCATCGGAGCAGTCAATGATGAGGAGGGGGGTGGAGAGGGAGGGAACACACCTCCCACTCTCTGCTCATTAAAGCCACTGGCAACCTGTCATCTTTGCCGGGCAGCCTTATTTAAACTAAGTGTGTTTCCGACTTCTTTTCTCCCAAGGGGGCAAGCAATACGTACCCCCACCCTGTCAAGCTGATGACCACTCCCACCCTGCGCCTTGGTAAAATTCAGCCCACGCACTATATGGGTTCCATGCTTCACAAAACACCTCTCTTGCCCTTTATCATTGAACTTTGACCACAATACCTTTGACCACATGATTTCATTACATCGAGGTATTAAAAAGTCAAATTGTAAATCAGCTTTGATTATTTTATTTCCCCATCTGGACTTCTGAGAATCTGCTCGGCATCCAAAGCGTTCAATCAGAACATTGGCATTGGAAAATTCAGAAGCACCTGAATGTATATGTACCTTTATTAATATTCAAAATATAGATTTCTCTGTTCCCTGTCTGAATCCCTGAGACCCAATTGCCTGCTGCTGTGCTCAGTATCTCTGCCTGTTAGCTTCTAATGGATGATGTGGATGTTAGATTTATGTCACATTATCAGTAACCCCCACAGCTTGACTCCTGGACTTGCACAATTTCACAAGCTGTACTGTCTGGAGACAATACACATCTCTTTAACCTGTGTTGAATGCTCCCTCCACCCATATTGTCTGTGCATTTAAGACCTGGCTGGCTGTAGAGATTTGCATTCTAATCAGTATTCTGTACTTTGATTTCTGTGTCTGTGCCCTGTTTGAGAACAGAGACCACTCCATCTGACGAAGGAGCATTGCTCCGAAAGCTTATGGTATTTGCTACCAAATAAACCTGTTGGACTTTAACCTGGTGTTGTGAGACTTACTGAGCTCCCAGCGGAACAGCACCCACAAGTTCTTCCTCTTGCTATTTCCCACAGCTCCATCCCTCAAAACATCATAAATGGTCCACGTTTGTTATGGCAGAAATGAATAATTGATGGAGTTCAAAAGAACTGAACAGGAAACAATCCGCAGCCCCAACAAAGTCAATCAAATCAGTTGACTTGCATTGAACAGACATGGTTTAATGTAGGAGGGACCTACTTCGTTCCATTCACGGTCCACCACTCGGGAAATATTAGAAGCTCCATCAATTTCTTCCAGTTTCGCCGAGTCAAAATCCAACAATGCCTGGTCTGCCTCATTTCCTGTCATTGCATCCGTGTACAAAGCAGCAAACACCCTTTGTGTCTGGGAGAAAGGATTGCATGTTAACTATGAGATTTACCCGTGTGGTTGTAATGATATAAAAGCACCAATCATTCAAGATGGATTGGCTCAAAATGCTGTGGGTTCATTTGTTAAGACTAGGCACATAGGAACATTTATACAGCAATACAAAGCTTGAGAACACCAGAGCAGCCGAGTCAACTGCTATGTGCTCAGTTGAACATCAAAAGTGAGACTGATTGCAGCATGACATCATTGGAAAGAGGTTTGTCATGCTCTAATCCCTTAAAGGCACGTGAAAACATGACTATTTCTACAAGATATGGAAATCCAAAAAGGTGCCACTGTGGCACAGTGGTTATCATTCCTGCCCCACACTGCCAGGGGCCTGTGTTAAATCCCCGGCTTGGGTCACTGTCTGTGTGGAGTCTACACGTTCTCCCCGTGTCTGGGTTACCCGCGAGTGATACAGTTTCCTCCCACACTTCGAAAGGCTCCAAAGTTGTGTGTGATCAATTGATTGGCCATTATCAATTGACCCTGAGTATCCCGGTATGCGGATGTTGGGTGGATTAGCCGGGTCAATAAGTGGGATAATGGGGATAGGGCTGGGGTGGGATTGTTGTCAGTGCAGACTTGATGGGCCGAATGGCTTCCTTCTGCTGATAGCCCCAATGAAGTGTATGAACTGAAGACAGTGGGTGTACCGTGTGCAGTAATTGTACCTTTGCTTGGTCGGGATATAATTCTTCAGTTTCAATGCCGTGGTCTCACATGTATTGGAAGGCACGATACCGTAAGCTTCAAATGCACCTATGGGTCTTACATTCATCGGAGCAGTCAATGATGAGGAGGGGGGTGGAGAGGGAGGGAACACACCTCCCACTCTCTGCTCATTAAAGCCACTGGCAACCTGTCATCTTTGCCGGGCAGCCTTATTTAAACTAAGTGTGTTTCCGACTCCTTTTCTCCCAAGGGGGCCAGCAATACCTACCCCCACCCTGTCAAGCTGATGACCACTCCCACCCTGCGCCTTGGTAAAATTCAGCCCACGCACTATTGAGGTTCCATGCTTCACAAAACAACTCTCTTGCCCTTTATCATTGAACTTTGACCACAATACCTTTGACCACATGATTTCATTACATCGAGGTATTAAAAAGTCAAATTGTAAATCAGCTTTGATTATTTTATTTCCCCATCTGGACTTCTGAGAATCTGCTCGGCATCCAAAGCGTTCGATCAGAACATTGGCATTGGAAAATTCAGAAGCACCTGAATGTATATGTACCTTTATTAATATTCAAAATATAGATTTCTCTGTTCCCTGTCTGAATCCCTGAGACCCAATTGCCTGCTGCTGTGCTCAGTATCTCTGCCTGTTAGCTTCTCGAGGAACAGCACCCACAAGTTCTTCCTCTTGCTATTTCCCACAGCTCCATCCCTCAAAACATCAAAAATGGTCCAAGTTTGTTATGGCAGAAATGAATAATTGATGGAGTCCAAAAGAACTGAACAGGAAACAATCCGCAGCCCCAACAAAGTCAATCAAATCAGTTGACTTGCATTGAACAGACATGGTTTAATGTAGGAGGGACCTACTTCATTCCATTCACGGTCCACCACTCGGGAAATATTAGAAGCTCCACCAATTTCTTCCAGTTTCGCCGAGTCAAAATCCAACAATGCCTGGTCTGTCTCATTTCCCGATTCAGATACCATTGCATCCGTGTCCAAACCAGCAAACACCCTTTGTGTCTGGGAGAAAGGATTGCATGTTAACTATGAAATTTACCCATGTGGTTGTAATGATATAAAAGCACCAATCATTCAAGATGGATTGGGTAAAAATGTTGTGGGTTCATTCGTTAAAACTCGGCACATAGGAACATTTATACAGCAATACAAAGCTTGAGAACACCAGAGCAGCCGAGTCAACTGCTGTGTGCTCAGTTGAACATCAGAAGTGAGACTGATTGCAGCATGACATCATTGGAAAGAGGTTTGTCATGCTATAATCCCTTAAAGGCACGTGAAAACATGACTATTTCTACAAGATATGGAAAGCCAAAAAGGTGCCACTGTGGCACAGTGGTTATCATTCCTGCCCCACACTGCCAGGGGCCTGCATTAAATCCCCGGCTTGGGTCACTGTCTGTGTGGAGTCTGCACATTCTCCCCGTGTCTGGGTTACCCGCGAGTGATACAGTTTCCTCCCACACTTCGAAAGGCTCCAAAGTTGTGTGTGATCAATTGATTGGCCATTATCAATTGACCCTGAGTATCCCGGTATGCGGATGTTGGGGGGATTAGCCGGGTCAATAAGTGGGATAATGGGGATAGGGCTGGGGTGGGATTGTTGTCAGTGCAGATTGATGGGCCGAATGGCATCCTTCTGCTGATAGCCCCAATGAAGTGTATGAACTGAAGACAGTGGGTGTACCGTGTGCAGTAATTGTACCTTTGCTTGGTCGGGATATAATTCTTCAGTTTCAATGCCGTGGTCTCACATGTATTGGAAGGCACGATACGGTAAGCTTCAAATGCACCTATGGGTCTTACATTCATCGGAGCAGTCAATGATGAGGAGGGGGGTGGAGAGGGAGGGAACACACCTCCCACTCTCTGCTCATTAAAGCCACTGGCAACCTGTCATCTTTGCGGGGCAGCCTTATTTAAACTAACTGTGTTTCCGACTCCTTTTCTCCCAAGGGGGCCAGCAATACCTACCCCCACCCTGTCAAGCTGATGACCACTCCCACCCTGCGCCTTGGTAAAATTCAGCCCACGCACTATTGAGGTTCCATGCTTCACAAAACAACTCTCTTGCCCTTTATCATTGAACTTTGACCACAATACCTTTGACCACATGATTTCATTACATCGAGGTATTAAAAAGTCAAATTGTAAATCAGCTTTGATTATTTTATTTCCCCATCTGGACTTCTGAGAATCCGCTCGGCATCCAAATCGTTCGATCAGAACATTGGCATTGGAAAATTCAGAAGCACCTGAATGTATATGTACCTTTATTAATATTCAAAATATAGATTTCTCTGTTCCCTGTCTGAATCCCTGAGACCCAATTGCCTGCTGCTGTGCTCAGTATCTCTGCCTGTTAGCTTCTCGAGGAACAGCACCCACAAGTTCTTCCTCTTGCTATTTCCCACAGCTCCATCCCTCAAAACATCAAAAATGGTCCAAGTTTGTTATGGCAGAAATGAATAATTGATGGAGTCCAAAAGAACTGAACAGGAAACAATCCGCAGCCCCAACAAAGTCAATCAAATCAGTTGACTTGCATTGAACTGACATGGTTTAATGTAGGAGGGACCTACTTCATTCCATTCACGGTCCACCACTCGGGAAATATTAGAAGCTCCACCAATTTCTTCCAGTTTCGCCGAGTCAAAATGCAACAATGCCTGGTCTGTCTCATTTCCCGATTCAGATACCATTGCATCCGTGTCCAAACCAGCAAACACCCTTTGTGTCTGGGAGAAAGGATTGCATGTTAACTATGAAATTTACCCATGTGGTTGTAATGATATAAAAGCACCAATCATTCAAGATGGATTGGGTAAAAATGTTGTGGGTTCATTCGTTAAGACTCGGCACTCAGGAACATTTATACAGCAATACAAAGCTTGAGAACACCAGAGCAGCCGAGTCAACTGCTGTGTGCTCAGTTGAACATCAAAAGTGAGACTGATTGCAGCATGACATCATTGGAAAGAGGTTTGTCATGCTCTAATCCCTTAAAGGCACGTGAAAACATGACTATTTCTACAAGATATGGAAAGCCAAAAAGGTGCCACTGTGGCACAGTGGTTATCATTACTGCCCCACACTGCCAGGGGCCTGCGTTAAATCCCCGACTTGGGTCACTGTCTGTGTGGAGTCTGCACATTCTCCCCGTGTCTGGGTTACCCGCGAGTGATACAGTTTCCTCCCACACTTCGAAAGGCTCCAAAGTTGTGTGTGATCAATTGATTGGCCATTATCAATTGACCCTGAGTATCCCGGTATGCGGATGTTGGGGGGATTAGCCGGGTCAATAAGTGGGATAATGGGGATAGGGCTGGGGTGGGATTGTTGTCAGTGCAGACTTGATGGCCCGAATGGCTTTCTTCTGCTGATAGCCCCAATGAAGTGTATGAACTGAAGACAGTGGGTGTACCGTGTGCAGTAATTGTACCTTTGCTTGGTCGGGATATAATTCTTCAGTTTCAATGCCGTGGTCTCACATGTATTGGAAGGCACGATACGGTAAGCTTCAAATGCACCTATGGGTCTTACATTCATTGGAGCAGTCAATGATGAGGAGGGGGGTGGAGAGGGAGGGAACACACCTCCCACTCTCTGCTCATTAAAGCCACTGGCAACCTGTCATCTTTGCGGGGCAGCCTTATTTAAACTAACTGTGTTTCCGACTCCTTTTCTCCCAAGGGGGCCAGCAATACCTACCCCCACCCTGTCAAGCTGATGACCACTCCCACCCTGCGCCTTGGTAAAATTCAGCCCACGCACTATTGAGGTTGCATGCTTCACAAAACAACTCTCTTGCCCTTTATCATTGAACTTTGACCACAATACCTTTGACCACATGATTTCATTACATCGAGGTATTAAAAAGTCAAATTGTAAATCAGCTTTGATTATTTTATTTCCCCATCTGGACTTCTGAGAATCCGCTCGGCATCCAAAGCGTTCGATCAGAACATTGGCATTGGAAAATTCAGAAGCACCTGAATGTATATGTACCTTTATTAATATTCAAAATATAGATTTCTCTGTTCCCTGTCTGAATCCCTGAGACCCAATTGCCTGCTGCTGTGCTCAGTATCTCTGCCTGTTAGCTTCTCGAGGAACAGCACCCACAAGTTCTTCCTCTTGCTATTTCCCACAGCTCCATCCCTCAAAACATCAAAAATGGTCCAAGTTTGTTATGGCAGAAATGAATAATTGATGGAGTCCAAAAGAACTGAACAGGAAACAATCCGCAGCCCCAACAAAGTCAATCAAATCAGTTGACTTGCATTGAACTGACATGGTTTAATGTAGGAGGGACCTACTTCATTCCATTCACGGTCCACCACTCGGGAAATATTAGAAGCTCCACCAATTTCTTCCAGTTTCGCCGAGTCAAAATGCAACAATGCCTGGTCTGTCTCATTTCCCGATTCAGATACCATTGCATCCGTGTCCAAACCAGCAAACACCCTTTGTGTCTGGGAGAAAGGATTGCATGTTAACTATGAAATTTACCCATGTGGTTGTAATGATATAAAAGCACCAATCATTCAAGATGGATTGGGTAAAAATGTTGTGGGTTCATTCGTTAAGACTCGGCACTCAGGAACATTTATACAGCAATACAAAGCTTGAGAACACCAGAGCAGCCGAGTCAACTGCTGTGTGCTCAGTTGAACATCAAAAGTGAGACTGATTGCAGCATGACATCATTGGAAAGAGGTTTGTCATGCTCTAATCCCTTAAAGGCACGTGAAAACATGACTATTTCTACAAGATATGGAAAGCCAAAAAGGTGCCACTGTGGCACAGTGGTTATCATTACTGCCCCACACTGCCAGGGGCCTGCGTTAAATCCCCGACTTGGGTCACTGTCTGTGTGGAGTCTGCACATTCTCCCCGTGTCTGGGTTACCCGCGAGTGATACAGTTTCCTCCCACACTTCGAAAGGCTCCAAAGTTGTGTGTGATCAATTGATTGGCCATTATCAATTGACCCTGAGTATCCCGGTATGCGGATGTTGGGGGGATTAGCCGGGTCAATAAGTGGGATAATGGGGATAGGGCTGGGGTGGGATTGTTGTCAGTGCAGACTTGATGGCCCGAATGGCTTTCTTCTGCTGATAGCCCCAATGAAGTGTATGAACTGAAGACAGTGGGTGTACCGTGTGCAGTAATTGTACCTTTGCTTGGTCGGGATATAATTCTTCAGTTTCAATGCCGTGGTCTCACATGTATTGGAAGGCACGATACGGTAAGCTTCAAATGCACCTATGGGTCTTACATTCATCGGAGCAGTCAATGATGAGGAGGGGGGTGGAGAGGGAGGGAACACACCTCCCACTCTCTGCTCATTAAAGCCACTGGCAACCTGTCATCTTTGCCGGGCAGCCTTATTTAAACTAAGTGTGTTTCCGACTCCTTTTCTCCCAAGGGGGCCAGCAATACCTACCCCCACCCTGTCAAGCTGATGACCACTCCCACCCTGCGCCTTGGTAAAATTCAGCCCACGCACTATTGAGGTTGCATGCTTCACAAAACAACTCTCTTGCCCTTTATCATTGAACTTTGACCACAATACCTTTGACCACATGATTTCATTACATCGAGGTATTAAAAAGTCAAATTGTAAATCAGCTTTGATTATTTTATTTCCCCATCTGGACTTCCGAGAATCTGCTCGGCATCCAAAGCGTTCGATCAGAACATTGGCATTGGAAAATTCAGAAGCACCTGAATGTATATGTACCTTTATTAATATTCAAAATATAGATTTCTCTGTTCCCTGTCTGAATCCCTGAGACCCAATTGCCTGCTGTTGTGCTCAGTATCTCTGCCTGTTAGCTTCTCGAGGAACAGCACCCACAAGTTCTTCCTCTTGCTATTTCCCACAGCTCCATCCCTCAAAACATCAAAAATGGTCCAACTTTGTTATGGCAGAAATGAATAATTGATGGTGTCCAAAAGGACTGAACAGGAAACAATCCGCAGCCCCAACAAAGTCAATCACATCAGTTGACTTGCATTGAACAGACATGGTTTAATGTAGTAGGGACCTACTTCATTCCATTCACGGTCCACCACTCGGGAAATATTAGAAGCTCCACCAATTTCTTCCAGTTTCGCCGAGTCAAAATCCAACAATGCCTGGTCTGTCTCATTTCCCGATTCAGATACCATTGCATCCGTGTCCAAACCAGCAAACACCCTTTGAGTCTGGGAGAAAGGATTGCATGTTAACTATGAAATTTACCCATGTGGTTGTAATGATATAAAAGCACCAATCATTCAAGATGGATTGGGTAAAAATGTTGTGGGTTCATTCGTTAAGACTCGGCACATAGGAACATTTATACAGCAATACAAAGCTTGAGAACACCAGAGCAGCCGAGTCAACTGCTGTGTGCTCAGTTGAACATCAAACGTGAAACTGATTGCAGCATGACATCACTGGAAAGTGGTTTGTCATGCTATAATCCCTTAAAGGCATGTGAAAACATGACTATTTCTACAAGATATGGAAAGCCAAAAAGGTGCCACTGTGGCACAGTGGTTATCATTACTGCCCCACACTGCCAGGGGCCTGCGTTAAATCCCCGGCATGGGTCACTGTCTGTGTGGAGTCTGCACGTTTTCCCCGTGTCTGGGTTACCCGCGAGTGATACAGTTTCCTCCCACACTTCGAAAGGCTCCAAATTTGTGTGTGATAAATTGATTGGCCATGCTCAATTGACCCTGAGTATCCCGGTATGCGGATGTTGGGGGGATTAGCCGGGTCAATAAGTGGGATAATGGGGATAGGGCTGGAGTGGGATTGTACTCAGTGCTGACTTGATGGGCCGAATGGCTTCCTTCAGCTGATAGTCCCATTGAAGTGTATGAACTGAAGACAGTCGGTGTACAGTGTGTAGTAATTGTACTTTGCTTGGTCGGGATGTAATTCTTCAGTATCAATGCCGTGGTCTCACATGTATTGGAAGGCACGATACGGTAAGCTTCAAATGCACCCATGGGTCTTACATTCATCGGAGCAGTCAATGATGAGGAGGGGGGTGGAGAGGGAGGGAACACACCTCCCACTCTCTGCTCATTAAAGCCATTGGCAACCTGTCATCTTTGCCGGGCAGCCTTATTTAAACTAAGTGTGTTTCCGACTCCTTTTTTCCCAAGGGGGCAAGCAATTCTCATCCCCACACTGTCAAGCTGATGTCCACTCCCACCCTGCGCCTTGGTAAAATTCAGCCCACGCACTATTGAGGTTCCATGCTTCACAAAACAACTCTCTTGCCCTTTATCATTGAACTTTGACCACAATACCTTTGACCATGTGATTTCATTGCATCGAGGTATTAAAAAGTCAAATTGCAAATCAGCTTTGATTATTTTATTTCCCCATCTGGACTTCTGAGAATCAGCCAGGCATCCAAAGCGTTCGAACAGATCATTGGCATTGGAAAATTCAGATGCACCTTGTGGTGAACCATAGTTGGTTACCACTATGAGTTCTGAACCATAGATGGTCAGCACTATGGGTACTTGTAGATATGTTACTGTTGTCTCTATTGGGGTTAGGGTTGGGGTGTTCTACCTGGTGAACATGTTCTGTGGTACACTCCAGTTGGCTCCGCCTACCTGGAGGAGTATAAATGTCACTGCACTGCCTGGTGACTCTTTAGTCTGGGATTGTATTGTATATAGTATGCTCCATTCTTGTTAGTAATAAAAGCCTTTATTTCCCGGGTACGATCTAGCCTCCCGAGTGATTTAATCGCGCATCAATTTAATTCCTAACAATTTTTGGTAAAAAAAAACCATGGAGCAAATGTTGAAACCCGATCGGCTTACCTTAGATCCACGTGCAGCGGGAGCGTCGAACACTTTCGACCATTGGTTAAAGTGTTTTCAAGACTACATCGATGCCTCAACAGCCATTCAAAACGACGCCGATAGACTGCGGGTCCTCCACGCAAGGGTAAGCGACACTGTATACTCATCAATCCGCGATGCCCAAGACTACAAAGGGGCCTTCGAACTACTTAAGAAACTGTACAACAAACCGCCAAACGAGATCCATGCTCAACACCTTCTAGCCACTCGACGGCGGCAGCCCGGCGAAACGACTGGACTGTACCTGCGTGAACTTCAGCAGCTAGCCAGAGCCTGCAACTGCAAGCCAGTGTCGGCGGCCCAGTATACTAACGACTTGATCCGAGATGCGTTACGTGGCGGGAATCGGCTCATCGTATATTCGCCTGCGGCTGCTAGAGCAAGGTAACCTAGACCTAGCTAAGACGGTGGAATTGGCTGACGTGGTGGAAACGGCCTCCAGAAGTCGAGAAACTTACCCCACCAACCACGTGGGAACATCGTGGCAAGTACAGCCACCGGCTCAACGCTACCCAGCTACTCCGAAAAACTGCGTGATTGTGCTTTCAACCTCGGACCTGACGACGGCGGCAGCTCCAGGAGGCCCGCAGTGCTATTTCTGTGGATTGGCGAAACACCCTCGGCAGCGATGTCCAGCCAGAACGGTGTTTTGCTCCGTGTGTGGGAAGAAAGGGCATTATGCCAAAGTCTGCAGGACTAAACCACCCTCCAAGCTTAGCAGCGCGGCGTGTGATTCTCCAGAGCCTGTCTCATTGTCTCCAGCTTCTTCGAGGTCTTCCACCACGTGCGATTCCAGAGCGCCGCCATTCCTGACGACGAAGACGCAAGACACGCGCGACTTGCAGGGGCCGCCCACTTTTAGCGCCACCAAGCACGTGCGATCCATGGGTGCAGCCATTTTGGTCGGCACCGACCGCAGACGACCAGCAGGGGTCATCATCATCAACCATCTCAGCTGCCTGCAGTTGCACTCAAGACCCAACGGTGGCGTCAATCATCCTGGACCAGGCCAAGCCTCACAGACTCGACAAGTCCATGATGGGCATAGAGGTAAATGGACGCCTAATTCATTGTTTGTTTGACAGCGGGAGCATGGACAGTTTCATTCATCCTGACACCGTGAAGCGGTGCGGTCTCCGAGTACGGACTGTCAGACAGACAATTTCGATGGCGTCGAGGTCCCGGTCTGTTACCGAGCTTGGGAGCTGCGTGGTCAAACTAACGGTGCGGGGCACAGTTTACGAGAACTTCAGGCTCCTCGTGTTACCGCACCTTTGCGCTCCAATACTCCTGGGACTAGACTTTATGGTCCACCTGAGGAGTGTAACCCTGCAGTACGATGGGCCACTCCCTCCACTTTCAGTGGGAGAACAGCAGCCTCCAAATTGCCCAGCGCGCTCCACGTGTAGCCTCTCGACACTCAGAATCACCCCACCATCTTTATTCGAGAATCTCGTGCCAGGCTGCAAGCTCATCACAACTAAGAGCAGGCGTTACAGAGCTGAGGATCGGATCTTTATTCGATCTGAAGTTCAGCGGCTCCTCAGGGAAGGGATCATTCAACCTAGCAATAGTCCATGGAGAGCACAAGTCGTGGTGGTTAAAACTGGAGACAAACCCCGGATGGTCAGAGACTATAGTCAGACCATTAATAGATACACGCAGCTGGACGCGTATCCTCTCCCGCGCATATCTGACATGGTCAACCAGATTGCGCAGTACCGGGTGTTCTCCACCATTGACTTGAAGTCAGCTTACTACCAGCTCCCCATTCGCCCAGAGGACCGAAAATATACGGCCTTTGAGGCAGATGGTCGTCTTTACCACTTTTTAAGGGTTCCCTTTGGCGTCACGAATCGGGTCTCGGTCTTCCAGCGTGCAATGGACCGAATGGTGGACCAGAACGGGCTGCGGGCTACCTTCCCCTACCTGGACAACGTCACTATCTGCGGCCATGACCAGCAGGACCACGATGCCAATCTCCTTAGATTTTTACGCACTGTGTCTCGCCTGAATCTGACCTACAACAGGGAGAAGTGTGTATTTAGCAAGCGCCGCCTAGCAATTCTCGGATACGTGGTGGAAAACGGGGTCCTTGGCCCTGATCCAGACCGTATGCGTCCCCTCCTTGAACTCCCCCTACCCACTAGTATAAAGCTCTGAGAAGATGCTTAGGTTTCTTTTCATACGATGCACGGTGGGTTCCCAATTATGCGGACAAAGCCCGTCCGCTCATCAAGTCTACCTCCTTTCCCCTAGCAGCAGAGGCTCGCTTAGCCTTTGAAGGGATAAAAGCTGACATCGCGAAAGCCACGATGCACGCTGTCGATGAGTCCATCCCCTTTCAGGTGGAGAGTGATGCATCTTTTTTTTTCCCTGGCCGCCACACTTAGCCAGGCGGGCAGGCCCGTCGCCTTTTTCTCTCGCACCCTTCAAGGCCCTGAAATTCGGCACTCCGCGGTGGAAAAAGAGGCTCAGGCCATTGTGGAGGCCGTCCGGCATTGGCGCCATTACTTGGCAGGAAAACGATTCACCCTGCTCACGGACCAGCGGTCCGTGGCATTCATGTTCAACAACACGTTAAGGGGTAAGATCAAAAATGATAAAATCTTGAGGTGGAGAATCGAACTCTCCACCTACAACTATGATATCATGTACCGTCCGGGGAAGCTCAATGAGCCCTCAGACGCCCTGTCGCGAGGAACATGTGCAAGTGTGCAGGAGGACCGGCTATAGGCCCTCCACAATGATCTCTGCCATCCGGGGATCACTCGGCTCTTCCATTTCGTAAAGGCCCGGAATCTACCCTACTCAGTGGATGATGTCAGGTCAATAACCCGAAGCTGCCAGGTATGTGCTGAATGCAAACCGCACTTCTACCGACCTGACAGGGCACACCTCATTAAGGCCACCCGCCCTTTTGAAAGACTGAGTGTGGACTTCAAGAGCCCCCTTCCTTCGACAGATCGGAACGTGTACTTCCTCAACGTGATTGACGAGTACTCACGATTCCCTTTTACCATTCCCTGTTCAGACATGACCGCTGTCACGGTTATCAAAGCATTACAGGATCTTTTCACCCTGTTCGGTTACCCCAGCTATATCCACAGTGATAGGGGCTCGTCATTTATGAGTGACGACTTGAGGCAATATCTGCTCTCAAAAGGGATTGCCTCAAGTAGAACTACGAGTTACAACCCCAGGGGTAACGGGCAGGTTGAAAGAGAAAATGCTACAGTCTGGAAGGCTGTCTTACTGGCGTTGAGGTCTAAGGGTCTTCCAGTCTCCCTTTGGCAAGAGGAACTTTCTGATGCGCTCCATTCCATCCGGTCCCTCCTGTGTACGGCAACCAATGCTACTCCATATGAGAGGATGTTTTCCTTCCCTCGGAAGTCTTCCTCTGGGACCTCATTGCCGTCTTGGTTGACGTACTCAGGACCTGTCCTCCTGCGGCAGCATGTTAGGACCCGCAAGTCCAACCCTTTGGTTGAACAGGTCCATCACCTCCATGCCAACCCTCAATATGCCTATGTGGCATATCCTGAGGGGCGAGAGGACACGGTCTCTATGAGAGATCTGGCGCCTGCAGGGGACTTGGAAACCCCAGTCGCTCCCACACCCCTAGTTAGGGACTCCTTGACTTTTATTTCCCCTCCTGATACGGCGCGGGCAGTATCGGGACCACCACTTAATCCTCTTACTCCCGTGTACAGCTTGCCTGAGTCCAGGAAATTGTCGCCACCTCGAGGCGTGCTCGAGTCCAGCAGATTGTCGCCACCTCATGGTCCACCTGTCCGTGAGGAACTGGAGGAGTCACTGGACACCGCCTTGGAGAGAGGGTCATCACGGTTACCAGAACCGGCGTTACCGCCAGTGTTGAGGAGGTCGCAGAGACGGTGCGGTCCTCCAATACGACTGAACTTGTGAATATATGGACAGTTCGTTCTGTTTTTTGCCCCGCCGGCCTTTGTTTAAAAGGAGGGGTGAATGTGGTGAACCATAGTTGGTTACCACTATGAGTACTGAACCATAGATGGTCAGCACTATGGGTACTTGGAGATATGTTACTGTTGTCACTGTTGGGGTTAGGGTTGGGGTGTTCTACCTGTTGATATTGTTCTGTGGTACACGCCAGTTGGCTCCGCCTACCTGGAGGAGTATAAAGGTCACTGCACAGCCTGGTGACACTTTAGTCTGGGAATGTATTGTATATAGTATGCTCCATTCTTGTTAGTAATAAAAGCCTTTATTTCCCGGGTACGATCTAGCCTCCCTAGTGATTTAATCGCGCATCAAACCTGAAAGTATATCTACCTTTATTAATATTCAAAACATATGTTTCTCTGTTCCCTGACTGAATCACTGAGACCCAATTGCCTGCTGCTGTGCTCAGTATCTCTGCCTATTAGCTGCTAGAGGAACAGCACCCACAAGTTCTTCCTCTTGCTATTTCCCACAGCTCCATCCCTCAAAACATCATAAATGGTCCAAGTTTGTAATGGCAGAAATGAATAATTGAAGGAGTCCAAAAGAACTGAACAGGAAACAATCCGCAGCCCCAACAAAGTCAATCAAATCAGTTGACTTGCATTGAACAGACATGGTTTAATGTAGTAGGGACCTACCTCGTTCGATTCAAGCAGGTCCACCACTCGGGAAATATTAGAAGCTCCATCAATTTCTTCCAGTTTCTCCAATTCAAAATCCAACAATGCCTGGTCTGTCTCATTTCCCGGTTCAGATGTCATTGCATCCGTGAACAAACCAGCAAACACCCTTTGTGTCTGGGAGAAAGGATTGCATGTTAACTATGTGACTTACCCGTGTGATTGTAATGATATAAAAGCACCAATCATTCAAGATGGATTGGGTAAAAATGTTGTTTCATTCGTTAAGACGAGGCACATAGGAACATTTATACAGCAGTACAAAGCTTGAGAACACCAGAGCAGCCGAGTCAACTGCTGTGTGCTCAGTTGAACATCAAAAGTGAAACTGATTGCAGCATGACATCATTGTAGAGAAGTTTGTCATGCTATAATCCCTTAAAGGCACGTTACAACATGACTATTTCTACAAGATATGGAAAGCCAAAAAGGTGCCACAGTGGCACAGTGGTTATCATTACTGCCCCCACAGTGCCAGGGACCTGTGTTCGATTCCCGGGTTGGGTCACCCTCTGTGTGGTGTCTGCACGTTCTCCCGTGTCTGTGTGGCTTTCTCCCGGGCGCTCCACTTTCTTCCCACACTTCGAAAGACTCCAGAGATGCGTGTGATAGGTTGACTGGCCATGCTAAATTGACCATTAGTGCAATGGTATGCGGAGGTTGGGGGGATTAGTGGGGTCAATAAGTGGGGTGATGGCAATACGACCTGTTTAGCATTCTTGTCAGTGCAAACCTCATGGTCCGAATGGCTTCCTTCTGCTGACAGCCCCAATGAAGTGTATGAACTGAAGACAGTTGTTGTACAGTGTGCAGTAAGTGTACTTTTGCTTGGTAGGGGTATGATTCTTCAGTTTCAATGCTGTGGTCTCGCATGCATTGTAAGACACGGTACAGTAAGCCTGAGTTGCACCCATAATTCCTATATTCATCGGAGCAGTCAATGATGAGGAGGGAGGTGGAGAGGGAAGGAACAACCTCCCACTCTCTGTTCATTAAAGCCACTGGCAACCTGTCATCAATGCCGGGCAGCGTTTTTTTAACTCAGTGGGTTTCGAATTACGTTTCTCCCAAGGGGGCAAGCAATATTCATTCCCACCCCGTCCAGCTGACGTTTGGGTGGGAGGTCAAAAAGTAGGTGACAGAGGTGGGTTTTGATGGGCAACTTAAAGGAGAAAAGAGAGGTAGACAACCAGCAAGGTTTGGGGAGAGAATTCCAGGATGCCGGGCCTGGCAACTGAAGACATGGCCATCAAGATTTAATCAAATAAAATTGGGAATGTGCAACAGTCCAGGATTGGATGTGGCATCCATCTAGGAGGGTTGTGGAGCATGGGGAGATTACAGAGATAGGGAGGGGCCAGACTCTGAAGGGATTTGAAAGCAAAGGTGAGCTTTTAATCTTGAGACATTACTTCAGCAGGAGCCAAAGCAGATTGGGAAGTAGATCAGCGAGCACTGGGCTGATGGTTGAACGCAAGATGGTACAAGTTAGGATAGAGGCAGAAGCGATTTGGATAACACCCATTATACAGAAGGTAAAATGAACATGGCTGACCAGGAGAGTATTTCAACAGCGAAGACTTGAGGCAGCAAAGGTATGAACGAGGGTTTCAGCAGCAGATGAAATGAGGCAGGGGTGGAGTCAGGCCAGGTGGAAAGAGGCAGTCTCAATAAGAGCGGATATGTGCTCAAAACCTCGATTAAGGATACGAGTAGTCTGCTTCAGCCTCAGCCGGCTACGAGGGAGGGGATGGAGTTAGTAGCTGGAGAACAGAGTCTTTAAACTGCCAGACTGAGGACAATGGCTGGGACTTTCCAGCCTCTCTGTGGCAGGACCCACCATGGGATGAATGTGGCAAGACCGGAAGATCCCGATGATGGGCGGGGCTGGAAAATCATGGCCAATGGCTTTGATCTTCCCAATATTTAATTGGAGGGAAATGCCATCATTTGTGCCTTACAAATTTCAATCAAAGAAATGGCCGACAACTGGCACATCATTGGTTAGTGTTAAATATCTAAATCACCATGGGAGGACATTTTGTTTTTCGATGGAGGCGCTTACTGAACAACATTAACAGGTTGAGGTGGTCATAGTTCAGATTGAAATGTTCAAAACAATATCATGCTCCTTCAGTACTTTGCTAAAGTATCAGTCTAGATTCCTACCAGATTAGCGTAACTCTTCCCATAGGCCAGCTTCCATGTTTCCCATTGCTCATCAATGATTGGCTTCGTCGCGGCCATGGAGATAACAGTCAGGATGTGCACCACAAAGAGAAAATATGCCATGGTGAAAGGTTGAGCCCGTCAAACCTGTCGCAGGGCTGGTTTGCTTTGTGAGAAGCTGTGGGCAATAAAATCAGAAGCACATTGAGAGGTAAGTGTCTAAACTCACAGTCCTTTCCTCATTATTAAGAGCCCCTGTTTTTTCTTATTGGTACCTTTGGGACTTCAATTCTAATAATAAAGCTAATTCAAATTCAGTCCAATCATGGTCCCCATGTGAGGGGCAAACCAGATCCAAGCTGACAAGGCAAGACATTGCATCCCAGCTTGGGCTCCACCAAACAAGATCCAAGCTGACAGGATGAGGCATTGCACCCCCTCCTGGGCTTGATCTGACGCTTCATCTGAGCCAAAAGGCAAGATGGCTTTGTGAAATTGCATCAGGTAAAGACTCGGTTTAACCTCATTGGCTACCCTGATCGCTGACTCTATCGAGCTTCGGCAAACCACTGCCACAGTTGTCAGCACACCCCCAACAATGGGCTAGCCACGTCCCCTGCCTGATCAGAGTCCCTCTTAACAATCTATATTCTTGATATGATCTTGTCATTGTTATCTCTGGAATTCAACTCTTTTACCAGCACATGACTGCAACCAACCTCAAGGCTTTATGTATTTGAGACAGTTTCCCACAGGGGAAGGTCCCAATCCCTACAAGGAGGAGCTGAATACCTATGCATTGCATCTCTCCTTAACTACGGGGAGAACGGCAGGTGAATTAGATAGCCCCGACTGTCGACATTTTCTGAAGGGGATCACAGAAGGTAGAGGATCTGAGGTCATCCCCTTCAGCCAGCGGGTGGTGAGTCTATGGAATTCATTGCCACAGAAAGCTGTGGAGGCCAGGTCATTGAGTATATTTAAGAGACGGCTAGGTTCTTGATTGGTCAAGGGATCAAAGGTTGTGGGGAAAAGGTGGGAGAATGGTGTTGAGAAACATAACAGCCATGATTGAATGGCGGAGCAGGCTTGACGGGCTGAATGATCTAATTCTGCTCCTACACCTTATGGTCTTATTTAGCTTTTAATTGCTTCAATCAACAACTGTCAAGAAAAAGCCCCAATTCATTCAGATGAAGAGCGAATAAGCCTGTGAAATTTACAATGCTTCTTCCCGTTCTGCACATGAAAATGATCAAGTCCCACATTCCCAAACATGTCCTCACCTTGGATCACAGTTACAGGGAGTGTAAAGTTCCCAGGCTGTTGTAGAATCTGAAGATAGACTTGGGGTGGAGCGGAACTGCCTTTAGCTTCAGATTTGACTTACTCAAAGTTCCCAGTCAGGCAATACATTGATCCCAAAAACCAACGATTACCACTACATTTGCCATGACAATAAAGTTTTAAAGTTTATTTATTTGCCAGTGTCACAAGTGGGCTTACATTTACACTGCAATGGAGTTACTGCCAATCAATCACATTAGTTTGAATAAAAGTTAGATTTTACTCACCTCTCAAGGATACCTCCGGTTCTTAAGCGACACAAACAATCTGAGACCAGGTTGTGTTGTACTGGAGTTTGATTTGAGGTTTATATACCCTCAGAAGAAGCAAGATGAACTCATTGCCTCACAAATTCCATCAATTAGTGCACGGGGCCTGAAGCATTCTCTTTGTTCAGTTTGATTGAAAATAATTTGCCACCTGCATGTTCCAACCACCAATCATCCAAACTACTCACAAATACTTCACGCGATCTTAATAACATGGTCTCAAAAGATAATTAGATGATGTAAATCTTATTTTCATGATGCATGTTGCTGGTTCCTTGGTGAGAACCCCAATTTGCTCCTGAGGATTCTTGGCTTTGCATTTCTTCATGGTGCTTACATGCCTCAGGAATGCATCCTTGGCAATTATCCAATTTCCTCTGCCTTCGACATTGAGATTTTCCAGCTGACTCGTGCGTACAGATTCTATGATCACTGGAGGGCTGATAATGCAATCACAGGCATTCGGGGCATCTCTGGCAGCATGGCGGTACAGTGGTTAGCACTGCTGCCTCGCAGCGCCAGGGACACGGGTTTGATTCCCGGAGTGGGTCACTGTCTGTGCGGAGTCTTCATGTTCTCTCCGTGTCTGCATGGGCTTCCTCCGGGTACTCCGGTTTCCTTCCACAGTATGAAAGACGTGCTGGTGAGGTACATCAGCCATGCTAAATTCTCCCTCTGTGTACCCGAACACGTGCCGGAGTGTGGTGACCAGGGGATTTTCACAGTAACTTCAATGTAAGCCTACTTGTGACAGTAATAAATAAACTTAATCTCTGCACCAGGGCTGCAATATCAGCTGTGTGTGTGTGTGTATGTGTGGGTGTCAGTTCATTTCTAGTGATCGGCATCTTCTTTTACAACTTCTTTCTCATTTTGCGAAATAAAACCTGCACCAAAGCCTTTTGCAATGTCATGAGAACAAGGACAATTCTCAGCTCAGATCTGTGTACATTCCAGGGACTCTCTGAGTTCTGAAATTGTCTGTGTATTGGTATCTGGAGACAGGACAATCTGCAGTCAGGACAAATTGGAGTGCTGCACTCTTCGAGCTGCTGCCTATCTGTTGAATTGTTAAACTGAGACCCCTTCTGTCATTGCAAATGAAGATAAAAAAAGTCCATGGGTCTATCTTGTAAACACAGTAAGAAGTCTCACAACACCAGGTTAAAGTCCAACAGGTTTATTTGGTAACACAAGCCACAAGCTTTCGGAGCTCTGCTCCTTCATCAGGTGAGTGGGAGTTGTGTTCACAAACGGCATATTTCGACACAAACTCAATTTACAAGATAATGTTTGGAATGTGAGTCTTTACAGGTAATCAAGTCTTAAAGGTACAGGCAATGTGAGTGGAGAGAGGGTTAACCCTCTATCCACTCACATTGTCTGTACCTTTAAGAACCTTTTCACTGTCCACTGTGCCACCAATCTTGGTATCATCTGCAAACTTACAAACCATGCCGATTAAATTCTCATCCAAATCATTCGTATAAATGACAAATAACAGCGGAACCAGCACCAATCCCTGAGGCACACTGCAGGTCACAGGCCTCCAGTTTGAAAAACAACCCTCTGCATCCCTCCTCTGTCTTCTGTCATCAAGATGTGGAGATGCCGGCGTTGGACTGGGGTAAGCACAGTAAGAAGTCTCACAACACCAGGTTAAAGTCCAACAGGTTTATTTGGTAGCAAACACCATAAGCTTTCGGAGATTGCTGCTCCTTCATCAGATGGAGTGGTCTCTGTTCTCCAACAGTGCACAGACACAGAAATCAAGTTACAGAATACTAATTAGAATGCAAATCTCTACAGCCAGCCAGGTCTTAAAAGGTACAGATAATGTGGTTGGAGGGAACATTAAACACAGGTTAAAGTGATGCGTATTGTCTCCAGACAGAACAGCTGGTGAGATTATGCCAGACCAGGGGCGAGCTGTGGGGGTTACTGATAATGTGACATAAATCCAACATCCCGGTTTAGGCCGTCCTCATGTGTGCGGAACTTGGCTATCAATTTCTGCTCAGCGACTCTGCGCTGTCGTGTGTCGTGAAGGCCGCCTTGGAGAACACTTACCTGAAGATCCAAGGCTGAATGCCCGTGACTGCTGAAGTGCTCCCCCACAGGAAGAGAACAGTCTTGCCTGGTGATTGTCGAGCAGTGTTCATTCATCCGTTGTCGTAGCGTCTGCATTGTTTCCCCAATGTACCATGCCTCGGGACATCCTTTCCTGCAGCGTATCAGGTAGACAACGTTGGCCGAGTTGCAAGAGTATGTACCGTGTACCTGGTAGATGGTGTTCTCACGTGAGATAATGGCATCCGTGTCGATGATCTGGCACGTCTGTCATCAAGCCAATTTTGTATCCATTTGGCTACCTCACCCTGGATCCCAAGAGATTTAACCTCATGCAACAACCTACCATGTGGTACCTTGTCAAAGGCCTTGCTAAAGTCCATGGAGACAACATCAACTGCACTGCCCTCATCTACCTTCTTGGTTACGCCTTCAAAAAACGCAATCAAATTTGTGAGACATGATTTTCCACTCACAAACCCATGCTGACTGGCCCTAATGATCCTGTCTCTCAGAATACCTCGATCACTTGCATTGTTCCTTAGTGAAATTAGATCCTTATTCTTTCTTCCTCTCTCTTGTACATTGTGCACA
Organism: Mustelus asterias; assembly: GCF_964213995.1. Taxonomy (NCBI): domain Eukaryota; kingdom Metazoa; phylum Chordata; class Chondrichthyes; order Carcharhiniformes; family Triakidae; genus Mustelus; species Mustelus asterias. Next base: position 11,175,549 of record NC_135826.1, on the reverse strand, counting down.
TAGTCAGAAAGAATTCAATTGATTCAAGTCAAATTCCAAATGTAGAGGGAGCTGTTCCTGTATCATTCAATCTGATTGTTGATGAATGTGCGGCGAAGCGAAAAAGTGAAGTGGGGCAAGAGTCATTGCACTGACCCCCCTGCCATCCGGTGCCAGTTCTATCACCCGCCCCCAGTTACATCAATTGGCATTGAGTCTATGCCAGTAATTTCCTCACTTTTCTGATGGTGTTGACTTCACATGATGAAACAGGCACACAGAAGAATCAGTCTTGTCGACAATTGTACAGAAATTCCAGCGGTATAGATAAGACCAGGAGTTCAACCTGGACAGAGCTTTTTTTCTGTCAGGCTGTTAGTTGGATGATAAGCAACAGACTGAGCTACTCAACCCTACAAGACAATGTTCACTGTTCAACAAGCCAGAGGCCTGCATCATGTGACTTTATCTCTCCATTATATATTCAACAAAGGATGTTTATCAAACGTTTGGGAATTGGCTTTGTGTTCCAGGCTGATAATGTCTTTGCCATGATGGCTTAAAAGGAATGTTTGAGAGGCCATTGTCTGAGAAGACATTCCAAAACTGCATGCAGTATTCCTGATGTGGTCTCACCAAGCCCCATACAACTGGAACAAGATTTCTTCATTCTTCTCCTTCAATCCCCTTGCAACAAAGCCCAACATGCCGTTTCCCATCCTCATTGCTTGCTGCACCCATACACTAACTTTCTGTGTTCCTTGTACAAGCACACCCAAATCTCTTTCAACATTTTGATTGACTTTGATTCGATTTATTATTGTCACATGTATTAGTATACAGTGAAAAGTTTTGTTTCTTAAGTGCTATACAGACAAAGCATACCGTAAATAGGGAAAGAAAGGAGAGAGGGCAGAATGTAGTGTTACAGTCATAGCTAGGGTGTAGAGAAAGATCTGCTGAATGTGAGGTAGGTCCATTCATTTATATTGGCTGCTTTTCCGAGGCAGCGGGAAGTATAGAAAGTGTCAATGGATGGGAGGTTGGTTTGAGTGATGGGCTGGGCTTCATTCATGATCCTTTCTTAATTTCTTGCAGTCTTGAACAGAGCGGTCATACCAAACTGTGATACAGCTGGAAGGAAATCTTTCTGTGGTGCATCTCTAGTTGGTGAGAGTTGTAGTGTTCATGCCAAATTTCCTTCGTCTCCTGAGAAAGTAGAGGCATTGGTGGGCTTTCTTAACTATAGTGTCAGCATGGACGGATCATAACAGGTTTTTGGTGATCTGGACACCTAAAAACCTGAAGCTCTCAACCATTGCTACTTCATCCCCATTGATGTAGACAGGGGCCTGTCAAAAAATCATAGAATCATAGAAACCCTGCACTGCAGAAAGAGGCCATTTGGCCCATCGAGTCTGCACCGACCACAATCCCACCCAAGCCCTACCTCCATATCCCGACATATTTACCCGCTAACCCGTCTAACCTACGCATCTCAGGACTCTAAGGGGCAATTTTTAGCCTGGCCAATCAACCTAACCCGCCCATCTTTGGACTGTGGGAGGAAACCGGAGCACCCGGAGGAAACCCACGCAGACACGAAGAGAATGTGCAAACTCCACACAGACAGTGACCCAAGCCAGGAATCGAACCCAGATCCCTGGAGCTGTGAAGCAGCAGTGCTAACCACTGTGCTACCGTGCCGCCCCTGCGCGGTGCATCTTGAAATCAATGATTATCTCCTTTGTTTTGGTGACATTGAGGGAGAGATTATTATCATCGCACCAGTTCACCAGATTCTCTATCTCACTTACTATCAACACTGACAGGTTTCTCATCAATTGAAAAATACTTTGTTTTTTTATTCCTACAACCAAAGTGAATAACTTCACACTTGCCTACATTATAATCCCTCAACCATCTTGTTGCCCACTCACCTGACCTGTCTATATCTCTTTGCATCCTCTCTGTGTCTTCCCCACAGCTTACCTTCCCACCCAGCTTTGTGCCATCCGTAAACTTAGATACATTACTATCTGTAACATGAACTCAGTCATGAACATAGATTGTAAATAGCGGAGGCCCAGCACTGATCCATGCAGCACTCCACCATTCAATGCTTGCCAACCAGCTCTGTTCATGTCCACTCTCTGTTTTCTATCCATTAATTAGTCATCTTGATCTTACCTCCCAATCTTTATTCACTTCCGTCACTGTTTCTGAAACCCTCCTCAAACTTATCCTTTCAGATCATGCCTTGAGTTACCATCCTGTAATAAGTCCTCAAAGGTAGAAATCCCTTCACCAAAATTCCTTTATTTACAAGTCTGACAGCAGCATACAGAGTGTTTTCAGTTAGCAGTCTCCACTTGGAGTCCCAGAGGAACTGCCACTCCTGGTTAAGTACAAAGCAAGAGGCTCCCTGATTTGTCCATCAATTTGGCAATGAATCAGGTCGTTCATATTCTAACAGGCCAACCTCAATTGTCTGATTAAAGTCATTACACATCCTTAAGATGCCCCCGCTGCAACTCAGTGTCCCTTTCCCAGCTCTAACAAAGGTTCATTCAGACTCAAAACGTTAGCTCTATTCTCTCTCCACAGACACTGTCAGACCTTGTAAGATTTACCATCAATCCCACCAGAGCCGAGATGTCATGACACAGCTGACTTTGTCTTTCTGGTTATATTGGAGAATCTGGACCTTGTTTAACAGTGCTCCAAACTCTAAAACAGAAAAGGTTGGAAGTGTGCAGTAGGCCCAACAGCCTGAGGAAGAAGCAACAGGTTCATTCTTCTTGTTGAGACACTTACCTCTAATCTTCTTATCATACCAGCTCACATACACGTCAACAGTTGACAGAAGACAAGATTGATGCCTGAGGTTAAAATATCCATAACTAACCAAATTCACATGCCTAGTTACACTGTTTATCCATTCATAGGAGACCAGAGGCTTCCAGGCAGGAACAACAATAACAATGATGCGTCTTACATGAATTTAAGCTTGGCAATTAATAGGTTAGCTCTTGGCTCAATAATTTAATGCATGTCTCTTCGACCAAGGGCATAGGATTATCTCAAACCTTTTACACCAAGCCTGAGGTTTAATTGGATTATCCCGTCCTTATCACCAGGAAAATGCCTGCAATTAAATACTTCTGCCCAAAGAGTTAATCCTTTAATTTGTTTTCAGTTTAGGTGGATAAATTCTCAAATCCACACTTCCTTCGTTTTCATCCTGTTTCCTGAACAGGTCGTGAACAGATTCATTTTCACAATTTTATTTCATTGTTCTTTACTTAGATTGATTCACCAATCTATCAGCCTTGTATCCACTTGTAGCTTTGGTCTTTAAGTTAATAGAATGTGAATAAACGACAGAGCTGTGGGTAATAATACCTCATGAGTTTCTTCCCGACCGAAATATAAAGAATGTAATAACGAAGGCAATTCATTGATGACAAATCAATTATCACAAGGCATGATATTGTGTAACAGAACTCAATGAGCAGGCCCTTCTCACTTGTGGCAAGGTGATGATGCCCTGTGGCACATTCCCTGGTGGTGAGGCAGGTGAGCCATGCAAAACATCAGAAACCTCAGCGGGACTGGAAGATCCCACTAGCGGCCAATGATAAGCCACACCCGCTGTTGGAAAATATGCCACAGGGTGGCTGGAAAATCTCGGCCATTATCATAGAATCATAGAATCCCTACAGTGCAGAAGGAGGCCATTCAGCCCACTGAGCCAGCACCAACAACATTTCCACGTAGGCCCTATCTGCGTAATCGAACCTATTTACCCAGCTAATCTCCCTGGGGCAATTTATCATGGCCAATCAACCTAACCCGCACATCTTTGGAGTATGAGAGGAAACCGGAGCACCCGGAGGAAACCCACGCAGACACGGGAAGAACGTGCAGACTGCACTGACAGTCACCCAAGGCCGGAATTGAACCCGCGTCCCTTGCACTGTGAGGCAGAAGTACTAACCACTGTGCCACCATGTTATGATGACCACAAAGGCCATGGGGTTTCATCAATAGATCTCCCTGTGGGCTTTGTGGAGTATTAGCTGCTTTACGGGGCAAGTGGAGGCTTGCCCAATGAGATGCAGCCAGCAGGGGTTCTTAAACCTACTACTCTGCCCAGACTATTGTTGTAATTCCTGAGGTGAAGACTACCTGACTGTAAGGCGCAGAGGCAGCCCATTCTTTTAGTGCACAATGAAGGGTGTTCGTGACAGGAAACAGTTGGCTGAATTACTACATCGGCCAACATTAATAAAATGTCAATATAAATTTGCAATGGAGAATGAAACTCCAGGTTGTAAAACAAACTCAGGTGCCCAGGAACCGTAGGTAGTTTATCAGCTGGGGTTAACCCAGATTTCACTGTGTCGTCACTGATGTGCGATTGATTCACATGGAGGCTAGGACGTACCCGGGAATAAAGGCTTTTATTCACAACAAGTATAGAGCACACTGCTTCACAATACTATCCCAGACTAAGGTCTACTAGGAAGTAGCAGTGACCTTTATACTCCTGTAAGAAGGCGGAGCCAAACGGAGTGTACCACATAAACAATGCTAACAGGTGGAACACCCCAACTCTAACCCCAACAGTAACAAGAGTAACATATGTACAAGTACCCATAGTGGTAACCATCTATGGTTCACCACATTCACCACTCCTTTAAAAAACAAAGGCCGGTGGGGTAAGGAGACAATACGAACTGTCCATCTGTTCACAAGTTCAGCCGTATCGGAGGTCCGCACCGTCTCTGCGACCTCCACAGTACTGGCTCTAGTTTCGGTTCTGGTGACCGTGGTGACGACCCTCTCTCCGAGGTGGTGTCCACTGACTCCTCCAGTTCCTCACACGCCTGTGGACCTCGAGGTGGCGACAATCTCCTGGACTCAGGCAAGCTGTACACGGGAGTAAGAGGATTAAGTTGAGGTCCCGATGCTGCCCGCGCCGAGTCAGGAGGGGAGAGAATGGGCAAAGGAATCCTAACCAGGGGTGCAGGAGTGATGGGGGTTTTCCAGGAACCCTGCAGGTGCCAGATCTCTGCTAGAGACCGTGTCCTCTCGCCCGTCAGGATATGCCACATAGGCATATTGAGGGGTGGCGTGGAGGAGATGGACCTGTTCAACCAAAGGGTCGGACTTGCGGGCCCTAACATGCCGCCGCAGGAGGACAGGTCCTGAGTACGTCAACCAAGACGGCAGTGAGGTCCCAGAGGAAGACTTCCTCGGGAAGGTAAACATCGGCTCATGTGGGGTAGCGTTGGTTGCTGTACACAGGAGGGACTGGATTGAATGGAGCGCATCAGAAAGTACCTCTTGCCAACGGGAGACTGGAAGACCCCCTAGACCTTAATGCCAGTAAAACAGCCTTCCAGACTGTAGAGTTTTCTCTCTCGACCTGTCCGTTACCCCGGGGTTGTAACTCGTAGTCCTACTTGAGGCAATTCCCTTAGAGGGCAGGTATTGCCTCATGCCGTCGCTCATAAACGACGAACCCCTATCAATGTGGATGTAACTGGGGTAACAGAGGACATGTCAGAACAGGGGATGGCAAAAGGGAATCGGGAGTATTCGTCAACCACGTTGAGGAAATATACGTTCCGATCTGTCGAAGGAAGGGGCCCCTTGAAGTCGACACTCAGTCGTTCAAAAGGGCGAGCTGCCTTAATGAGGTGTGCCCTGTCAGGCCGGTAGAAGTGCGGCTTGCATTCAGCACATACCTGGCAGCTTCGGGTTATCGACCTGACATCCTCTATGGAATAGGGCAGATTCCGAGCCTTTACAAAATGGAAAAACCGAGTGATCCCCGGATGGCACAGATCATTGTGGAGGGCCTGTAACCGGTCCTCCTGCACACTGGCACATGTTCCACGCAACAGGGCATCTGAGGGCTCATTGAGCTTCCCCGGACGGTACATGATAACATAGTTGTAGGTGGAGAGTTTGATTCTCCACCTCAAGATTATATCATTCTTAATTTTTCCCTTTAACGTGTTGTTGAACATAACGGCCACGGACCTCTGGTCCGTGAGCAGGGGAAACCGTTTTCCAGCCAAATAATGGCAACAATGCCGTACGGCCTCCACAATGGCCTGAGCCACTTTTGCCACGGAGGAGTGCCGAATTTCAGGGCCTTGGAGGGTGCGGGAGAAAAAGGGGAGGCTACTGAGTGCAGCCTAACTTGCCTGGATGGTGCAGCTCCAGTAACACTCAAGAAGCTCGACACCATCCAGTACAAAGCAGCCCACTTGACTGGCACCGCATCCACAAACATCCACTCACTCCACCACTGACGTTCAGTCGCAGCAATGTGTACTATCTACAAGATGCACTGCAGTATTTCACCACAGATCCTTAGACAGCACCTGCCAAACCCACGAGCACTTCCATCTAGAAAGACAAGGGCAGCAGATACATTGGAATACCACAAGAGTTCGTGTCCCACTAACTTGATTGAGTTTTTTGAGGAAGTGACGAAGATGATTGATGAGGGTAGGGCAGTGGATTTTGTCCACATAGACTTCAGTAAGGCCTTTGACATGGTCCCTCATGGCAGACTGGTACAGAAAGTGAAGTCGCACAGGATCAGATGTGAGCTGGCAAGATGGATATAGAACTGATTCAGTCATAGAAGACAGAGTGTAGCAGTGGAAGGATGCGTTTCTGAATGGAGGGCTGTGACAAGTGGAGTTTCTCAGGGATCAGTGCTGGAACCTTTGCTGTTTGTAATATATATAAATGATTTGGAGGAAAACGTAACTGGCTTAATTCGTAAGCTTGTGGACGACACAAAGGTGGCGGATTTGCGGAGAGTGATGAGGACCGTGAGAGGATACAGCAGGATATAGACCAGTTGGAGACTTGGGCGGAGAGATGGCTGATAGAGTTTCATGCGAACAAATATGAGGTAATGCATTTTGGAAGGTCTGATAATGAGAGGAAATATACAGTAAATGGCAGAACCCTTAAGAGTATTGATAGGCAGAGGGATCTGGGTGTGCAGGTACACCCAGTGGCAACGCAGATGGAGAAGATAGTCAAGAAGGCATACAGTATGCTTGCCTTCATCGGCCGGGGCATTGAATTTAAAAATTGGCAAGTCATGTTGCAGCTTTATACAACCTCACTCAGGCCACACTTGGAATATAGTGTGCAATTCTGGTCGCAAAACTACCAGAAGGATGAGGAGGCTTTGGAGAGGGTACAGAAAAGATTTACCAGGATGTTGCTTGGTATGGAGGATATTAGGCGTAGGCAATTTAGCCCTTTGTGCCTGCTCCAACATTCATTATGATCATGGCTGATCATCCAGTTCAGTAACCTGCTCCCGGTCCCGCCCTACCCCCGCACCCCACTTTGTACCATTTTATCCCTTCAGCCTCAAGAGTTATATCGAACTCCTTCTTGAAAACATACAGGGTGGGATTCTCTGCCGCCCTCGACCCCAAGCTCCCCCGCAACACTCTCCCCCACAGCGCGTTTCTTACTGGCGGGAGATGGCCCACCGTTGGCCGGCAGTTGGATGCTCTGCACCCTCATGCCACCACTCACCCTCCCTCCCCTCCACCCACCCCCCCTCCCACCATTGGGAAACTCGCAGTGGGAGTGCGCCATCAACTGGAAGATCTCACCCACAATGTTTTGGCCTCAAATATTTTCTGTGGTCCAGAATCCCACAGATTGCCACTCAATCATCTCAGTTGTAAATGATTTACCCCATATCGGAAAGAGTGTGAAGCCTGGTTTTGGACTCCCCCACCATCGGAAACACTCTTCCTGCATCGACCCTGTCAACTCATGTTGTGTTCCACTATACCTGAGGAATCTCAGATTCAGGAACTTTGTAAACACATTTTGGAAAAGTTAAGTCAATCAAAACAGTTGACTTGCAATGAACAGACATGGTTTAATGTAATAGGGATCTACCTGGTTTGACTAACGCCAGTACACCTTTCGGGAACTATTAGAAGCTCCATCAATTTCTTCCAGTTTTACCAATTCAAAATCCAACAATGCCTGGTCTGTCTCATTTCCTGCCATTGCATCTGTGTACAAACCAGCAAACACCCTTTGTGTCTGGGAGAAAGGATTGCATGTTAACTATAAGACTTACCCGTGTGGTTGTAATGATATAAGAGCACCAATAATTCAAGATGGATTGGGTAAAAATGTTGTGGGTTCATTCGTTAAGACGAGGCACAGAGGAACATTTAAACACCAATACAAAGCTTGACAACACCAGAGCAGCCGAGTCAACTGCTGTGTGCTCAGTTGACCATCAAAAGTGAAACTGATTGCAGCATGACATCACGAGAGAGAAGTTTGTCATGCTATAATCCCTTAAATGCATGTTACAACATGAGTATTTCTGAATGATACGGAGATCCAAAAAGGTGCCACAGTGGCACAGTGGTTATCATTACTGCGCCACAGTACCAGGGACCAGTGCGTGTGTTCCATTCCCGGCTTGGGTCACTGTCTGTGTGGAGTCTGCACATTCTCCCCGTGTCTGCGTGGGTTACGCCCGAGTGATACAGTTTCCTCCCACACTTCGAAAGGCTCCAAAGATGTGTGTGATAAATTGATTGGCTATGCTAAATTGACCCTGAGTGTCCTGGCATGCGGATGTTGGGGGGATTAGCCAGGTCAATAAGTGGGATATTGGGGATAAGGCTCGGGTGGGATTGATGTCAGTGCAGACTTGATGGGCCGAATGGCTTCCTTCTGCTGATCGCCCCATTGAAGTGTATGAACTGAAGACAGTGGGTGTAACGTGTGCAGTAATTGTACCTTTGCTTGGTCGGGATATAATTCTTCAGTTTCAATGCTGTGGTCTCACATGTACTGGAAGGCACGATACGGTAAGCTTCTAATGCACCCATGGGTCTTATATTCTTCGGAGCAGTCAATGATGAGGAGGGGGGTGAAGAGAGAGGGAACACACCTCCCACTCTCTGCTCATTAAAGCCACTGGCAACCTGTCATCTTTGCTGGGCAGCCATATTTAAACTGTGTTCCCGACTCCGTTTCTCCCAAGGGTACAAGCAACACTCATCCCCACCCTGTCAAGCTGATGTCCACTCCCACCCTGCGCCTTGGTAAAATTCAGCCCACGCACTATTGAGGTTCCATGCTTCACATAACAACTCTCTCGCACTTTATCATTGAACTTTGACCACATTACCTTTGACCACATGATTTCATTACATCGAGGTATTAAAAAGTCAAATTGTAAATCAGCTTTGATTCTTTTATTTTCCCATCTGGACTTCTGAGAATCTGCTCGGCATCCAAAGCGTTCGATCAGAATATTGGCATTGGAAAATTCAGAAGCACCTGAATGTATATGTACCTTTATTAATATTCAAAATATATGCTTCTCTGTTCCCTGTCTGAATCCCTGAGACCCAATTGCCTGCTGCTGTGTTCAGTATCTCTGCGTATTAGCTCCTAGAAGAAAATCACCCACAAGTTCTTCCTCCAGCTATTTCCCACAGCTGCATCCCTCAAAACATCAAAAATGGTCCAAGTTTGTTCTGGCAGTAATGAATAATTGATGGAGTCCAAAATAACTGAACAGGAAACAATCCGCAGCCCCAACAAAGTCAATCAAATCAGTTGACTTGCATTGAACAGATATGGTTTAATGTAGTCGGGACCTACCTCGTTCGATTCAAGCAGGTCCACCACTCGGGAAATATTAGAAGCTCCATCAATTTCTCCCAGTTTCTCCAATTCAAAATCCAACAATGCATGGTCTGTCTCATTTCCTGTCATTGCATCCGTGTTCAAAGCAGCAAACACCCTTTGTGTCTGGGAGAAAGGATTGCATGTTAACTATAAGACTTACCCGTGTGGTTGTAATGATATAACAGCACCAATAATTCAAGATGGATTGGGTAAAAATGTTGTGGGTTCATTCGTTAAGACGAGGCACATAGGAACAATTATACAGCAATACAAAGCTTGACAACACCAGAGCAGCCGAGTCAACATGCTGTGTGCTCAGTTGAACATCAAAAGTGAAACTGATTGCAGCATGACATCACTGGAGAGAAGCTTGTCATGCTATAATCCCTTAAATGCATGTTACAACATGACTATTTCTGCAAGATACGGAAATCCAAAAAGGTGCCACAGTGGCACAGTGGTTATCATTGCTGCCCCACAGCGCCAGGGACCTGTGCGTGTGTTCCATTCCCGGCTTGGGTCACTGTCTGTGTGGAGTCTGCACATTCTCCCCGTGTCTGCGTGGGTTACCCCCGAGTGATACAGTTTCCTCCCACACTTCGAAAGGCTCCAAAGATGTGTGTGATAAATTGATTGGCCATGCTCAATTGACCCTGAGTATCCTGGTATGCGAATGTTGGGGGGATTAGCCAGGTCAATAAGTGGGATTTTGGGGATAAGCCGAGGGTGGGATTGATGTCAGTGCAGACTTGATGGGCCGAATGGCTTCCTTCTGCTGATAGCCCCATTGAAGTGTGTGAACTGAAGACAGTCGGTGTACAGTGTGCAGTAATTGTACCTTTGCTTGGTCGGGATATAATTCTTCAGTTTCAATGCTGTGGTCTCACATGTATTGGAAGGCACGATACGGTAAGCTTCAAATGCACCCATGGGTCTTATATTCATCGGAGCAGTCAATGATGAGGAGGGGGGTGGAGAGAGAGGGAACACACCTCCCACTCTCTGCTCATTAAAGCCACTGGCAACCTGTCATCTTTGCCGGGCAGCCTTATTTAAACTAAGTGTGTTTCCGACTCCTTTTCTCCCAAGGGGACAAGCAATACTCATCCCCACCCTGTCAAGCTGTTGTCCACTCCCACCACACGCCTTGGTAAAATTCAGCCCACGCACTATTGGGGTTCCATGCTTCACAAAACAACTCTCTTGCCCTTTATCATTGAACTTTGACCACAATACCTTTGACCACATGATTTCATTACAGCGAGGTATTAAAAAGACAAATTGCCAATCAGCTTTGATTATTTTATTTCCCCATCTGGACTTCTGAGAATCTGCTTGGCATCCAAAGCGTTCGATTAGAACATTGGCATTGGAAAATTCAGAACAACCTGAATGTATCTGTACCTTTATTAATATTCAAAATATAGGTTTCTCTGTTCCCTGTCTGAATCCCTGAGACCCAATTGCCTGCTGCTGTGCTCAGTATCTCTGCCTATTAGCTGCTAGAGGAACAGCACCCACAAGTTCTTCCTCTTGCTATTTCCCACAGCTCCATCCCTCAAAACATCAAAAATGGTCCAAGTTTGTTATGGCATTAATGAATAATTGATGGAGTCGAATAGAACTGAACAGGAAACAATCCGCAGCCCCAACAAAGTCAATCAAATCAGTTGACTTGCATTGAACAGACATGGTTTAATGTAGTCGGGACCTACCTCGTTCGATTCAAGCAGGTCCACCACTCGGGAAATATTAGAAGCTCCATCAATTTCTTCCAGTTTCTCCAATTCGAAATCCAACAATGCCTGGTCTGTCTCATTTCCTGTCATTGCATCCATGTACAAAGCAGCAAACACCCTTTGTGTCTGGGAGAAAGGATTGTATGTTAATGATGAGACTTACCCGTGTGGTTGTAATGATATAAAATCACCAATCATTCAAGATGGATTGGGTAAAAATGTTGTGGGTTCATTTGTTAAGAAGAGGCACATGGGAACATTTATCCAGTAATACAAAGCTTGACAACACCAGAGCAGCCGAGTCAACTGCTGTGTGTTCAGTTGAACATCAAAAGTGAAACTGATTGCAGCATGACATCACTGGAGAGAAGTTGGTCATTGTGGTGGACCTCAGTTGTGCCTTTGTCCTATTTGGACCACCGTTGTGTGTGTCTGTCATACCTGGACACATCCCCTTCCGGTTTGGTTCCTCTCCTCGGCACCTAATATAAAGGTGGCTGTCTCCTCCCTCTTGTTCAGTCGAGGTCGGTTATTTGTTGGGATCTGCTCCTGATTCTGTTGTGAATAAAAGCCTACACTTGTATTGGCACACCGGTAGTCTTTCGCCTTATTGATAGCGCATCAATTTTATTCACAACAGTTGACCAGCAAGGAGCAGTTTCTAAAACCGCAGTTCTACCGGCCAGGTAGGGCGCACCTTGTAAAGGCCACTCGCGCGTTTGAGCGCCTTAGCATTGATTTTAAAGGCCCCCTCCCCTCCTCTAACCACAATGTTTATTTCCTGAATATCATTGATGAATACTCATGTTTCCCTTTTGCCTTCCCCTGCTCGGACATGACCACGGCTACAGTGATTCGGACCCTGAACACGCTCTTCACCCTCTTCGGCTGCCCAGCCTATGTTCATAGCGATTGTGGGTCCTCTTTTATGAGTGACGAGCTGGGGCAGTACGTGCTCGCCAAAGGCGTTGCCTCCAGCCGCACCACTAGCTATAACCCCAGGGGCAATGGTCAAGTAGAGCAGGTGAACACGACTGTCTGGAAGGCCGTTCTATTAGCGCTACGGTCTAGGGGCCTTCCAGTCAGCCGTTGGCAAGGTGTCCTTCCGGACGCATTACATTCCATTAGGTCACTCTTGTAAACAGCGACCAGTACGACCCCTCACGAGCGGATGTTTTCGTTTCCCCGGAAGTCCTCCTCGGGTACTTCGCTCCCGGATTGGCTGATGTCCCCGGGGCCCGTCCTGCTTCGGAAGCATGTCCAGACCCATAAGGCAGATCCTTTGGTTGAGGAGGTCCAATTGCTCCACGCTAATCCTCAATACGCTTATGTAGCGTACCCTGATGGACGGGAGGACACGATTTCTGTCCGTGACTTGGCACCCGCGGGTGCCCCTGAGGTCACCACGTCCTTTCGCCCCACAGTCCCTGGTGCTGTCCACTCGGACATTGCTACACCTCTTCCTCCCTCAGTCCCTGTCTCCAATGTAGTGCGCCCAGAGCCTGTTGCGGCTCCCCAGCTCCGGTTCCCACTGTTCCCCATACGCCACCAGGGCCACTGCTCACTCCTCTCGCCCCTAGAACCATAGAACCATAGAAAATTACAGCTCAGCAACAGGCCTTGTGGCCCTTCTTGTCTGTGCCGAACCATTTTATGCCTAGTCCCACTGACCTGCACTTGGACCATATCCCTCCACACCCCTCTCATCCATGAACCCGTCCAAGTTTTTCTTAAATGTTAAAAGTGACCCCGCATTTACCACTTTATCCGGCAGCTCATTCCACACTCCCACCACTCTCTGCGTGAAGAAGCCCCCCCTAATATTCCCTTTAAACTTTTCTCCTTTCACCCTTAACCCATGCCCTCTGGTTTTTTTCTCCCCTAGCCTCAGCGGAAAAAGCCTGCTAGCATTCACTCTGTCTACACCCATCAAAATCTTATACACCACTATCAAATCTCCCCTCAATCTTCTACGCTCCAGGGAATAAAGTCCCAACCTATTCAATCTCTCTCTGTAACTCAGCTTCTCAAGTCCCGGCAACATCCTTGTGAACCTTCTCTGCACTCTTTCAATCTTATTTACATCCTTCCTGTAACTAGGTGGCCAAAACTGTACACAATACTCCAAATTCGGCCTCACCAATGCCTTATATAACATTACCATAACACTCCAACTTTTATACTCGATACTCCGATTTATAAAGGCCAATGTACCAAAGGCACTCTTTACGACCCTATCCACCTGTGACGTCACTTTTAGGGAATTCTGTACCTGTATTCCCAGATCCCTTTGTTCAACTGCACTCTTCAGAGTCCTACCATTTACCCTGTACGTTCTACTTTGATTTGTCCTTCCAAAGTGCAATATCTCACACTTGTCTGCGTTAAATTCCATTTGCCATTTTTCAGCCCATTTTTCTAGTTGGTCCAAATCCCTCTGCAAGCTTTGAAAACCTTCCTCACTGTCCACTACACCTCCAATCTTTGTATCATCAGCAAACTTGCTGATCCAATTTACCACATTATGATCCAGATCACTGATATAGATGACAAACAACAATGGACCCAACACCGATCCCTGCGGCACACCACTAGTCACAGGCCTCCACTCAGAGAAGCAATCCTCCACAACCACTCTCTGGCTTCTTCCATTGAGCCAATGTCTTATCCAATTTACTACCGCCCCATGTATACCTAGCGACTGAACCTTCCTAACTAACCTTCCATGAGGGACCTTGTCAAAGGCTTTGCTGAAATCCAGGTAGACAACATCCACCGCCTTCCCTTCATCCACTTTCCTGGTAACCTCCTCGAAAAACTCTAATAGATTGGTCAAACATGACCGACCACGCACAAAGCCATGTTGGCTCTCCCTAATAAGTCCCTGTCTATCCAAATATTTGTAGATCCTATCCCTTATCACACCTTCCAATAACTTGCCCACCACCGACATCAAACTTACTGGCCGATAATTTCCCGGATTTCTTTTGGAATCTTTTTTAAACAACGGAACAACATGAGCCATCCTCCAATCATCCGGCATCTCCCCCGTGAATACTGACATTTTAAATATGTCTGCCAGGGCCCCTGCAAGTTCAACACTAGCTTCCCTCAAGGTCCGTGGGAATACCCTGTCCGGTCCTGGGGACTTATCCACTCTGATTTGCCTCAAGGCAGCGAGCACCTCCTCCCCTTTAATCTGTAAAGGTTCCATGGCCTCCCTACCAGATAGGTTGACAGCCCCTGTGTACAGCTCGCTTGAGTCGCCGGAGCCGTCGCCACGCAGTACCCGACGACTGGACGGGACAACGGATCGGTCCGCTTCACACCATCTGGCGTCTTCTCTCGACACTCACTGTACGGAGCCTGGGCCAACATCGCTCCCTGCTCGGACGACGCTGCGACCTGCACTGCGACGATCGCAACGGTGGATCAAACCACCGGTTCGTCTGAACTTATAATATTGTTTCCGCTTCACCCCCGTGTTGTTTTTTTAAAAGGAAGGGGTGAATGTGGTGGACCTCAGTTGTGCCTTTGTCCTATTTGGACCACCGTTGTGTGTGTTTGTCATACCTGGACACATCCCCTGCCTGTTTGGTTCCTCCCCTCGGCACCTAATATAAAGGTGGCTGTCTCCTCCCCCTTGTTCAGTCCAGGTCGGTTATTTGTTGGGATCAGCTTCTGATTCTCTTGTGAATAAAAGCCTACACTTGTATTGGCACACCGGTAGACTTTCGCCTTATTGACAGCGCATCAGTCATGCTATAATCCCTTAATGGCACGTTACAACATGACTATTTCAGCAAGATACGGAAATCCAAACAGGTGCCACAGTGGCACAGTGGTTATCATTACTCCCCCACAGTGCCAGGGACCTGTGTTCGATTCCCGGCTTGGGTCACTGTCTGTGTGGAGTCTACACATTCTCCCCGTGTCTGCGTGGGTTACCCGCGAGTGATACAGTTTCCTCCCACAATTCGAAAGGCTCCAAAGATGTGTGTGATAAAATGATTGGCCATGCTAAATTGACCCTGAGTGCCCCGGAATGCGGATGTTGTGGGGGTGAGCCGGGTCAATAAGTTGGATAATGGGGATTGGGCTGGGGTGGGATTGATGTCAGTGCAGACTTGATGGGCCGAATGGCTTCCTTCTGCTGATAGCTCCATTGAAGTGTATGAACTGAAGACAGTGGTGTACCGTGTGCAGTAATTGTACTTTGCTTGGTCGGAATATAATTCTTCAGTTTCAATGCTGTGGTCTCACATGTATTGGAAGGCACGATACGGTAAGCTTCAAATGCACCCATGGTTCTTACATTCATAGGAGCAGTCAATGATGAGGAGGCGGGTGGAGAGGGAGGGAACACACCTCCCACTCTCTGCTCATTAAAGCCACTGGCAACCTGTCATCTATGCCGGGCAGCCTTATTTAAACGAAGTGTGTTTCCGACTCCTTTTCTCCCAAGGGTACAAGCAATTCTCATCCCCACCCTGTCAAGCTGATGTCCACTCCCACCCCGTGCCTTGGTAAAATTCAGCCCACGCACTATTGAGGTTCCATGCTTCACAAAACTACTCTCTTGCCCCTTATCATTGAACTTTGACCACAATACCTTTGACCACATGATTTCATTACATCGAGGTATTAAAAAGTCAAATTGCAAATCAGCTTTGATTATTTTATTTCCCCATCTGGATTATGAGAATCTGCTTGGCATCCAAAGCGTTCGATTAGAACATTGGCTTTGGAAAATTCAGAACAACCTGAATGTATATGTACCTTTATTAATATTCAAAATATAGGTTTCTCTGTTCCCTGTCTGAATCGCTGTGACCCAATTGCCTGCTGCTGTGCTCAGTATCTCTGCCTATTAGCTCCTAGAGGAACAGCACCCACAAGTTCTTCCTCTTGCTATTTCCCACAGCTCCATCCCTCAAAACATCAAAAATGGTCCAAGTTTGTTCTGGCAGTAATGAATAATTGATGGAGTCGAATAGAACTGAACAGGAAACAATCCGCAGCCCCAACAAAGTCAATCAAATCAGTTGACTTGCATTGAACAGACATGGTTTAATGTAGTAGGGACCTACCTCGTTCGATTCAAGCAGGTCCACCACTCGGGAAATATTAGAAGCTCCATCAATTTCTTCCAGTTTCTCCAATTCAAAATCCAACAATGCCTGGTCTGTCTCATTTCCCGGTTCAGATGTCATTGCATTCGTGTCCAAACCAGCAAACTCCCTTTGTGTCTGGGAGAAAGGAGTGCATGTTAACTATGAGACTTACCCGTCTGGTTGTGATGATATAAAAGCACCAATCACTCAAGTGGGATTGGATAAAAATGTGGTGGGTTCATGCATAATGACTACGCACATAGGGACATTTATACAGCAATATAAAGCTTGACAACACCAGAGCAACCGAGTCAACTGCTGTGTGCTCAGTTGAACATCAAAAGTGAAACTGATTGCAGCATGACATCATTGGAGAGAGGTTTGTCATGCTATAATCCCTTAAAGGCACGTTACAACATGACTATTTCTACAAGATATGGAATGTCAAGAAGGTGGCACAGTGGCACAGTGGTTATCATTACTGCCCCCACAGTGCCAGGGACCTGTGTTCGATTCCCGGGTTGGGTCACCCTCTGTGTGGTGTCTGCACGTTCTCCCTGTGTCTGCGTGGCTTTCCCCCGGGTGCGCGACTTTTTTCCCACACTTCGAAAGACTCCAAAGTTGCGTGTGATAGGTTGACTGGCCATGCTAAATTGACCATTAGTGCAATGGTATGTGGAGGTTGGGGGGATTAGTGGGGTCAATCAGTGGGGTGATGGCAATAGTTTAGCATTCTTGTCAGTGCAAACTTCATGGTCCGAATGGCTTCCTTCTGCTGATAGCCCCATTGTAGTGTATGAACTGAAGACAGTTGTTGTACAGTGTGCAGTAAGTGTACCTTTGCTTGGTAGGGGTATGATTCTTCAGTTTCAATGCTGTGGTCTCGCATGCATTGTAAGACACGATACGGTAAGCCTGAGTTGCACCCATAATTCCTATATTCATCGGAGCAGTCAATGATGAGGAGGGGGGTGGAGAGGGAAGGAACAACCTCCCACTCTCTGCTCATTAAAGCCACTGGCAACCTGAAATCATTGCTGGGCAGCGTTTCTTTAACTCAGTGGGTTTCGAATTACTTTTTTCCCAAGGGGGCAAGCAATATTCATCCCCACCCCGTCCAGCTGACGTTTGGGTGGAAGGTCAAAAAATAGGTGACAGAGGTGGGTTTTGATGGGCATCTTAAAGGAGAAAAGAGAGGTAGACAACCAGCAAGGTTTGGGGAGAGAATTCCAGGATGCCGGGCCTAGGCAACTGAAGACACGGCCATCAAGATTTGATCAAATAAAGTTGGGAATGTGCAACAGTCCAGAATTGGATGTGGCATCCATCTGGGAGGGTTATGGAGCAGGAGGAGATTACAGAGATAGGGAGGGACCAGACTCTGAAGGCATTTGAAAGCAAAGGTGAGGTTTTAATATTGAGACATTACTTCAGCAGGAGCCAAAGCAGATTGGGAAGTAGATCAGCGAGCACTGGGCTGATGGTTGAACGCAACATGGTACAAGTTAGGATAGAGGCAGAAGCGATTTGGACAACAGCCATTATACGGAAGGTATAATGAACATGGCTGACCAGGAGAGTATTTGAACAGCGGAGACTTGAGGCAGCAAAGGTATGAACGAGGGTTTCAGCAGCAGATGAAATGAGGCAGGGGTGGAGTCAGGCCAGGTGGAAAGAGGCAGTCTCAATAAGAGCGGATATGTGCTCAAAACCTCGATTAAGGATACGAGTAGTCTGCTTCAGCCTCAGCCGACTACGAGGGAGGGGATGGAGTTAGTAGCTGGAGAACAGAGTCTTTAAACTGCCGGACTGAGGACAATGGCTGGGACTTTCCAGCCTCTCTGTGGCAGGACCCACCATGGGATGAATGTGGCAAGACTGGAAGATCCTGATGATGGGCGGGGCCGGAAAATCATGGCCAATGGCTTTGATCTTCCCAATATTTAATTGGAGGGAAATGCCATCATTTGTGCCTTACAAATTTCAATCAAAGAAATGGCCGACAACTGGCACATCATTGGTTGGTGGTAAATATCTAAATCACCGTGGGAGGACATTTTGTTTTTCGATGGTGGCGCTTACTGAACAACATTAACAGGTTGAGGTGGTCATAGTTCAGATTGAAATGTTCAAAACAATATCATGCTCCTTCAGTACTTTGCTAAAGTATCAGTCTAGATTCCTACCAGATTAGCGTAACTCTTCCCATAGGCCAGCTTCCATGTTTCTCATTGCTCATCAATGATTGGCTTCGTCGCGGCCATGGAGATAACAGTCAGGATGTGCACCACAAAGAGAAAATATGCCATGGTGAAAGGTTGAGCC
Source organism: Mustelus asterias (assembly GCF_964213995.1). Lineage (NCBI taxonomy): Eukaryota > Metazoa > Chordata > Chondrichthyes > Carcharhiniformes > Triakidae > Mustelus > Mustelus asterias. The sequence goes on along the minus strand of NC_135826.1, from coordinate 11,156,666 downwards.
CATCAAACCTGTCGCAGGGCTGGTTTGCTTTGTGAGAAGCTGTGGGCAATAAAATCAGAAGCACATTGAGAGGTAAGTGTCTAAACTCACAGTCCTTCCCTCATTATTAAGAGCCCCTGCTTTTTCTTATTGGTACCTTTGGGACTTCAATTCTAATAATAAAGCTAATTCAAATTCAGTCCAATCATGGTCCCCATGTGAGGGGCAAACCAGATCCAAGCTGACAAGACAAGACATTGCATCCCAGCTTGGGCTCCACCAAACAAGATCCAAGCTGACAGGATGAGGCATTGCACCCCCTCCTGGGCTTGATCTGACGCTTCATCTGAGCCAAAAGGCAAGATGGCTTTGTGAAATTGCATCAAGTAAAGACTTGGTTTCACCTCATTGGCTACCCTGATCGCTGACTCTATCGAGCTTCGGCAAACCACTGCCACAGTTGTCAGCACAGCCCCAGCAATGGGCTAGCCACGTCCCCTGCCTGATCAGAGTCCCTCTTAACAATCTATATTCTTGATATGATCTTGTCATTGTTATCTCTGGAATTCAACTCTTTTACCAGCACATGACTGCAACCAACCTCAAGGCTTTATGTATTTGAGACAGTTTCCCACAGGGGAAGGTCCCAATCCCTACAAGGAGGAGCTGAATACCTATGCATTGCATCTCTCCTTAACCATGGGGACAAGGGCAGGTGAATTAGATAGCCCCGACTGTCGACATTTTCTGAAGGGAATCACAGAAGGTAGAGGAGCTGAGGTCATCCCCTTCAGCCAGCGGGTGGTGAATCTATGGAATTCATTGCCACAGAAAGCTGTGGAGGCCAGGTCATTGAGTATATTTAAGAGACGGCTAGGTTCTTGATTGGTCAAGGGATCAAAGGTTGTGGGGAAAAGGTGGGAGAATGGTGTTGAGAAACATATCAGCCATGATTGAATGGCGGAGCAGGCTTGACGGGCTAAATGATCTAATTCTGCTCCTACACCTTATGGTCTTATTTAGCTTTTAATTGCTTCAATCAACAACTGTCAAGAAAAAGCCCCAATTCATTCAGATGAAGAGCGAATAAGCCTGTGAAATTTACAATGCTTCTTCCCATTATGCACATGAAAATGATCAAGTCCCACATTCCCAAACATGTCCTCACCTTGGATCACAGTTACAGGGAGTGTAAAGTTCCCAGGCTGGTGTAGAATCTGAAGATAGACTTGGGGTGGAGCAGAACTGCCTTTAGCTTCAGATTTGACTTACTCAAAGTTCCCAGTCAGGAAATACATTGATCCCAAAAACCCACGATTACCACTACATTTGCCATGACAATAAAGTTTTAAAGTTTATTTATTTACCAGTGTCACAAGTGGGCTTACATTTACACTGCAATGGAGTTACTGCCAATCAGTCACATTCGTTAGAATAAAAGTTAAATTTTACTCACCTCTCAAGGATACCTCCGGTTCTTAAACGACACAAACAATCTGAGACCAGGTTGTGTTGTACTGGAGTTTGATTTGAGGTTTATATACCCTCAGAAGAAGCAAGATGAACTTATTGCCTCACAAATTCCATCAATTAGTGCACGGGGCCTGAAGCATTCTCTTTGTTCAGTTTGATTGAAAATAATTTGCCACCTGCATGCTCCAACCACCAATCATCCAAACTACTCACAAATACTTCACGTGATCTTAATAACATGGTCTCAAAAGATAATTAGATGATGTAAATCTTATTTTCATGATGCATGTTGCTGGTTCCTTGGGGAGAACCCCAATTTGCGATTGAGGATTCTTGCCTTTGCGTTTCTTCATGGTGCCTACATGCCTCCGGAATACATCCTTGGCAATTATCCAATGTCCTCTCCCTTTGACAGTGAGATTTTCCAGCTGACTCGTGCGTACAGATTCTATGATCACTGGAGGCCTGATAATGCAATCACAGGCATTCGGGGCATCTCTAGCAGCATGGCGGTACAGTGGTTAGCACTGCTGCCTCGCAGCGCCAGGGACACGGGTTCAATTCCCGGCTTGGGTCACTGTCTGTGTGGAGTCTGCATGTTCTCTCCGTGTCTGCATGGGCTTCCTCCGGGTACTCCGGTTTCCTTCCACAGTATGAAAGACGTGCTGGTGAGGTACATCAGCCATGCTAAATTCTCCCTCTGTGTTCCCGAACACGTGCCGGAGTGTGGTGACCAGGGGATTTTCACAGTAACTTCAATGTAAGCCTACTTGTGACAGTAATAAATAAACTTAATCTCTGCACCAGGGCTGCAATATCAGCTGTGTGTGTGCGTGTATGTGTGGGTGTCATTTCATTTCTCGCGATCGGCATTTTCTTTTAAAACTTCTTTCTCATTTTGCAAAATAAAACCTGCACCAAAGCCATTTGCAATGTCATGAGAACAAGGACAATTCTCAGCTCAGATCTGTGTACATTCCAGGGACTCTCCGAGGTCTGAAATTGTCTGTGCATTGGTATCTGGAGACAGGACAATCTGCAGTCAGGACAAATTGGAGTGCTGCACTCTTCGAGCTGCTGCCTATCTGTTGAATTGTTAAACTGAGATCCCTTCTGTCATTGCAAATGAGGATTAAAAAAGTCCATGGGTCTATCTTGTAAACACAGTAAGAAGTCTCACAACCCCAGGTTAAAGTCCAACAGGTTTATTTGGTAACACAAGCCACAAACCTTCAGAGCACTGCCCCTTCATCAGGTGAGTGGGGGTTTCATTCACAAACAGGACATATATAGACACAAACTCAATTTACAAGATAATGGTTGGAACGCCAGTCTTTACAGGTCGTCAAGTCTTAAAGGTACAGACAATGTGAGTGGAGAGAGGGTTAACCCTCTATCCACTCACATTGTCTGTACCTTTAAGAAACTTCTTCACTGTCCACTATGCCACCAATCTTGGTGTCATCTGCAAACTTACAAACCAGGCCTACTAAATTCTCATCCAAATCATTAATATAAATGACAAATAACAGCGGAACCAGCACCAATCCCTGAGGCACACTGCAGGTCACAGGCCTCCAGTTTGAAAAACAACCCTCTACAACCCTCCTCCGTCTTCTGTCATCAAACCAATTTTGTATCCATTTGGCTACCTCATCCTGGATCCCAAGAGATTTAACCTCATGCAACAACCTACCATGTGGTACCTTGTCAAAGGCCTTGCTAAAGTCCATGTAGACAACATCAACAGCACTGCCCTCATCTACCTTCTTGGTTACGCCTTCAAAAAACTCAATCAAATTTGTGAGACATGATTTTCCACTCACAAACCCATGCTGACTGGCCCTAATGATCCTGTCTCTCAGAATACCTCGATCACTCGCATTGTTCCTGAGCTCAATTAGATCCTTATTCTTTCTTCCTCTCTCTTGGACATTGTGCACACAGTCAGAAAGAATTCAATTGATTCAAGTCAAATTCTAAATGTAGAGGGAGCTGTTCCTGTATCATTCAATCTGATTGTCGATGAATGTGCGGCGAAGCGTAAAAGTGAAGTGGGGCGAGAGTCATTGCACTGACCCCCCTGCCATCCGGTGCCAGTTCTATAATCCGCCCCCAGTTACATCAATTGGCATTGAATCTATGCCAGTAATTTCCTCACTTTTCTGATGGTGTTGACTTCACATGATGAAATAGGCACACAGAAGAATCAGTCTTGGAGACAATGGTACAGAAATTCCATCGGTATAGATAAGACCAGGAGTTCAACTTGGACAGAGCTTTTTTCTCTGAGGCTGTTAGTTGGATGATAAGCTATTCAACCCTACAAGATGATATTCACTGTTCAACAAGCCAGTGGCCTGCATCATGTGACTTTATCTCTCCATTATATATTCAACAAAGGATGTTTATCAAACGTTTGGGAATTGGCTTTGTGTTCCAGGCTGATAATGTCTTGGCCATTTTGGGTTAAAAGGAATGTTTGAGAGGCCATTGTCTTAGAAGACATTCCAAAACTGCATGCAGTATTCCTGATGTGGTCTCACCAAGCCCCATACAACTGGAACAAGATTTTTTCATTCTTGCCCTTCAATCCAAGGAATGTTTGAGAGGCCATTGTCTTAGAAGACATTCCAAAACTGCATGCAGTATTCCTGATGTGGTCTCACCAAGCCCCATACAACTGGAACAAGATTTTTTCATTCTTGCCCTTCAATCCCCTTGCAATAAAGCCCAACATGCCATTTCCCATCCTCATTGCTTGCTGCACCCATACACTAACTTTCTGTGTTCCTTGTACAAGCACACCCAAATCTCTTTCAACATTTTGATTGACTTTGATTCGATTTATTATTGTCACATGTATTAGTATACAGTGAAAAGTTTTGTTTTTTATGCGCTGTACAGACAAAGCATACCGTAAATAGGGAAGGAGAGGAGAGAGGGCAGAATGTAGTGTTACAGTCATAGCTAGGGTGTAGAGAAAGATCTGCTTAATATGAGGTAGGTCCATTCATTTATATTGGCTGCTTTTCCGAGGCAGCGGGAAGTATAGAAAGTGTCAATGGATGGGAGGTTGGTTTGAGTGATGGACTGGGCTTCATTCATGATCCTTTCTTAATTTCTTGCAGTCTTGAACAGAGCGGTCATACCAAACTGTGATACAGCTGGAAGGAAATCTTTCTATGGTGCATCTCGAGTTGGTGAGAGTTGTAGTGTTCATGCCAAATTTCTTTCGTCACCTGAGAAAGTAGCGGCATTGGTGGACTTTCTTAACTGTAGTGTCAGCATGGAGGGATCATAACAGGTTATTGGTGATCTGGACACCTAAAAACCTGAAGCTCTCAACCATTGCTACTTCATCCCCATTGATGTAGACAGGGGCCTGTCAAAAAATCATAGAATCATAGAAACCCTACAGTGCAGAAAGAGGCCATTTGGCCAATCGTGTCTGCACCGATCACAATCCCACCCAGGCCCTACCTCCCTATCCCGACATATTTACCCGCTAACCCCTCTCACCTATGCATCTCAGGACTCTAAGGGGCAATTTTTAGCCCGGCCAATCAACCTAACCCGCCCATCTTTGGACTGTGGGAGGAAACCGGAGCACCTGGAGGAAACCCACGCAGACACGAAGAGAATGTGCAAACTCCACACAGACAGTGACCCAAGCCAGGAATCGAACCCAGATCCTTGGAGCTGTGAAGCAGCAGTGCTAACCACTGTGCTACTGTGCCGCCCCTGCGCGGTGCATCTTGAAATCAATGACTATTTCCTTTGTTTTGGTGACATTGAGGGAGAGATTATTATCATCGCACCAGTTCACCAGATTCTCTATCTCACTTACTATCAACACTGACAAGTTTCTCATCAATTGAAAAATACTTTGTTTTTTTATTCCTACAACCAAAGTGAATAACTTCACACTTGCCTACATTATAATCCCTCAACCATCTTGTGCCCACTCACCTGACCTGTCCATATCTCTTTGCATCCTTTCTGTGTCTTCCCCGCAGCTTACCTTCCCACCCAGCTTTGTGTCATCCGCAAACTTAGAGACATTACTGTCTGTAACATGAACTCAGTCATGAATATAGATTGTAAATAGCGGAGGCCCAGCACTGATCCATGCAGCACTCCACCATTCAATGCTTGCCAACCAGCCCTATTCATGTCGACTCTCTGTTTTCTATCCATTTATTAGTCCTCTTGATCTTACCTCCCAATCTTTATTCACCTCCCTCACTGTTTCTGAAACCCTCCTCAAACTTATCCTTTCAGATCATGCCTTGAGTTACCATCCTGTAATAAGTCCTCAAAGGCAGAAATCCCTTCACCAAAATTCCTTTATTTACAAGTCTGACAGCAGCATACAGAGTGTTTTCAGTTAGCAGTCTCCACTCGGAATCCCAGAGGAACTGCCACTCCTGGTTAAGTACAAAGCAAGAGGCTCCCTGATTTGTCCATCAATTTGGCCCTGAATCAGGTCGTTCATATTCTAACAGGCCAACCTCAATTGTCTGATTAAAGTCATTACACATCCTTAAGATTCCCCTGCTGCAACTCAGTGTCCCTTTCCCAGCTCGAACAAAGGTTCATTCAGACTCAAAACGTTAGCTCTATTCTCTCTCCACAGACGCTGTCAGACCTGCGAAGATTGACCAGCATTTTCTGGAATGCCCCATGGTTCGAGTTGCCCTGCTTGGCTGCCGATAGAATTACACCTTTGCTCCATGATGTATGATATGTGTGCAACATTAGATTGAGTACTCACCTGATGAAGGAGCAGCACACCGAAAGCTCGTGATTCCAAATAAACCTTTTGGACTTTAACCTGGTGTTGTGAGTCTTCTTACTGTGCCCACCCCAATCCAACACCAGCCTCTCCACATCACATTAGACTGAGACCATGGAATGCCATTGAGCACATCACAGAGCAGCTTGCACTCTGGGATTAGAGCAACTCTTGGTCAAGAGCTTCAAGTTTTTAGTGTCCAGATCACCAACAATCTGTCCTGGTCCTCCCATGTCGACACTTTAGTTAAGAAATCCCACCAACGCCTCGACTTTCTCACAAGACTAAGGAAATTTGGCATGTCAGCTACGACTATCACCAACTTTTACAGGTGCACCATAGAAAGCATTCATTCTGGTTGTATCACAGTTTGGTATGGCTCCTGCTCTTCCCAAGACTGCAAGGAGCTACAAGGAGCATCGTGAATGTAGCCCAATCCATCACGAAAACCAGCCTCCCATCCATTGATTCTGTCTACGCTTCCTTTTGCCTCAGCAAAGCAGCCAGCATAATCAAGGACCCCACACACCCCGGACATTCTCTCTTCCACCTTCTTGGTTCAGGGAAAAAGTTACAAAAGTCTGAGGTCACGTACCAACCAACTCAAGAACAGCTTCTTCCCTGCTGCTGTCAGACTTTTGAATGGACTTACCTTGCATTAAGTTGCTCTTTCTCCACACCCTAGGTATGACTGTAACACTACATTCTGCTCTCACTCGTTTCCTTCTCTATGAACGGTATGTTTTGCCTGTATAGTGCACAAAAAACAATACTTTTCACTGTGTGTTAATACATGTGACAATAATAAATCAAATCAAATCAAGTGCCCAAGGAAAGAGGTGCCAACCGATCAGACAATGTAGTTGCCAAGAGCTCCCAGCCCAAAGGAAGAGTGAGCAGTAAAATTCAAGGTGATAACTTTGGCACCTTGGTTAAGCCAACCATCAACATATGGACCCAAGGAAAGAGTCAGCTGTCAATCCTCATCTCCATCACTGTCTGGAAAAGAGTATCAGGATCACTGGGGGATACGGAGTAGTCTTCATTTCTAACTATCCAGAGGCTTAGTGAGAAACTCCAGGCTGAAATCTGAGCGCATGCGAGAGAAACTATTAGTGCCAGTTCATTCAGAGGCTGTTAAACTGTGATTTTGATCTGATGAAGGTGATGATGATAATGGATTCACCTGTCACTCCAACGAGTGTGTGCTCAGTAAGGAGACCTATTGATCACTGATGAGGTTGGTGTCATCTCATATTTGATATTAAACCATATCTTGATTGACAGATCTGATGGCTAGTGTTCCAGATGAAGCCACTATTGGAGGGGTAGGTGAAGGCACTGGCTTTGCATTCTGCTCACTTGTCCTGCAGGGACCTAACTCTGCTCTCCACAAATGTTGAGATTGCTTGATGACAGAGACTCCTCCAGTTGGGTCTGTCACTGGTTAATTTGCAATAGGAGCAGGGTTACATAGAAACAGAGATAGAAAATTGCTGAATCTTTCCATGAGAACCGTCATATATTTCATTTCAAATCAAACACTTTGCTGCTTTCTCGTTGCCTCAAACAAGTGCCTTTCATTCCACCATCAGAAAAGAGAGGACAGCTCAAATTTCACCCAAGTGCAAGATCATCGTATTCAATACAGCTTCATCCTTTGGCCATCACACTGAGAGTATCATGAGTTCATCAAACTGCTCCTCAGCAGTGGCAGCACGGAGAGGCATAGATCACGTTTAAAATAGTTACTGTTCAGCCAGTAGAGGAAGTTTTAAAGAGAAATTGCAACCAGCATTCCAACCATTATCTTGCAGTTGAGTCTGTGTCTATATAAGCCCTGTTTGTGAACCCAACTCTCCATTCACCTGAGGAAGGAACAGCGCTCCGAAAGCTCATGATTCCAAATAAACCTATTGGACTTTAACCTGGTGTTGTGAGCCTTCTTACTGTGTCCACCCCAGTCCAACGTCCACATCTCCACATCATGTAAACCAGAATAGGGCTATCGATGGAGCACATTTGCTGCAACACAAATGGGTAAGAACAGGTGAAGTCCATCATAGGATAGACTCCCTCCTGTGTGTTGAAGCAGTGGACTTGATATATTAATGGTCTTTTCTCATGACATGCTTTTTGCTTCAGGAATGGCTGTGATTTTTACACTTTCTCACACAGGACAATGTGAAATACTCAATCCAATCAAAGGATAAATTCAATTTTGTACACTGGGATCATTATCGAATCAAAGGACAAGTTAAATTTGTATGCAGTGACCAATTTTTTTCATTCGTTCATTGGATGTGGGCATCATTGGCTGCCTATCCCTAATTGCCCTTGACCTGAGTGGTTTACATGGCCATTTCAGACAGTGTTTAAGAGTCAAACATGTTGCTATAGATCGGGAGACATATGGAGGCCAGACCGGGTAAGGACAGCAGATTTCCTTCCCTAAAGGACATCAGTAAGGTCAACTCCCAGAGATGCTCAAGACATTTAGCATCTTGACTTGGAGAAGTACCAGTCAGAAAGGCCAGCAAACATTGATCCGATGAGGATGGTTTTGATGGATTCTCCTGTCATGGCAATGGTCATCAATAGACCTTTACTGAATTCAAACCATTTATTGAATTCAAATGTTACCATCTGCCATAGAGGAATTCAAACCTGAGTCCCCAGAGCTGGTTCTCCAGATGACTAACCCAGTGATTATCCCACTCCACCACCAAACCCCCACTTCAATTTCAATTGTCGACTTGCTCCTCACTCCAATGTGTTCTTCCATCTGCTCAGTACCTCCAGCACACATCTGCTATTCACTTTGTCTTTTTAAAATTCCTCTCACTTGTGTCTCGAAATCTTTGTTTGTGCTCTGTTCGAAAATCATCCCATTCTGATCCTGTGAGTCATTTAAATGCAGCATCTGCTTTGGATCTCCAAGAATCTCTACGATTCCAAGGATTCCTAGGTGACCATGTATTTAAACATCTCCACCCCCACTCCCCGTCCCCCACCACCCTGCCCGACTATGCCAAACTCTGTCTCTCTCCTGCACATCTTAGAATCCCGTCAGCATAGAAAAATCGTAACTAGAAGCAGGAATAGGCCATTCGGCCCGTCGAGCCTGCTCGACAATTAATTATGATCATGGTTGATTATCCAATTCAATATCCTCATTTCCCTCCTCCCCACGCCCCCATATCCCTTGATGCCTTTCGCCCCATGATCGACATCTAATTTCTTCTTGAAATCAGACAATGTTTTGGCCTCAACTACTTTCTGTGGAGTGAATTCCACACATTCACTCCTCTCTGGGTGAAGACATTTCTCCTCATCTCTGTCCTAAAATGTTTACCCCTTATCCTCAAACTATGGACCATAGTTCTGGACTCCCCCCACCATCAGCAACATTCTTTCTGAATCTAAACCACCATCTCGGGCATCAATCCCACCAGAGCCGAGATGTCATGACACAGCTGACTTTGTCTTTCTGGTTATATTGGAGAATCTGGACCTTGTTTAACAGTGCTCCAAACTCTAAAACAGAAAAGGTTGGAAGTGTGCAGTAGGCCCAACAGCCTGAGGAAGAAGCAACAGGTTCATTCTTCTTGTTGAGACACTTACCTCTAATCTTCTTATCATACCAGCTCACATACACGTCAACAGTTGACAGAAGACAAGATTGATGCCCGAGGTTAAAATATCCATCACTAACCAAATTCACATGCCTAGTTACACTGTTTATCCATTAATAGGAGACCAGAGGCTTCCAGGCAGGAACAACAATAAGAATGATGCGTCTTTCATGAATTTTAGCTTGGCAATTGATAGGATGGCTCTTGGCTCAATAATTTAATGCATGCCGCTTCGACCAAGGGCATAGGATTATCTCAAACTTTTTACACCAAGCCTGAGGTTTAATTGGATTATTCTGTCCTTATCACCAGGAAAATGCCTGCAATTAAATACTTCTGCCCAAAGAGTTAATCCTTTAATTTGTTTTCAGTTTAGGTGGATAAATTCTCAAATCCAAACTTCCTTCGTTTTTATCCTGTTTCCTGAACAGGTCGTGAACAGATTCATTTTCACAATTTTATTTCATTGTTCTTTACTTAGATTGATTCACCAATCTATCAGCCTTGTATCCACTTGTAGCTTTGGTCTTTAAGTTAATAGAATGTGAATAAACGACAGAGCTGTGGGTAATAATACCTCATGAGTTTCTTCCCGACCGAAATATAAAGAATGTAATAACGAAGGCAATTCATTGATGACAAATCAATTATCACAAGGCATGATATTGTGTAACAGAACTCAATGAGCAGGCCCTTCTCACTTGTGGGAAGTGATGATGCCCTGTGGCACATTCCCTGGCGATGAGGCGGGTGAGACATGCAAAACATCATAGACCTCAGCGGGACTGGAAGATCCCACTGGCGGCCAATGATAAGCCACACCCGCTATTGGAGAATATGCCACAGGGTGGCTGGAAAATCTCAACCATTATCATAGAATCATAGAATCCCTACAGTGCAGAAGGAGGCCATTCAGCCTACTGAGCCAGCACCAACAACATTTGCACGTAGGCCCTATCTGCATAATCGCACCTATTTACCCAGCTAATCTCCCTGGGGCAATCTATCATGGCCAATCAACCTAACCCGCACATCTTTGGAGTGTGAGAGGAAACCGGAGCACCCGGAGGAAACCCACGTCGACACAGGAAGAATGTGTAGACTGCACTGACAGTCACCCAAGGCCGGAATTGAACCCGCATCCCTTGCACTGCACGGCAGCAGTGCTAACCACTGTGCCACCATGTTATGATGACCACAAAGGCCATGGGGGTTCATCAATAGATCTCCCTGTGGGCTTTGTGGAGTATTAGCTGCTTTACGGAGCAAGTGGAGGCTTGCCCAATGAGATGCAGCCAGCAGGGGTTCTTAAACCTACTACTCTGCCCAGACTGTTGTTGTAATTCCTGAGGTGAAGGCTACCTGACTGTAAGCTGCAGAGGCAGCCCATCCTTTTAGTGCACAATAAAAGGTGTTCGTGATCACAAACAGTTGGCTGAATTACTGCATCGGCCAACATTCATAAAATGTCAATATAAATTTGCAATGGAGAATGAAACTCCAGGTTGTAAAACTAACTCAGGTGCCCAGGAACCGTAGGTAGTTTATCAGCTGGGGTTAACCCAGATTTCACTGTGTCGTCACTAAATACCATGGCACAGATTTCTTTCTATAAGGTTGCCATTGTCCCATTGGTAAGACGCAGCATGGGTTCATGAAGGGCAGGTCATGTTTGACTCATTTGGTGGAATTCTTTGAGAACATTACATGTGCAGTGGACAATGGGGATCCTGTGGATGTGGTGTATCTGGATTTCCAGAAGGCATTTGACCAGATGCTGCACCAAAGACTGCTGCATAAGATAAAGGTGCACAGTGTTACAGATAATGTATTAGCATGGATAGAGGATTGGTTAACTAACAGACAGCAAAGAGTGGGGGAAATGGGTGTTTTTCTGGGTGGCGATCAGTGACTGGTTGGCGATCAGTGACTAGTGGTGTGCCTCAGGAATCAGTGTTGGGACCGCAATTGTTTACGATTTACATCGATGATTTGGAGTTGGGGACCAAGTGTAGTGTGTCAAAATTCGCAGATGACACTAAGATGGGTGGAAGAGCAAAGTGTGCAGAGGACGCTGAAAGTCTGCAAAGGAATATAGCTAATCTAACTGAGTGGGTGAGGGGTCTGGCAGATGGAGTACAATGTTGGTAAATGTGAGGTCATCCATTTTGATAGGAATAACAGCAAAATGAACTATTATTTAAATGGTAGAAAATTGCAACATGCTGCTGTGCAGAGGGACCTGGGTGTCCTTGTGCAGGAAACTCAGGGAGTTGGTTTGCAGGTGCAGCAGGTCATTAAGAAGGCAAATTGAATTTTGTCTTTCATTGCTCGAGGGAAGGAGTTTAAAAACAGTGAGATTATGTTGCAGCTGTATAAGGTGCTAGTGAGGCCACACCTGGTGTACTGTGTACAGTTTTGGTCTCCTTACTTGAGAAAGGATATACTGGCACTGGAGGGGGTGCAGAGGAGATTCACTAGGTTGATTCCGGAGTTGAGAGGGTTGGCTTATGAGGAGAGACTGAGTAGACTGAGGTTATACTCATTGGAATTCAGAAAAATGAGGGGAGATCTTGTAGAAACATATAAGATTATGAAGGAAATAGATTAGAAGCAGGGAAGTTGTTTCCACTGCCGGGTGAAACTAGAACTAGGGGGCATAGCTTCAAAATAAGGGGAAGCAGATTTATGATTGAGTTGAGGAGGAATTTCTTCAAACAAAGGGTTGTGAATCGGTGGCATTCCCTGCCTAGTGAAGCAGTTGAAGCCACCTCATTAAATGTTTTTACGGCAAGGATAGATAAATTTTTGAACAGTAAAGGAATTAAGGGTTATGGTGAGCGGGCGGGTAAGTGGAGCTGAGTCCAAAAAAAGATCAGCCATGATCTTATTGAATGGTAGAGCAGGCTCCGAGTTCTTATGTTCTTATGTTCTTATCTCAGCAGGTCAGGAAAGCTGAATATAGTTGCACGTTCATTTACACCCTGCTATGTGCAGACCACCCCAACCCCTTCACCCCACCTTGCGATGCTGTTCCATCACACCACTCTTCACACCCACCTCCTGTGTGTGTGCATCCATCCTCATTCCAAACATTTCCTCACATCCCCAGCTATCCATCCACCACACAGCAGCACAGTGGTTAGCACTGCTGCTTCACAGGTCCAGGGACCTGGGTTCGATTCCCGGCTTGGGTCACTGTCTGTGTGGAGTTTGCACTTTCTCCTCGTGTCTGCGTGGCTTTCCTCCAGGTGCTCCGGTTTCCTCCCACAGTCCAAAGATGTGCGGGTTGGGTTGATTGGCCAGGTTAAAAATTGTCCCTTAGAGTCCTGAGATGCGTAGATTAGAGGGATTAGCGGTTAAATATGTGGATATGTGGGGGTAGGGCCTCGGTGGGATTGTGGTTGGTGCAGACTCGATGGGCCGAATTGCCTCCTTCTGCACTGTCGGGTTTCTATGACGATTCTAAGACTCCCACTTAACCTCACTCTTATCCAACTGGCTTCGCATTCCTGATCATCACCCTCATCACACCCACTGGATGAACACATGCCAAGACGCTCAGAGGGCTGGTATTTCCTCGTTGCAGAGATGCAGAGGATTGGGAAGATGGAGAGCCAGAGCTGGTTCTCCACAGATTTCCTGGGCATTAACTGCAGAGGAGGAAGAACTGGAGATCAGCGGCATTTCAGCATTTTTGACCATTAAGGAGGAGAGACTGGGGCCTTGCAGCGACCTGGTGACAGAGTTAAATATCAATGACTCTCATTGGGGTTTCAACAGAGAGTGAAATATTATCATCTCTGAAGTGGGAAAAATATACAGAAGAGTACACTTTAGAAATGACTGCCTGGCACATAAAGAGTTAAGACCACAAACAGGCACTGACTCTTAGCCCAGATAATTACTTAGCATTAAAGACACTCAGACAACTACTTGTAAATTAAAATATGCAGGAATTAGATACCGCAGGTAGCCAATGGAAATCGGGACAAAAGGGTCTGGTTAAGAGATTAGCTACAGGTGGGATTGGGAATACAAAATGCAGGAAAACCAATTACTGTAAACTACTGTATGAATAGACCGAAACTAAAGTCATTGATAGTCACTGACGTAGGAAATGTAGTAAGAAGTCTCACAACACCAGGTTAAAGTCCAACAGGTTTATTTGGTAGCAAATACCATAAACTTTCGGAGCACTGCTCCTTCGTCAGATGGAGTGGAAATGTGCTCTCAAACAGTGCAAACAGACAAAATCAAGTTGCAGAATACTGATTAGAATGCGAATCCGACAGCCAGCCAGGTCTTAAAGGTACAGACAATGTAGGAAATGTATCCATTCATAGAACAATGCGATGTTAACATGCTTATGTCTGGATCTGTCTGTATTTGTCTATAACGATGTGGTTAACGATCGATCACCTACTTGATTACAACAATGTGATAATGCCTAAATGTCCGGTCCATCTATTGTTTAAAGGGTATAAAGATGAACCGCTCCTATTGTCTCATTGAGAGAAGGTTTTGCTGCTTGTTAGTGTCTTTTCTCCACGAAGCTTCGCTAAAATAAAACAGGATATTTGAAACCTTCAAGCCTGACCTCGTGGTACATTTCCCACAACAATCTCCATAACGCTACGTGCAGGATGCTTACCTGGCCAGTAAAATGATTATCTTTTCTCTCGGTCAAAGCCTTCACGTGTACAGCACTAATCGGTGGACCTCCCATTCAATAACTTTTCAAAAGATTGAATTCTTCCTTATCATACAGTCAATGTCAGGTTCAACTGGCATCATTGAATCATAGAATTCCCACAGTGCAGAAGAAGGCCATTCAGCCCTTCGAGTCTGCACCGACCAGAATCCCACCCTGACCCTATTCCCGTAACCCCATTATTTACCCTGCTAATCCCCCTGAACTAGCGTCAATTCAGCATAGCCAATCAACCTAACCCGCACATCTTTGGACTGTGGGAGGAAATCGGAACACCTGGAGGAAACCCACGCAGACACGGAGAGAACGTGCAGACTCCGCGCAGACAGTGACCCAAGGCCAGAACTGAATGCAGGTCCCTGGCTCTGTGAGGCAGCAGTGCTAACCACTCTGCCGCCATACCTCCTGAGTGGCTTTGCAATTGCTGAATCATTGGATACTCTTTTTTTCCAGAAACCCTCCTGAGGATGAGGTGACCGACAATCTTTTCAGACTCTGCCTGTCCCACTTCTGTCAACTGGACTCTTACTTTCCTCTGAAACGCCCATCTCTCCAAGATCTGAGGAAATTCCTCCACACTCACCTATGTAGTACTCCTAATATTAAATGAGTTTGTGAGCAAAAGAGGCAGCACTCCCATTAGAAATTACAAAAAGAAGGTAAGACTTAAGTACTTTATTGAATAAGAGAATTTTTAAATTATAATAAATGTACACATAAAAAAAATACTTTTATACATTTGTTTTGTATGTTTGTGCCTCTGTCGAGTTATCTCAGGAGTCAAGCCTGTGACAACAGCAGGAGAGCAGGGAAGCCGATGAGGGCTGAAGAATTGGGGATTGTGAGGGGAGAGCGTGCCGAGGGCAGGGGAAAGAAAGGAGGCATGGTGGTGAAAAGGGGTAAAGGACAAAAATGAAAAAAAGGTGGATGGGAAAGAGCAAATAGACTGATGGGCTCAGGATTGGAGAAGGGGACAAAGCATGTATGTGGAAACAAATGGAGATGGAGATATCCACTTCATCTGATGAAGGAGCAGCGTTCCGAAAGCTAATGGCATTTGCGAACAAATAAACCTGTTGGACTTTAACCTGGTTAAAACTCTTACTGTGGAAACAAAGCCATAGAGATTTATTCTTATATAGCAGGTGAGCATCACTGCCTGAGCCAGCATTTATTGCCCATCCCTAATTGCACTTGGACAGAGTGGCTGGCGAGGCTGTTTCAGAGGGCATTTAAAAGTCCACCTGTGAGTCACATGTGGGCCAGACCAGGTAAGAATTACACATTTACTTCCCTAAGGGACATCAGTGAATCATAAGACCATAAGACCAGAAGAAATAAGAGCAGAATTAGGCCACTCGGCCCATCGAGTCTGCTCCCCCATTCAATCATGACTGATTTTTTTCTCATCCCCATTCTCCTGCCTTTTCTCCATAATCCCTGATCCCCTCATTAATCAAGAACCTATCTATCTCTCTCTCTCAAAGACACTCAATGACCTGGCCTCCACAGCCTTCTGCAGCATAGAGTTCCACAGATTCACCACTCTCTGGCTGAAGAATTTCCTCCTCATCTCTGTTTTAAGGAATCGTCCCTTTTGCCTGAGGTTGTGCCCTCTGCTTCCAGTTTTTCTACTGTTGAAAACACCCTCTCCATGTCCACTCTCTCCAGGCCTCGCAGTATCCTGTAAGTTTCAATAAGATCCCCCCTCATCCTTCTAAACTCCAATGAGTACAGACCCAGAGTCCTCAACTGTTCCCCATATGACAAGCTCTTCATTCCACGGATCATTCTTGTGAACCTCCTCTGGACCCCTTCCAAGGCCAGCACATCCTTCCATAGATATGGGGCCTAAAACTGCTCACAATACTCCAAACGGGATCTGACCAGAGCCCTCCACAGCCTCAGAAGTACATCCCTGCTCTTGAATTCTCGCCCTCTCGACATGAATGCTAACATTGCATTTGCCTTCCTCATTGCCGACTAAACCTGCACGTTAACCTTCAGAGAATCTTGAACAATGACTCCCAAGTCCCTTTGTGTTTCTGATTTCCTAAGCATTTTCCCATTTAGAAAATAGTCTATGCCCCCATTCCTCCTTCCAAAGTGCATAAACTCACACTTTTCCACATTGTATTCCATCTGCCACTTCTTTGCCCACTCTCCTAACCTGTCCAAGTCCTTCTGCAGCCCCCCTGCTTCCTCAATAATACCTGTACCTCTACACACCTTTGTATCATTTAGCAAAAGTGCCGTCAGTTCCTTCCTAAAATCATTCATGTATATTGTGAAAAGTTCTGCTCCCAGCACTCACCCCTGAGGCACACCACTAGTCTCCAGGTGCCACCTTGAGAAACATTCCTTTATCCCCAATCTCTGCCTTCTGCCAATCAGCCAATCCTCTATCCATGCCAGGATCGTACCCTTGACACCATGAGCACTTAACTTATTTAGCAGTCTCCTATGTGGCGCCTTGTCAAAGGCCTTCGGGAAATCTAAATAAATCACATCCACTGGTTCTCCTTTATCTAACTTCTTTGTTACCTCCTCAAAGAAATCTAATAGATTTGTCAGACATGACCTCCCCTTGACAAAGCCAAGCTGACTCAGCCCTACTTTATCATGCACTTCCAAGTATTCTGTGATCTCATCTTTAATGATGGTCTCAAAATCTTGCCAATGATGAAAGTCAGGCTAACCGGCCTATAATTTCCCATCTGCTGCCTCCCTCCCTTCTTAAACAGCGGTGTTACATTAGCTACTTTCCAGTCCTCTGGTACCCTCCCTGCCTCCAGTGATTCCTGAAAGATCACCACCAATGTCGCCACAATTCCCTCAGCTATCTCTTTTAGAACCCTGGGGTGTAGTCCATCCAGTCCAGGTGATTTATCCATCTTCAGATCATTCAGTTTCACAGAACCTTCTCCTTAGTGATGGCCTCTAAACTCACCTGTGCTCCTGACTCACCTGGAGCTCTGGCATCCCACTGGTGTCTTCCACCCTGAAGATTGATGCAAAGTACCTATTCAGTTCCTCTGCCATTGCTTTGTTTCCTATTATTACTTCTTCAGCCTCATTTTCCAGTGATCCAATGGCTATTTTTGCCTCTCTCTTACCTTTTATATATTGAAAAAAACTCTTCCTGTCTCCTTTTTTATTACTGGCTAACTTACATTCATATTTCACCTTCTCCCCCCTGATTGCTTTCCTCTGCTTGCTTTTAAATGCTTCCCAATCCTCTGGCTTCCCACTAATCTTCGCCACTCTTTGTGCTTTTTCTTTTGCTTTTATGTTGTACTTGACTTCCCTCGTCAGCCATGGATGCTTCGTCCTCCCATTAGCATGTTTCCTCCTCCTTGGGATGAATTTCTGTTGTGCCTCCCGAATAACTCTCAAACACTCCTGCCATTGCTGTTCCACTGTCTTCCCTGCTCGGCTCCCTTTCCAATCAACTCTGGACAGCTCCTCCCTCTTGGACTTTGGCGTTTCCTTTATTTAATTGTAATACCGTTACATCTGACTCCAGCTTCTCCCTCTCAAACTGCAGTGTAAATTCTATCATATTGTGGTCACTGCTCCCTCAGGTTTCCTTCACCTTAAGTTCCCAAATCAAGTCTGCCTCATTACACATCACCAAATTCAGAATTGCCTGTTCCCTTGTAGGTCCTGTCCCAAGCTGCTCCAAGAAGTCATCTCTCAGACATTCCACAACTTCCTTTTCTTGGGATCCACTACCGACCTGATTTTCCCAGTCCACCTGCATATTGAAGTCCCCCATGATTATTGTAATGATGCCTTTCTTAGATGCCTTTTCTATCTCCTGATTTATTTTCTGCCCCACATCCTGAATACTACTGTGGGGCCTGTACATAACTCCCATCAGTGTGGGGTTTTACTTTATGACAATCAACAATAGTTCCATGGTCATGGTTAGACTTTTACTTCATTCAGATTTCACCATCTGCTGCTGCAGGATTCGAACACGCTTTCCCAGAGCATCACATTGGGTTTTTGGATTACTAATCCAGTGACCACATCACCACAGTTACATGCTCGTTTGAGATAGCTGTGCTTTGAAATATACGGGGAGTAAAGACGTGATAACACAGGGGGCACGACAAGGTTTTGATATTGATAAATTTCATGTTGCTGGCATGAAATCAGTGCCACATTGATGCCCAAGTAACAAGGCAGATGAGTGAGACCCAAGGCTGGTGGACAGGTTAAACATTGGGGTGTGTAGTTCCCAATGATTTCAATATTTCTGGTGGCTGTATTGAAACAGCATTGCTGATATCCAGACTTCTACTGGGAGAGAAACCAAAACCATTGGCCCCTGTGGATGGATTCCCCAAGATTCACTGCCAACGGATCGAAAAGCCCAAAAAACAAAGCACATTTCACCAAGTGTCAGAACTGTGAATCAAGAATCATTTTCCTGAAAGAAAATGAATAATTTCTGAATAATCGTTCATTAATTTTACATTTTCAATCGACCTAATTCTAAATAAATGAATTTCCCCATTGTCGCTGCTCGTAGATGAGGTGCCACAGTGAGAAATCTCCTTTCCATCCACACTTCCTCCAACTATCGGTTGTGTTTTGATCAGTAAAACAGCCTGAAACTGCGAAGAAATTACTTCTCCATTGCTCAACCTTCAGACATAATTGGCTGGATTTGGGGAGAAATGAACTCGAAGGAAATGCTAATTTGAAGTCTCTTTTCGCATCCAAAATGACTGTTCTTGAAATTTAACATCTTCAAAGCATGAACTCTCTCCTCCACATTCACCCTATTTCCATGTATTTTATTTCATTTCTTCCTTTCATTTTATTCACCCCATTTTTATTACTTTATGTTCTTAATTTGTTATTTCCACTTCTAAAATCTCACTTCCCATCTTGTTTTCCAACCTCACTCCAGTACGATGAGCCAACTGCTACATTCCTCAGGTTGTCCTTTGACACTGGGCATCTTTGTTCTGCCATTCACACATTGCACTCTAAACGGACGCTCCAAGCACCATTCTCAGCTTTTAACATCACCATTTGCACTCCCTGATTTTTGTCTATGCCAGTCCAACAATTATGGCCACTCAATACGTGGTGGCACGGTGGCACAGTAATTAGCACTACCATCTCACTGCGCGAGGGACACGGGTTCGATACCTGGCCTTGGGTCTCTGTCTGCACGTTCTCCCCATGTCTGTGTGGGTTTCCTCCAGGTACTCCGGTTTACTCCCACAGTCCAAAGATGTGCGTGTTAGGTTGATTTTCCATTCTAAATTCCTCCTTAGTGTTCGGAGTATTAGCCAGGATAAACATGTGGGGTTATGGGGATAGGAGTTGGGTGGGATTGTGGTCGGTGCAAACCTTTTGGGCTGACTGGCCTCCTTCTGCATTGTGGGATACTATGATTCCAACCCACCTCCCCCTCCCCCTCACAGTATAAATCTTGTCCAAATTTTCTTGTTTTCAGATCTGACAACGTTTCATCCAGACTCAAAATGTTGGCTCTGTTCTCTCTCCACAGAGGCTGTCAGACCTGCTGAGAATTTCCAGCATTTTCTGTTTTTGTTTTAGATTCCAGCATCCACAATATTTTGTCTTGACCAGTTCTTGAAATTTAAATCGGGTGAATGTTTAAAAACAAGCCATAAACAAACTAAAGGTTGTTCTCAAATTATGGGACACTCTTCCTTCTCTTTTATTTCTTGTTCATTTCCCCACACTGGAAATATTATTTTTTTAGAACTGATAAGGCTGAGTTGATCTAATCCTCCTTCAAGGCTTTGATCCTTCAGCTCCCGACTCTCTAATTCTGGTCACTTTGGTGAAATTGGGGCATTCGCAACTCATTCAGAGAAAAACCTTCTTGCAGTTCATTGTGATGGACTTCTTCGAATTAACCGCAGGAGACTCAGGGATAATCGTTCATTCATGATTCAAGCATGGAGGCCACTACCCCAGAGAAACCTGCAAAGCAGCACTCTCCTTTAATACAGCATTCAGTTCTAATACAGCTCAAACAGGGAGAGCACTCCAATTCAGCTCTCTCCTCGTAAGTCACGGATACACACTGTTTATGCAGTTAATCAGCACACCAAACATTGGTTAAAATTCCGATCTTCAGAGAGACCCGACAGTGCCGAAAGAGGCATCTGGCCATCGAGTCTGCACCGACCACAATCCCACCCAGGCCCTACCCCCAATATCCCGACACATTTATCCGCTAATCCTTCTAACCTACGCATCTCAGGACACTAAGGGGCTATTTGGCATGGCCAATCAACCTAACCTGCACATCTTTGGACTGTGGGTGGAAACCGGAGCACCCGGAGGAAACCCACGCAGACATGAGGAGAATGTACAAACTCCACACAGTCAGTGACCCATCTGGGAATCGAACCCAGGTCCCTGGAGCTCTGAAGCAGCAGTGCTAACCACTGTGCTACCGTGCCACCCATTGTCCACATTTATTCATTTACTGGAACAGATTTGAATATTTTTCCCCAATATTATCTCCAGATTTGTATGGGGGTTACATGCATAGTTTAAGTTAAATCATTAGCGTCACAAGTAGGTTTACATCAACGCTGCAATGAGATTACTCTGAAAATCCGCTAGTTGCCGCACTCCGGCGCCTGTTCGGGAGGACACTGAGGGAGAATTTAGTATGACAAATGTACCGAACCAGCATGTCTTTCAGACTGTGAGATGAAACTGGAGCACCCGGAGGAAACGCACACAGACACGGGGAGAACATACAAACTCCACACAGACAGTGACCCGAGCCAGAAATCAAAGCCAGGTCCTGGTTCCCTGCTGCAGCAGTGATAACCACTGTGCCAACGTGCCACCCATCAAGAAAGCTAAGGTGGAGCAAAGTGACTCGGAAAGTTGCAGAATCAGCAAATGTCACAACCCAAAAATAGGCCATTGAGCCCATCGAGATAGTTTGCGCCACTTGCACCATCTAGTGGACACTCACCTTATCACTGACTATACTCCTTACAATTCTCTTATTCAGGCATCTACCTCATTCCCCGCAGCCCCCTCCCCCACCCCCGCTTCCCGCCCCCACCAACACTGAAAGTAAACAATGACAGTCGGATTATTTGAAATTTGCTTTTATTGATCATACAAAGTACTATTCTAAGAACCCAAAACCAATGCAGCAGAATACAGTTCACATTGCAAAGTTTATCATGAATGCACATGGAGACCGCGTGACCTTACTTCTTGCCGCACCTTCAGTCTATGGAGTCTTTATTACAGTCGAGAAACTGGCAGTCCAGTTACAATATCATAATTTCTTGCTAAATACGCTATGTCATCTAAAATGAATAGAGTTAACAGAGGGAAATGGAGCATCGAACACAGGTGCAGGAGTAGAGGCCATTTGGCCCTTCGAGCCTGCACCACAAAAACAGCAGCGCCCAATGTAGGGATGCTTTGCAAGTTTGCTTTGCTAATATTGGCCACTTATTCATGTATCTTGAATGCATTTAGATTCATTTAGCTTACATTCTCAGCAGGAGATCAGATTTACTTTACAAAGAGTTCACTTCCAGAGATACACAATCCATTAAAAAAAAGTCTTTGGATAATTAGATGAAGTACCAAACGAAAGAGAGAACACATTTGTGTACACTTACATTTCAGATTAGTTTTGAGAAAATGCGGGGAATGCTCCTGTCCCGCCTGCCACGGGAATCATAACGGGCAAGGGTGTGGACCATGGTAAAGGCTGTTGGCCTCAGGAAGGATTTCCAGTTTTGGGATGAGCACAGCTGGAAAATTCCACCCAATGAGAGGCTACTGAGTGCAGCCTAACTTGCCTGGATGGTGCAGCTCCAGTAACACTCAAGAAGCTCGACACCGTCCAGTACAAAGCAGCCCACTTGACTGGCACCGCATCCACAAACATCCACTCACTCCACCACTGACGTTCAGTCGCAGCAATGTGTACTATCTACAAGATGCACTGCAGTAATTCACCACAGATCCTGAGACAGCACCTACCAAACCCACGAGCACTTCCATCTAGAAAGACAAGGGCAGCAGATACATTGGAATACCACAAGAGATCATGTCCCACTACCTTGATTGAGTTTTTTGAGGAAGTGACGAAGATGATTGATGAGGGTAGGACAGTGGATTTTGTCCACATAGACTTCAGTAAGGCCTTTGACATGGTCCCTCATGGCAGACTGGTACAGAAAGTGAAGTCGCACAGGATCAGATGTGGGCTGGCAAGATGGATATAGAACTGATTCAGTCATAGAAGACAGAGTGTAGCAGTGGAAGGATGCGTTTCTGAATGGAGGGCTGTGACAAGTGGCGTTTCTCAGGGATCAGTGCTGGAACCTTTTCTTTTTGTAATATATATAAATGATTTGGAGGAAAACGTAACTGGCTTAATTAGTAAGCTTGTGGACGACACAAAGGTGGCGGATTTGCGGATAGTGATGAGGACCGAGAGAGGATACAGCAGGATATAGACCGGTTGGAGACTTGGGCGGAGAGATGGCTGATAGAGTTTCATGCGAACAAATATGAGGTAATGCATTTTGGAAGGTCTGATAATGAGAGGAAATATACAGTAAATGGCAGAACCCTTAAGAGTATTGATAGGCAGAGGGATCTGGGTGTGCAGGTGCACCCAGTGGCAACGCAGATAGAGAAGATAGTCAAGAAGGCGTACAGTATGCTTGCCTTCATCAGCCGGGGCATTGAATTTAAAAATTGGCAAGTCATGTTGCAGCTTTATACAACCTCACTCAGGCCACACTTGGAATATAGGGTGCAATTCTGGTCACAAAACTACCAGAAGGATGTGGAGGCTTTGGAGAGGGTACAGAAAAGATTTACCAGGATGTTGCTTGGTATGGCGGATGTTAGCTATGAGGAGAGGTTGGAGAAACTTGGTTTGTTCTCACTGGAAAGACGGAGGTTGAGGAGCGACCTCATAGAAGTCGACAAGTTTATGAGGGGCATGGACAGAATGGAGAGTCAAAGCTTTTTCCCAGGGTGGAAGAGTCAATTACTAGGGGGCATAGGTTTAAGGTGCAAGGGGGGCAGTTTCAAGGAGATATACGAGGTAAGTTTTTTACACAGAGGGCGGTGGGTGCCTGGAACTCGCTGCCGGGGAGGGTAATGGAAGCAAATATGATAGTGGCTTTGAGGGGCATCTTGACAAATACATGACTAGGATGGGAATAGAAAGATATGGTCCCTGGAAGGGTTTTAGTTCAGATGGGCAGCATGGTCGGTGCGGACTTGGAGGGCCGAAGGGCTTTTTCCTGTGCTGTAATTTTCATTGTTCTTTGTTCTTCCAATTGATATTCAAAATGTCATTTGAAACATAGAAAATAGGAGCAGAAGTAGGCAATTTGGCCCTTTGTGCCTGCTCCAACATTCATTATGATCATGGCTGATCATCCAGTTCAGTAACCTGCTCCCGGTCCCGCCCTACCCCCGCACCCCACTTTGTACCATTTTATCCCTTCAGCCTCAAGAGTTATATCGAACTCCTTCTTGAAAACATACAGGGTGGGATTCTCTGCCCCCCTCGATCCCAAGCCCCCCCGCAACACTCTCCCCCACAGCGCGTTTCTTACTGGCGGGAGATGGACCACCGTTGGCCGGCAGTGGGATTCTCTGCACCCTCATACCACCCCTCACCCTCCCTCCCCTCCACCCACCCCCTCTCACACCACTGGGAAACTCGCAGTGGGAGTGCGCCATCAACTGGAAGATCTCACCCACAATGTTTTGGCCTCAATTATTTTCGGTGGTCCAGAAACCCACAGGTTGCCACTCTCTGGGTAAAGAAACATCCCCTCATCTCAGTTCTATATGATTTACCCCATATCGGAAAGAGTGTGACGCCTGGTTTTGGGCTCCCCCACCATCGGGAACACTTCCTGCATCGACCCTGTCAACTCCTGTTGTGTTCCACTATACTTGAGGATTCTCAGATTCAGGAACCTTTGTAAACACATTTTGGAAAAGTTAAGTCAATCAAATCAGCTGACTTGCATGGAACAGACATGGTTTAATGTAACAGGGATCTACCTGGTTTGACTAACGCCAGTACACCTTTCGGGAAATATTAGAAGCTCCATCAATTTCTTCCAGTTTTACCAATTCAAAATCCAACAATGCCTGGTCTGTCTCATTTCCCGATTCAGATACCATTGCATCCGTGTACAAACCAGCAAACTCCCTTTGTGTCTGGGAGAAAGGATTGCATGTTAGCTATGAGACTTACCCGTGTGATTGTAATGATATAAAAGCACCAATCACTCAGGAGAGATTGAGTAAACATGTTGTGGGTTCTTTCGTAAAGACTGGGCACATAGGAACATTTATACAGCAATACAAAGCTTGACCACACCAGGGCAGCAGAGTCAACATGCTGTGTGCTCAGTTGAACATCAAAAGTGAAACTGATTTCAGCATGACATCGTTGGAAAGAGGTTTGTCATGCTATAATCCCGGAAAGGCACGTTACAACATGACTATTTCTACAAGATATGGAAGGCCAAACAGGTGCCACAGTGGCACAGTGGTTGTCATTACTGCCCAAAAGTGCCAGGGACCTGTGTTCGATTCCTGGCTTGGGTCACTGTCTTTGTGGAGTCTGCACGTTCTCCCTGTGTCTGCGTGGCTTTTCCCCGGGTGCTCCACTTTCTTCCCACACTTCGAAAGACTCCAATGATGCGTGTGATAGGTTGACTGGCCATGCTAAATTGACCATTAGTGCAATGGTATGCGGAGGTTGGGGGGATTAGTGGGGTCAATCAGTGGGGTGATGGCAATACGGCCTGTTTGGCATTCTTGTCAGTGCAAACTTCATGGGCCGAATGGCTTCCTTCTGCTGACAGCCCCATTGAAGTGTATGAACTGAAGACAGTTGTTGTACAGTGTGCAGTCAGTGTACCTTTGCTTGGTAGGGGTATGATTCTTCAGTTTCAATGCTGTGGTCTCGCATGCATTGTAAGACACGATACGGTAAGCCTGAGTTGCACCCATACTTCCTTCTTCATCGGAGCAGTCAATGATGAGGAGGGGGGTGGAGAGGGAAGGAACAACCTCCCACTCTCTGCTCATTAAAGCCACTGGCAACCTGTCATCATTGCCGTGCAGCGTTTTTTTAACTCAGTGGGTTTCGAATTACGTTTCTCCCAAGGGGGCAAGCAATATTCATCCCCACCCGGTCCAGCTGACGTTTGGGTGGGAGGTCAAAAAATAGGTGACAGAGGTGGGTTTTGATGGGCATCTTAAAGGAGAAAAGAGAGGTAG
Organism: Mustelus asterias; assembly: GCF_964213995.1. Lineage (NCBI taxonomy): Eukaryota > Metazoa > Chordata > Chondrichthyes > Carcharhiniformes > Triakidae > Mustelus > Mustelus asterias. The sequence goes on along the minus strand of NC_135826.1, from coordinate 11,130,757 downwards.
ACAGCCAGCAAGGTTTGGGGAGAGAATTCCAGGATGCCGGGCCTCGGCAACTGAAGACATGGCCATCAAGATTTCATCAAATAAAATTGGGAATGTGCAACAGTCCAGAATTGGATGTGGCATCCATCTGGGAGGGTTATGGAGCAGGAGGAGATTACAGAGATAGGGAGGGACCAGACTCTGAAGGCATTTGAAAGCAAAGGTGAGGTTTTAATATTGAGACATTACTTCAGCAGGAGCCAAAGCAGATCGGGAAGTAGATCAGCGAGCACTGGGGTGATGGTTCAACGCAACATGGTACAAGTTAGGATAGAGGCAGAAGCGATTTGGATAACACCCATTATACAGAAGGTCTGACGAACATGGCTGACCAGGAGAGTATTTCAACAGCGAAGACTTGAGGCAGCAAAGGTATGAACGAGGGTTTCAGCAGCAGATGAAATGAGGCAGGGGTGGAGTCAGGCCAGGTGGAAAGAGGCAGTCTCAATAAGAGCGGATATGTGCTCAAAACCTCGATTAAGGGTACGAGTAGTCTGCTTCAGCCTCAGCTGGCTACGAGGGAGGGGATGGAGTTAGTAGCTGAAGAACAGAGTCTTTAAACTACCGGACTGAGGACAATGGCTGGGACTTTCCAGGCTCTCTGTGGCAGGACCCACCATGGGATGAATGTGGCAAGACCGGAAGAACCGGTGATGGGCGCGGCTGGAAAATCATGGCCAATGGCTTTGATCTTCCCAATATTTAATTGGAGGGAAATGCCATCATTTGTGCCTTACAAATTTCAATCAAAGAAATAGCCGACAACTGGCACTTCATTGGTTGATGTTAAATATCTAAATCACCGTGGGAGGACATTTTGTTTTTCGATGGTGGCGCTTACTGAACAACATTAACAGGTTGAGGTGGTCATAGTTCAGATTGAAATGTTCAAAACAATATCATGCTCCTTCAGTACTTTGCTAAAGTATCAGTCTAGATTCCTACCAGATTAGCGTAACTCTTCCCATAGGCCAGCTTCCATGTTTCCCATTGCTCTTCAAAGATTGGCTTCGTCGCGGCCATGGAGATAACAGTCAGGATGTGCACCACAAAGAGAAAATATGCCATGGTGAAAGGTTGAGCCCGTCAAACCTGTCGCAGGGCTGGTTTGCTTTGTGAGAAGCTGTGGGCAATAAAATCAGAAGCACATTGAGAGGTAAGTGTCTAAACTCACAGTCCTTTCCTCATTATTAAGAGCCCCTGCTTTTTCTTATTGGTACCTTTGGGACTTCAATTCTAATAATAAAGCTAATTCAAATTCAATCCAATCATGGTCCCCATGTGAGGGGCAAACCAGATCCAAGCTGACAAGACAAGACATTGCATCCCATCTTGGGCTCCACCAAACAAGATCCAAGCTGACAGGATGAGGCATTGATCTGACGCTTCATCTGAGCCAAAAGGCAAGATGGCTTTGTGAAATTGCATCAGGTAAAGACTCGGTTTAACCTCATTGGCTACCCTGATCGCTTACTCTCTAAGCGATCCAGATCTCGGCCATCAATCCCACCAGAGGCGAGATGTCATGACACAGCTGACTTTGTCTTTCTGGTTATATTGGAGAATCTGGACCTTGTTTAACAGTGCTCCAAACTCTAAAACAGAAAAGGTTGGAAGTGTGCAGTAGGCCCAACAGCCTGAGGAAGAAGCAACAGGTTCATTCTTCTTGTTGAGACACTTACCTCTAATCTTCTTATCATACCAGCTCACATACACGTCAACAGTTGACAGAAGACAAGATTGATGCCCGAGGTTAAAATATCCATAACTTACCAAATTAACATGCCCAGTTACACTGTTTATCCATTAATAGGAGACCAGAGGTTTCCAGGCAGGAACAACAATAACAATGATGCGTCTTTCATGAATTTTAGCTTGGCAATTGATAGGATGGCTCTTGGCTCAATAATTTAATGCATGCCTCATCGACCAAGGGCATAGGATTATCTCAATCTTTTTACACCAAGCCTGAGGTTTAATTGGATTATCCCGTCCTTATCACCAGGAAAATGCCTGCAATTAAATACTTCTGCCCAAAGAGTTAATCCTTTAATTTGTTTTCAGTTTAGGTGGATAAATTCTCAAATCCACACTTGCTTCGTTTTCATCCTGTTTCCTGAACAGGTCGTGAACGGATTCATTTTCATAATTTTATTTCATTGTTCTTTACTTAGATTGATTCACCAATCTATCAGCCTTGTATCCACTTGTAGCTTTGGTCTTTAAGTTAATAGAATGTGAATAAACGACAGAGCTGTGGGTAATAATACCTCATGAGTTTCTTCCCGACCGAAATATAAAGAATGTAATAACGAAGGCAATTCATTGATGACAAATCAATTACCACAAGGCATGATATTGTGCAACAGAACTCAATGAGCAGGCCCTTCTCACTTGTGGCAAGGTGATGATGCCCTGTGGCACATTCCCTGGCGATGAGGCAGGTGAGCCATGCAAAACATCAGAGACCTCAGCGGGTCTGGAAGATCCCACTGGTGGCCAATGATAAGCCACACCCGCTGTTGGAGAATATGCCACAGGGTGGCTGGAAAATCTCAACCGTTATCATAGAATCATAGAATCCCTACAGTGCAGAAGGAGGCCATTCAGCCTACTGAGCCAGCACCAACAACATTTCCACGTAGGTCCTATCTGCATAATCGCACCTATTTACCCAGCTAATCTCCCTGGGGCAATTTATCATGGCCAATCAACCTAACCCGCACATCTTTGGAGTATGAGAGGAAACCGGAGCACCCGGAGGAAACCCACATCGACATGGGAAGAATGTGTAGACTGCACTGACAGTCACCCAAGGCCGGAATTGAACCCACGTCCCTTGCACTGTAAGGCAGCAGTGCTAACCACTGTGCCACCATGTTATGATGACCACAAAGGCCATGGGGGTTCATCAATAGATCTCCCTGTGGGCTTTGTGGAGTATTAGCTGCTTTACGGAGCAAGTGGAGGCTTGCCCAATGAGATGCAGCCAGCAGGGGTTCTTAAACCAACTACTCTGCCCAGACTATTGTTGTAATTCCTGAGGTGAAGACTACCTGACTGTAAGCCGCAGAGGCAGCCCATTCTTTTAGTGCACAATAAAGGGTGTTCGTGACAGGAAACAGTTGGCTGAATTACTACATCGGCCAACATTAATAAAATGTCAATATAAATTTGCAATGGAGAATGAAACTCCAGGTTGTTAAACTAACTCAGGTGCCCAGGAACCGTAGGTAGTTTATCAGCTGGGGTTAACCCAGATTTCACTGTGTCGTCACTAAATACCATGGCACAGATTTCTTTCTATAAGGATGCCAATAGCAGAAACATTGTACCATGCTTCTGAATTCAATGTAGCCAGTGCTTCAGTGATCTTCAATGTCTGGTTAGCTTAACCTCTGTAGTCGGGAAAATGCTTGAATCTATCATCAAGGAAGAAATAGTGAGACATCTGGATAGAAATTGTCCCATTGGTAAGACGCAGCATGGGTTCATGAAGGGTAGGTCATGTTTGACTAATTTGGCGGAATTCTTTGAGAACATTACATGTGCAGTGGACAATGGGGAACCTGTGGATGTGGTGTATCTGGATTTCTAGAAGGCATTTGACAAGGTGCTGCACCAAAGACTGCTACATAAGATAAAGGTGCACAGTGTTACGGGTAATGTATTACCATGGATAGAGGATTGGTTCACTAACAGACAGCAAAGAGTGGGGTAAATGAGTGTTTTTCTGGTTGGCGATCAGTGACTAGTGGTGTGCCTCAGGGATCAGTGTTGGGACCGCAATTGTTTACAATTTACATAGATGATTTGAGTTGGGGACCAAGCGCAGTGTGTCAAAATTCACAGATGACACTCAGATGAGTGGAAGAGCAAAGTGTGCAGAGGACGCTGAAAGTCTGCAAAGGAATGTAGACAGTCTAAGTGAGTGGGCAAGGGTCTGGCAGATGGAGTACAATGTTGGTAAATGTGAGGTCATCCATTTTGATAGGAATAACAGCAAAATGAACTATTATTTAAATGGTAAAAAATTGCAACATGCTGCTGTGCAGAGGGACCTGGGTGTCCTTGTGCAGGAATCTCAAGGAGTTGGTTTGCAGGTGCAGCAGGTAATTAAGAAGGCAAATTGAATTTTGTCTTTCATTGCTCAAGGGATGGAGTTTAAAAACAGTGAGGTTATGTTGCAGCTGTATAAGGTGCTGATGAGGCCACACCTGGCGTATTGTGTACTGTTTTGGTCTCCTTACGTGAGAAAGGATATACTGGCATTGGAGGGGGTGCAGAGGAGATTCACTTGATTGATTCCGGAGTTGAGAGTGTTGGCTTATGAGGAGAGACTGAGTAGACTGGGGTTATACTCATTGGAATTCAGAAAAATGAGGGGAGATCTTACAGAAACATATAAGACTATGAAGGAAATAGATAAGATAGAAGCAGTGAAGTCGTTTCCACTGGCGGGTGAAACTAAAACTTGGGGGAATAGCCTCAAAATAAGGGGAAGCAGATTTAGGACTGAGTTGAGGAGGAACTTCTTCACACAAAGGGTTGTGAATCTGTGGAATTCCCTGCCTAGTGAAGCAGTTGAGGCAACCTCATTAAATGTTTTTACGGCAAGGATAGATAAATTTTTGAACAGCAAAGGAATGAAGGGTTATGGTGAGCAGGCGGGTAAGTGGAGCTGAGTCCACAAAAAGATCAGCCATGATCTCATTGAATGGTGGAGCAGGCTCGATGGGTCAGATGGCCAACTCCTGCTCCTAGTTCTTATGTTCTTATCCCAGCACGTCAGGAAAGCTGAATATAGTTGCATGTTCATTTACACCCTGCTATGCGCAGACCACCCCAACCCTTTCACCCCACCTTGCGATGCTGTTCCATCACACCACTCTTCACACCCACCTACTGTGTGTGTGCATCCATCCTCATTCCAAACATTTCCTCACATTGCCAGCTATCCATCTACCACTCCCACTTAACCTCACTCTTATCCAACTGGCTTCGCATTCCTGATCATCACCCTCACCACACCCACTGGATGAACACATGCCATGACACTCTGAGGGCTGGTCTTTCCTCGGTTGCAGAGATGCAGAGGATTGGGAAGATGGAGAGCCAGAGCTGGTTCTCCACAGACTTCCCGGGCATTAACAGCAGAGGAGGAAGAACTGGAGATCAGCGGCATTTCAGCATTTTTGACCATTAAGGAGGAGAGACTGGGGCCTTGCAGCGACCTGGTGACAGAGTTAAATATCAATGACTCACATTGGGGTTTCAACAGAGAGTGAAATATTATCATCTCCATAACGCTACGTGCAGCATGCTTACCTGGCCAGTAAAATGATTATCTTTTCTCTCTGTCAAAGCCTTCACGTGTACAGCACTAATCAGTGGACCTCCCATTCAATAACTTTTCAAAAGATTGAATTCTTCCTTATCATACAGTCAATGTCAGGTTCAACTGGCATCATTGAATCATAGAATCCCCACAGTGCAGGAGAAGGCCATTCAGCCCTTCGAGTCTGCACCGACCAGAATCCCACCCTGACCCTATTCCCGTAACCTTATTATTTACCCGGCTAATCCCCCTGAACTAGCGTCAATTCAGCATAGCCAATCAACCTAACCCGCACATCTTTGGACTGTGGGAGGAAATCGGAACACCCAGAGGAAACCCACGCAGACACGGAGAGAACGTGCAGACTCCGCACAGACAGTGACCCGAGGCCAGAACTGAACGCAGGTCCCTGGCTCTGTGAGGCAGCAGTGCTAACCACTCTGCCGCCATACCTCCTGAGTGGCTTTGCAATTGCTGAATCGTTGGATACTCTTTTTTTCCAGAAACCCTCCTGAGGATGAGGTGACCGACAATCTTTTCTGACTCTGCCTGCCCCACTTCTGTCAACTGGAATCTTACTTTCCTCTGAAACGCCCATCTCTCCAAGATCTGAGGAAATTCCTCCACACTCACCTATGTAGTAATCCCAATATTAAATGAGTTTGTGAGCAAAAGAGGCAGCACTCCCATTAGAAATTACAAAAAGAAGGTAAGACTTAAGTACTTTATTGAATAAGAGAATTTTTAAATTATAATAAATGTACACATAAAAAAAATACTTTTATACATTTGTTTTGTATGTTTGTGCCTCTGTCGAGTTAGCTCAGGAGTCAAGCCTGTGACAACAGCAGGAGAGCAGGGAAGCCGATGAGGGCTGAAGAATTGGGGATTGTGAGGGGAGAGCGTGCCGAGGGCAGGGGAAAGAAAGGAGGCATGGTGGTGAAAAGAGGTAAAGGACAAAAATGAAAAAAAGGTGGATGGGAAAGAGCAAATAGACTGATGGGTTCAGGATTGGAGAAGGGGACAAAGCATGTGTGTGGAAACAAATGGAGATGGAGATATCCACTCCATCTGATGAAGGAGCAGCGTTCCGAAAGCTAATGCCATTTGCGAGCAAATAAATCTGTTGGACTTTAACCTGGTTAAAACTCTTACTGTGGAAACAAAGCCATAGAGATTTATTCTTATATAGCAGGTGGGCATCACTGCCTGAGCCAGCATTTATTGCCCATCCCTAATTGCACTTGGACAGAGTGGCTGGCTAGGCTGTTTCAGAGGGCATTTAAAAGTCCACCTGTGAGTCACATGTGGGCCAGGCCAGGGAAGAATGAGACATTTACTTCCCTGAGGGACATTAGTGAATCATAAGACCATAAGACCAGAAGAAATAGGAGCAGAATTAGGCCACTCAGCCCATCGAGTCTGCTCCGCCACTCAATCATGGCTGATTTTTTTCTCATCCCCATTCTCCTGCCTTTTCCCCATAATCCCTGATCCCCTCATTAATCCAGAACCTATCTATCTCTCTCTCTCAAAGACACTCAATGACCTGGCCTTCACAGCCTTCTGCAGCATAGAGTTCCAGAGATTCACCACTCTCTGGCTGAAGAATTTCCTCCTCATCTCTGTTTTAAGGAATCGTCCCTTTTGCCTGAGGTTGTGCCCTCTGCTTCCAGTTTTTCTACTGGTGAAAACACCCTCTCCATGTCCACTCTCTCCAGGCCTCGCAGTATCCTGTAAGTTTCAATAAGATCCCCCCTAAGCATTTTCCCATTTAGAAAATAGTCTATGCCCCCATTCCTCCTTCCAAAGTGCATAACCTCACACTTTTCCACATTGTATTCCATCTGCCACTTCTTTGCCCACTCTCCTAACCTGTCCAACTCCTTCTGCAGCCCCCCTGCTTCCTCAATAATACTTGTCCCTCTACACACCTTTGGATCATTTAGCAAAAGTGCCGTCAGTTCCTTCCTAAAATCATTCATGTATATTGTGAAACGTTGTGCTCCCAGCACTCACCCCTGAGGCACACCACTAGTCTCCAGGTGCCACCTTGAGAAACAATCCTTTATCCCCACTCTCTTCCTTCTGCCAGTCAGCCAATCCTCCATCCATGCCAGGATCGTACCCTTAATCACCCTTAATCACCAGGTGATTTATAATCACCTGGAAAGGAATAATTTGATTAGGGATAGTCAGCACGGTTTTGTGAAGGGTAGGTCGTGCCTCACAAACCTTATTGAATTCTTTGAGAAGGTGACCAAAGAGGTGGATGAGGGTAAAGCGTTTGATGTGGTGTATATGGATTTCAGCAAAGCTTTTGATAAGTTTCCCATGGTAAGCTTTTGCAGAAAATACGGACACATGGGATTGAGGGTGATTTTGTGGTTTGGATCAGGAATTGGCTAGCTGTAAGAAAACAAAGGGTGGTGGTTGATGGGAAATATTCATCCTGGAGTTCAGTTACTAGTGGTGTACCGCAAGGATCTGTTTTGGGGCCACTGCTGTTTGTCATTTTTATTAATGACTTGTATGAGAGCGTGGAAGGATGGATTAGTAAATTTGCAGATGACACTAAAGTCGGTGGAGTTGTAGACAGTGCGGAGGGAAGTGGCAGGTTACAGAGGGACATAGATAAGCTGCAGAGCTGGGCTGAGAGGTGGCAAATGGAGTTTAATGCGGACAAATGTGAGGTGATTAACTTTGGAAGGAGCAACAGGAATACAGAGTACTGGGCTAATGGTAAGATACTTGGTAGTGTGGATGAACAGAGGGATCTGGGTGTTCATGTGCATAGATCCCTGAAAGTTGGCACCCAGGTTGATAGGGTTGTTAAGAAGGCGTACGGTGTGTTAGCTTTTATTGGTAGAGGGATTGAGTTTCGGAGCCAGGAGGTCATGCTGCAATTGTACAAAACTCTGGTGCGGCCGCATTTGGAGTATTGCGTACAGTTCTGGTCGCCGTGTTATAGGAAAGATGTGGAAGTGTTGGAAAGGGTGCAGAGGAGATTTACCAGGATGTTGCCTGGTATGGTGGGAAAATCGTATGAGGAAAGGCTGAGGGGCTTGAGGTTGTTTTCGTTAGAGAGAAGAAGGTTAAGAGGTGACTTAATAGAGGCAAACAAGATGATCAGAGGATTAGAAAGGGTGGATAGTGAGAGCCTTTTTCCTCGGATGGTGTTGGCTAGCATGAGGGGACATAGCTTTAAATTGAGGAGTGAGAGATATAGGACAGATGTTAGAGGTATTTTCTTTACTCAGAGAGTAGTAAGGGCGTGGAATGCCCTGCCTGCAGCAGTGCTGGACTCGTCAACGTTGAGAGCGTTCAAGTGATTATTGGATAAACATATGGATGATATTGGAATAGTGTAGATTAGAAGGGCTTTAGATTGGTACCACTGGTTGGTGCAACATCGAGGGCCGAAGGGCCTGTACTGCGCTGTAATGTTCTATGTTCTATGTTCTATTAACACCATGAGCACTTAACGTATTTAGCTGTCTCCTGTGTGGCGCCTTGTCAAAGGCCTTCAGGAAATCTAAATAAATCACATCCACTGGTTCTCTTTTATCTCACATCTTTGTTACCTCCTCAAAGAAATCTAACAGATTTGTCAGATATGACCTCCCCTTGACAAAGCCAAGCTGACTCAGCCCTACTTTATCATGCACTTCCAAGTACTCTGCGATCTCATCTTTAATAATGGACTCAAAAATCTTGCCAATGACCAAAGTCACGCTAACCGGCCAATAATTTCCCGCCTGCTGCCTCCCTCCCTTCTTAAACAGCGGTGTTACATTAGCTACTTTCCAGTCCTCTGGTACCCTCCCTGTCTCCAGTGATTCCCAAAAGATCACCACCAATGCCTCCACAATTCCTTCAGCTATCTCTTTTAGAACCCTGGGGTGTAGTCCATCCGGTCCAGGTGATTTATCCATCTTCAGATCATTCAGTTTCACAGAACCTTCTCCTTAGTGATGGCCTCTAAACTCACCTGTGCTCCTGACTCACCTAGAGCTCTGGCATCCCACTGGTGTCTTCTACCTATTCAGTTCTTCTGCCATCGCTTTGTTTCCTATTATTACTTCTTCAGCCTCATTTTCCAGTGATCCAATGGCTATTTTTGCCTCTCTTACCTTTTATACATTGAAAAAAACTCTTCCTGTCTCCTTTTATATTACTGGCTAACTTACACTCATATTTCACCTTCTCCCCCCTTATTGCTTTCCTCTGCTTGCTTTTAAATGCTTCCCAATCCTCTGGCTTCCCACTAATCTTCGCCACTTTGTGTGCTTTTTCTTTTGCTTTTATGTTGTCCTTGACTTCCCTCGTCAGCCATGGATGCTTCGTCCTCCCCTTAGCATGTTTCCTCCTCCTTGGGATGAATTTCTGTTGTGCCTCCCGAATAACTCTCAAACGCTCCTGCCATTGCTGTTCCACTGTCTTCCCTGCTCGGCTCCCTTTCCAATCAACTCTGGACAGCTCCTCCCTCAAGTCTTTGCAGTTACTTTTATTTAATTGTAATACCGTTACATCTGACTCCAGCTTCTCCCTCTCAAACTGCAGTGCAAATTCTATCATATTGTGGTCACTGCTCCCTCAGAGTTCCTTCATCTTAAGTACCCGAATCAAGTCTGCCTCATTACACATCACCAAATTCAGAATTGCCTGTTCCCTTGTAGGTTCTGTCACAAGCTGCTCCAAGAAGTCATCTCTCAGACAGTCCACAAATTCCTTTTCTTGGGATCCACTACCTACCTGATTTTCCCAGTCCACCTGCATATTGAAGTCCCCCATGATTATTGTAATGATGCCTTTCTTAGATGCCTTTTCTATCTCCTGATTTATTTTCTGCCCCACATCCTGAATACTACTGTGGGGCCTGTACATAACTCCCATCAGTGTGGGGTTTTACTTTATGACAATCAACAATAGCTTCATGGTCATGGTTAGACTTTTATTTCATTCAGATTTCACCATCTGCTGCTGCAGGATTCGAACACGCTTTCCCAGAGCATCACATTGGGTTTTTGGATTACTAATCCAGTGACCACATCACCACAGTTACATGCTCGTTTGAGATAGCTGTGCTTTGAAATATACGGGGAGTAAAGGCGTGATAACACAGGGGGCACGACAAGGTTTTGATATTGATAAATTTCATGTTGCTGGCATGAAATCAGTGCCACATTGATGCCCAAGTAACAAGGCAGATGAGTGAGACCCAAGGCTGGTGGACAGGTTAAACATTGGGGTGTGTAGTTCCCAATGATTTCAATATTTCTGGTGGCTGTGTTGAAACAGCATTGCTGATATCCAGACTTCTACTGGGAGAGAAACCAAAACCATTGGCCCCTGTGGATGGATTCCCCAAGATTCACTGCCAACGGATCGAAAAGCCCAAAAAACAAAGCACATTTCACCAAGTGTCAAAACTGTGAATCAAGAATCATTTTCCTGAAAGAAAATGAATAATTTCTGAATAATCGTTCATTAATTTTACATTTTCAATCGACTTAATTCTAAATAAATGAATTTCCTGATTGTCGCTGCTAGTCGATGAAGTGCCACAGTGAGAAATCACCTTTCCATCCACACTTCCTCCAACTATCGGTTGTGTTTTGATCAGTAAAACAGCCTGAAACTGCGAAGAAATTACTTCTCCATTGCTCAACCTTCAGACATAATTGGCTGGATTTGGGGAGAAATGAACTCGAAGGAAATGCTAATTTGAAGTCTCTTTTCGCATCCAAAATGACTGTTCTTGAAATTTAACAACTTCAAAGCATGAACTCTCTCCTCCACATTCACCCCATTTCCATGTATTTTATTTCATTTCTTCCTTTCATTTTATTCACCCCATTTTTATTACTTTATGTTCTTAATTTGAAATTTCCACTTCTAAAATCTCACTTCCCATCTTGTTTTCCAACCTCACTCCAGTACGATGGGCCAACTGCTACATTCCTCAGGTTGTCCTTTGACACTGGGCATCTTTGTTCTGCCATTCACACATTGCACTCTCTTAACGGACGCTCTAAGCACCATTCTCAGCTTTTAACATCACCATTTGCACTCCCTGATTTTTGTCTATGCCAGTCCAACAATTATGTCCACTCAATACGTGGTGGCACGGTGGCACAGTAATTAGCACTACCATCTCACTGCGCGAGGGACCCGGGTTCGATACCTGGCCTTGGGTCTCTGTCTGCACGTTCTCCCCATGTCTGTGTGGGTTTCCTCCGGTTTACTCCCACAGTCCAAAGATGTGCGTGTTAAGTTGAGTTTCCATGCTAAATTCCTCCTTCGTGTTAGGAGGATTAGCCAGGATAAACATGTGGGGTTATGGGGATAGGAGTTGGGTGGGATTGTGGTCGGTGCAAACCTTTTGGGCTGACTGGCCTCCTTCTGCATTGTGGGATACTATGATTCCAACCCACCTCCCCCTCCCCCTCACAGTATAAATCTTGTACAAATTTTCTTGTTTTCAGATCTGACAACGTTTCATCCAGACTCGAAAGGTTGGCTCTGTTCTCTCTCCACAGAGGCTGTCAGACCTGCTGAGAATTTCCAGCATTTTCTGTTTTTGTTTTAGATTCCAGCATCCACAATATTTTGTCTTGACCAGTTCTTGAAATTTAAATCGGGTGAATGTTTAAAAACAAGCCAGAAACAAACTAAAGGTTGTTCTCAAATTATGGGACACTCTTCCTTCTCTTTTATTTCTTGTTCATTTCCCCACACTGGAAATATTATTTTTTTAGAACTGATAAGGCTGAGTTGATCTAATCCTCCTTCAAGGCTTTGATCCTTCAGCTCCCGACTCTCTAATTCTGGTCACTTTGGTGAAATTGGGGCATTCGCAACTCATTCAGAGAAAAACCTTCTTGCAGTTCATTGTGACGGACTTCTTCGAATTAACCGCAGGAGACTCAGGGATAATCGTTCATTCATGATTCAAGCATGGAGGCCACTACCCCAGAGAAATCTCCAAAGCAGCACTCTCCTCTAATATAGCATTCAGTTCTAATACAGCTCAAACAGGGAGAGCACTCCAATTCAGCCCTCTCCTCGTAAGTCACGGATACACACTGTTTATGCAGTTAATCAGCACACCAAACATTGGTTAAAATTCCGATCTTCAGAGAGCCCGACAGTGTAGAAAGAGGCCATCTGGCCATCGAGTCTGCACCGAACACAATCCCACCCAGGCCCTACCCCCAATATCCCGACACATTTATCCGCTAATCCTTCTAACCTATACATCTCAGGACACGAAGGGGCAATTTAGCATGGCCAATCAACCTAACCTGCACATCTTTGGACTGTGGGAGGAAACTGAAGCAGCCGGAGGAACCCCACGCAGACATGAGGAGAATGTGCAAACTCCACACAGTCAGTGACCCAAGCCGGGAATCGAACCCAGTTCCCTGGAGCTCTGAAGCAGCAGTGCTAACCACTGTGCTACCGTGCCACCCATTGTCCACATTTATTCATTTACTGGAACAGATTTGAATATCTTTCCCCAATATTATCTCCAGATTTGTATGGGGGTTACATGCATAGTTTAAGTTAAATCATTAGCGTCACAAGTAGGTTTACATCAACGCTGCAATGAGATTACTCTGAAAATCCGCTAGTTGCCGCACTCCGGCGCCTGTTCGGGAGTACACTGAGGGAGAATTTAGTATGACAAATGTACCGAACCAGCATGTCTTTCAGACTGTGAGATGAAACTGGAGCACCCGGAGGAAACGCACTCAGACACGGGGAGAACATACAAACTCCACACAGACAGTGACCCGAGCCAGAAATCGAAGCCAGGTCCTGGTTCCCTGCTGCAGCAGTGATAACCACTGTGCCACCGTGCCGCCCATCAAGAAAGCTAAGGTGGAGCAAAGTGACTCGGAAAGTTGCAGAATTAGCAAATGTCACATCCCAAAAATAGGCCATTTAGCCCATCGAGATAGTTTGCGCCACTGGCACCATCTCGTGTACACTCACCTTGTCACTGACTATACTCCTTACAATTCTCTTATTCAGGCATCTACCTCATTCCCCGCAGCCCCCTTCCCCACCCCCGCTTCCCGCCCCCACCAACACTGAAAGTAAACAATGACAGTCGGATTATTTGAAATTTGCTTTTATTGATCATACAAAGTACTATTCTAAGAACCCAAAACCAATGCAGCAGAATACAGTTCACATTGCAAAGTTTATCATAAATGCACATGGAGACCGCGTGACCTTACTTCTTGCTGCACCTTCAGTCTATGGAGTCTTTATTACAGTCGAGAAACTGGCAGTCCAGTTACAATATCATAATTTCTTGCTAAATAGACTATGTCATCTAAAATAATTTCTTCAGAACGATTTTCTTTTTGTTATTGAAGTCGAAATTCTTCAGATGATGGGGTACGAAGCACGATGGGTAATGCCACATATGTTCTTGCCCTTAGCTAAGCGCATGTAGCTTCCCTCACCCCAGGATGTTCCCCATCTAGAAAAGGAGGTTACATGTTAATATCCGACACAAATCGAATCAAATCCAAAATGAACAGAGTTAACAGAGGGAAATGGAGCATCGAACACAGGTGCAGGAGTAGAGGCCATTTGGCCCTTCGAGCCTGCACCACAAAAACAGCAACGCCCAATGTAGGGATGCTTTGCAAGTTTGCTTTGCTAATATTGGCCACTTATTCCTGTCTCTTGAATGCATTTGGATTCATTTAGCTTACATTCTCAGCAGGATATCAGATTTACTTTACAAAGAGTTCACTTCCAGAGATACACAATCCATTAAGAAAAAGTCTTTGGATAATTAGATGAAGTACCAAACGAAAGAGAGAACACATTTGTGTACACTTACATTTCAGATTAGTTTTGAGAAAATGCGGGGAATGCTCCTGTCCCGCCTGCCACGGGAATCATAACGGGCAAGGGTGTGGACCATGGTAAAGGCTGTTGGCCTCAGGAAGGATTTCCAGTTTTGGGATGAGCGCAGCTGGAAAATTCCACCCAATGAGAGGCTACTGAGTGCAGCCTAACTTGCCTGGATGGTGCAGCTCCAGTAACACTCAAGAAGCTCGACACCATCCAGTACAAAGCAGCCCACTTGACTGGCACCGCATCCACAAACATCCATTCACTCCACCACTGACGTTCAGTCGCAGCAATGTGTACTATCTACAAGATGCACTGCAGTAATTCACCACAGATCCTGAGACAGCACCTGCCAAACCCACGAGCACTTCCATCTAGAAAGACAAGGGCAGCAGATACATTGGAATACCACAAGAGATCATGTCCCACTACCTTGATTGAGTTTTTTGAGGAAGTGACGAAGATGATTGATGAGGGTAGGACAGTGGATTTTGTCCACATAGACATCAGTAAGGCCTTTGACATGGTCCCTCATGGCAGACTGGTACAGAAAGTGAAGTCGCACAGGATCAGATGTGAGCTGGCAAGATGGATATAGAACTGATTCAGTCATAGAAGACAGAGTGTAGCAGTGGAAGGATGTGTTTCTGAATGGAGGGCTGTGACAAGTGGCGTTTCTCAGGGATCAGTGCTGGAACCTTTTTTGTTTGTAATATATATAAATGATTTGGAGGAAAACGTAACTGGCTTAATTCGTAAGCTTGTGGACGACACAAAGGTGGCAGATTTGCGGAGAGTGATGAGGACCGTGAGAGGATACAGCAGGATATAGACCGGTTGGAGACTTGTGCGGAGAGATGGCTGATGGAGTTTCATGCGAACAAATATGAGGTAATGCATTTTGGAAGGTCTGATAATGAGAGGAAATATACAGTAAATGGCAGAACCCTTAAGAGTATTGAAAGGCAGACGGATCTGGGTGTGCAGGTACACCCAGTGGCAACGCAGATGGAGAAGATAGTCAAGAAGGCGTACAGTATGCTTGCCTTCATCGGCCGGGGCATTGAATTTAAAAATTGGCAAGTCGTGTTGCAGCTTTATACAACCTCACTCAGGCCACACTTGGAATATAGTGTGCAATTCTGGTCGCAAAACTACCAGAAGGATGTGGAGGCTTTGGAGAGTGTACAGAAAAGATTTACCAGGATGTTGTTTGGTATGGAGTACATTAGCTATGAGGAGAGGTTGAAGAAACTTGGTTTGTTCTCACTGGAAAGACGGAGGTTGAGGGGGGACCTCATAGAAGTCGACAAGTTTATGAGGGGCATGGACAGAATGGATAGTCAAAGCTTTTTCCCAGGGTGGAAGAGTCAATTACTAGGGGGCATAGGTTTAAGGTGCAAGGGGGGCAGTTTAAAGGAGATGTACGAGGTAAGTTTTTTACACTGAGGGCGGTGGGTGCCTGGAACTCGCAGCCGGGGAGGGTAGTGGAAGCAAATATGATAGTGACTTTGAGGGGCATCTTGACAAATACATGACTAGGATGGGAATAGAAAGATATGGTCCCTGGAAGGGTTTTAGTTCAGATGGGCAGCATGGTCGGTGCGGGCTTGGAGGGCCGAAGGGCTTGTTCCTGTGCTGTAATTTTCGTTGTTCTTTGTTCTTCCCATTGATATTCAAAATGTCATTTGAAACATAGAAAATAGGAGCAGAAGTAGGCAATTCGGCCCTTTGTGCCTGCTCCAACATTCATTATGATCATGGCTGATCATCCAGTTCAGTAACCTGCTCCCGGTCCCGCCCTACCCCCGCACCCCACTTTGTACCATTTTATCCCTTCAGCCTCAAGAGTTATATCGAACTCCTTCTTGAAAACATACAGGGTGGGATTCTCTGCCCCCCTCGACCCCAAACCCCCCCGGAACACTCTCCCCCACAGCGCGTTTCTTACTGGCGGGAGATGGACCACCGTTGGCCAGCAGTGGGATGCTCTGCACCCTCATGCCACCCCTCACCCTCCCTCCCCACTCCCCCCACCCACACCCCTCCCACCACTGGGAAACTCGCAGTGGGAGTGCGCCATCAACTGGAAGATCTCACCCACAATGTTTTGGCCTCAGTTATTTTCGGTGGTCCAGAATCCCACAGGTTGCCGCTCTCTGGGTAAAGAAACATCCCCTCATCTCAGTTCTAAATGATTTACCCCATATCGGAAAGAGTGTGACGCCTGGTTTTGGACTCCCCCACCATCGGGAACACTCTTCCTGCATCGACCCTGTCAACTCCTGTTGTGTTCCACTATAGCTGAGGATTCTCAGATTCAGGAACTTTTGTAAACACATTTTGGAAAAGTTAAGTCAATCAAATCAGTTGACTTCATTGAACAGACATGGTTTAACGTAGAAGGGACCTACCTGGTTTGACTAACGCCAGTACACCTTTCGGGAAATATTATATGTTTCATCCATTGTTTCCAGTTTCTCCAATTCAAAATCCAACAATGCCCGGTCTGTCTCATTTCCCAGTTCAGATGTCATTGCATCCGTGTACAAACCAGCAAACTCCCTTTGTGTCTGGGAGAAAGGATTGCATGTTAACTATGAGACTTACCCGTGTGATTGTAATGATATAAAAGCACCAATCACTCAGGAAAGATTGAGTAAACATGCTGTGGGTTCATTCGTTAAGACTCGGCACATAGGAACATTTATACAGCAATACAAAGCTTGACAACACCAGAGCAGCCGAGTCAACATGCTGTGTGCTCAGTTGAACATCAAAAGTGAAACTGATTGCAGCATGACATCACTGGAGAGAAGTTTGTCATGCTATAATCCCTTAAAGGCATGTTACAACATGACTATTTCTGCAAGATACGGAAATCCAAAAAGGTGCCACAGTGGCACAGTGGTTATCATTACTGCCCCACAGTGCCAGGGACCTGTGCATGTGTTCCATTCCCGGCTTGGGTCACTGTCTGTGTGGAGTCTGCACATTCTCCCCGTGTCTGCGTGGGTTACCCCCGAGTGATACAGTTTCCTCCCACACTTTGAAAGTCTCCAAAGATGTGTGTGATAAATTGATGGGCCATGCTAAATTGACCCTGAGTGTCCTGGTAGCGGATGTTGGGGGGATTAGCCAGGTCAATAAGTGGGATTTTGGGGATAAGGATCGGGTGGGATTGATGTCAGTGCAGACTTGATGGGCCAAATGGCTTCCTTCTGCTGATAGCCCCATTGAAGTGTATGAACTGAAGACAGTCGGTGTACCGTGTGCAGTAATTGTACCTTTGCTTGGTCGGGATATAATTCTTCGGTTTCAATGCTGTGGTCTCACATATATTGGATGGCACGATACGGTAAGCTTCAAATGCAACCATGGGTCTCATATTCATCGGAGCAGTCAATGATGAGGAGGAGGGTGGAGAGGGAGGGAACACACCTCCCACTCTCTGCTCATTAAAGCCACTGGAAACCTGTCATCTTTGCCGGGCAGCCTTATTTAAACTAAGTGTGTTTCCGACTCCTTTTCTCCCAAGGGTACAAGCAATACTCATCCCCACCCTGTCAAGCTGATGTCCACTCCCACCATGCACCTTGGTAAAATTCAGCCCACGCACTATTGAGGTTCCATGCTTCACAAAACAACTCTCTTGCCCTTTATCATTGAACTTTGACCACATGATTTCATGACATCGAGGTATTAAAAAGTCAAATTGTAAATCAGCTTTGTTTATTTTATTTCCCCATCTGGACTTATGAGAATATGCTTGGCATCCAAAGCTTTGAATCAGAACATTGGCATTGGAAAATGCAGAAGCACCTGAATGTATATGTACCTTTATTAATATTCAAAATGTATGATTCTCTGTTCCCTGTCTGAATCCCTGAGATCCAATTGCCTGCTGCTGTGCTCAGTATCTCTGCCTATTAGCTGCTAGAGGAACAGCACCCACAAGTTCTTCCTCTAGCTATTTCCCACAGCTCCATCCCTCAAAACATCAAAAATGGTCCAAGTTTGTTATGGCAGTCATGAATAATTGATGGAGTCCAAAAGAACTGAACAGGAAACAATCCGCAGCCCCAACAAAGTCAATCAAATCAGTTGACTTGCATTGAACAGACATGGTTTAATGTAGTAGGGACCTACCTCGTTCGATTGGGCGGGGATCCTGGATTCAGGATTCAATCCTGGACCGGTGAGCGGCGTGGGCTTGGTGGGCCAAAGGGGATGTTCCTCTGCTGAATTGGTCTTTGTTCTTTGTTCTTGTTCTTGTTCAAGCAGGTCCAGCACTCGGGAAATATTAGAAGCTCCATCAATTTCTTCCAGTTTCTCCAATTCAAAATCCAACAATGACTGGTCTGTCTCATTTCCGGTCATTGCATCCGTGTACAAAGCAGCAAACACCCTTTGTGTCTGGGAGAAAGGATTGCATGTTAGCTATGAGGCTTACCCGTGTGGTTGTAATGGTGGAAGAGCACCAATAATTCAAGATGGATTGGGTAAAAATGTTGTGGGTTCATTCGTTAAGACGAGGCACATAGGAACATTTAGACAGCAATACAAAGCTTGACAACACCAGAGCAGCCGAGTCAACTGCTGTGTGCTCAGTTGAACATCAAAAGTGAAACTGATTGCAGCATGACATCACTGGAGAGAAGTTTGTCATGCTATAATCCCTTAAATGCATGTTACAACATGACTATTTCTGCAAGATACGGAAATCCAAAAAGGTGCCACAGTGGCATAGTAGATATCATTACTGCCCCACAGTGCCAGGGACCTGTGCGTGTGTTCCATTCCCGGCTTGGGTCACTGTCTTTGTGGAGTCTGCACATTCTCCCCGTGTCTGCGTGGGTTACGCCCGAGTGATACAGTTTCCTCCCACACTTCGAAAGTCTCCAAAGATGTGTGTGATAAATTGATGGGCCATGCTAAATTGACCCTGAGTGTCCTGGTATGCGGATGTTGGGGGGATTAGCCAGGTCAATAAGTGGGATATTGGGGATAAGGCGAGGGTGGGATTGATGTCAGTGCAGACTTGATGGGCCGAATGGCTTCCTTCTGCTGATAGCCCCATTGAAGTGTATGAACTGAAGACAGTGGGTGTACCGTGTGCAGTAATTGTACCTTTGCTTGGTCGGGAAATAATTCTTCGGTTTCAATGCTGTGGTCTCACATGTATTGGAAGGCACGATACGGTAAGCTTCAAATGCACCCATGGGTCTTATATTCATCGGAGCAGTCAATGATGAGGAGGGGGTTGGAGAGAGAGGGAACACACCTCCCACTCTCTGCTCATCAAAGCCACTGGCAACCTGTCATTTTGCTGGGCAGCCTTATTTAAACTAAGTGTGTTTCCGACTCCTTTTCTCCCAAGGGTACAAGCAATACTCATCCCCACCCTGTCAAGCTGATGTCCACTCCCACCACGCGCCTTGGTAAAATTCAGCCCACGCACTATTGAGGTTCCATGCTTCAGAAAACAACTCTCTTGCCCTTTATCATTGAACTTTGACCACAATACCTTTGACCACATGATTTCATGACATCGTGGTATTAAAAAGTCAAATTGTAAATCAGCTTTGATTATTTTATTTCCCCATCTGGACTTCTGAAACTCTCTCAGGCATCCAAAGCGTTCGATCAGAACATTGGCATTGGAAAATTCAGAAGCAACTGAATGTATATGTACCTTGATTAATATTCAAAATATAGGTTTCTCTGTTCCTTGTCTGAATCCCTGAGACCCAATTGTTTGCTGCTGTGCTCAGTATCTCTGCCTATTAGCTCCTAGAGGAACAGCACCCACAAGTTCTTCCTCTTGCTATTTCCCACAGCTCCATCCCTCAAAACATCAAAAATGGTCCAAGTTTGTTATGGCATTAATGAATAATTGATGGAGTCCAAAAGAACTGAACAGGAAACAATCCGCAGCCCCAACAAAGTCAATCAAATCAGTTGACTTGCATTGAGCAGACATGGTTTAATGTAGTAGGGACCTACCTCGTTCGATTCAAGCAGGTCCACCACTCGGGTAATATTCGAAACTCCATCAATTTCTTCCAGTTTCTCCAATTCAAAATCCAACAATGCCTGGTCTGTCTCATTTCCTGTCATTGCATCCGTGTACAAAGCAGCAAACACCCTTTGTGTCTGGGAGAAAGGATTGCATGTTAGCTATGAGGCTTACCCGTGTGGTTGTAATGGTGGAAGAGCACCAATAATTCAAGATGGATTGGGTAAAAATGTTGTGGGTTCATTCGTTAAGACGAGGCACGTAGGAACATTTAGACAGCAATACAAAGCTTGACAACACCAGAGCAGCCGAGTCAACTGCTGTGTGCTCAGTTGAACATCAAAAGTGAAACTGCTTGCAGCATGACATCACTGGAGAGAAGTTTGTCATGCTATAATCCCTTAAATGCATGTTACAACATGACTATTTCTGCAAGATACGGAAATCCAAAAAGGTGCCACAGTGGCACAGTGGTTATCATTACTGTCCCACAGTGCCAGGGACCTGTGCGTGTGTTCTATTCCCGCCCTGGGTCACTGTCTTTGTGGAGTCTGCACATTCTCCCCATGTCTGCGTGGGTTACCCCCGAGTGATACAGTTTCCTTCCAAACTTCGAAAGGCTCCAAAGATGTGTGTGATAAATTGATTGGCCATGCTAAATTGACCCTGAGTATCCTGGTATGCGGATGTTGGGGGGATTAGCCAGGTCAATAAGTGGGATATTGGGGATAAGGCTTGGGTGGGATTGATGTCAGTGCAGACTTGATGGGCCGAATGGCTTCCTTCTGCTGATAGCCCCATTGAAGTGTATGAAATGAAGACAGTGGTGAACCGTGTGCAGCAATTGTACTTTGCTTGGTCGGGACATAATTCTTCGGTTTCAATGCTGTGGTCTCACATGTATTGGAAGGCACGATACGGTAAGCTTCAAATGCACCCATGGGTCTCATATTCATCGGAGCAGTCAATGATGAGGAGGGGGGTGGAGAGGGAGGGAACACACCTCCCACTCTCTGCTCATTAAAGCCACTGGAAACCTGTCATCTTTGCCGGGCAGCCTTATTTAAACTAAGTGTGTTTCCGACTCCTTTTCTCCCAAGGGTACAAGAAATACTCATCCCCACCCTGTCAAGCTGATGTCCACTCCCACCACGCACCTTGGTAAAATTCAGCCCACGCACTATTGAGGTTCCATGCTTCACAAAACAACTCTCTTGCCCTTTATCATTGAACTCTGACCACATGATTTCATGACATCGAGGTATTAAAAAGTCAAATTGTAAATCAGCTTTGTTTATTTTATTTCCCCATCTGGAATTATGAGAATCTGCTTGGCATCCAAAGCTTTGAATCAGAACATTGGCATTGTAAAATGCAGAAGCACCTGAATGTATATGTACCTTTATTAATATTCAAAATGTATGATTCTCTGTCCCCTGTCTGAAACCCTGAGATCCAATTGCCTGCTGCTGTGCTCAGTATCTCTGCCTATTAGCTGCTAGAGGAACAGCACCCACAAGTTCTTCCTCTAGCTATTTCCCACAGCTCCATCCCTCAAAACATCAAAAATGGTCCAAGTTTGTTATGGCAGTCATGAATAATTGATGGAGTCCAAAAGAACTGAACAGGAAACAATCCGCAGCCCCAACAAAGTCAATCAAATCAGTTGACTTGCATTGAACAGACATGGTTTAATGTAGTAGGGACCTACCTCGTTCGATTGGGCGGGGATCCTGGATTCAGGATTCAATCCTGGACCGGTGAGCGGCGTGGGCTTGGTGGGCCAAAGGGGATGTTCCTCTGCTGAATTGGTCTTTGTTCTTTGTTCTTGTTCTTGTTCAAGCAGGTCCAGCACTCGGGAAATATTAGAAGCTCCATCAATTTCTTCCAGTTTCTCCAATTCAAAATCCAACAATGACTGGTCTGTCTCATTTCCGGTCATTGCATCCGTGTACAAAGCAGCAAACACCCTTTGTGTCTGGGAGAAAGGATTGCATGTTAGCTATGAGGCTTACCCGTGTGGTTGTAATGGTGGAAGAGCACCAATAATTCAAGATGGATTGGGTAAAAATGTTGTGGGTTCATTCGTTAAGACGAGGCACATAGGAACATTTAGACAGCAATACAAAGCTTGACAACACCAGAGCAGCCGAGTCAACTGCTGTGTGCTCAGTTGAACATCAAAAGTGAAACTGATTGCAGCATGACATCACTGGAGAGAAGTTTGTCATGCTATAATCCCTTAAATGCATGTTACAACATGACTATTTCTGCAAGATACGGAAATCCAAAAAGGTGCCACAGTGGCATAGTAGATATCATTACTGCCCCACAGTGCCAGGGACCTGTGCGTGTGTTCCATTCCCGGCTTGGGTCACTGTCTGTGTGGAGTCTGCACATTCTCCCCGTGTCTGCGTGGGTTACGCCCGAGTGATACAGTTTCCTCCCACACTTCGAAAGTCTCCAAAGATGTGTGTGATAAATTGATGGGCCATGCTAAATTGACGCTGAGTGTCCTGGTATGCGGATGTTGGGGGGATTAGCCAGGTCAATAAGTGGGATATTGGGGATAAGGCGAGGGTGGGATTGATGTCAGTGCAGACTTGATGGGCCGAATGGCTTCCTTCTGCTGATAGCCCCATTGAAGTGTATGAACTGAAGACAGTCGGTGTACCGTGTGCAGTAATTGTACCTTTGCTTGGTCAGGATATAATTCTTCGGTTTCAATGCTGTGGTCTCACATGTATTGGAAGGCACGATACGGTAAGCTTCAAATGCACCCATGGATCTTATATTCATCGGAGCAGTCAATGATGAGGAGGGGGGTGGAGAGAGAGGGAACACACCTCCCACTCTCTGCTCATCAAAGCCACTGGCAACCTGTCATCTTTGCTGGGCAGCCTTATTTAAACTAAGTGTGTTTCCGACTCCTTTTCTCCCAAGGGTACAAGCAATACTCATCCCCACCCTGTCAAGCTGATGTCCACTCCCACCACGCGCCTTGGTAAAATTCAGCCCACGCACTATTGAGGTTCTATGCTTCAGAAAACAACTCTCTTGCCCTTTATCATTGAACTTTGACCACAATAACTTTGACCTCATGATTTCATGACATCGTGGTATTAAAAAGTCAAATTGTAAATCAGCTTTGATTATTTTATTTCCCCATCTGGACTTCTGAAACTCTCTCAGGCATCCAAAGCGTTCGATCAGAACATTGGCATTGGAAAATTCAGAAGCAACTGAATGTATATGTACCTTGATTAATATTCAAAATATATGTTTCTCTGTTCCTTGTCTGAATCCCTGAGACCCAATTGCCTGCTGCTGTGCTCAGTATCTCTGCCTATTAGCTGCTAGAGGAACAGCACCCACAAGTTCTTCCTCTTGCTATTTCCCACAGCTCCATCCCTCAAAACATCAAAAATGTTCCAAGTTTGTTATGGCAGAAATGAATAATTGATGGAGTCCAAAAGAACTGAACAGGAAACAATCCGCAGCCCCAACAAAGTCAATCAAATCAGTTGACTTGCATTGAGCAGACATGGTTTAATGTAGTAGGGACCTACCTCGTTCGATTCAAGCAGGTCCACCACTCGGGTAATATTCGAAACTCCATCAATTTCTTCCAGTTTCTCCAATTCAAAATCCAACAATGCCTGGTCTGTCTCATTTCCTGTCATTGCATCCGTGTACAAAGCAGCAAACACCCTTTGTGTCTGGGAGAAAGGATTGCATGTTAGCTATGAGGCTTACCCGTGTGGTTGTAATGGTGGAAGAGCACCAATAATTCAAGATGGATTGGGTAAAAATGTTGTGGGTTCATTCGTTAAGACGAGGCACGTAGGAACATTTAGACAGCAATACAAAGCTTGACAACACCAGAGCAGCCGAGTCAACTGCTGTGTGCTCAGTTGAACATCAAAAGTGAAACTGCTTGCAGCATGACATCACTGGAGAGAAGTTTGTCATGCTATAATCCCTTAAATGCATGTTACAACATGACTATTTCTGCAAGATACGGAAATCCAAAAAGGTGCCACAGTGGCACAGTGGTTATCATTACTGTCCCACAGTGCCAGGGACCTGTGCGTGTGTTCTATTCCCGCCCTGGGTCACTGTCTTTGTGGAGTCTGCACATTCTCCCCATGTCTGCGTGGGTTACCCCCGAGTGATACAGTTTCCTTCCAAACTTCGAAAGGCTCCAAAGATGTGTGTGATAAATTGATTGGCCATGCTAAATTGACCCTGAGTATCCTGGTATGCGGATGTTGGGGGGATTAGCCAGGTCAATAAGTGGGATATTGGGGATAAGGCTTGGGTGGGATTGATGTCAGTGCAGACTTGATGGGCCGAATGGCTTCCTTCTGCTGATAGCCCCATTGAAGTGTATGAAATGAAGACAGTGGTGAACCGTGTGCAGCAATTGTACTTTGCTTGGTCGGGACATAATTCTTCGGTTTCAATGCTGTGGTCTCACATGTATTGGAAGGCACGATACGGTAAGCTTCAAATGCACCCATGGGTCTCATATTCATCGGAGCAGTCAATGATGAGGAGGGGGGTGGAGAGGGAGGGAACACACCTCCCACTCTCTGCTCATTAAAGCCACTGGAAACCTGTCATCTTTGCCGGGCAGCCTTATTTAAACTAAGTGTGTTTCCGACTCCTTTTCTCCCAAGGGTACAAGAAATACTCATCCCCACCCTGTCAAGCTGATGTCCACTCCCACCACGCACCTTGGTAAAATTCAGCCCACGCACTATTGAGGTTCCATGCTTCACAAAACAACTCTCTTGCCCTTTATCATTGAACTCTGACCACATGATTTCATGACATCGAGGTATTAAAAAGTCAAATTGTAAATCAGCTTTGTTTATTTTATTTCCCCATCTGGAATTATGAGAATCTGCTTGGCATCCAAAGCTTTGAATCAGAACATTGGCATTGTAAAATGCAGAAGCACCTGAATGTATATGTACCTTTATTAATATTCAAAATGTATGATTCTCTGTCCCCTGTCTGAAACCCTGAGATCCAATTGCCTGCTGCTGTGCTCAGTATCTCTGCCTATTAGCTGCTAGAGGAACAGCACCCACAAGTTCTTCCTCTAGCTATTTCCCACAGCTCCATCCCTCAAAACATCAAAAATGGTCCAAGTTTGTTATGGCAGTCATGAATAATTGATGGAGTCCAAAAGAACTGAACAGGAAACAATCCGCAGCCCCAACAAAGTCAATCAAATCAGTTGACTTGCATTGAACAGACATGGTTTAATGTAGTAGGGACCTACCTCGTTCGATTGGGCGGGGATCCTGGATTCAGGATTCAATCCTGGACCGGTGAGCGGCGTGGGCTTGGTGGGCCAAAGGGGATGTTCCTCTGCTGAATTGGTCTTTGTTCTTTGTTCTTGTTCTTGTTCAAGCAGGTCCAGCACTCGGGAAATATTAGAAGCTCCATCAATTTCTTCCAGTTTCTCCAATTCAAAATCCAACAATGACTGGTCTGTCTCATTTCCGGTCATTGCATCCGTGTACAAAGCAGCAAACACCCTTTGTGTCTGGGAGAAAGGATTGCATGTTAGCTATGAGGCTTACCCGTGTGGTTGTAATGGTGGAAGAGCACCAATAATTCAAGATGGATTGGGTAAAAATGTTGTGGGTTCATTCGTTAAGACGAGGCACATAGGAACATTTAGACAGCAATACAAAGCTTGACAACACCAGAGCAGCCGAGTCAACTGCTGTGTGCTCAGTTGAACATCAAAAGTGAAACTGATTGCAGCATGACATCACTGGAGAGAAGTTTGTCATGCTATAATCCCTTAAATGCATGTTACAACATGACTATTTCTGCAAGATACGGAAATCCAAAAAGGTGCCACAGTGGCATAGTAGATATCATTACTGCCCCACAGTGCCAGGGACCTGTGCGTGTGTTCCATTCCCGGCTTGGGTCACTGTCTGTGTGGAGTCTGCACATTCTCCCCGTGTCTGCGTGGGTTACGCCCGAGTGATACAGTTTCCTCCCACACTTCGAAAGTCTCCAAAGATGTGTGTGATAAATTGATGGGCCATGCTAAATTGACGCTGAGTGTCCTGGTATGCGGATGTTGGGGGGATTAGCCAGGTCAATAAGTGGGATATTGGGGATAAGGCGAGGGTGGGATTGATGTCAGTGCAGACTTGATGGGCCGAATGGCTTCCTTCTGCTGATAGCCCCATTGAAGTGTATGAACTGAAGACAGTCGGTGTACCGTGTGCAGTAATTGTACCTTTGCTTGGTCAGGATATAATTCTTCGGTTTCAATGCTGTGGTCTCACATGTATTGGAAGGCACGATACGGTAAGCTTCAAATGCACCCATGGATCTTATATTCATCGGAGCAGTCAATGATGAGGAGGGGGGTGGAGAGAGAGGGAACACACCTCCCACTCTCTGCTCATCAAAGCCACTGGCAACCTGTCATCTTTGCTGGGCAGCCTTATTTAAACTAAGTGTGTTTCCGACTCCTTTTCTCCCAAGGGTACAAGCAATACTCATCCCCACCCTGTCAAGCTGATGTCCACTCCCACCACGCGCCTTGGTAAAATTCAGCCCACGCACTATTGAGGTTCTATGCTTCAGAAAACAACTCTCTTGCCCTTTATCATTGAACTTTGACCACAATAACTTTGACCTCATGATTTCATGACATCGTGGTATTAAAAAGTCAAATTGTAAATCAGCTTTGATTATTTTATTTCCCCATCTGGACTTCTGAAACTCTCTCAGGCATCCAAAGCGTTCGATCAGAACATTGGCATTGGAAAATTCAGAAGCAACTGAATGTATATGTACCTTGATTAATATTCAAAATATATGTTTCTCTGTTCCTTGTCTGAATCCCTGAGACCCAATTGCCTGCTGCTGTGCTCAGTATCTCTGCCTATTAGCTGCTAGAGGAACAGCACCCACAAGTTCTTCCTCTTGCTATTTCCCACAGCTCCATCCCTCAAAACATCAAAAATGTTCCAAGTTTGTTATGGCAGAAATGAATAATTGATGGAGTCCAAAAGAACTGAACAGGAAACAATCCGCAGCCCCAACAAAGTCAATCAAATCAGTTGACTTGCATTGAGCAGACATGGTTTAATGTAGTAGGGACCTACCTCGTTCGATTCAAGCAGGTCCAGCACTCGGGAAATATTCGAAACTCCATCAATTTCTTCCAGTTTCTCCAATTCAAAATCCAACAATGCCTGGTCTGTCTCATTTCCTGTCATTGCATCCGTGTACAAAGCAGCAAACACCCTTTGTGTCTGGGAGAAAGGATTGCATGTTAGCTATGAGGCTTACCCGTGTGGTTGTAATGGTGGAAGAGCACCAATAATTCAAGATGGATTGGGTAAAAATGTTGTGGGTTCATTCGTTAAGACGAGGCACATAGGAACATTTAGACAGCAATACAAAGCTTGACAACACCAGAGCAGCCGAGTCAACTGCTGTGTGCTCAGTTGAACATCAAAAGTGAAACTGATTGCAGCATGACATCACTGGAGAGAAGTTTGTCATGCTATAATCCCTTAAATGCATGTTACAACATGACTATTTCTGCAAGATACGGAAATCCAAAAAGGTGCCACAGTGGCACAGTGGTTATCATTACTGTCCCACAGTGCCAGGGACCTGTGCGTGTGTTCTATTCCCGCCCTGGGTCACTGTCTTTGTGGAGTCTGCACATTCTCCCCGTGTCTGCGTGGGTTACCCCCGAGTGATACAGTTTCCTCCCAAACTTCGAAAGGCTCCAAAGATGTGTGTGATAAATTGATGGGCCATGCTAAATTGACCCTGAGTATCCTGGTATGCGGATGTTGGGGGGATTAGCCAGGTCAATAAGTGGGATATTGGGGATAAGGCTTGGGTGGGATTGATGTCAGTGCAGACTTGATGGGCCGAATGGCTTCCTTCTGCTGATAGCCCCATTGAAGTGTATGAAATGAAGACAGTGGTGAACCGTGTGCAGCAATTGTACTTTGCTTGGTCGGGACATAATTCTTCGGTTTCAATGCTGTGGTCTCACATGTATTGGAAGGCACGATACGGTAAGCTTCAAATGCACCCATGGGTCTCATATTCATCGGAGCAGTCAATGATGAGGAGGGGGGTGGAGAGGGAGGGAACACACCTCCCACTCTCTGCTCATTAAAGCCACTGGAAACCTGTCATCTTTGCCGGGCAGCCTTATTTAAACTAAGTGTGTTTCCGACTCCTTTTCTCCCAAGGGTACAAGAAATACTCATCCCCACCCTGTCAAGCTGATGTCCACTCCCACCACGCACCTTGGTAAAATTCAGCCCACGCACTATTGAGGTTCCATGCTTCACAAAACAACTCTCTTGCCCTTTATCATTGAACTCTGACCACATGATTTCATGACATCGAGGTATTAAAAAGTCAAATTGTAAATCAGCTTTGTTTATTTTATTTCCCCATCTGGAATTATGAGAATCTGCTTGGCATCCAAAGCTTTGAATCAGAACATTGGCATTGTAAAATGCAGAAGCACCTGAATGTATATGTACCTTTATTAATATTCAAAATGTATGATTCTCTGTCCCCTGTCTGAAACCCTGAGATCCAATTGCCTGCTGCTGTGCTCAGTATCTCTGCCTATTAGCTGCTAGAGGAACAGCACCCACAAGTTCTTCCTCTAGCTATTTCCCACAGCTCCATCCCTCAAAACATCAAAAATGGTCCAAGTTTGTTATGGCAGTCATGAATAATTGATGGAGTCCAAAAGAACTGAACAGGAAACAATCCGCAGCCCCAACAAAGTCAATCAAATCAGTTGACTTGCATTGAACAGACATGGTTTAATGTAGTAGGGACCTACCTCGTTCGATTGGGCGGGGATCCTGGATTCAGGATTCAATCCTGGACCGGTGAGCGGCGTGGGCTTGGTGGGCCAAAGGGGATGTTCCTCTGCTGAATTGGTCTTTGTTCTTTGTTCTTGTTCTTGTTCAAGCAGGTCCAGCACTCGGGAAATATTAGAAGCTCCATCAATTTCTTCCAGTTTCTCCAATTCAAAATCCAACAATGACTGGTCTGTCTCATTTCCGGTCATTGCATCCGTGTACAAAGCAGCAAACACCCTTTGTGTCTGGGAGAAAGGATTGCATGTTAGCTATGAGGCTTACCCGTGTGGTTGTAATGGTGGAAGAGCACCAATAATTCAAGATGGATTGGGTAAAAATGTTGTGGGTTCATTCGTTAAGACGAGGCACATAGGAACATTTAGACAGCAATACAAAGCTTGACAACACCAGAGCAGCCGAGTCAACTGCTGTGTGCTCAGTTGAACATCAAAAGTGAAACTGATTGCAGCATGACATCACTGGAGAGAAGTTTGTCATGCTATAATCCCTTAAATGCATGTTACAACATGACTATTTCTGCAAGATACGGAAATCCAAAAAGGTGCCACAGTGGCATAGTAGATATCATTACTGCCCCACAGTGCCAGGGACCTGTGCGTGTGTTCCATTCCCGGCTTGGGTCACTGTCTGTGTGGAGTCTGCACATTCTCCCCGTGTCTGCGTGGGTTACGCCCGAGTGATACAGTTTCCTCCCACACTTCGAAAGTCTCCAAAGATGTGTGTGATAAATTGATGGGCCATGCTAAATTGACCCTGAGTGTCCTGGTATGCGGATGTTGGGGGGATTAGCCAGGTCAATAAGTGGGATATTGGGGATAAGGCGAGGGTGGGATTGATGTCAGTGCAGACTTGATGGGCCGAATGGCTTCCTTCTGCTGATAGCCCCATTGAAGTGTATGAACTGAAGACAGTCGGTGTACCGTGTGCAGTAATTGTACCTTTGCTTGGTCAGGATATAATTCTTCGGTTTCAATGCTGTGGTCTCACATGTATTGGAAGGCACGATACGGTAAGCTTCAAATGCACCCATGGATCTTATATTCATCGGAGCAGTCAATGATGAGGAGGGGGGTGGAGAGAGAGGGAACACACCTCCCACTCTCTGCTCATCAAAGCCACTGGCAACCTGTCATCTTTGCTGGGCAGCCTTATTTAAACTAAGTGTGTTTCCGACTCCTTTTCTCCCAAGGGTACAAGCAATACTCATCCCCACCCTGTCAAGCTGATGTCCACTCCCACCACGCGCCTTGGTAAAATTCAGCCCACGCACTATTGAGGTTCCATGCTTCAGAAAACAACTCTCTTGCCCTTTATCATTGAACTTTGACCACAATAACTTTGACCTCATGATTTCATGACATCGTGGTATTAAAAAGTCAAATTGTAAATCAGCTTTGATTATTTTATTTCCCCATCTGGACTTCTGAAACTCTCTCAGGCATCCAAAGCGTTCGATCAGAACATTGGCATTGGAAAATTCAGAAGCAACTGAATGTATATGTACCTTGATTAATATTCAAAATATATGTTTCTCTGTTCCTTGTCTGAATCCCTGAGACCCAATTGCCTGCTGCTGTGCTCAGTATCTCTGCCTATTAGCTGCTAGAGGAACAGCACCCACAAGTTCTTCCTCTTGCTATTTCCCACAGCTCCATCCCTCAAAACATCAAAAATGTTCCAAGTTTGTTATGGCAGAAATGAATAATTGATGGAGTCCAAAAGAACTGAACAGGAAACAATCCGCAGCCCCAACAAAGTCAATCAAATCAGTTGACTTGCATTGAGCAGACATGGTTTAATGTAGTAGGGACCTACCTCGTTCGATTCAAGCAGGTCCAGCACTCGGGAAATATTCGAAACTCCATCAATTTCTTCCAGTTTCTCCAATTCAAAATCCAACAATGCCTGGTCTGTCTCATTTCCTGTCATTGCATCCGTGTACAAAGCAGCAAACACCCTTTGTGTCTGGGAGAAAGGATTGCATGTTAGCTATGAGGCTTACCCGTGTGGTTGTAATGGTGGAAGAGCACCAATAATTCAAGATGGATTGGGTAAAAATGTTGTGGGTTCATTCGTTAAGACGAGGCACATAGGAACATTTAGACAGCAATACAAAGCTTGACAACACCAGAGCAGCCGAGTCAACTGCTGTGTGCTCAGTTGAACATCAAAAGTGAAACTGATTGCAGCATGACATCACTGGAGAGAAGTTTGTCATGCTATAATCCCTTAAATGCATGTTACAACATGACTATTTCTGCAAGATACGGAAATCCAAAAAGGTGCCACAGTGGCACAGTGGTTATCATTACTGTCCCACAGTGCCAGGGACCTGTGCGTGTGTTCTATTCCCGCCCTGGGTCACTGTCTTTGTGGAGTCTGCACATTCTCCCCGTGTCTGCGTGGGTTACCCCCGAGTGATACAGTTTCCTCCCAAACTTCGAAAGGCTCCAAAGATGTGTGTGATAAATTGATGGGCCATGCTAAATTGTCCCTGAGTATCCTGGTATGCGGATGTTGGGGGGATTAGCCAGGTCAATAAGTGGGATATTGGGGATAAGGCGAGGGTGGGATTGATGTCAGTGCAGACTTGATGGGCCGAATGGCTTCCTTCTGCTGATAGCCCCATTGAAGTGTATGAAATGAAGACAGTGGTGAACCGTGTGCAGCAATTGTACTTTGCTTGGTCGGGACATAATTCTTCGGTTTCAATGCTGTGGTCTCACATGTATTGGAAGGAACGATACGGTAAGCTTCAAATGCACCCATGGGTCTCATATTCATCGGAGCAGTCAATGATGAGGAGGAGGGTGGAGAGGGAGGGAACACACCTCCCACTCTCTGCTCATTAAAGCCACTGGAAACCTGTCTTCTTTGCCGGGCAGCCTTATTTAAACTAAGTGTGTTTCCGACTCCTTTTCTCCCAAGGGTACAAGAAATACTCATCCCCACCCTGTCAAGCTGATGTCCACTCCCACCACGCACCTTGGCAAAATTCAGCCCACGCACTATTGAGGTTCCATGCTTCACAAAACAACTCTCTTGCCCTTTATCATTGAACTTTGACCACATGATTTCATGACATCGAGGTATTAAAAAGTCAAATTGTAAATCAGCTTTGTTTATTTTATTTCCCCATCTGGACTTATGAGGATCTGCTTGGCATGCAAAGCTTTGAATCAGAACATTGGCATTGGAAAATTCAGAAGCACCTGAATGTATATGTACCTTTATTAATATTCAAAATGTATGATTCTCTGTTCCCTGTCTGAAACCCTGAGATCCAATTGCCTGCTGCTGTGCTCAGTATCTCTGCCTATTAGCAGCTAGAGGAACAGCACCCACAAGTTCTTCCTCTTGCTATTTCCCACAGCTCCATCCCTCAAAAATCAAAAATGGTCCAAGTTTGATATGGCAGTAATGAATAATTGATGGAGTCCAAAAGAACTGAACAGGAAACAATCCGCAGCCCCAACAAAGTCAATCAAATCAGTTGACTTGCATTGAACAGACATTGTTTAATGTAGTAGGGACCTACCTCGTTCGATTCAAGCAGGTCCACCACTCGGGAAATATTAGAAGCTCCATCAATTTCTTCCAGTTTCTCCAATTCAAAATCCAACAATGCCTGGTCTGTCTCATTTCCTGTCATTGCATTCGTGTCCAAAGCAGCAAACTCCCTTTGTGTCTGGGAGAAAGAATTGCATGTTAACTATGAGACTTACCCTTCTGGTTGTGATGATATAAAAGCACCAATCACTCAAGAGGGATTGGGTAAAAATGTGGTGGGTTCATGCATAATGACTACGCACATAGGGACATTTATACAGCAATATAAAGCTTGACAACACCAGAGCAGCAGAGTCAACTGCTGTGTGCTCAGTTGAACATCAAAAGTGAAACTGATTGCAGCATGACATCATTGGAGAGAAGTTTGTCATGCTATAATCCCTTAAAGGCACGTTACAACATGACTATTTCTACAAGATATGGAATGCCAAGAAGGTGCCACAGTGGCACAGTGGTTATCATTACTGCCCCCACAGTGCCAGGGACCTGTGTTCGATTCCCGGGTTGGGTCATTGTCTGTGTGGTGTCTGCACGTTCTCTCTGTGTCTGCGTGGCTTTCCTCCGGGTGCTCCACTTTCTTCCCACACTTCGAATGACTGCAAAGGTGCGTGTGATAGGTTGACTGGCCATGCTAAATTGACCATTAGTGCAATGGTATGCGGAGGTTCGGAGGGATTAGTGGGGTCAATCAGTGGGGTGATGGCAATACGGCCTGTTTAGCATTCTTGTCAGTGCAAACTTCATGGGCCGAATGGCTTCCTTCTGCTGACAGCCCCATTGAAGTGTATGAACTGAAGACAGTTGTTGTACAGTGTGCTGTAAGTGTACCTTTGCTTGGTAGGGGTATGATTCTTCAGTTTCAATGCTGTGGTCTCGCATGCATTGTAAGACACGATACGGTAAGCCTGAGTTGCACCGATAATTCCTATATTCATCGGAGCAGTCAATGATGAGGAGGGGGGTGGAGAGTGAAGGAACAACCTCCCACTCTCTGCTCATTAAAGCCACTGGCAACCTGTCATCATTGCCGGGCAGCGTTTCTTTTACTCAATGGTTTTCGAATTACGTTTCTCCCAAGGGGGCAAGCAATATTCATCCCCACCCCGTCCAGCTGATGTTTGGGTGGTAGGTCAAAAAATAGGTGACAGAGTTGGGTTTTGATCGGCAACTTAAAGGAGAAAAGAGAGGTAGACAACCAGCAAGGTTTGGGGAGAGAATTCCAGGATGCCGGGCCTAGGCAACTGAAGACATGGCCATCAAGATTTGATCAAATAAAGTTGGGAATGTGCAACAGTCCAGAATTGGATGTGGCATCCATCTAGGAGGGTTGTGGAGCAGGAGGAGATTACAGAGATAGGGAGGGACCAGACTCTGAAGCGATTTGAAAGCAAAGGTGAGGTTTTAATTTTGAGACATTACTTCAGCAGGAGCCAAAGCAGATTGGGAAGTAGATCAGCGAGCACTGGGGTGATGGTTCAACGCAACATGGTACAAGTTAGGATAGAGGCAGAAGCGATTTGGATAACACCCATTATACAGAAGGTAAAATGAACATGGCTGACCAGGAGAGTATTTCAACAGCGAAGACTTGAGGCAGCAAAGGTATGAACGAGGGTTTCAGCAGCAGATGAAATGAGGCAGGGGTGGAGTCAGGCCAGGTGGAAAGAGGCAGTCTCAATAAGAGCGGATATGCGCTCAAAACCTCGATTAAGGATACGAGTAGTCTGCTTCAGCCTCAGCCGGCTACGAGGGAGGAGATGGAGTTAGTAGCTGGAGAACAGAGTCTTTAAACTGCCGAACTGAGGACAATGGCTGGGACTTTCCAGCCTCTCTGTGGCAGGACCCACCATGGGATGAATGTGGCAAGACTGGAAGATCCCGATGATGGGCGGGGCTGGAAAATCATGGCCAATGGCTTTGATTTTCCCAATATTTAATTGGAGGGAAATGCCATCATTTGTGCCCTACAAATTTCAATCAAAGAAATGGCCGACAACTGGCACATCATTGGTTGGTGTTAAATATCTAAATCACCGTGGGAGGACATTTTGTTTTTCGATGGTGGCGCTTACTGAACAACATTAACAGGTTGAGGTGGTCATAGTTCAGATTGAAATGTTCAAAACAATATCATGCTCCTTCAGTACTTTGCTAAAGTATCAGTCTAGATTCCTACCAGATTAGCGTAACTCTTCCCATAGGCCAGCTTCCATGTTTCCCATTGCTCATCAATGATTGGCTTCGTCGCGGCCATGGAGATAACAGTCAGGATGTGCACCACAAAGAGAAAATATGCCATGGTGAAAGGTTGAGCCCGTCAAACCTGTCGCAGGGCTGGTTTGCTTTGTGAGAAGCTGTGGGCAATAAAATCAGAAGCACATTGAGAGGTAAGTGTCTAAACTCACAGTCCTTTCCTCATTATTAAGAGCCCCTGTTTTTTCATATTGGTACCTTTGGGACTTCAATTCTAATAATAAAGCTAATATAAATTCAGTCCAATCATGGTCCCCATGTGAGGGGCAAACCAGATCCAAGCTGACAAGACAAGACATTGCATCCCATCTTGGGCTCCACCAAACAAGATCCAAGCTGACAGGATGAGGCATTGCACCCGCTCCTGGGCTTGATCTGACGCTTCATCTGAGCCAAAAGGCAAGATGGCTTTGTGAAATTGCATCAGGTAAAGACTCGGTTTAACCTCATTGGCTGCCCTGATCGCTTACTCTATCGAGCTTCGGCAAACCACTGCCACAGTTGTCAGCACACCCCCAACAATGGGCTAGCCACGTCCCCTGCCTGATCAGAGTCCCTCTTAACAATCTATATTCTTGATATGATCTTGTCATTGTTATCTCTGGAATTCAACTCTTTTACCAGCACATGACTGCAACCAACCTCAAGGCTTTATGTATTTGAGACAGTTTCCCACAGGGGAAGGTCCCAATCCCTACAAGGAGGAGCTGAATACCTATGCATTGCATCTCTCCTTAACTACGGGGAGAACGGCAGGTGAATTAGATAGCCCCGACTGTCGACATTTTCTGAAGGGAATCACAGAAGGTAGAGGAGCTGAGGTCATCCCCTTCAGCCAGCGGGTGGTGAATCTATGGAATTCATTGCCACAGAAAGCTGTGGAGGCCAGGTCATTGAGTATATTTAAGAGACGGCTAGGTTCTTGATTGGTCAAGGGATCAAAGGTTGTGGGGGGAGAATGGTGTTGAGAAACATATCAGCCATGATAGAATGGCGGAGCAGGCTTGACGGGCTAAATGATCTAATTCTGCTCCTACACCTTATGGTCTTATTTAGCTTTTAATTGCTTCAATCAACAACTGTCAAGAAAAAGCCCCAATTCATTCAGATGAAGAGCGAATAAGCCTGTGAAATTTACAATGCTTCTTCCCATTATGCACATGAAAATGATCAAGTCCCACATTCCCAAACATGTCCTCACCTTGGATCACAGTTACAGGGAGTGTAAGATTCCCAGGCTGGTGCAGAATCTGAAGATAGACTTGGGGTGGAGCGGAACTGCCTTTAGCTTCAGATTTGACTTACTCAAAGTTCCCAGTCAGGAAATACATTGATCCCAAAAACCCACGATTACCACTACATTTGCCATGACAATAAAGTTTTAAAGTTTATTTATTTACCAGTGTCACAAGTGGGCTTACATTTACACTGCAATGGAGTTACTGCCAATCAATCACATTCGTTAGAATAAAAGTTAGATTTTACTCACCTCTCAAGGATACCTCCGGTTCTTAAACGACACAAACAATCTGAGACCAGGTTGTGTTGTACTGGAGTTTGATTTGAGGTTTATATACCCTCAGAAGAAGCAAGATGAACTTATTGCCTCACAAATTCCATCAATTAGTGCACGGGGCCTGAAGCATTCTCTTTGTTCAGTTTGATTGAAAATAATTTGCCACCTGCATGCTCCAACCACCAATCATCCAAACTACTCACAAATACTTCACGTGATCTTAATAACATGGTCTCAAAAGATAATTAGATGATGTAAATCTTATTTTCATGATGCATGTTGCTGGTTCCTTGGTGAGAACCCCAATTTGCGATTGAGGATTCTTGCCTTTGCGTTTCTTCATGGTGCCTACATGCTTCAGGAATGCATCCTTGGCAATTATCCAATGTCCTCTCCCTTTGACAGTGAGATTTTCCAGCTGACGCGTGCGTACAGATTCTATGATCACTGGAGGGCTGATAATGCAATCACAGGCATTCGGGGCATCTCTAGCAGCATGGTGGTACAGTGGTTAGCACTGCTGGCTCGCAGCGCCAGGGACACGGGTTCGATTCCCGACTTGGGTCACTGTCTGTGCGGAGTCTGCATGTTCTCTCCGTGTCTGCATGGGCTTCCTCCGGGTACTCCGGTTTCCTTCCACAGTATGAAAGACCTGCTGGTGAGGTACATCAGTCATGCTAAATTCTCCCTCTGTGTACCCGAACACGTGGCGGAGTATGGTGACCAGGGGATTTTCACAGTAACTTCAATGTAAGCCTACTTGTGACAGTAATAAATAAACTTAATCTCTGCACCAGGGCTGCAATATCAGCTGTGTGTGTGCGTGTATGTGTGGGTGTCAGTTCATTTCTAGTGATCGGCATCTTCTTTTAAAACTTCTTTCTCATTTTGCAAAATAAAACCTGCACCAAAGCCTTTTGCAATGTCATGAGAACAAGGACAATTCTCAGCTCAGATCTGTGTACATTCCAGGGACTCTCTGAGTTCTGAAATTGTCTGTGCATTGGTATCTGGAGACAGGACAATCTGCAGTCAGGACAAATTGGAGTGCTGCACTCTTCGAGCTGCTGCCTATCTGTTGAATTGTTAAACTGAGATCCCTTCTGTCATTGCAAATGAAGATTTTAAAAGTCCATGGGTCTATCTTGTAAACACAGTAAGAAGTCTCACAACACCAGGTTAAAGTCCAACAGGTTTATTTGGTAACACAAGCCACAAACCTTCAGAGCACTGCCCCTTCATCAGGTGAGTGGGGGTTGCATTCACAAACAGGACATATATAGACACAAACTCAATTTACAAGATAATGGTTGGAACGCCAGTCTTTACAGGTCGTCAAGTCTTAAAGGTACAGACAATGTGAGTGGAGAGAGGGTTAACCCTCTCTCCACTCACATTGTCTGTACCTTTAAGAACCTTCTTCACTGTCCACTATGCCACCAATCTTGGTGTCATCTGCAAACTTACAAACCAGGCCTACTAAATTCTCATCCAAATCATTAATATAAATGACAAATAACAGCGGAACCAGCACCAATCCCTGAGGCACACTGCAGGTCACAGGCCACCAGTTTGAAAAACAACCCTCTGCAACCCTCCTCCGTCTTCTGTCATCAAGCCAATTTTGTATCCATTTGGCTACCTCACCCTGGATCCCAAGAGATTTAACCTCATGCAACAACCTACCATGTGGTACCTTGTCAAAGGCCTTGCTAAAGTCCATGTAGACAACATCAACTGCACTGCCCTCATCTACCTTCTTGGTTACGCCTTCAAAAAACTCAATCAAATTTGTGAGACATGATTTTCCACTCACAAACCCATGCTGACTGGCCCTAATGATCCTGTCTCTCAGAATACCTCGATCACTCGCATTGTTCCTGAGCTCAATTAGATCCTTATTCTTTCTTCCTCTCTCTTGTACATTGTGCACACAGTCAGAAAGAATTCAATTGATTCAAGTCAAATTCTAAATGTAGAGGGAGCTGTTCCTGTATCATTCAATCTGATTGTCGATGAATGTGCGGCGAAGCGAAAAAGTGAAGTGGGGCAAGAGTCATTGCACTGACCCCCCTGCCATCCGGTGCCAGTTCTGTCACCCGCCCCCAGTTACATCAATTGGCATTGAGTCTATGCCAGTAATTTCCTCACTTTTCGGATGGTGTTGACTTCACGTGATGAAATAGGCACACAGAAGAATCAGTCTTGTAGACAATGGTACAGAAATTCCATCGGTATAGATAAGACCAGGAGTTCAACTTGGACAGAGCTTTTTTCTCTGAGG
Organism: Mustelus asterias; assembly: GCF_964213995.1. Taxonomy (NCBI): domain Eukaryota; kingdom Metazoa; phylum Chordata; class Chondrichthyes; order Carcharhiniformes; family Triakidae; genus Mustelus; species Mustelus asterias. Next base: position 11,091,940 of record NC_135826.1, on the reverse strand, counting down.
CTGTTAGTTGGATGATAAGCTATTCAACCCTACAAGATGATATTCACTGTTCAACATGCCAGAGGCCTGCATCATGTGACTTTATCTCTCCATTATATATTCAACAAAGGATGTTTATCAAACGTTTGGGAATTGGCTTTGTGTTCCAGGCTGATAATGTCTTGGCCATTTTGGGTTCAAAGGAATGTTTGAGAGGCCATTGTCTTAGAAGACATTCCAAAACTGCATGCAGTATTCCTGATGTGGTCTCACCAAGCCCCATACAACTGGAACAAGATTTCTTCATTCTTGTCCTTTTTGCTCTTGCAATAAAGCCCAACATGCCAGTTCCCATCCTCATTGCTTGCTGCACCCATATACTAACTTTCTGTGTTCCTTGTACAAGCACACCCAAATCTCTTTGAACATTTTGATTGACTTTGATTCGATTTATTATTGTCACATGTATTAGTATACAGTGAAAAGTTTTGTTTCTTATGCGCTGTACAGACAAAGCATACCGTAAATAGGGAAGGAAAGGAGACAGGGCAGAATGTAGTGTTCCAGTCATAGCTAGGGTGTAGAGAAAGATCTGCTTAATATGAGGTAGGTCCATTCATTTATATTGGCTGCTTTTCCGAGGCAGCGGGAAGTATAGAAAGTGTCAATGGATGGGAGGTTGATTTGAGTGATGGACTGGGCTTCATTCATGATCCTTTCTTAATTTCTTGCAGTCTTGAACAGAGCGGTCATACCAAACTGTGATACAGCTGGAAGGAAATCTTTCTATGGTGCATCTCGAGTTGGTGAGAGTTGTAGTGTTCATGCCAAATTTCCTTCGTCTCCTGAGAAAGTAGAGGCATTGGTGGGCTTTCTTAACTATAGTGTCAGCATGGAGGGATCATAACAGGTTGTTGGTGATCTGGACACCTAAAAACCTGAAGCTCTCAACCATTGCTACTTCATCCCCATTGATGTAGACAGGGGCCTGTCAAAAAATCATCGAATCATAGATACCCTCCAGTGCAGAAAGAGGCCATTTGGCCCATCGAGTCTGCACAATCCCACCCAGGCCCTACCTCCATATCTCTACATATTTACCCGCTAACCCCTCTAACCTAAGCATCTCAGGACTCTAAGGGGCAATTTTTAGCCTGGCCAATCAACTTAACCCGCCCATCTTTGGACTGTGGGAGGAAACCAGAGCACCTGGAGGAAACCCACGCAGACACGAAGAGAATGTGCAAACTCCACACAGACAGTGACCCAAGCCAGGAATCGAACCCAGATCCCTGGAGCTGTGAAGCAGCAGTGCTAACCACTGTGCTACTGCACGGTGCATCTTGAAATCAATGACTATCTCCTTTGCTTTGCTGACATTGAGGGAGAGATTATTATCATCGCACCAGTTCACCAGATTCTCTATCTCACTTACTATCAACACTGACAAGTTTCTCATCAATTGAAAAATACTTTGTTTTTTTATTCCTACAACCAAAGTGAACAAATTCACACTTGCCTACATTATAATCCCTTAACCGTCTTGTTGCCCACTCACCTGACCTGTCTCTATCTCTTTGCATCCTCCCTGTGTCTTCCCCGCAGCTTTCCTTCCCACCCAGCTTTGTGTCATCCGTAAACTTAGATACATTACTGTCTGTAACATGAACTCAGTCATGAATATAGATTGTAAATAGCGGAGGCCCAGCACTGATCCATGCAGCACTCCACCATTCAATGCTTGCCAACCAGACCTGTTCATGTCCACTCTCTGTTTTCTATCCATTAATTAGTCCTCTTGATCTTACCTCCCAATCTTTATTCACCTCCCTCACTGTTTCTGAAACCCTCCTCAAACGTATCCTTTCAGATCGTGCCTTGAGTTACCATCCTGTAATAAGTCCTCAAAGGCAGAAATCCCTTCACCAAAATTCCTTTATTTACAAGTCTGACAGCAGCATACAGAGTGTTTTCAGTTAGCAGTCTACACTAGGAGTCCCAGAGGAACTGCCACTCCTGGTTAAGTACAAAGCAAGAGGCTCCCTGATTTGCCCATCAATTTGGCCCTGAATCAGGTCGTTCATATTCTAAGAGGCCAACCTCAATTGTCTGATTAAAGTCATTACACATCCTTAAGATTCCCCTGCTGCAACTCAGTGTCCCTTTCCCAGCTCGAACAAAGGTTCATTCAGACTCAAAACGTTAGCTCTATTCTCTCTCCACAGACGCTGTCAGACCTGCAAAGATTGACCAGCATTTTCTGGAATGCCCCATGGTTCGAGTTGCCCTGCTTGGCTGCCGATAGAATTACACTTTTGCTCCATGATGAATGATATGTGTGCAACATTAGATTGAGTACTCACCTAATGAAGGAGCAGCACACCGAAAGCTCGTGATTCCAAATAAACCTTTTGGACTTTAACCTGGTGTTGTGAGTCTTCTTACTGTGCCCACCCCAATCCAACACCAGCCTCTCCACATCACATTAGATTGAGACCATGGAATGCCATCGAGCACATCACAGAGCAGCTTGCACTCTGGGATTAGAGCAACTCTTGGTCAAGAGCTTCAAGTTTTTAGTGTCCTGATCACCAACAATCTGTCCTGGTCCTCCCATGTCGACACTTTAGTTAAGAAATCCCACCAACGCCTCGACTTTCTCACAAGACTAACGAAATTTGGCATGTCAGCTACGACTATCACCAACTTTTACAGGTGCACCATAGAAAGCATTCATTCTGGTTGTATCACAGTTTGGTATGGCTCCTGCTCTTCCCGAGACTGCAAGGAGCTACAAGGAGCATCGTGAATGTAGCCCAATCCATCACGAAAACCAGCCTCCCATCCATTGATTCTGTCTACGCTTCCTTTTGCCTCAGCAAAGCAGCCAGCATAGCCAAGGACCCCACACACCCCGGACATTCTCTCTTCCACCTTCTTGGTTCAGGGAAAAAGTTACAAAAGTCTGAGGTCACGTACCAACCAACTCAAGAACAGCTTCTTCCCTGCTGCTGTCAGACTTTTGAATGGACTTACCTTGCATTAAGTTGCTCTTTCTCCACACCCTAGGTATGACTGTAACACTACATTCTGCTCTCACTCGTTTCCTTCTCTATGAACGGTATGTTTTGCCTGTATAGTGCACAAAAAACAATACTTTTCACTGTGTGTTAATACATGTGACAATAATAAATCAAATCAAATCAAGTGCCCAAGGAAAGAGGGGCCAACCGATCAGACAATGTAGTTGCCAAGAGCTCCCAGCCCAAAGGAAGAGTGAGGAGTAAAATTCAAGGTGATAACTTTGGCACCTTGGTTAAGCCAACCATCAACATATGGACCCAAGGAAAGAGTCAGCTGTCAATCCTCATCTCCATCACTGTCTGGAAAAGAGTATCAGGATCACTGGGGGATACGGAGTAGTCTTCATTTCTAACTATCCAGAGGCTTAGTGAGAAACTCCAGGCTGAAATCTGAGCTCATGCGAGAGAAACTATTAGTGCCAGTTCATTCAGAGGCTGTTAAACTGTGATTTTGATCTGATGAAGGTGATGATGACAATGGATTCACCTGTCACTCCAACGAGTGTGTGCTCAGTAAGGAGACCTATTGATCACTGATGAGGTTGGTGTCATCTCATATTTGACATTAAACCATATCTTGATTGACAGATCTGATGGCTAGTGTTCCAGATGAAGCCACGATTGGAGGGGTAGGTGAAGGCACTGGCTTTGCATTCTGCTCACTTGTCCTGCAGGGACCTAACTCTGCTCTCCACAAATGTTGAGATTGCTTGATGACAGAGACTCCTCCAGTTGGGTCTGTCACTGGTTAATTTGCAATAGGAGCAGGGTTACATAGAAACAGAGATAGAAAATTGCTGAATCTTGCCATGAGAACCGTCATATATTTCATTTCAAATCAACCACTTTGCTGCTTTCTCGTTGCCTCAAACGAGTGCCTTTCATTCCACCATCAGAAAAGAGAGGACAGCTCAAATTTCACCCAAGTGCAAGATCATCGTATTCAATACAGCTTCATCCTTTGGCCATCACACTGAGAGTATCATGAGTTCATCAAACTGCTCCTCAGCAGTGGCAGCACGGAGAGGCATAGATCACGTTTAAAATAGTTACTGTTCAGCCAGTAGAGGAAGTTTTAAAGAGAAATTCCAACCAGCATTCCAACCATTATCTTGCAATTGAGTCTGTGTCTATATAAGCCCTGTTTGTGAACCCAACTCTCCATTCACCTGAGGAAGGAACAGCGCTCCGAAAGCTCATGATTCCAAATAAACCTGTTGGACTTTAACCTGGTGTTGTGAGCCTTCTCACTGTGTCCACCCCAGTCCAACGTCCACATCTCCACATCATGTAAACCAGAATAGGGCTATCGATGGAGCACATTTGCTGCAACACAAATGGGTAAGAACAGGTGATGTCCATCATAGGATAGACTCCCTCCTGTGTGTTGAAGCAGTGGACTTGATATATTAATGGTCAAACATGTTGCTATAGATCGGGAGACATATGGAGGCCAGACCGGGTAAGGACAGCAGATTTCCTTCCCTAAAGGACATCAGTAAGGTCAACTCCCAGAGATGCTCAAGACATTTAGCATCTTGACTTGGAGAAGTACCAGTCAGAAAGTCCAGCAAGCATTGATCCGATGAGGATGGTGTTGATGGATTCTCCTGTCATGGCAATGGTCATCATTCGACCTTTACTGAATTCAAACCATTTATTGAATTCAAATGTTACCATCTGCCATAGAGGAATTCAAACCTGAGTCCCCAGAGCTGGTTCTCCAGATGACTAACCCAGTGATTATCCCACTCTACCACCAACCCCCCACTTCAATTTCAATTGTCCACTTGCTCCTCACTCCAATGTGTTCTTCCATTCCCTCAGTACCTCCAGCACACATCTGCTATTCACTTTGTCTTTTTTAAATTCCTCTCACTTGTGTCTCGAAATCTTTGTTTGTGCTCTGTTCGAAAATCATCCCATTCTGTTCCTGTGAGTCATTTAAATGCAGCATCTGCTTTGGATCTCCAAGAATCTCTACGATTCCAAGGATTCCTAGGTGACCATGTATTTATAGATCTCCACCCCCACTCCCCGTCCCCCACCACCCTGCCCGACTATGCCAAACTCTGTCTCTCTCCTGCACATCTTAGAATCCCGTCAGCAGAGAAAAATCGAAACGAGAAGCAGGAATAGGCCATTCGGCCCGTCGAGCCTGCTCGACAATTAATTATGATCATGGTTGATTATCCAATTCAATATCCTCATTTCCCTCCTCCCCACTCCCCCATATCCCTTGATGCCTTTCGCCCCATGATCGACATCTAATTTCTTCTTGAAATCAGACAATGTTTTGGCCTCAGCTACTTTCTGTGGAGTGAATTCCACACATTCACTCCTCTCTGGGTGAAGACATTTCTCCTCATCTCTGTCCTAAAATGTTTACCCCTTATCCTCAAACTATGGACCATAGTTCTGGACTCCCCCCACCATCGGCAACATTCTTTCTGAATCTAAACCACCATCTCGGGCATCAATCCCACCAGAGGCGAGATGTCATGACACAGCTGACTTTGTCTTTCTGGTTATATTGGAGAATCTGGACCTTGTTTAACAGTGCTCCAAACTCTAAAACAGAAAAGGTTGGAAGTGTGCAGTAGGCCCAACAGCCTGAGGAAGAAGCAACAGGTTCATTCTTCTTGTTGAGACACTAACCTCTAATCTTCTTATCATACCAGCTCACATACACGTCAACAGTTGACAGAAGACAAGATTGATGCCCGAGGTTAAAGTTTCCATAACTAACCAAATTCACATGCCTAGTTACACTGTTTATCCATTAATAGGAGACCAGAGGCTTCCAGGCAGGAACAACAATAACAATGATGCGTCTTTCATGAATTTTAGCTTGGCAATTGATAGGATAGCTCTTGGCTCAATAATTTAATGCATGCCGCTTCGACCAAGGGCATAGGATTATCTCAAACTTTTTACACCAAGCCTGAGGTTTAATTGGATTATTCCGTCCTTATCACCAGGAAAATGCCTGCAATTAAATACTTCTGCCCAAAGAGTTAATCCTTCAATTTGTTTTCAGTTTAGGTGGATAAATTCTCAAATCCACACTTCCTTCGTTTTCATCCTGTTTCCTGAACAGGTCGTGAACAGATTCATTTTCACAATTTTATTTCATTGTTCTTTACTTAGATTGATTCACCAATCTATCAGCCTTGTATCCACTTGTAGCTTTGGTCTTTAAGTTAATAGAATGTGAATAAACGACAGAGCTGTGGGTAATAATACCTCATGAGTTTCTTCCCGACCGAAATATAAAGAATGTAATAACGAAGGCAATTCATTGATGACAAATCAATTATCACAAGGCATGATATTGTGTAACAGAACTCAATGAGCAGGCCCTTCTCACTTGTGGGAAGTGATGATGCCCTGTGGCACATTCCCTGGCGATGAGGCGGGTGAGACATGCAAAACATCATAGACCTCAGCGGGACTGGAAGATCCCACTGGCGGCCAATGATAAGCCACACCCGCTGTTGGAGAATATGCCACAGGGTGGCTGGAAAATCTCAACCAGTATCATAGAATCATAGAATCCCTACAGTGCAGAAGGAGGCCATTCAGCCTACTGAGCCAGCACCAACAACATTTCCACGTAGGCCCTATCTGTATAATCGCACCTATTTACCCAGCTAATCTCCCTGGGGCAATCTATCATGGCCAATCAACCTAACCCGCACATCTTTGGAGTGTGAGAGGAAACCGGAGCACCCGGAGGAAACCCATGTAGACACGGGAAGAATGTGTAGACTGCACTGACAGTCACCCAAGGCCGGAATTGAACCCGCATCCCTTGCACTGTACGGCAGCAGTGCTAACCACTGTGCCACCATGTTATGATGACCACAAAGGCCATGGGGGTTCATCAATAGATCTCCCTGTGGGCTTTGTGGAGTATTAGCTGCTTTACGGAGCAAGTGGAGGCTTGCCCAATGAGATGCAGCCAGCAGGGGTTCTTAAACCTACTACTCTCCCCAGACTATTGTTGTAATTCCTGAGGTGAAGACTACCTGACTGTAAGCCGCAGAGGCAGCCCATTCTTTTAGTGCACAATATAAGGTGTTCGTGACAGGAAACAGTTGGCTGAATTACTACATCGGCCAACATGAATAAAATGTCAATATAAATTTGCAATGGAGAATGAAACTCCAGGTTGCAAAACTAACTCAGGTGCCCAGGAACCGTAGGTAGTTTATCAGCTGGGGTTAACCCAGATTTCACTGTGTCGTCACTAAATACCATTGCACAGATTACTTTCTATAAGGATGCCATTGACCCATTGGAAAGACGCAGCATGGGTTCATGAAGGACAGGTCATGTTTGACTAATTTGGTGGAATTCTTTGAGAACATTACATGTGCAGTGGACAATGGGGAACCTGTGGATGTGGTGTATCTGGATTTCCAGAAGGCATTTGACAAGATGCTGCACCAAAGACTGCTACATAAGATAAAGGTGCACAGTGTTACAGATAATGTATTAGCATGGATAGAGGATTGGTTAACTAACAGACAGCAAAGAGTGGGGGAAATGGGTGTTTTTCTGGTTGGCGATCAGTGACTGGTTGGCGATCAGTGACTCGTGGTGTGCCTCAGGGATCAGTGTTGGGACCGCAATTGTTTACGATTTACATAGATGATTTGGAGTTGGGGACCAAGTGTAGTGTGTCAAAATTCGCAGATGACACTAAGATGGGTGGAAGAGCAAAGTGTGCAGAGGACGCTGAAAGTCTGCAAAGGAATATAGCTAATCTAACTGAGTGGGTGAGGGGTCTGGCAGATGGAGTACAATGTTGGTAAATGTGAGGTCATCCATTTTGATAGGAATAACAGCAAAATGAACTATTATTTAAATGGTAGAAAATTGCAACATGCTGCTGTGCAGAGGGACCTGGGTGTCCTTGGGCAGGAAACTCAAGGAGTTGGTTTGCAGGTGCAGCAGGTCATTAAGAAGGCAAATTGAATTTTGTCTTTCATTGCTCGAGGGAAGGAGTTTAAAAACAGTGAGATTATGTTGCAGCTGTATAAGGTGCTAGTGAGGCCACACATGGTGTACTGTGTACAGTTTTGGTCTCCTTACTTGAGAAAGGATATATTGGCACTGGAGGGGGTGCAGAGGAGATTCACTAGGTTGATTCCGGAGTTGAGAGGGTTGGCTTATGAGGAGAGACTGAGTAGACTGGGGTTATACTCATTGGAATTCAGAAAAATGAGGGGAGATCTTGTAGAAACATATAAGATTATGAAGGAAATAGATTAGAAGCAGGGAAGTTGTTCCCACTGCCGGGTGAAACTAGAACTAGGGGGCATAGCTTCAAAATAAGGGGAAGCAGATTTATGATTGAGTTGAGGAGGAATTTCTTCAAACAAAGGGTTGTGAATCGGTGGCATTCCCTGCCTAGTGAAGCAGTTGAAGCTACCTCATTAAATGTTTTTACGGCAAGGATAGATAAATTTTTGAACAGTAAAGGAATTAAGGGTTATGGTGAGCGGGCGGGTAAGTGGAGCTGAGTCCACAAAAAGATCCGCCATGATCTTATTGAATGGTAGAGCAGGCTCCTAGTTCTTATGTTCTTATGTTCTTACTCAGCAGGTCAGGAAAGCTGAATATAGTTGCACGTTCATTTACACCCTGCTATGTGCAGACCACCCCAACCCCTTCACCCCACCTTGCGATGCTGTTCCATCACACCACTCTTCACACCCACCTCCTGTGTGTGTGCATCCATCCTCATTCCAAACATTTCCTCACATCCCCAGCTATCCATCCACCACACAGCAGCACAGTGGTTAGCACTGCTGTTTCACAGGTCCAGGGACCTGGGTTCGATTCCCGGCTTGGGCCACAGTCTGTGTGGAGTTTGCACTTTCTCCTCGTGTCTGCGTGGCTTTCCTCCAGGTGCTCCGGTTTCCTCCCACAGTCCAAAGATGTGCGGGTTGGGTTGATTGGCCAGGTTAAAAATTGTCCCTTAGAGTCCTGAGATGCGTAGATTAGAGGGATTAGCGGGTAAATATGTGGATATGTGGGGGTAGGGCCTCGGTGGGATCGTGGTCGGTGCAGACTCGATGGGCCGAATTGCCTCCTTCTGCACTGTCGGGTTTCTATGACAATTCTAAGACTCCCACTTAACCTCACTCTTATCCCACTGGCTTCGCATTCCTGATCATCACCCTCACCACACCCACTGGATGAACACATGCCAAGACGCTCAGAGGGCTGGTATTTCCTCGTTGCAGAGATGCAGAGGATTGGGAAGATGGAGAGCCAGAGCTGGTTCTCCACAGATTTCCTGGGCATTAACTGCAGAGGAGGAAGAACTGGAGATCAGCGGCATTTCAGCATTTTTGACCATTAAGGAGGAGAGACTAGGGCCTTGCAGCGACCTGGTGACAGAGTTAAATATCAATGACTCTCATTGGGGTTTCAACAGAGAGTGAAATATTATCATCTCTGAAGTGGGAAAAATATACAGAAGAGTACACTTTAGAAATGACTGCCTGGCACATAAAGAGTTAAGACCACAAACAGGCACTGACTCTTAGCCCAGACAATTACTTAGCATTAAAGACACTCAGACAACTACTTGTAAATTAAAATATGCAGGAATTAGATACCGCAGGTAGCCAATGGAAATTGGGACAAAAGGGTCTGGTAAAGAGATTAGCTACAGGTGGGATTGGGAATACAAAATGCAGGAAAACCAATTACTGTAAACGACTGTATGAACAGACCGAAACTAAAGTCATTGATAGTCACTGACGTAGGAAATGTAGTAAGAAGTCTCAGAACACCAGGTTAAAGTCCAACAGGTTTATTTGGTAGCAAATACCATAAGCTTTCGGAGCACTGCTCCTTCGTCAGATGGAGTGGAAATGTGCTCTCAAACAGTGCAAACAGACAAAATCAAGTTGCAGAATACTGATTAGAATGCGAATCCGACAGCCAGCCAGGTCTTAAAGGTACAGACAATGTAGGAAATGTATCCATTCATAGAACAATGCGATGTTAACATGCTTATGTCTGGATCTGTCTGTATTTGTTTATAACGATGTGGTTAACGATCGATCACCTACTTGATTACAACAATGTGATAATGCCTAAATGTCCGGTCCATCTATTGTGTAAAGGGTATAAAGATGAACCGCTCCTATTGTCTCATTGAGAGAAGGTTTTGCTGCTTGTTAGTGTCTTTTCTCCACGAAGCTTCGCTAAAATAAAACAGGATATTTGAAACCTTCAAACCTGACCTCATGGTACATTTCCCACAACAATCTCCATAACGCTACGTGCAGCATGGTTACCTGGCCAGTAAAATGATTATCTTTTCTCTCTGTCAAAGCCTTCACATGTACAGCACTAATCAGTGGACCTCCCATTCAATAACTTTTCAAAAGATTGAATTCTTCCTTATCATACAGTCAATGTCAGGTTCAACTGGCATCATTGAATCATAGAATCCCCACAGTGCAGAAGAAGGCCATTCAGCCCTTCGAGTCTGCACCGACCAGAATCCCACCCTGACCCTATTCCCGTAGCCCCATTATTTACCCTGCTAATCCCCCTGAACTAGCGTCAATTCAGCATAGCCAATCAACCTAACCCGCACATCTTTGGACTGTGGGAGGAAATCGGAACACCTGGAGGAAACCCACGCAGACACGGAGAGAACGTGCAGACTCCACACAGACAGTGACCCGAGGCCAGAACTGAACGCAGGTCCCTGGCTCTGTGAGGCAGCAGTGCTAACCACTCTGCCGCCATACCTCCTGAGTGGCTTTGCAATTGCTGAATCATTGGATACTCTTTTTTTCCAGAAACCCTCCTGAGGATGAGGTGACCGACAATCTTTTCTGACTCTGCCTGTCCCACTTCTGTCAACTGGACTCTTACTTTCCTCTGAAACGCTCATCTCTCCAAGATCTGAGGAAATTCCTCCACACTCACCTATGTAGTACTCCTAATATTAAATGAGTTTGTGAGCAAAAGAGGCAGCACTCCCATTAGAAATTACAAAAAGAAGGTAAGACTTAAGTACTTTATTGAATAAGAGAATTTTTAAATTATAATAAATGTACACATAAAAAAAATACTTTTATACATTTGTTTTGTATGTTTGTGCCTCTGTCGAGTTATCTCAGGAGTCAAGCCTGTGACAACAGCAGGAGAGCAGGGAAGCCGATGAGGGCTGAAGAATTGGGGATTGTGAGGGGAGAGCGTGCCGAGGGCAGGGGAAAGAAAGGAGGCATGGTGGTGAAAAGGGGTAAAGGACAAATAGAAAAAAAGGTGGATGGGAAAGAGCAAATAGACTGATGGGCTCAGGATTGGAGAAGGGGACAAAGCATGTATGTGGAAACAAATGGAGATGGAGATATCCACTTCATCTGATGAAGGAGCAGCGTTCCGAAAGCTAATGGCATTTGCGAACAAATAAACCTGTTGGTCTTTAACCTGGTTAAAACTCTTACTGTGGAAACAAAGCCATAGAGATTTATTCTGATATAGCAAGTGGGCATCATTGCCTGAGCCAGCATTTATTGCCCATCCCTAATTGCACTTGGACAGAGTGGCTGGTGAGGCTGTTTCAGAGGGCATTTAAAAGTCCACCTGTGAGTCACATGTGGGCCAGACCAGTTAAGAATTACACATTTACTTCCCTAAGAGACATCAGTGAATCATAAGACCATAAGACCAGAAGAAATAGGAGCAGAATTAGGCCACTCGGCCCATCGAGTCTGCTCCCCCATTCAATCATGACTGATTTTTTTCTCATCCCCATTCTCCTGCCTTTTCTCCATAATCCCTGATCCCCTCATTAATCAAGAACCTATCTGTCTCTCTCTCAAAGACACTCAATGACCTGGCCTCCACAGCCTTCTGCAGCATAGAGTTCCACAGATTCACCACTCTCTGGCTGAAGAATTTCCTCCTCATCTCTGTTTTAAGGAATCGTCCCTTTTGCCTGAGGTTGTGCCCTCTGCTTCCAGTTTTTCTACTGTTGAAAACACCCTCTCCATGTCCACTCTCTCCAGGCCTCGCAGTATCCTGTAAGTTTCAATAAGATCCCCCCTCATCCTTCTAAACTCCAATGAGTACAGACCCAGAGTCCTCAACTGTTCCCCATATGACAAGCTCTTCATTCCACGGATCATTCTTGTGAACCTCCTCTGGACCCCTTCCAAGGCCAGCACATCCTTCCATAGATATGGGGCCTAAAACTGCTCACAATACTCCAAACAGGATCTGACCAGAGCCCTACACAGCCTCAGAAGTACATCCCTACTCTTGTATTCTCGCCCTCTCGACATGAATGCCAACATTGCATTTGCCTTCCTAATTGCCGACTAAACCAGCACGTTAACCTTCAGAGAATCTTGAACAATGACTCCCAAGTCCCTTTGTGTTTCTGATTTCCTAAGCATTTTCCCATTTAGAAAATAGTCTATGCCCCATTCCTCCTTCCAAAGTGCATAACCTCACACTTTTCCACATTGTATTCCATCTGCCACTTCTTTGCCCACTCTCCTAACCTGTCCAACTCCTTCTGCAGCCCCCCTGCTTCCTCAATAATACCTGTCCCTCTACACACCTTTGTATCATTTAGCAAAAGTGCCGTCAGTTCCTTCCTAAAATCATTCATGTATATTGTGAAAAGTTCTGCTCCCAGCACTCACCCCTGAGGCACACCGCTAGTCTCCAGGTGCCATCTTGAGAAACATTCCTTTATCCCCACTCTCTGCCTTCTGCCAATCAGCCAATCCTCTATCCATGCCAGGATCGTACCCTTAACACCATGAGCACTTCACTTATTTAGCAGTCTCCTATGTGGCGCCTTGTCAAAGGCCTTCGGGAAATCTAAATAAATCACATCCACTGGTTCTCCTTTATCTAACTTCTTTGTTACCTCCTCAAAGAAATCTAATAGATTTGTCAGACATGACCTCCCCTTGACAAAGCCAAGCTGACTCAGCCCTACTTTATCATGCACTTCCAAGTATTCTGTGATCTCATCTTTAATGATGGACTCAAAAATCTTGCCAATGATCAAAGTCAGGCTAACCGGCCTATAATTTCCCATCTGCTGCCTCCCTCCCTTCTTAAACAGCGGTGTTACATTCGCTACATTCCAGTCCTCTGGGACCCTCCCTGCCTCCAGTGATTCCTGAAAGATCACCACCAATGTCGCCACAATTCCCTCAGCTATCTCTTTTAGAACCCTGGGGTGTAGTCCATCCAGTCCAGGTGATTTATCCACCTTCAGATCATTCAGTTTCACAGAACCTTCCCCTTAGTGATGGCCTCTAAACTCACCTGTGCTCCTGACTTACCTGGAGCTCTGGCATCCCACTGGTGTCTTCCACCCTGAAGATTGATGCAAAGTAACTATTCAGTTCCTCTGCCATTGCTTTGTTTCCTATTATTACTTCTTCAGTCTCATTTTCCAGTGATCCAATTTTTGCCTCTCTCTTACCTTTTATATATTGAAAAAAACTCTTCCTGTCTCCTTTTTTATTACTGGCTAACTTACATTCATATTTCACCTTCTCCCCCCTTATTGCTTTCCTCTGCTTGCTTTTAAATGCTTCCCAATCCTCTGGCTTCCCACTAATCTTCGCCACTTTGTGTGCTTTTTCTTTTGCTTTTATGTTGTCCTTGACTTCCCTCGTCAGCCATGGATGCTTCGTCCTCCCCTTAGCATGTTCCCTCCTCCTTGGGATGAATTTCTGTTGTGCCTCCCGAATAAATCTCAAACACTCCTGCCATTGCTGTTCCACTGTCTTCCCTGCTCGGCTCCCTTTCCAATCAACTCTGGACAGCTCCTCCCTCTTGGACTTTGCCGTTTCCTTTATTTAATTGTAATACCGTTACATCTGACTCCAGCTTCTCCCTCTCAAACTGCAGTGTAAATTCTATCATATTGTGGTCACTGCTCCCTCAGGGTTCCTTCACCTTAAGTTCCCAAATCAAGTCTGCCTCATTACACATCACCAAATTCAGAATTGCCTGTTCCCTTGTAGGTTCTGTCACAAGCTGCTCCAAGAAGTCATCTCTCAGACATTCCACAACTTCCTTTTCTTGGGATCCACTACCTACCTGATTTTCCCAGTCCACCTGCATATTGAAGTCCCCCATGATTATTGTAATGATGCCTTTCTTAGATGCCTTTTCTATCTCCTGATTTATTTTCTGCCCCACATCCTGAATACTACTGTGGGGCCTGTACATAACTCCCATCAGTGTGGGGTTTTACTTTATGACAAACAACAATAGTTTCATGGTCATGGTTAGACTTTTACTTCATTCAGATTTCACCATCTGCTGCTGCAGGATTCGAACACGCTTTCCCAGAGCATCACATTGGGTTTTTGGATTACTAATCCAGTGACCACATCACCACAGTTACATGCTCGTTTGAGATAGCTGTGCTTTGAAATATACGGGGAGTAAAGACGTGATAACACAGGGGGCACGACAAGGTTTTGATATTGATAAATTTCATGTTGCTGGCATGAAATCAGTGCCACATTGATGCCCAAGTAACAAGGCAGATGAGTGAGACCCAAGGCTGGTGGACAGGTTAAACATTGGGGTGTGTAGTTCCCAATAATTTCAATATTTCTGGTGGCTGTATTGAAACGGCATTGCTGATATCCAGACTTCTACTGGGAGAGAAGCAAAAACCATTGGCCCCTGTGGATGGATTCCCCAAGATTCACTGCCAACGGATCGAAAAGCCCAAAAAACAAAGCACATTTCACCAAGTGTCAAAACTGTGAATCAAGAATCATTTTCCTGAAAGAAAATGAATAATTTCTGAATAATCGTTCATTAATTTTACATTTTCAATCGACTTAATTCTAAATAAATGAATTTCCTGATTGTCGCTGCTCGTAGATGAGGTGCCACAGTGAGAAATCTCCTTTCCATCCACACTTCCTCCAACTATCGGTTGTGTTTTGATCAGTAAAACAGCCTGAAACTGCGAAGAAATTACTTCTCCATTGCTCAACCTTCAAACATAATTGGCTGGATTTGGGGAGAAATGAACTCGAAGGAAATGCTCATTTGAAGTCTCTTTTAGCATCCAAAATGACTGTTCTTGAAATTTATCATCTTCAAAGCATGAACTCTCTCCTCCACATTCACCCCATTTCCATGTATTTTATTTCATTTCTTCCTTTCATTTTATTCACCCCATTTTTATTACTTTATGTTCTTAATTTGATATTTCCACTTCTAAAATCTCACTTCACATCTTGTTTTCCAACCTCACTCCAGTACGATGGGCCAACTGCTACATTCCTCAGGTTGTCCTTTGACACTGGGCATCTTTGTTCTGCCATTCACACATTGCACTCTCTTAACGGACGCTCTAAGCACCATTCTCAGCTTTTAACATCACCATTTGCACTCCCTGATTTTTGTCTATGCCACTCCAACAATTATGGCCACTCAATACGTGGTGGCACGGTGGCACAGTAATTAGCACTACCATGTCACTGCGCTCGGGACCCAGGTTCGATACCTGGCCTTGGGTCTCTGTCTGCACGTTCTCCCCATGTCTGTGTGGGTTTCCTCCAGGTACTCCGGTTTACTCCCACAGTCCAAAGATGTGCGTGTTAAGTTGATTTTCCATTCTAAATTCCTCCTTAGTGTTAGGAGGATTAGCCAGGATAAACATGTGGGGTTATGGGGATAGGAGTTGGGTGGGATGGTGGTCGGTGCAAACCTTTTGGGCTGACTGGCCTCCTTCTGCATTGTGGGATACTATGATTCCAACCCACCTCCCCCTACCCCTCACAGTATAAATCTTGTCCAAATTTTCTTGTTTTCAGATCTGACAACGTTTCATCCAGACTCGAAATGTTGGCTCTGTTCTCTCTCCACAGAGGCTGTCAGACCTGCTGAGAATTTCCAGCATTTTCTGTTTTTGTTTTAGATTCCAGCATCCACAATATTTTGTCTTGACCAGTTCTTGAAATTTAAATCGGGTGAATGTTTAAAAACAAGCCAAAAACAAACTAAAGGTTGTTCTCAAATTATGGGACACTCTTCCTTCTCTTTTATTTCTTGTTCATTTCCCCACACTGGAAATATTATTTTTTTAGAACTGATAAGGCTGAGTTGATCTAATCCTCCTTCAAGGCTTTGATCCTTCAGCTCCCGACTCTCTAATTCTGGTCACTTTGGTGAAATTGGGGCATTCGCAACTCATTCAGAGAAAAACCTTCTTGCAGTTCATTGTGACGGACTTCTTCGAATTAACCGCAGGAGACTCAGGGATAATCGTTCATTCATGATTCAAGCATGGAGGCCATTACCCCAGAGAAATCTCCAAAGCAGCACTCTCCTCTAATACAGCATTCAGTTCTAATACAGCTCAAACAGGGAGAGCACTCCAATTCAGCCCTCTCCTCGTAAGTCACGGATACACACTGTTTATGCAGTTAATCAGCACACCAAACATTGGTTAAAATTCCGATCTTCAGAGAGCCCGACAGTGCAGAAAGAGGCCATCTGGCCATCGAGTCTGCACCGAACACAATCCAACCCAGGCCCTACCCCCAATATCCCGACACATTTATCCGCTAATCCTTCTAATCTATACATCTCAGGACACTAAGGGGCAATTTAGCATGGCCAATCAACCTAACCTGCACATCTTTGGACTGTGGGAGGAAACCGAAGCAGCCGGAGGAAACCCATGCAGCCATGAGGAGAATGTGCAAACTCCACACAGTCAGTGACCCAAGCCGGGAATCGAACCCAGGTCCCTGGACCTCTGAAGCAGCAGTGCTAACCACTGTGCTACCGTGCCACCCATTGTCCACATTTATTCATTTACTGGAACAGATTTGAATATCTTTCCCCAATATTATCTCCAGATTTGTATGGGGGTTACATGCATAGTTTAAGTTAAATCATTAGCGTCACAAGTAGGTTTACATCAACGCTGCAATGAGATTACTCTGAAAATCCACTCATTGCCGCACTCCGGCGCCTGTTCGGGAGTACACTGAGGGAGAATTTAGTATGACAAATGTACCGAACCAGCATGTCTTTCAGACTGTGAGATGAAACTGGAGCACCCGGAGGAAACGCACACAGACACGGGGAGAACATACAAACTCCACACAGACAGTGACCCGAGCCAGAAATCGAAGCCAGGTCCTGGTTCCCTGCAGCAGCAGTGATAACCACTGTGCCACCGTGCCGCCCATCAAGAAAGCTAAGGTGGAGCAAAGTGACTCAGAAAGTTGCAGAATCAGCAAATGTCACATCCCAAAAATAGGCCATTTAGCCCATCGAGATAGTTTGCGCCACTTGCACCATCTCATGTACACTCACCTTATCACTGACTATACTCCTTACAATTCTCTTATTCAGGCATCTACCTCATTCCCCGCAGCCCCCTTCCCCACCCCCGCTTCCCGCCCGAACCAACACTGAAAGTAAACAATGACAGTCGGATTATTTGAAATTTGCTTTTATTGATCATACAAAGTACTATTCTAAGAACCCAAAACCAATGCAGCAGAATACAGTTCACATTGCAAAGTTTATCATGAATGCACATGGAGACCGCGTGACCTTACTTCTTGCTGCACCTACAGTCTATGGAGTCTTTATTACAGTCTAGAAACTGGCAGTGCAGTTACAATATCATAATTTTTGCTAAATACACTATGTCATCTAAAATAATTTCTTCAGAACGATTTTCTTTTTGTTATTGAAGTCGAAATTCTTCAGATGATGGGGTGCGAAGCACGATGGGTAATGCCACATATGTTCTTGCCCTTAGCTAAGCGCATGTAGCTTCCCTCACCCCAGGATGTTCCCCATCTAGAAAAGGAGGTTACATGTTAATATCCGACACCAATCGAATCAAATCCAAAATGAACAGAGTTAACAGAGGGAAATGGAGCATCGAACACAGGTGCAGGAGTAGAGGCCATTTGGCCCTTCGAGCTTGCACCACAAAAACAGCAGCGCCCAATGTAGGGATGCTTTGCAAGTTTGCTTTGCTAATATTGGCCACTTATTCATGTATCTTGAATGCATTTGGATTCATTTAGCTTACATTCTCAGCAGGATATCAGATTTACTTTACAAAGAGTTCACTTCCAGAGATACACAATCCATTATGAAAAAGTCTTTGGATAACTAGATGAAGTACCAAACGAAAGAGACAACACATTTGTGTACACTTACATTTCAGATTAGTTTTGAGAAAATGCGGGGAATGCTCCTGTCCCGCCTGCCACGGGAATCATAACGGGCAAGGGTGTGGACCATGGTAAAGGCTGTTGGCCTCAGGAAGGATTTCCAGTTTTGGGATGAGCACAGCTGGAAAATTCCACCCAATGAGAGGCTACTGAGTGCAGCCTAACTTGCCTGGATGGTGCAGCTCCAGTAACACTCAAGAAGCTCGACACCATCCAGTACAAAGCAGCCCACTTGACTGGCACCGCATCCACAAACATCCACTCACTCCACCACTGACGTTCAGTCGCAGCAATGTGTACTATCTACAAGATGCACTGCAGTAATTCACCACAGATCCTTAGACAGCACCTGCCAAACCCACGAGCACTTCCATCTAGAAAGACAAGGGCAGCAGATACATTGGAATACCACAAGAGTTCGTGTCCCACTAACTTGATTGAGTTTTTTGAGGGAGTGACGAAGATGATTGATGAGGGTAGGGCAGTGGATTTTGTTCACATAGACTTCAGTAAGGCCTTTGACATGGTCCCTCATGGCAGACTGGTACAGAAAGTGAAGTTGCACAGGATCAGATGTGAGCTGGCAAGATGGATATAGAACTGATTCAGTCATAGAAGACAGAGTGTAGCAGTGGAAGGATGCATTTCTGAATGGAGGGCTGTGACAAGTGGCGTTTCTCAGGGATCAGTGCTGGAACCTTTTCTGTTTGTAATATATATAAATGATTTGGAGGAAAACGTAACTGGCTTAATTCGGAAGCTTGTGGACGACACAAAGGTGGCAGATTTGCGGAGAGTGATGAGGACCGTGAGAGGATACAGCAGAATATTGACCGGTTGGAGACTTGGGCGGAGAGATGGCTGATGAAGATTTATGCGAACAAATATGAGGTAATGCATTTTGGAAGGTCTGAGAATGAGAGGAAATATACAGTAAATGGCAGAACCCTTAAGAATATTGAAAGGCAGACGGATCTGGGTATGCAGGTACACCCAGTGGCAACGTAGATGGAGAAGATAGTCAAGAAGGCATACAGTATGCTTGCCTTCATCGGCCGGGGCATTGAATTTTAAAATTGGCAAGTCGTGTTGCAGCTTTATACAACCTCACTCAGGCCACACTTGGAATATAGTGTGCAACTCTGGTCGCAAAACTACCAGAAGGATGTGGAGGCTTTGGAGAGGGTACAGAAAAGATTTACCAGGATGTTGTTTGGTCTGGAGGACGTTAGCTATGAGGAGAGGTTGGAGAAACTTGTTTTGTTCTCACTGGAAAATCGGAGGTTGAGGAGCGACCTCATAGAAGTCGACAAGTTTATGAGGGGCATGGACAGAATGGAGAGTCAAAGCTTTTTCCCAGGGTGGAAGAGTCAATTACTAGGGGGCATAGGTTTAAGGTGCAAGTGGGGCAGTTTAAAGGAGATATACGAGGTACGTTTTTTACACTGAGGGCGGTGGGTGCCTGGAACTCGCTGCCGGGGAGGGTAGTGGAAGCAAATATGATAGTGACTTTGAGGGGCATCTTGACAAATACATGACTAGGATGGGAAGAGAAAGATATGGTCCCTGGAAGGGTTTTAGTTCAGATGGGCAGCATGGTCGGTGCGGGCTTGGAGGGCCGAAGGGCTTGTTCCTGTGCTGTAATTTTCATTGTTCTTTGTTCTTCCCATTGATATTCAAAATGTCATTTGAAACATAGAAAATAGGAGCAGAAGTAGGCAATTAGGCCCTTTGTGCCTGCTCCAACATTCATTATGATCATGGCTGATCATCCAGTTCAGTAACCTGCTCCCGGTCCCGCCCTACCCCGGCACCCCACTTTGTACCATTTTATCCCTTCAGCCTCAAGAGTTATATCGAACTCCTTCTTGAAAACATACAGGGTGGGATTCTCTGCCCCCTCGACCCCAAGCCCCCCCGCAACACTCTCCACCACAGCGCGTTTCTTACTGGCGGGAGATGGACAACCGTTAGCCGGCAGTGGGATTCTCTGCACCCTCATGCCACCCCTCACCCTCACTCCCCACCCCCCCCACCCACCCCCTCTCCCACCACTGGGAAACTCGCAGTGGGAGTGCGCCATCAACTGGACGATCTCACCCACAATGTTTTGGCCTCAGTTATTTTCTGTGGTCCAGAATCCCACAGGTTGCCACTCTCTGGTTAAAGAAACATCCCCTCATCTCAGTTCTAAATGATTTACCGCATATCGGAAAGAGTGTGACGCCTGGTTTTGGGCTCCCTCACCATTGGGAACACTCTTCCTGCATCGACCCTGTCAACTCCTGTTGTGTTCCACTATACCTGAGGATTTCCAGATTCAGGAACTTTTGTAAACACATTTTGGAAAAGTTAAGTCAATCAAATCAGCTGACTTGCATTGAACAGACATGGTTTAATGTAATAGGGACCTACCTGGTTTGACTAACGCCCGTGCACCTTTCGGGAAATATTCGAAGTTCCATCAATTTCTTCCAGTTTCTCCAATTCAAAATTCAACAATGCCTGGTCTGTCTCATTTCCCGATTCAGATGCCATTGCATCCGTGTACAAAGCAGCAAACACCCTTTGTGTCTGGGAGAAAGGATTGCATGTTAGCTATGAGACTTACCCGTGTGGTTGTAATGATGGAAGAGCACCAATAATTCAAGATGGATTGGGTAAAAATGTTGTGGGTTCATTCGTTAAGACGAGGCACATAGGAACAATTATACAGCAATACAAAGCTTGACAACACCAGAGCAGCCAAGTCAACTGCTGTGTGCTCAGTTGACCATCAAAAGTGAAACTGATTGCAGCATGACATCACTGGAGAGAAGTTTGTCATGCTATAATCCCTTAAATGCATGTTACAACATGACTATTTCTGCAAGATACGGAAATCCAAAGAGGTGCCACAGTGGCACAGTGGTTATCATTACTGCCCCACAGTGCCAGGGACCTGTGCGTGTGTTCCATTCCCGGCTTGGGTCACTGTCTGTGTGGAGTCTGCACATTCTCCCCGTGTCTGCGTGGGTTACCCCAGAGTGATACAGTTTCCTCCCACACTTCGAAAGGCTCCAAAGATGTGTGTGATAAATTGATTGGCCATGCTAAATTGACCCTGAGAGTCTGGTATGCGGATGTTGGGGGGATTAGCCAGGTCAGTAAGTGGAATTTTGGGCATAAGGCTCGGGTGGGATTGATGTCAGTGCAGACTTGATGGGCCGAATGGCTTCCTTCTGCTGATAGCCCCATTGAAGTGTATGAACTGAAGACAGTCGGAGTACAGTGTGCAGTAATTGTACCTTTGCTTGGTCGGGATATAATTCTTCGGTTTCAATGCTGTGGTCTCACATGTGTTGGAAGGCACGATACGGTAAGCTTCAAATACACCCATGGGTCTTATATTCATCGGAGCAGTCAATGATGAGGAGGGGGGTGGAGAGAGAGGGAACACACCTCCCACTCTCTGCTCAACAAAGCCACTGGCAAACTGTCATCTATGCCGGGCAGCCTTATTTAAACTAATTGTGTTTCCGACTCCTTTTCTCCCAAGGGTACGAGCAATACTCATCCCCACCCTGTCAAGCTGATGTCCACTCCCACCACGCGCCTTGGTAAAATTCAGCCCACGCACTATTGAGGTTCCATGCTTCACAAAACAACTCTCTTGCACTTTATCACTGAACTTTGACCACAATACCTTTGACCACATGATTTCATGACATCGAGGTATTAAAAAGGCAAATTTTAATCAGCTTTGATTATTTTATTTCCCCATCTGGACTTCTGGAAATCTCTCAGGCATCCAAAGCGTTCGATCAGAACATTGGCATTGGAAAATTCAGAAGCACCTGAATGTATATGTACCTTGATTAATATTCAAAATATAGGTTTCTCTGTTCCTTGTCTGAATCCCTGAGACCCAATTGTTTGCTGCTGTGCTCAGTATCTCTGCCTATTAGCTCCTAGAGGAACAGCACCCACAAGTTCTTCCTCTTGCTATTTCTTTCAGCACCATCTCTCAAAACATCAAAAATGGTCCAAGTTTGTTATGGCAGTCATGAATAATTGATGGAGTCGAAAAGAACTGAACAGGAAACAATCCGCAGCCCCAACAAAGTCAATCAAATCAGTTGACTTGCATTGAACAGACATGGTTTAATGTAGTAGGGACCTACCTCGTTCGATTCAAGCAGGTCCACCACTCGGGAAATATTAGAAGCTCCATCAATTTCTCCCAGTTTCTCCAATTCAAAATCCAACAATGCATGGTCTGTCTCATTTCCTGTCATTGCATCCGTGTACAAAGCAGCAAACACCCTTTGTGTCTGGGAGAAAGGATTGCATGTTAGCTATGAGACTTACCCGTGTGGTTGTAATGATGGAAGAGCACCAATCATTCAAGATGGATTGGGTAAAAATGTTGTGGGTTCATTCGTTTAGACGAGGCACATAAGAACATTTATACAGCAATACAAAGCTTGACAACACCAGAGCAGCCGAGTCAACTGCTGTGTGCTCAGTTGAACATCAAAAGTGAAACTGATTGCAGCATGACATCACTGGAGAGAGGTTTGTCATGCTATAATCTCTTAAATGCATGTTACAACATGTCTATTTCTGCAAGATACGGAAATCCAAAAAGGTGCTACACTGGCACAGTGGTTATCATTACTGCCCCACAGTGCCAGGGACCTGTGCGTGTGTTCAACTCCCGGCTTGGGTCACTGTCTGTGTGGAGTCTGCACATTCTCCCCGTGTCTGCGTTGGTGACCCCCGAGTGATACAGTTTCCTCCCACACTTCAACAGGATCCAAAGATGTGTGTGATAAATTGATTGACCATGCTCAATTGACCCTGAGTGTCCTGGTATGCGGATGTTGGGGGGATTAGTCAGGTCAATAAGTGGGATATTGGGGATAAGGCTCGGGTGGGATTGATGTCAGTGCAGACTTGATGGGCCGAATGGCTTCCTTCTGCTGATAGCCCAATTGAAGTGCATGAACTGAAGACAGTGTGTGTACTGTGTGCAGTAATTGTACCTTTGCTTGGTCGGGATATAATTCTTCGGTTTCAATGCTGTGGTCTCACATGTATTGGAAGGCACGATACGGGAAGCTTCACATGCACCCATGGGTCTTATATTCATCGGAGCAGTCAATGATGAGGAGGGCGGTGGAGAGAGAGGGAACACACCTCCCACTCTCTGCTCATCAAAGCCACTGGCAACCTGTCATCTTTGCCGGGCAGCCTTATTTAAACTAAGTGTGGTTCCGACTCCTTTTCTCCCAAGGGGGCAAGCAATACTCATCCCCACCCTGTCAAGCTGATGTCCACTCCCACCCCGCGCCATGGTAAAATTCAGCCCACTCACTATTGAGTTTCCATGCTTCACAAAACAACTCTCTTGCACTTTATCACTGAACTTTGACCAGAATACCTTTGACCATGTGTTTTCATGACATCGAGGTATTAAAAAGTCAAATTGCAAATCAGCTTTGATTATTTTATTTCCCCATCTGGACTTCTGAGAATCTGCTTGGCATCCAAAGCGTTCGATCAGAACATTGGCATTGGAAAATTCAGAAGCCCCTGAATGTATATGTACATTTATTAATATTCAAAATATAGGTTTCTCTGTTCCCTGTCTGAATCCCAGAGACCGAAATGCCTGCTGCTGTGCTCAGTATCTCTGCCTATTAGCTGCTAGAGGAACAGCACCCACAAGTTCTTCCTCTTGCTATTTCCCACAGCTGCATCCCTCAAAACATCAAAAATGGTCCAAGTTTCTTATGCCAGAAATGAATAATTGATGGAGTCTAAAAGAACTGAACAGGAAACAATCCGCAGCCCCAACAAAGTCAATCAAATCAGTTGACTTGCATTGAACAGACATGGTTTAATGTAGTAGGGACCTACCTCGTTCGATTCAAGCAGGTCCACCACTCGGGAAATATTAGAAGCTCCATCAATTTCTCCCAGTTTCTCCAATTCAAAATCCGACAATGACTGGTCTGTCTCATTTCCTGTCATTGCATCCGTGTACAAAGCAGCAAACACCCTTTGTGTCTGGGAGAAAGCATTGCATGTTAGCTATGAGACTTACCCGTGTGGTTGTAATGATGGAAGAGCACCAATCATTCAAGATGGATTGGGTAAAAATGTTGTGGGTTCATTCGTTAAGACGAGGCACATAGGAACATTTATACAGCAATACAAAGCTTGACAACACCAGAGCAGCCGAGTCAACTGCTGTGTGCTCAGTTGAACATCAAAAGTGAAACTGATTGCAGCATGACATCACTGGAGAGAAGTTTGTCATGCTATAATCCCTTAAATGCATGTTACAACATGACTATTTCTGCGATATACGGAAATCCAAAAAGGTGCTACACTGGCACAGTGGTTATCATTACTGCCCCACAGTGCCAGGGACCTGTGCGTGTGTTCAACTCCCGGCTTGGGTCACTATCTGTGTGGAGTCTGCTCATTTTGCCCGTGTCTGCGTTGGTGACCCCCGAGTGATACAGTTTCCTCCCACACTTCAACAGGATCCAAAGATGTGTGTGATAAATTGATTGGCCATGCTAAATTGACCCTGAGAGTCTGGTATGCGGATGTTGGGGGGATTAGCCAGGTCAGTAAGTGGAATTTTGGGCATAAGGCTCGGGTGGGATTGATGTCAGTGCAGACTTGATGGGCCGAATGGCTTCCTTCTGCTGATAGCCCCATTGAAGTGTATGAACTGAAGACAGTGGGTGAATCGTGTGCAGTAATTGTACTTTGCTTGGTCGGGATATAATTCTTCAGTTTCAATGCTGTGGTCTCACATGTATTGGAAGGCACGATACGGTAAGCTTCAAATGCACCCATGGGTCTTATATTCATCGGAGCAGTCAATGATGAGGAGGGGGGTGGAGAGGGAGGGAACACACCTCCCACTCTCTGCTCATTAAAGCCACTGGCAACCTGTCATCTTTGCCGGGCAGCCTTATTTAAACTAAGTGTGTTTCCGACTCCTTTTCTCCCAAGGAGGCAAGCAATACGTATCCCCACCCTGTCAAGCTGATGTCCACTCCCACCACGCGCCTTGGAAAAATTCAGCCCACGCACTATTGAGGTTCCATGCTTCACAAAACAACTCTCTCGCACTTTATCACTGAACTTTGACCAGAATACCTTGGACCATGTGATTTCATTGCATCGAGGTATTAAAAAGTCAAATTGCAAATCGGCTTTGATTATTTTATTTCCCCATCTGGACTTCTGAGAATCTGCTCGGCATCCAAATGGTCTGTCCCATTTCCTGTCATTGCATCCGTGTACAAAGCAGCAAACACCCTTTGTGTCTGGGAGAAATGATGTTTCAGACAGGGAACAGAGAAACCTATATTTTGAATATTAATAAATGTACATATACATTCAGGGGCTTCTGAATTTTCCAATGCCAATGTTCTGATCGTGTGGTTACCCGTGTGGTTGTAATGATGGAAGAGCACCAATCATTCAAGATGGATTGGGTAAAAATGTTGTGGGTTCATTCGTTAAGACGAGGCACATAGGAACAATTATACAGCAATACAAAGCTTGACAAAACCAGAGAAGCCAAGTCAACTGCTGTGTGCTCAGCTGAACATCAAAAGTGAAACTGATTGCAGCATGACATCACTGGAGAGAGGTTTGTCATGCTATAATCCCTTAAATGCATGTTACAA
Source organism: Mustelus asterias (assembly GCF_964213995.1). Taxonomy (NCBI): domain Eukaryota; kingdom Metazoa; phylum Chordata; class Chondrichthyes; order Carcharhiniformes; family Triakidae; genus Mustelus; species Mustelus asterias. The sequence goes on along the minus strand of NC_135826.1, from coordinate 11,065,933 downwards.
CATGACTATTTCTGCAAGATACGGAAATCCAAAGAGGTGCCACAGTGGCACAGTGGTTATCATTACTGCCCCACAGTGCCAGGGACCTGTGCGTGTGTTCCATTCCCGGCTTGGGTCACTGTCTGTGTGGAGTCTGCACATTCTCCCCGTGTCTGCGTGGGTTACCCCAGAGTGATACAGTTTCCTCCCACACTTCGAAAGGCTCCAAAGATGTGGGTGATAAATTGATTGGCCATGCTAAATTGACACTGAGTGTCCTGGTATGCGGATGTTGGGGGGATTAGCCAGGTCAATAAGTGGGATATTTGGGATAAGGCTCGGGTGGGATTGATGTCAGTGCAGACCTGATGGGCCGAATGGCTTCCTTCTGCTGCTAGCCCCATTGAAGTGCATGAACTGAAGACAGTCGGAGTACAGTGTGCAGTAATTGTACCTTTGCTTGGTCGGGATATAATTCTTCGGTTTCAATGCTGTGGTCTCACATGTGTTGGAAGGCACGATACGGTAAGCTTCAAATACACCCATGGGTCTTATATTCATCGGAGCAGTCAATGATGAGGAGGGGGGTGGAGAGAGAGGGAACACACCTCCCACTCTCTGCTCAACAAAGCCACTGGCAACCTGTCATCTTTGCTGGGCAGCCTTATTTAAACTAAGTGTGTTTCCAACTCCTTTTCTCCCAAGGGTACAAGCAATACTCATCCCCACCCTGTCAAGCTGATGTCCACTCCCACCACGCGCCTTGGTAAAATTCAGCCCATGCACTATTGAGGTTCCATGCTTCACAAAACAACTCTCTTGCACTTTATCATTGAACTTTGACCACAATACATTTGACCACATGATTTCATGACATCGAGGTATTAAAAAGGCAAATTTTAATCAGCTTTGATTATTTTATTTCCCCATCTGGACTTCTGAAAATCTCTCAGGCATCCAAAGCGTTCGATCAGAACATTGGCATTGGAAAATTCAGAAGCCCCTGAATGTATATGTACCTTTATTAATATTCAAAATATAGGTTTCTCTGTTCCCTGTCTGAATCCCTGAGACCCAATTGTTTGCTGCTGTGCTCAGAATCTCTGCCTATTAGCTCCTAGAGGAACAGCACCCACAAGTTCTTCCTCTTGCTATTTCTTTCAGTACCATCTCTCAAAACATCAAAAATTGTCCAAGTTTGTTATGGCAGGAATGAATAATTGATGGAGTCCAAAAGAACTGAACAGGAAACAATCCGCAGCCCCAACAAAGTCAATCAAATCAGTTGACTTGCATTGAACAGACATGGTTTAATGTAGTAGGGACCTACCTCGTTCGATTCAAGCAGGTCCACCACTCGGGAAATATTAGAAGCTCCATCAATTTCTCCCAGTTTCTCCAATTCAAAATCCGACAATGACTGGCCTGTCTCATTTCCTGTCATTGCATCCGTGTACAAAGCAGCAAACACCCTTTGTGTCTGGGAGAAAGGATTGCATGTTAGCTATGAGACTTACCCGTGTGGTTGTAATGATGGAAGAGCACCAATCATTCAAGATGGATTGGGTAAAAATGTTGTGGGTTCATTCGTTAAGACGAGGCACATAGGAACATTTATACAGCAATACAAAGCTTGACAACACCAGAGCAGCCGAGTCAACTGCTGTGTGCTCAGTTGAACATCAAAAGTGAAACTGATTGCAGCATGACATCACTGGAGAGAAGTTTGTCATGCTATAATCCCTTAAATGCATGTTACAACATGACTATTTCTGCTAGATACGGAAATCCAAAAAGGTGCTACACTGGCACAGTGGTTATCATTACTGCCCCACAGTGCCAGGGACCTGTGCGTGTGTTCAACTCCCGGCTTGGGTCACTGTCTGTGTGGAGTCTGCACTTTCTCCCCGTGTCTGCGTTGGTGACCCCCGAGTGATACAGTTTCCTCCCACACTTCAACAGGATCCAAAGATGTGTGTGATAAATTGATTGGCCATGCTAAATTGACCCTGAGAGTCTGGTATGCGGATGTTGGGGGGATTAGCCAGGTCAGTAAGTGGAATTTTGTGCATAAGGCTCGGGTGGGATTGATGTCAGTGCAGACTTGATGGGCCGAATGGCTTCCTTCTGCTGATAGCCCCATTGAAGTGTATGAACTGAAGACAATGGGTGTACCGTGTGCAGTAATTGTACTTTGCTTGGTCGGGATATAATTCTTCAGTTTCAATGCTGTGGTCTCACATGTATTGGAAGGCACGATACGGTAAGCTTCAAATGCACCCATGGGTCTTATATTCATCGGAGCAGTCAATGATGAGGAGGGAGGTGGAGAGGGAGGGAACACACCTCCCACTCTCTGCTCATTAAAGCCACTGGCAACCTGTCATCTTTGCCGGGCAGCCTTATTTAAACTAAGTGTGTTTCCGACTCCTTTTCTCCCAAGGGGGCAAGCAATACGTATCCCCACCCTGTCAAGCTGATGTCCACTCCCACCACGCGCCTTGGAAAAATTCAGCCCACGCACTATTGAGGTTCCATGCTTCACAAAACAACTCTCTCGCACTTTATCATTGAACGTTGACCACAATACCTTTGACCATGTGATTTCATTGCATCGAGGTATTAAAAAGTCAAATTGCAAATCGGCTTTGATTATTTTATTTCCCCATCTGGACTTCTGAGAATCTGCTCGGCATCCAAAGCGTTCGATCAGAACATTGGCATTGGAAAATTCAGAAGCCCCTGAATGTATATGTACATTTATTAATTTTAAAATATAGGTTTCTCTGTTCCCTGTCTGAATCCCTGAGACCGAAACGCCTGCTGCTGTGCTCAGTATCTCTGCCTATTAGCTGCTAGAGGAACAGCACCCACAAGTTCTTCCTCTTGCTATTTCCCACAGCTCCATCCCTCAAAACATCAAAAATGGTCCAATTTTGTTATGCCAGAAATGAATAATTGATGGAGTCCAAAAGAACTGAACAGGAAACAATCCGCAGCCCCAACAAAGTCAATCAAATCAGTTGACTTGCATTGAACAGACATGGTTTAATGTAGTAGGGACCTACCTCGTTCGATTCAAGCAGGTCCACCACTCGGGAAATATTAGAAGCTCCATCAATTTCTCCCAGTTTCTCCAATTCAAAATCCGACAATGACTGGTCTGTCTCATTTCCTGTCATTGCATCCGTGTACAAAGCAGCAAACACCCTTTGTGTCTGGGAGAAAGGATTGCATGTTAGCTATGAGACTTACCCGTGTGGTTGTAATGATGGAAGAGCACCAATCATTCAAGATGGATTGGGTAAAAATGTTGTGGGTTCATTCGTTAAGACGAGGCATATAGGAACAATTATACAGCAATACAAAGCTTGACAACACCAGAGCAGCCGAGTCAACTGCTGTGGGCTCAGCTGAACATCAAAAGTGAAACTGATTGCAGCATGACATCACTGGAGAGAAGTTTGTCATGCTATAATCCCTTAAATGCTTGTTACAACATGACTATTTCTGCAAGATACGGAAATCCAAAGAGGTGCCACAGTGGCACAGTGGTTATCATTACTGTCCCACAGTGCCAGGGACCTGTGCGTGTGTTCCATTCCCGGCTTGGGTCACTGTCTGTGTGGAGTCTCCACATTCTCCCCGTGTCTGCGTGGGTTACCCCAGAGTGATACAGTTTCCTCCCACACTTCGAAAGGCTCCAAAGATGTGTGTGATAAATTGATTGGCCATGCTAAATTGACACTGAGTGTTCTGGTTTGCGGATGTTGGGGGGATTAGCCAGGTCAATAAGTGGGATATTGGGGATAAGGCTCGGGTGGGATTAATGTCAGTGCAGACCTGATGGGCCGAATGGCTTCCTTCTGCTGCTAGCCCCATTGAAGTGCATGAACTGAAGACAGTCGGAGTACAGTGTGCAGTAATTGTACCTTTGCTTGGTCGGGATATAATTCTTCGGTTTTATTGCTGTGGTCTCACATGTATTGGAAGGCACGATACGGTAAGCTTCAAATACAACCATGGGTCTTATATTCATCGGAGCAGTCAATGATGAGGAGGGGGGTGGAGAGAGAGGGAACACACCTCCCACTCTCTGCTCATCAAAGCCACTGGCAACCTGTCATCTTTGCTGGGCAGCCTTATTTAAACTAAGTGTGTTTCCGACTCCTTTTCTCCCAAGGGGGCAAGCAATACTCATCCCCACCCTGTCAAGCTGATGTCCACTCCCACCACGCGCCTTGGTAAAATTCAGCCCACGCACTATTGAGGTTCCATGCTTCACAAAACAACTCTCTTGCCCTTTATCATTGAACTTTGACCACAATACCTTTGACCACATGATTTCATGACATCGAGGTATTAAAAAGTCAAATTGCAAATCAGCTTTGATTATTTTAGTTCCCCATCTGGACTTCTGAAAATCTCTGAGGCATCCAAAGCATTCGATCAGAACATTGGCATTGGAAAATTCAGAAGCACCTGAATGTATATGTACCTTGATTAATATTCAAAATATAGGTTTCTCTGTTCCCTGTCTCAATCCCTGAGACCCAATTGTTTGCTGCTGTGCTCTGAATCTCTGCCTATTAGCTCCTAGAGGAACAGCACCCACAAGTTCTTCCTCTTGCTATTTCCCACAGCTCCATCTCTCAAAACATCAAAAGTGGTCCAAGTTTGTTATGGCAGTAATGAATAATTGATGGAGTCCAAAAGAACTGAACAGGAAACAATCCGCAGCCCCAACAAAGTCAATCAAATCAGTTGCCTTGCATTGAACTGACATGGTTTAATGTAGTAGGGACCTACCTCGTTCGATTCAAGCAGATCCACCACTCGGGAAATATTAGAAGCTCCATCAATTTCTCCCAGTTTCTCCAATTCAAAATCCGACAATGACTGGTCTGTCTCATTTCCTGTCATTGCATCCGTGTACAAAGCAGCAAACACCCTTTGTGTCTGGGAGAAAGGGTTGCATGTGAGCTATGAGACTTACCCGTGTGGTTGTAATGATGGAAGAGCACCAATCATTCAAGATGGATTGTGTAAAAATGTTGTGGGTTTATTCGTTAAGACGAGGCACATAGGAACATTTATACAGCAATACAAAGCTTGACAACACCAGAGCAGCCGAGTCAACTGCTGTGTGCTCAGTTGAACATCAAAAGTGAAACTAATTGCAGCATGACATCACTGGAGAGAAGTTTGTCATGCTATAATCCCTTAAAGGCATGTTACAACATGACTATTTCTGCAAGATACGGAAATCCAAAAAGGTACTACACTGGCACAGTGGTTATCATTACTGCCCCACAGTGCCAGGGACCTGTGCGTGTGTTCAACTCCCGGCTTGGGTCACTGTCTGTGTGGAGTCTGCACATTCTCCCCGTGTCTGCGTTGGTGACCCCCGAGTGATACAGTTTCCTCCCACACTTCAACAGGATCCAAAGATGTGTGTGATAAATTGATTGGCCATGCTAAATTGACCCTGAGAGTCTGGTATGCGGATGTTGGGGGGATTAGCCAGGTCAGTAAGTGGAATTTTGGGCATAAGGCTCGGGTGCGATTGATGTCAGTGCAGACTTGATGGGCCGAATGGCTTCCTTCTGCTGATAGCCCCATTGAAGTGTATGAACTGAAGACAGTGGGTGTACCGTGTGCAGTAATTGTACTTTGCTTGGTCGGGATATAATTCTTCAGTTTCAATGCTGTGGTCTCACATGTATTGGAAGGCACGATACGGTAAGCTTCAAATGCACCCATGGGTCTTATATTCATCGGAGCAGTCAATGATGAGGAGGGGGGTGGAGAGGGAGGGAACACACCTCCCACTCTCTGCTCATTAAAGCCACTGGCAACCTGTCATCTTTGCCGGGCAGCCTTATTTAAACTAAGTGTGTTTCCGACTCCTTTTCTCCCAAGGGGGCAAGCAATACGTATCCCCACCCTGTCAAGCTGATGTCCACTCCCACCACACGCCTTGGTAAAATTCAGCCCACGCACTATTGAGGTTCCATGCTTCACAAAACAACTCTCTCGCACTTTATCATTGAACGTTGACCACAATACCTTTGACCATGTGATTTCATTACATCGAGGTATTAAAAAGTCAAATTGCAAATCAGCTTTGATTATTTTATTTCCCCATCTGGACTTCTGAGAATCTGCTCGGCATCCAAAGCGTTCGATCAGAACATTGGCATTGGAAAATTCAGAAGCCCCTGAATGTATATGTACATTTATTAATATTCAAAATATAGGTTTCTCTGTTCCCTGTCTGAATCCCTGAGACCGAAATGCCTGCTGCTGTGCTCAGTATCTCTGCCTATTAGCTGCTAGAGGAACAGCACCCACAAGTTCTTCCTCTTGCTATTTCCCACAGCTCCATCCCTCAAAACATCAAAAATGGTCCAAGTTTGTTATGCCAGAAAAGAATAATTGATGGAGTCCAAAAGAACTGAACAGGAAACAATCCGCAGCCCCAACAAAGTCAATCAAATCAGTTGACTTGCATTGAACAGACATGGTTTAATGTAGTAGGGACCTACCTCGTTCGATTCAAGCAGGTCCACCACTCGGGAAATATTAGAAGCTCCATCAATTTCTCCCAGTTTCTCCAATTCAAAATACGACAATGCCTGGTCTGTCTCATTTCCTGTCATTGCATCCGTGTACAAAGCAGCAAACACCCTTTGTGTCTGGGAGAAAGGATTGCATGTTAGCTATGAGACTGACCCGTGTGGTTGTAATGATGGAAGAGCACCAATAATTCAAGATGGATTGGGTAAAAATGTTGTGGGTTCATTCGTTAAGACGAGGCACATAGGAACATTTATACAGCAATACAAAGCTTGACAACACCAGAGCAGCCGAGTCAACTGCTGTGTGCTCAGTTGAACATCAAAAGTGAAACTGATTGCAGCATGACATCACTGGAGAGAAGTTTGTCATGCTATAATCCCTTAAATGCATATTACAACATGACTATTTCTGCAAGATACGTAAATCCAAAAAGGTGCTACACTGGCACAGTGGTTATCATTACTGCCCCACATTGCCAGGGACCTGTGCGTGTGTTCAACTACGGGCTTGGGTCACTGTCTGTGTGGAGTCTGCACATTCTCCCCGTGTCTGCGTGGGTTACCCCAGAGTGATACAGTTTCCTCCCACACTTCGAAAGGCTAAATAGATGTGTGTGATGAATTGATTGGCCATGCTAAATTGACCCTGAGAGTCTGGTATGCGGATGTTGGGGGGATTAGCCAGGTCAGTAAGTGGAATTTTGGGCATAAGGCTCGGGTGCGATTGATGTCAGTGCAGACTTGATGGGCCGAATGGCTTCCTTCTGCTGATAGCCCCATTGAAGTGTATGAACTGAAGACAGTGGGTGAATCGTGTGCAGTAATTGTACTTTGCTTGGTCGGGATATAATTCTTCAGTTTCAATGCTGTGGTCTCACATGTATTGGAAGGCACGATACGGTAAGCTTCAAATGCACCCATGGGTCTTATATTCATCGGAGCAGTCAAGGATGAGGAGGGGGGTGGAGAGGGAGGGAACACACCTCCCACTCTCTGCTCATTAAAGCCACTGGCAACCTGTCATCTTTGCCGGGCAGCCTTATTTAAACTAAGTGTGTTTCCGACTCCTTTTCTCCCAAGGGGGCAAGCAATACGTATCCCCACCCTGTCAAGCTGATGTCCACTCCCACCACGCGCCTTGGTAAAATTCAGCCCACGCACTATTGAGGTTCCATGCTTCACAAAACAACTCTCTCGCACTTTATCATTGAACTTTGACCACAATACCTTTGACCATGTGATTTCATTGCATCGAGGTATTAAAAAGTCAAATTGCAAATCGTCTTTGATTATTTTATTTCCTCATCTGGACTTCTGAGAATCTGCTCGGCATCCAAAGCGTTCGATCAGAACATTGGCATTGGAAAATTCAGAAGCCCCTGAATGTATATGTACATTTATTAACATTCAAAATATAGGTTTCTCTGTTCCCTGTCTGAATCCCTGAGACCGAAATGCCTGCTGCTGTGCTCAGTATCTCTGCCTATTAGCTGCTAGAGGAACAGCACCCACAAGTTCTTCCTCTTGCTATTTCCCACAGCTCCATCCCTCAGAACATCAAAAATGGTCCAAGTTTGTTATGCCAGAAATGAATAATTGATGGAGTCCAAAAGAACTGAACAGGAAACAATCCGCAGCCCCAACAAAGTCAATCAAATCAGTTGACTTGCATTGAACAGACATGGTTTAATGTAGTAGGGACCTACCTCGTTCGATTCAAGCAGGTCCACCACACGGGAAATATTAGAAGCTCCATCAATTTCTCCCAGTTTCTCCAATTCAAAATCCGACAATGACTGGTCTGTCTCATTTCCTGTCATTGCATCCGTGTACAAAGCAGCAAACACCCTTTGTGTCTGGGAGAAAGGATTGCATGTTAGCTATGAGACTTAACCGTGTGGTTGTAATGATGGAAGAGCACCAATCATTCAAGATGGATTGGGTAAAAATGTTGTGGGTTCATTCGTTAAGACGAGGCACATAGGAACAATTATACAGCAATACAAGTCTTGACAACACCAGAGCAGCCGAGTCAACTGCTGTGTGCTCAGCTGAACATCAAAAGTGAAACTGATTGCAGCATGACATCACTGGAGAGAAGTTTGTCATGCTCTAATCCCTTAAATGCATGTTACAACATGACTATTTCTGCAAGATACGGAAATCCAAAGAGGTGCCACAGTGGCACAGTGGTTATCATTACTGCCCCACAGTGCCAGGGACCTGTGCGTGTGTTCCATTCCCGGCTTGGGTCACTGTCTGTGTGGAGTCTGCACATTCTCCCCGTGTCTGCGTGGGTTACCCCCGAGTGATACAGTTTCCTCCCACACTTCGAAAGGCTAAATAGATGTGTGTGATAAATTGATTGGCCATGCTAAATTGACACTGAGTGTCCTGGTATGCGGATGTTGGGGGGATTAGCCAGGTCAATAAGTGGGATATTGGGGATAAGGCTCGGGTGGGATTGATGTCAGTGCAGACTTGATGGGCTGAATGGCTTCCTTCTGCTGATAGCCCCATTGAAGTGTATGAACTGAAGACAGTCGGAGTACAGTGTGCAGTAATTGTACCTTTGCTTGGTCGGGATATAATTCTTCGGTTTCAATGCTGTGGTCTCACATCTGTTGGAAGGCACGATACGGTAAGCTTCAAATACACCCATGGGTCTTATATTCATCGGAGCAGTCAATGATGAGGAGGGGGGTGGAGAGAGAGGGAACACACCTCCCACTCTCTGCTCAACAAAGCCACTGGCAACCTGTCATCTTTGCTGGGCAGCCTTATTTAAACTAAGTGTGTTTCCGACTCCTTTTCTCCCAAGGGGGCAAGCAATACTCATCCCCACCCTGTCAAGCTGATGTCCACTCCCACCACGCGCCTTGGTAAAATTCAGCCCATGCACTATTGAAGTTCCATGCTTCACAAAACAACTCTCTCGCACTTTATCATTGAACTTTGACCACAATACCTTTGACCACATGATTTCATGACATCGAGGTATTAAAAAGGCAAATTTTAATCAGCTTTGATTATTTTATTTCCCCATCTGGACTTCTGAAAATCTCTCAGGCATCCAAAGCATTCGATCAGAACATTGGCATTGGAAAATTCAGAAGCACCTGAATGTATATGTACCTTTATTAATATTCAAAATATATGTTTCTCTGTTCCCTGTCTGAATCCCTGAGACCCAATTGTTTGCTGCTGTGCTCAGAATCTCTGCCTATTAGCTCCTAGAGGAACAGCACTCACAAGTTCTTCCTCTTGCTATTTCCCACAGCTCCATCTCTCAAAACATCAAAAATGGTCCAAGTTTGTTATGGCAGTAATGAATAATTGATGGAGTCCAAAAGAACTGAACAGGAAACAATCCGCAGCCCCAACAAAGTCAATCAAATCAGTTGACTTGCATTGAACTGACATGGTTTAATGTAGTAGGGACCTACCTCGTTCGATTCAAGCAGGTCCACCACTCGGGAAATATTAGAAGCTCCATCAATTTCTCCCAGTTTCTCCAATTCAAAATCCGACAATGACTGGTCTGTCTCATTTCCTGTCATTGCATCCGTGTACAAAGCAGCAAACACCCTTTGTGTCTGGGAGAAAGGATTGCATGTTAGCTATGAGACTTACCCGTGTGGTTGTAATGATGGAAAAGCACCAATAATTCAAGATGGATTGGGTAAAAATGTTGTGGGTTCATTCGTTAAGACTAGGCACATAGGAACATTTATACAGCAATACAAAGCTTGACAACACCAGAGCAGCCGAGTCAACTGCTGTGTGCTCAGCTGAACATCAAAAGTGAAACTGATTGCAGCATGACATCACTGGAGAGAGGTTTGTCATGCTATAATCCCTTAAATGCATGTTACAACATGACTATTTCTGCAAGATACGGAAATCCAAAGAGGTGCCACAGTGGCATAGTGGTTATCATTACTGCCCCACAGTGCCAGGGACCTGTGCGTGTGTTCCATTCCCGGCTTGGGTCACTGTCTGTGTGGAGTCTGCACATTCTCCTCGTGTCTGCGTGGGTTACCCCAGAGTGATACAGTTTCCTCCCACACTTCGAAAGGCTCCAAAGATGTGTGTGATAAATTGATTGGCCATGCTAAATTGACACTGAGTGTCCTGGTATGCGGATGTTGGGGGGATTAGCCAGGTCAATAAGTGGGATATTGGGGATAAGGCTCGGGTGGGATTGACGTCAGTGCAGACTTGATGGGCTGAATGGCTTCCTTCTGCTGATAGCCCCATTGAAGTGTATGAATTGAAGACATTCGGAGTACAGTGTGCAGTAATTGTACCTTTGCTTGGTCGGGATATAATTCTTCGGTTTTATTGCTGTGGTCTCACATGTATTGGTAGGCACGATACGGTAAGCTTCAAATACAACCATGGGTCTTATATTCATCGGAGCAGTCAATGATGAGGAGGGGGGTGGAGAGAGAGGGAACACACCTCCCACTCTCTGCTCATCAAAGCCACTGGCAACCTGTCATCTTTGCTGGGCAGCCTTATTTAAACTAAGTGTGTTTCCGACTCCTTTTCTCGCAAGGGGGCAAGCAATACTCATCCCCACCCTGTCAAGCTGATGTCCACTCCCACCACGCGCCTTGGTAAAATTCAGCCCACGCACTATTGAGGTTCCATGCTTCACAAAACAACTCTCTTGCCCTTTATCATTGAACTTTGACCACAATACCTTTGACCACATGATTTCATGACATCGAGGTATTAAAAAGGCAAATTTTAATCAGCTTTGATTATTTTATTTCCCCATCTGGACTTCTGAAAATCTCTCAGGCATCCAAAGCGTTCGATCAGAACATTGGCATTGGAAAATTCAGAAGCCCCTGAATGTATATGTACCTTTATTAATATTCAAAATATAGGTTTCTCTGTTCCCTGTCTGAATCCCTGAGACCGAAATGCCTGCTGCTGTGCTCAGAATCTCTGCCTATTAGCTCCTAGAGGAACAGCACCCACAAGTTCTTCCTCTAGCTATTTCCCAAAGCTCCATCTCTCAAAACATCAAAAATTGTCCAAGTTTGTTATGCCAGAAATGAATAAGTGATGGAGTCCAAAAGAACTGAACAGGAAACAATCCACAGCCCCAACAAAGTCAATCAAATCAGTTGACTTGCATTGAACAGACATGGTTTAATGTAGTAGGGACCTACCCTGTTCGATTCAAGCAGGTCCACCACTCGGGAAATATTAGAAGCTCCATCAATTTCTCCCAGTTTCTCCAATTCAAAATCCGACAATGACTGGTCTGTCTCATTTCCTGTCATTGCATCCGTGTACAAAGCAGCAAACACCCTTTGTGTCTGGGAGAAAGGATTGCATGTTAGCTATGAGACTTACACGTGTGGTTGTAATGATGGAAGAGCACCAATCATTCAAGATGGATTGGGTAAAAATGTTGTGGGTTCATTCGTTAAGACGAGGCACATAGGAACAATTATACAGCAATACAAGTCTTGACAACACCAGAGCAGCCGAGTCAACTGCTGTGTGCTCAGCTGAACATCAAAAGTGAAACTAATTGCAGCATGACATCACTGGAGAGAAGTTTGTCATGCTATTATCCCTTAAATGCATGTTACAACATGACTATTTCTGCAAGATACGGAAATCCAAAGAGGTGCCACAGTGGCACAGTGGTTATCATTACTGCCCCACAGTGCCAGGGACCTGTGCGTGTGTTCAACTCCCGGCTTGGGTCACTGTCTGTGTGGAGTCTGCACATTCTCCCCGTGTCTGCGTTGGTGACCCCCGAGTGATACAGTTTCCTCCCACACTTCAACAGGATCCAAAGATGTGTGTGATATATTGATTGGCCATGCTAAATTGACCCTGAGAGTCTGGTATGCGGATGTTGGGGGGATTAGCCAGGTCAGTAAGTGGAATTTTGGGCATCAGGCTCGGGTGGGATTGATGTCAGTGCAGACTTGATGGGCCGAATGGCTTCCTTCTGCTGATAGCCCCATTGAAGTGTATGAACTGAAGACAGTGGGTGAATCGTGTGCAGTAATTGCACTTTGCTTGGTCGGGATATAATTCTTCAGTTTCAATGCTGTGGTCTCACATGTATTGGAAGGCACGATACGGTAAGCTTCAAATGCACCCATGGGTCTTATATTCATCGGAGCAGTCAATGATGAGGAGGGGGTTGGAGAGGGAGGGAACACACCTCCCACTCTCTGCTCATTGAAGCCACTGGCAACCTGTCATCTTTGCCGGGCAGCCTTATTTAAACTAAGTGTGTTTCCGACTCCTTTTCTCCCAAGGGGGCAAGCAATACGTATCCCCACCCTGTCAAGCTGATGTCCACTCCCACCACGCGCCTTGGTAAAATTCAGCCCACGCACTATTGAGGTTCCATGCTTCACAAAACAACTCTCTCGCACTTTATCATTGAACTTTGACCACAATCCCTTTGACCATGTGATTTCATTGCATCGAGGTATTAAAAAGTCAAATTGCAAATCAGCTTTGATTATTTTATTTCCTCATCTGGACTTCTGAGAATCTGCTCGGCATCCAAAGCGTTCGATCAGAACATTGGCATTGGAAAATTCAGAAGCCCCTGAATGTATATGTACATTTATTAACATTCAAAATATAGGTTTCTCTGTTCCCTGTCTGAATCCCTGAGACCGAAATGCCTGCAGCTGTGCTCAGTATCTCTGCCTATTAGCTGCTAGAGGAACAGCACCCACAAGTTCTTCCCCTAGCTATTTCCCACAGCTCCATCTGTCAAAACATCAAAAATGGTCCAAGTTTGTTATGGCAGTAATGAATAATTGATGGAGTCGAAAAGAACTGAACAGGAAACAATCCGCAGCCCCAACAAAGTCAATCAAATCAGTTGACTTGCATCGAACAGACATGGTTTCATGTAGTAGGGACCTACCTCGTTCGATTCAAGCAGGTCCACCACTCGGGAAATATTAGAAGCTCCATCAATTTCTCCCAGTTTCTCCAATTCAAAATCCGACAATGACTGGTCTGTCTCATTTCCTGTCATTGCATCCGTGTACAAAGCAGCAAACACCCTTTGTGTCTGGGAGAAAGGATTGCATGTTAGCTATGAGACTTACCCGTGTGGTTGTAATGATGGAAGAGCACCAATCATTCAAGATGGATTGGGTAAAAATGTTGTGGGTTCATTCGTTAAGACGAGGCACATAGGAACAATTATACAGCAATACAAGTCTTGACAACACCAGAGCAGCCGAGTCAACTGCTGTGTGCTCAGCTGAACATCAAAAGTGAAACTGATTGCAGCATGACATCACTGGAGAGAAGTTTGTCATGCTCTAATCCCTTAAATGCATGTTACAACATGACTATTTCTGCAAGATACGGAAATCCAAAGAGGTGCCACAGTGGCACAGTGGTTATCATTACTGCCCCACAGTGCCAGGGACCTGTGCGTGTGTTCCATTCCCGGCTTGGGTCACTGTCTGTGTGGAGTCTGCACATTCTCCCCGTGTCTGCGTTGGTGACCCCCGAGTGATACATTTTCCTCCCACACTTCAACAGGATCCAAAGATGTGTGTGATAAATTGATTGGCCATGCTAAATTGACCCTGAGTGTCCTGGTATGCGGATGTTGGGGGGATTAGCCAGGTCAATAAGTGGGATATTGGGGATAAGGCTCGGGTGGGATTGATGTCAGTGCAGACTTGTTGGGCCGAATGGCTTCCTTCTGCTGATAGCCCCATTGAAGTGCATGAACTGAAGACAGTGGGTGTACCGTGTGCAGTAATTGTACCTTTGCTTGGTCGGGATATAATTCTTCGGTTTCAATGCTGTGGCTTCACATGTATTGGAAGGCACGATACGGTAAGCTTCAAACGCACCCATGGGTCTTATATTCATCGGAGCAGTCAATGATGAGGAGGGGGGGTGGAGAGAGAGGGAACACACCTCCCACTCTCTGCTCATCAAAGCCACTGGCAACCTGTCACCTTTGCCGGGCAGCCTTATTTAAACTAAGTGTGTTTCCGACTCCTTTTCTCCCAAGGGGGCAAGCAATACTCATCCCCACCCTGTCAAGCTGATGTCCACTCCCACCACGCGCCTTGGTAAAATTCAGCCCACGCACTATTGAGGTTCCATGCTTCACAAAACAACTCTCTTGCACTTTATCACTGAACTTTGACCAGAATACCTTTGACCATGTGATTTCATGACATCAAGTTATTAAAAAGTCAAATTGCAAATCAGCTTTGATTATTTTATTTCCTCATCTGGACTTCTGAGAATCTGCTCGGCATCCAAAGCGTTCGATCAGAACATTGGCATTGGAAAATTCAGAAGCACCTGAATGTATATGTACCTTTATTAATATTCAAAATATAGGTTTCTCTGTTCCCTGTCTGAATCCCTGAGACCCAATTGCCTGCTGCTGTGCTCAGTATCTCTGCCTATTAGCTGCTAGAGGAACAGCACCCACAAGTTCTTCCTCTTGCTATTTCCCACAGCTCCAACCCTCCAAACATCAAAAATGGTCCAAATTTGTTATGGCAGTAATGAATAATTGATGGAGTCGAAAAGAACTGAACAGGAAACAATCTGCAGCCCCAACAAAGTCAATCAAATCAGTTGACTTGCATTGAACTAACATGGTTTAATGTAGTAGGGACCTACCTCGTTCGATTCAAGCAGGTCCACCACACGGGAAAGATTAGAAGCTCCATCAATTTCTCCCAGTTTCTCCAATTCAAAATCCAACAATGCCTGGTCTGTCTCATTTCCTGTCATTGCATCCGTGAACAAACCAGCAAACTCCCTTTGCGTCTGGGAGAAAGAATTGCATGTTAACTATGAGACTTACCCTTCTGGTTGTGATGATATAAAAGCACCAATCACTCAAGAGGGATTGGGTAAAAATGTGGTGGGTTCATGCATAATGACTACGCACATAGGGACATTTATACAGCAATATAAAGCTTGACAACACCAGAGCAGCCGAGTCAACTGCTGTGTGCTCAGTTGAACATCAAAAGTGAAACTGATTGCAGCATGACATCATTGGAGCGAAGTTTGTCATGCTATAATCACTTAAAGGCACGTTACAACATGACGATTTCTACAAGATATGGAATGCCAAGTAGGTGCCACAGTGGCACAGTGGTTATCATTACTGCCCCCACAGTGCCAGGGACCTGTGTTCAATTCCCGGGTTGGGTCACCCTCTGTGTGGTGTCTGCACGTTCTCCCTGTGTCTGCGTGGCTTTCCCCCGGGTGCTCCACTTTCTTCCCACACTTCGAAAGACTCCAACGTTGCGTGTGATAGGTTGACTGGCCATGCTAAATTGACCATTTGTGCAATGGTATGCGGAGGTTGGGGGGATTAGTGGGGTCAATCAGTGGGGTAATGGCAATACGGCCTGTTTAGCATTCTTGTCAGTGCAAACTTCATGGTCCAAATGGCTTCCTTCTGCTGACAGCCCCATTGAAGTGTATGAACTGAAGTCAGTTGTTGTACAGTGTGCAGTAAGTGTACCTTTGCTTGGTAGGGGTATGATTCTTCAGTTTCAATGCTGTGGTCTCGCATGCATTGTAAGACACGATACGGTAAGCCTGATTTGCACCGATAATTCCTATATTAATCGGAGCAGTCAATGATGAGGAGGGGGGTGGAGAGGGAAGGAACAACCTCCCACTCTCTGCTCATTGAAGCCACTGGCAACCTGTCATCATTGCCGGGCAGCGTTTCTTTAACTCAGTGGGTTTCGAATTATGTTTCTCCCAAGGGGGCAAGCAATACTCATCCCCACCCCGTCCAGCTGACGTTTGGGTGGAAGGTCAAAAAATAGGTGACAGAGGTGGGTTTTGATGGGCATCTTAAAGGAGAAAAGAGTGGTAGACAACCAGCAAGGTTTGGGGAGAGAATTCCAGGATGCCGGGCCTCGGCAACTGAAGACATGGCCATCAAGATTTGATCAAATAAAGTTGGGAATGTGCATGAGTCCAGAATTGGATGTGGCATCCATCTGGGAGGGTTGTGGAGCAGGAGGAGATTACAGAGATAGTGAGGGACCAGACTCTGAAGGCACTTGAAAGCAAAGGTGAGGTTTTAATATTGAGACATTACTTCAGCAGGAGCCAAAGCAGATCGGGAAGTAGATCAGCGAGCACTGGGGTGATGGTTGAACGCAACATGGTACAAGTTAGGATAGAGGCAGAAGCGATTTGGATAACACCCATTATACAGAAGGTATAATGAACATGGCTGACCAGGAGAGTATTTCAACAGCGAAGACTTGAGGCAGCAAAGGTATGAACGAGGGTTTCAGCAGCAGATGAAATGAGGCAGGGGTGGAGTCAGGCCAGGTGGAAAGAGGCAGTCTCAATGAGAGCGGATATGTGCTCAAACCTTCGATTAAGGATACGAGTAGTCTGCTTCAGCCTCAGCCGGCTACGAGGGAGGGGATGGAGTTAGTAGCTGGAGAACAGATTCTTTAAACTGCCGGACTGAGGACAATGACTGGGACTTTCCAGCCTCTCTGTGGCAGGACCCACCATGGGATGAATGTGGCAAGACTGGAAGATCCCGATGATGGGCGGGGCTGGAAAATCATGGCCAATGGCTTTGATTTTCCCAATATTTAATTGGAGGGAAATGCCATCATTTGTGCCTTACAAATTTCAATCAAAGAAATGGCCGACAACTGGCACATCATTGGTTGGTGTTAAATATCTAAATCACCGTGGGAGGACATTTTGTTTTTCGATGGTGGCGCTTACTGAACAACAGTAACAGGTTGAGGTGGTCATAGTTCAGATTGAAATGTTCAAAACAATATCATGCTTCTTCAGTACTTTGCTAAAGTATCAGTCTAGATTCCTACCAGATTAGCGTAACTCTTCCCATAGGCCAGCTTCCATGTTTCCCATTGCTCATCAATGATTGGCTTCGTCGCGGCCATGGAGATAACAGTCAGGATGTGCACCACAAAGAGAAAATATGCCATGGTGAAAGGTTGAGCCCGTCAAACCTGTCGCAGGGCTGGTTTGCTTTGTGAGAAGCTGTGGGCAATAAAATCAGAAGCACTAAGTGTCTAAACTCACAGTCCTTTCCTCATTATTAAGAGCCCCTGCTTTTTCTTATTGGTACCTTTGGGACTTCAATTCTAATAATAAAGCTAATTCAAATTCAGTCCAATCATGGTCCCCATGTGAGGGGCAAACCAGATCCAAGCTGACAAGACAAGACATTGCATCCCATCTTGGGCTCCACCAAACAAGATCCAAGCTGACAGGATGAGGCATTGCACCCCCTCCTGGGCTTGATCTGACGCTTCATCTGAGCCAAAAGGCAAGATGGCTTTGTGAAATTGCATCAAGTAAAGACTCGGTTTCACCTCATTGGCTACGCTGATCGCTTACTCTATCGAGCTTCGGCAAACCACTGCCACAGTTGTCAGCACACCCCCAGCAATGGGCTAGCCACGTCCCCTGCCTGATCAGAGTCCCTCTTAACAATCTATATTCTTGATATGATCTTGTCATTGTTATCTCTGGAATTCAACTCTTTTACCAGCACATGACTGCAACCAACCTCAAGGCTTTATGTATTTGAGACAGTTTCCCACAGGGGAAGGTCCCAATCCCTACAAGGAGGAGCTGAATACCTATGCATTGCATCTCTCCTTAACTACGGGGAGAACGGCAGGTGAATTAGATAGCCCCGACTGTCGACATTTTCTGAAGGGAATCACAGAAGGTAGAGGAGCTGAGGTCATCCCCTTCAGCCAGCGGGTGGTGAATCTATGGAATTCATTGCCACAGAAAGCTGTGGAGGCCAGGTCAGTGAGTATATTTAAGAGACGGCTAGGTTCTTGATTGGTCAAGGGATCAAAGGTTGTGGGGAAAAGGTGGGAGAATGGTGTTGAGAAACATATCAGCCATGATTGAATGGCGGAGCAGGCTTGACGGGCTGAATGATCTAATTCTGCTCCTGCATCTTATGGTCTTATTTAACTTTTAATTGCTTCAATCAACAACTGTCAAGAAAAAGCCCCAATTCATTCAGATGAAGAGCGAATAAGCCTGTGAAATTTACAATGCTTCTTCCCATTATGCACATGAAAATGATCAAGTCCCACATTCCCAAACATGTCCTCACCTTGGATCACAGTTACAGGGAGTGTAAGGTTCCCAGGCTGGTGTAGAATCTGAAGATAGACTTGGGGTGAAGCGGAACTGCCTTTAGCTTCAGATTTGACTTACTCAAAGTTCCCAGTCAGGAAATACATTGATCCCAAAAACCCACGATTACCACTACATTTGCCATGACAATAAAGTTTTAAAGTTTATTTATTTACCAGTGTCACAAGTGGGCTTACATTTACACTGCAATGGAGTTACTGCCAATCAATCACATTCGTTAGAATAAAAGTTAGATTTTACTCACCTCTCAAGGATACCTCCGGTTCTTAAACGACACAAACAATCTGAGACCAGGTTGTGTTGTACTGGAGTTTGATTTGAGGTTTATATACCCTCAGAAGAAGCAAGATGAACTCATTGCCTCACAAATTCCATCAATTAGTGCACGGGGCCTGAAGCATTCTCTTTGTTCAGTTTGCTTGAAAATAATTTGCCACCTGCATGCTCCAACCACCAATCATCCAAACTACTCACAAATACTTCACGTGATCTTAATAACATGGTCTCAAAAGATAATTAGATGATGTAAATCTTATTTTCATGATGCATGTTGCTGGTTCCTTGGTGAGAACCCCAATTTGCTATTGAGGATTCTTGCCTTTGCGTTTCTTCATGGTGCCTACATGCTTCAGGAATGCATCCTTGGCAATTATCCAATGTCCTCTCCCTTTGACAGTGAGATTTTCCAGCTGACGCGTGCGTATAGATTCTATGATCACTGGAGGGCTGATAATGCAATCACAGGCATTCGGGGCATCTCTAGCAGCATGGTGGTACAGTGGTTAGCACTGCTGCCTCGCAGCGCCAGGGACACGGGTTCGATTCCCGACTTGGGTCACTGTCTGTGCGGAGTCTGCATGTTCTCTCCGTGTCTGCATGGGCTTCCTCCGGGTACTCCGGTTTCCTTCCACAGTATGAAAGACCTGCTGGTGAGGTACATCAGTCATGCTAAATTCTCCCTCTGTGTACCCGAACACGTGGCGGAGTGTGGTGACCAGGGGATTTTCACAGTAACTTCAATGTAAGCCTACTTGTGACAGTAATAAATAAACTTAATCTCTGCACCAGGGCTGCAATATCAGCTGTGTGTGTGCGTGTATGTGTGGGTGTCAGTTCATTTCTAGTGATCGGCATCTTCTTTTACAACTTCTTTCTCATTTTGCAAAATAAAACCTGCACCAAAGCCTTTTGCAATGTCATGAGAACAAGGACAATTCTCAGCTCAGATCTGTGTACATTCCAGGGACTCTCTGAGTTCTGAAATTGTCTGTGCATTGGTATCTGGAGACAGGACAATCTGCAGTCAGGACAAATTGGAGTGCTGCACTCTTCGAGCTGCTGCCTATCTGTTGAATTGTTAAACTGAGATCCCTTCTGTCATTGCAAATGAAGATTTTAAAAGTCCATGGGTCTATCTTGTAAACACAGTAAGAAGTCTCACAACACCAGGTTAAAGTCCAACAGGTTTATTTGGTAACACAAGCCACAAACCTTCAGAGCACTGCCCCTTCATCAGGTGAGTGGGGGTTGCATTCACAAACAGGACATATATAGACACAAACTCAATTTACAAGATAATGGTTGGAACGCCAGTCTTTACAGGTCGTCAAGTCTTAAAGGTACAGACAATGTGAGTGGAGAGAGGGTTAACCCTCTCTCCACTCACATTGTCTGTACCTTTAAGAACCTTCTTCACTGTCCACTATGCCACCAATCTTGGTGTCATCTGCAAACTTACAAACCAGGCCTACTAAATTCTCATCCAAATCATTAATATAAATGACAAATAACAGCGGAACCAGCACCAATCCCTGAGGCACCCTGCAGGTCACAGGTCACCAGTTTGAAAAACAACCCTCTGCAACCCTCCTCCGTCTTCTGTCATCAAGCCAATTTTGTATCCATTTGGCTACCTCACCCTGGATCCCAAGAGATTTAACCTCATGCAACAACCTACCATGTGGTACCTTGTCAAAGGCCTTGCTAAAGTCCATGGAGACAACATCAACTGCACTGCCCTCATCTACCTTCTTGGTTACGCCTTCAAAAAACTCAATCAAATTTGTGAGACATGATTTTCCACTCACAAACCCATGCTGACTGGCCCTAATGATCCTGTCTCTCAGAATACCTCGATCACTCGCATTGTTCCTGAGCTCAATTAGATCCTTATTCTTTCTTCCTCTCTCTTGTGCATTGTGCACACAGTCAGAAAGAATTCAATTGATTCAAGTCAAATTCTAAATGTAGAGGGAGCTGTTCCTGTATCATTCAATCTGATTGTCGATGAATGTGCGGCGAAGCGAAAGAGTGAAGTGGGGCAAGAGTCATTGCACTGAACCCCCTGCCATCCGGTGCCAGTTCTATAATCCGCCCCCTGTTACATCAATTGGCATTGAGTCTATGCCAGTAATTTCCTCACTTTTCGGATGGTGTTGACTTCACATGATGAAATAGGCACACAGAAGAATCAGTCTTGTAGACAATGGTACAGAAATTCTATCGGTATAGATAAGACCAGGAGTTCAACTTGGACAGAGCTTTTTTCTCTGAGGCTGTTAGTTGGATGATAAGCTATTCAACCCTACAAGATGATATTCACTGTTCAACAAGCCAGAGGCCTGCATTATGTGACTTTATCTCTCCATTATATATTCAACAAAGGATGTTTATCAAACGTTTGGGAATTGGGTTTGTGTTCCAGGCTGATAATGTCTTGGCCATTTTGGGTTAAAAGGAATGTTTGAGAGGCCATTGTCTTAGAAGACATTCCAAAACTGCACGCAGTATTCCTGATGTGGTCTCACCAAGCCCCATACAACTGGAACAAGATTTCTTCATTCTTGTCCTTTTTGCTCTTGCAATAAAGCCCAACATGCCATTTCCCATCCTCGTTGCTTGCTGCACCCATATACTAACTTTCTGTGTTCCTTGTACAAGCACACCCAAATCTCTTTGAACATTTTGATTGACTTTGATTCGATTTATTATTGTCACATGTATTAGTATACAGTGAAAAGTTTTGTTTCTTATGCGCTGTACAGACAAAGCATACCGTAAATAGGGAAGGAAAGGAGAGAGGGCAGAATGTAGTGTTCCAGTCATAGCTAGGATGGAGAGAAAGATCTGCTTAATATGAGGTAGGTCCATTCATTTATATTGGCTGCTTTTCCGAGGCAGCGGGAAGTATAGAAAGTGTCAATGGATGGGAGGTTGATTTGAGTGATGGACTGGGCTTCATTCATGATCCTTTCTTAATTTCTTGCAGTCTTGAACAGAGCGGTCATACCAAACTGTGATACAGCTGGAAGGAAATCTTTCTATGGTGCATCTCGAGTTGGTGAGAGTTGTAGTGTTCATGCCAAATTTCCTTCGTCTCCTGAGAAAGTAGAGGCATTGGTGGGCTTTCTTAACTATAGTGTCAGCATGGAGGGTTCATAACAGGTTATTGGTGATCTGGACACCTAAAAACCTGAAGCTCTCAACCATTGCTACTTCATCCCCATTGATGTAGACAGGGGCCTGTCAAAAAATCATAGAATCATAGAAACCCTGCAGTGCAGAAAGAGGCCATTTGGCCCATCGAGTCTGCACAATCCCACCCAGGCCCTACCTCCATATCTCAACATATTTACCCGCTAACCCCTCTAACCTAAGCATCTCAGGACTCTAAGGGGCAATTTTTAGCCTGGCCAATCAACCTAACCCGCCCATCTTTGGACTGTGGGAGGAAACCAGAGCACCTGGAGGAAACCCACGCAGACACGAAGAGAATGTGCAAACTCCACACAGACAGTGACCCAAGCCAGGAATCGAACCCAGATCCCTGGAGCTGTGAAGCAGCAGTGCTAACCACTGTGCTACTGTGCCACCCCTGCACGGTGCATCTTGAAATCAATGACTATCTCCTTTGCTTTGCTGACATTGAGGGAGAGATTATTATCATCGCACCAGTTCACCAGATTCTCTATCTCACTTACTATCAACACTGACAAGTTTCTCATCAATTGAAAATTACTTTGTTTTTTTATTCCTACAACCAAAGTGAACAACTTCACACTTGCCTACATTATAATCCCTGAACCGTCTTGTTGCCCACTCACCTGACCTGTCTATATCTCTTTGCATCCTCCCTGTGTCTTCCCCGCAGCTTTCCTTCCCACCCAGCTTTATGTCATCCGCAAACTTAGATACATTACTATCTGTAACATGAACTCAGTCATGAATATAGATTGTAAATAGCGGAGGCCCAGCACTGATCCATGCAGCACTCCACCATTCAATGCTTGCCAACCAGCCCTGTTCATGTCCACTCTCTGTTTTCTATCCATTAATTAGTCCTCTTGATCTTACCTCCCAATCTTTATTCACCTCCCTCACTGTTTCTGAAACCCTCCTCAAACTTATCGCCTCTCCCTGGAGGCAAACGGTTTTCGCCTCTCCCTGGAGATCACATGGTCTGGAATGGGGGGGTGGGGGTAAGTTAATAGGTTGTAATGAACAAAGCATCGTAGCTGTGAGGGACAGCTCGGTGGATAGGATATTGGTATGTAGATAGGCTGGAAAATTGGGCGGGGATCCTGGATTCAGGATTCAATCCTGGACCGGGGAGCGGCGCGGGCTTGGAGGGCCGAAGGGCCTGTTCCTGTGCTGTATTGTTCTTTGTTCTTTGTTTGTTGTTCTTATCCTTTCAGATCGTGCCTTGAGTTACCATCCTGTAATAAGTCCTCAAAGGCAGAAATCCCTTCACCAAAATTCCTTTATTTACAAGTCTGACAGCAGCATACAGAGTGTTTTCAGTTAGCAGTCTCCACTCGGAGTCCCAGAGGAACTGCCACTCCTGGTTAAGTACAAAGCAAGAGGCTCCCTGATTTGTCCATCAATTTGGCCCTGAATCAGGTCGTTCATATTCTAAGAGGCCAACCTCAATTGTCTGATTAAAGTCATTACACATCCTTAAGATTCCCCTGCTGCAACTCAGTGTCCCTTTCCCAGCTCGAACAAAGGTTCATTCAGACTCAAAACGTTAGCTCTATTCTCTCTCCACAGACGCTGTCAGACCTGCGAAGATTGACCAGCATTTTCTGGAATGCCCCATGGTTCGAGTTGCCCTGCTTGGCTGCCGATAGAATTACACCTTTGCTATATGATGTATGATATGTGTGCAACATTAGACTGAGTACTCACCTGATGAAGGAGCAGCACACCGAAAGCTCGTGATTCCAAATAAACCTTTTGGACTTTAACTTGGTGTTGTGAGTCTTCTTACTGTGCCCACCCCAATCCAACACCAGCCTCTCCACATCACATTAGATTGAGACCATGGAATGCTATTGAACACATCCCAGAGCAGCTTGCATTCTGGGATTAGAGCAACTCTTGGTCAAGAGCTTCAGGTTTTTAGTGTCCAGATCACAAACAATCTGTCCTGGTCCTCCCATGTCGGCACTTTCACCAACGCCTCGACTTTCTCACAAGACTAAGGAAATTTGGCATGTCAGCTACGACTATCACCAACTTTTACAGATGCACCAGAGAAAGCATTCTTTCTGGTTGTATCACAGTTTGGTATGGCTCCTGCTCTTCCCGAGACTGCAAGGAGCTACAAGGAGCTTCGTGAATGTAGCCCAATCCATCACGAAAACCAGCCTCCCATCCATTGATTCTGTCTACGCTTCCTTTTGCCTCGGCAAAGCAGCCAGCATAGCCAAGGACCCCACACACCCCGGACATTCTCTCTTCCACCTTCTTGGTTCAGGGAAAAAGTTACAAAAGTCTGAGGTCACGTACCAACCAACTCAAGAACAGCTTCTTCCCTGCTGCTGTCAGACTTTTGAATGGACTTACCTTGCATTAAGTTGCTCTTTCTCCACACCCTAGCTATGACTGTAACACTACATTCTGCTCTCACTCGTTTCCTTCTCTATGAACGGTATGTTTTGCCTGTATAGTGCACAAAAAACAATACTTTTCACTGTGTGTTAATACATGTGACAATAATAAATCAAATCAAATCAAGTGCCCAAGGAAAGAGGTGCCAACCGATCAGACAATGTAGTTGCCAAGAGCTCCCAGCCCAAAGGAAGAGTGAGGAGTAAAATTCAAGGTGGTAACTTTGGCACCTTGGTTAAGCCAACCATCAACATATGGACCCAAGGAAAGGGTCAGCTGTCAATCCTCATCTCCATCACTGTCTGGAAAAGACAGTCATGATGTGGAGATGCCGGCGTTGGACTGGGGTAAACACAGTAAGAAGTTTAACAACACCAGGTTAAAGTCCAACAGGTTTATTTGGTAGCAAAAGCCACACAAGCTTTCGGAGCTGCAAGCCCCTTCTTCAGGTGAGTGGGAATTCTGTTCACAAACAGAGCATATAAAGACACAAACTCAATTTACATGAATAATGGTTGGAATGCGAATACTTACATCGTGATTCACGATGCTCCACTTCTCCAGCTTCCACCCTAAACACGTTAAAGAAGCCATCCCCTACGGACAAGCCCTCCGAATACACAGGATCTGCTCGGATGAGGAGGATCGCAACAGACACCTCCAGACGCTGAAAGATGCCCTCATAAGAACAGGATATGGCGCTCGACTCATTGATCAACAGTTCCAACGCGCCACAGCGAAAAACCGCACCGACCTCCTCAGAAGACAAACACGGGACAGTGGACAGAGTACCCTTCGTTGTCCAGTACTTCCCCGGAGCGGAGAAGCTACGGCATCTCCTCCGGAGCCTTCAACATGTCATTGATGAAGACGAACATCTCGCCAGGGCCATCCCCACACCCCCACTTCTCGCCTTCAAACAACCGCACAACCTCAAACAGACCATTGTCCGCAGCAAACTACCCAGCCTTCAGGGGAACAGTGACCATGACACCACACTACCCTGCCACAGCAACCTCTGCAAGACGTGCCGGATCATCGACACAGATGCCATCATCTCACGTGAGAACACCATCCACCAGGTACACGGTACATACTCTTGCAATTCGGCCAACGTTGTCTACCTGATACGCTGCAAGAAAGGATGTCCCGAGGCATGGTACATTGGGGAAACTATGCAGATGCTGCGACAACGGATGAATGAACACCGCTCGACAGTCACCAGGCAAGACTGTTCTCTTCGTGTTGGGGAGCACTTCAGCGGTCATGGGCATTCGGCCTCTGATATTCAGGTAAGCGTTCTCCAAGGCGGCCTTCGCGACACACGACAGCGCAGAGTCGCTGAGCAGAAACTGATAGCCAAGTTCCGCACACACGAGGACGGCCTCAACCGGGATATTGGGTTCATGTCACACTATTTGTAACTCCCACAGTTGCCTCGACCTGCAGAGTTTCACTGGCTGTCTTGTCTGGAGACAATACACATCTTTTTAGCCTGTCTTGATGCTCTCTCCACTCACATTGTTTTGTTTCTTAAAGACTTGATTAGTTGTAAGTATTCGCATTGATGAAGGAGCAGCGTTCCGAAAGCTAATGGCTTTTGCTACCAAATAAACCGGTTGGACTTTAACCTGGTGTTGTTAAACTTCTTACTGTGGAAAAGACAGTACCAGGATCACTGGGGGATACGGAGTAGTCTGCATTTCTAACTATCATGCGAGAGAAATTATTAGTGCCAGTTCATTCAGAGGCTGTTAAACTGTGATTTTGATCTGATGAAGATGATGATGAAAATGGATTCACCTGTCACTCCAACGAGTGTGTGCTCAGTAAGGAGACCTATTGATCACTGACGAGGTTGGTGTCATCTCATATTTGATGTTAAACCATATCTTGATTGGCAGATCTGATGGGTAGTGTTCCAGATGAAGCCACGATTGGAGGGGTAGGTGAAGGCACTGCCTTTGCATTCTGCTCACTTGTCCTGTAGGGACCTAACTCTGCTCTCCGGAAATGTTGAGATTGCTTGATGGCGGAGACTCCTCCAGTTGGGTCTGTCACTGGTTAATTTGCAATAGGAGCAGGGTTCCATAGAAACAGAGATAGAAAATTGCTGAATCTTGCCATGAGAACCGTCATATATTTCATTTCAAATCAACCACTTTGCTGCTTTCTCATTGCCTCAAACAAGTGCCTTTCATTCCACCATTAGAAAAGAGAGGACAGCTCAAATTTCACCCAAGTGCAAAATCATCGTATTCAATACAGCTTCATCCTTTGGCCATCACACTGAGAGTATCATGAGTTCATCAAACTGCTCCTCAGCAGTGGCAGCACGGAGAGGCATCGATCACGTTTAAAATAATTACTGTTCAGCCAGTAGAGGAAGTTTTAAAGAGAAATTCCAACCAGCATTCCAACCATTATCTTGCAGTTGAGTCTATGTCTATATAAGCCCTGTTTGTGAACCCAACTCTCCATTCACCTGAGGAAGGAGCAGCGCTCCGAAAGCTCATGATTCCAAATAAACCTGTTGGACTTTAACCTGGTGTTGTGAGCCTTCTTACTGTGTCCACCCCAGTCCAACGTCCACATCTCCACATCATGTAAACCAGAATAGGGCTATCGATGGAGCACATTTGCTGCAACACAAATGGGTAAGAACAGGTGATGTCCATCATAGGATAGACTCCCTCCTGTGTGTTGAAGCAGTGGACTTGATATATTAATGGTCTTTTCTCATGACATGTTTTCTTCAGTAATGGCTGTGATTTTTACACTTTCTCACACAGGACAATGTGAAGTACTCGATCCAATCAAAGGATAATTTCGATTTTGTACACAAGGATCATTATCGAATCAAAGGACAAGTTAAATTTGTATGCAGTGATCAATTCTTTTCATTCATTCATTGGATGTGGGCATCATTGGCTGCCTATCCCTAATTGCCCTTGACCTGAGTGGTTTACATGGCCATTTCAGACAGTGTTTAAGAGTCAAACATGTTGCTGTCGATCGGGAGACATATGGAGGCCAGACCGGGTAAGGACAGCAGATTTCCTTCCCTAAAGGACATCAGTAAGGTCAACTCCCAGAGATGCTCGAGACATTTAGCATGTTGACTCGGAGAAGTACCAGTCAGAAAGGCCAGCAAACATTGATCCGATGAGGATGGTGTTGATGGATTCTCCTGTCATGGCAATGGTCATCATTAGACCTTTACTGAATTAAAACCATTTATTGAATTCAAATGTTACCATCTGCCATAGAGGAATTCAAACCTGAGTCCCCAGAGCTGGTTCTTCAGATGACTAACCCAGTGATTATCCCACTCCACCACCAACCCCCCATTTCAATTTCAATTGTCCACTTGCTCCTCACTCCAACGTGTTCTTCCATCTGCTCAGTACCTCCAGCACACATCTGCTATTCACTTTGCCTTTTTAAAATTCCTCTCACTTGTGTCTCGAAATCTTTGTTTGTGCTCTGTACGAAAATCATCCCATTCTGTTCCTGTGAGTTATTTAAATGCAGTATCTGCTTTGGATCTACAAGAATCTCTCCAATTCCAAGGATTCATAGGTGACCATGTATTTATAGATCTCCACCCCCACTCCCCGTCCCCCACCATCTTGCCCAACTATGCCAAACTCTGTCTCTCTCCTGCACATCTTAGAATCCCGTCAGCATAGAAAAATCGTAACTAGAAGCAGGAATAGGCCATTCGGCCCGTCGAGCCTGCTCGACAATTAATTATGATCATGGTTGATTATCCAATTCAATATCCTCATTTCCCTCCTCCCCACTCCCCCATATCCCTTGATGTCTTTCACCCCATGATCGACATCTAATTTCTTCTTGAAATCAGACAATGTTTTGGCCTCAACTACTTTCTGTGGAGTGAGTTCCACACATTCACTCCTCTCTGGGTGAAGAAATTTCTCCTCATCTCTGTCCTAAAATGTTTATCCCTTATCCTCAAACTATGGACCATAGTTCTGGACTCCCCCCACCATCGGGAACATTCTTTCTGAATCTAAACCACCATCTCGGGCATCAATCCCACCAGAGCCGAGATGTCATGACACAGCTGACTTTGTCTTTCTGGTTATATTGGAGAATCTGGACCTTGTTTAACAGTGCTCCAAACTCTAAAACAGAAAAGGTTGGAAGTGTGCAGTAGGCCCAACAGCCTGAGGAAGAAGCAACAGGTTCATTCTTCTTGTTGAGACACTTACCTC
Organism: Mustelus asterias; assembly: GCF_964213995.1. Classification (NCBI taxonomy): domain Eukaryota; kingdom Metazoa; phylum Chordata; class Chondrichthyes; order Carcharhiniformes; family Triakidae; genus Mustelus; species Mustelus asterias. The sequence goes on along the minus strand of NC_135826.1, from coordinate 11,037,045 downwards.
TAATCTTCTTATCATACCAGCTCACATACACGTCAACAGTTGACAGAAGACAAGATTGATGCCCGAGGTTAAAGTTTCCATAACTTACCAAATTCACATGCCTAGTTGCACTGTTTATCCATTCATAGGAGACCAGAGGCTTCCAGCCAGGAACAACAATAAGAATGATGCGTCTTTCATGAATTTTAGCTTGGCAATTGATAGGTTAGCTCTTGGCTCAATAATTTAATGCATGCCTCTTCGACCAAGGGCATAGGATTATCTCAAACCTTTTACACCAAGCCTGCAGTTTAATTGGATTATCCCGCCCTTATCGCCAGGAAAATGCCTGCAATTAAATACTTCTGCCCAAAGAGTTAATCCTTTAATTTGTTTTCAGTTGAGGTGGAACATTCTAAAATCCACACTTCCTTCGTTTTCATCCTGTTTCCTGAACAGGTCGTGAACAGATTCATTTTCACAATTTTATTTCATTGTTCTTTACTTAGATTGATTCACCAATCTATCAGTCTTGTATCCACTTGTAGCTTTGGTCTTTAAGTTAATAGAATGTGAATAAACGACAGAGCTGTGGGTAATAATACCTCATGAGTTTCTTCCCGACCGAAATATAAAGAATGTAATAACGAAGGCAATTCATTGATGACAAATCAATTATCACAAGGCATGATATTGTGTAACAGAACTCAATGAGCAGGCCCTTCTCACTTGTGGGAAGGTGATGATGCCCTGTGGCACATTCCCTGGCGATGAGGCGGGTGAGCCATGCAAAATATCAGAGACCTCAGCGGGACTGGAAGATCCCACTGGCGGCCAATGATAAGCCACACCCGCTGTTGGAGAATATGCCACAGGGTGGCTGGAAAATCTCGGCTGTTATCATAGAATCATAGAATCCCTACAGTGCAGAAGGAGGCCATTCAGCCTACTGAGCCAGCACCAACAACATTTCCACGTCGGCCCTATCTGCATAATCGTACCTATTTACCCAGCTAATCTCCCTGGGGCAATTTATCATTGCCAATCAACCTAACCCGCACATCTTTGGAGTGTGAGAGGAAACCGGAGCACCTGGTGGAAACCCACGCAGACACGGGAAGAATGTGTAGACTGCACTGACAGTCACCCAAGGCCGGAATTGAACCCGCATCCCTTGCACTGTACGGCAGCAGTGCTAACCACTGTGCCACCATGTTATGATGACCACAAAGGCCATGGGGGTTCATCAATAGATCTCCCTGTGGGCTTTGTGGAGTATTAGCTGCTTTACGGAGCAAGTGGAGGCTTGCCCAATGAGATGCAGCCAGCAGGGGATCTTAAACCTACTACTCTGCCCAGACTATTGTTGTAATTCCTGAGGTGAAGACTACCTGACTGTAAGGCGCAGAGGCAGCCCATTCTTTTAGTGCACAATAAAAGGTGTTCATGATCACAAACAGTTGGCTGAATTACTACATCGGCCAACATTAATAAAATGTCAATATAAATTTGCAATGGAGAATGAAACTCCAGGTTGTAAAACTAACTCAGGTGCCCAGGAACCGTAGGTAGTTTATCAGCTGGGGTTAACCCAGATTTCACTGTGTCGTCACTAAATACCATGACACAGATTACTTTCTATAAGGATGCCAATAGCAGAAACATTGTACCATTCTTCTGGATTCAATGTTGCCAGTGCTTCAATGATCTTCAATGGCTGGTTAGCTTAACCTCTGTAGGAGGGAAAATGCTTGAACCTATCATCAAGGAAGGAATTGCGAGACATCTGGATAGAAATTGTCCCATTGGTAAGACGCAGCATGGGTTCATGAAGGGCAGATCATGTTTGACTAATTTGGTGGAATTCTTTGAGAACATTACATGTGCAGTGGACAATGGGGAACCTGTGGATGTGGTGTATCTGGATTTCCAGAAGGCATTTGACAAGGTGCTGTACCAAAGACTGCTACATAAGATAAAGGTGCACAGTGTTACAGGTAATGTATTAGCATGGATAGAGGATTGGTTAACTAACAGACAGCAAAGAGTGGGGGAAATGAGTGTTTTCCTGGTTGGCGATCAGTGACTGGTTGGCGATCAGTGACTAGTGGTGTGCCTCAGGGATCAGTGTTGGGACCGCAATTGTTTACGATTTACATAGATGATTTGGAGTTGGGGACCAAGTGTAGTGTGTCAAAATTCGCAGATGACACTAAGATGGGTGGAAGAGCAAAGTGTGCAGAGGACGCTGAAAGTCTGCAAAGGAATATAGCTAATCTAACTGAGTGGGTGAGGGGTCTGGCAGATGGAGTACAATGTTGGTAAATGTGAGGTCATCCATTTTGATAGGAATAACAGCAAAATGAACTATTATTTAAATGGTAGAAAATTGCAACATGCTGCTGTGCAGAGGGACCTGGGTGTCCTTGTGCAGGAATCTCAAGGAGTTGGTTTGCAGGTGCAGCAGGTCATTAAGAAGGCAAATTGAATTTTGTCTTTCATTGCTAGAGGGAAGGAGTTTAAAAACAGTGAGATTATGTTGCAGCTGTATACGATGCTCGTGAGGCCACACCTGGTGTACTGTGTACAGTTTTGGTCTCCTTAATTGAGAAAGGATATACTAGCACCGGAAGGGGTGCAGAGGAGATTCACTAGGTTGATTCCTGAGTTGAGAGGGTTGGCTTATGAGGCGAGACTGAGTAGACTGGGGTTATACTCATTGGAATTCAGAAAAATGAGGGGAGATCTTGTAGAAACATATAAGATTATGAAGGAAATAGATTAGAAGCAGGGAAGTTGTTCCCACTGCCGGGTGAAACTAGAACTAGGGGGCATAGCCTCAAAATAAGAGGAAGCAGATTTATGATTGAGTTGAGGAGGAATTTCTTCAAACAAAGGGTTGTGAATCTGTGGCATTCCCTGCCTGGTGAAGCAGTTGAAGCTACCTCATGAAATGTTTTTACGGCAAGGATAGATAAATTTTTGAACAATAAAGAAATTAAGGGTTATGGTGAGTGGGCGGGTAAGTGGAGCTGAGTCCACAAAAAGATCAGCCATGATCTTATTGAATGGTAGAGCAGGCTCCTAGTTCTTATGTCCTTATGTTCTTATCTCAGCAGGTCAGGAAAGCTGAATATAGTTGCACGTTCATTTACACCCTGCTATGTGCAGACCACCCCAACCCCTTCACCCCACCTTGCGATGCTGTTCCATCACACCACTCTTCACACCCACCTCCTGTGTGTGTGCATCCATCCTCATTCCAAACATTTCCTCACATCCCCAGCTATCCATCCACCACACAGCAGCACAGTGGTTAGCACTCCTGCTTCACAGGTCCAGGGACCTGGGTTCGATTCCCGGCTTGGGTCACAGTCTGTGTGGAGTTTGCACTTTCTCCTCGTGTCTGCGTGGGTTTCCTCCAGGTGCTCCGGTTTCCTCCCACAGTCCAAAGATGTGCGGGTTGGGTTGATTGGCCAGGTTAAAAATTGTCCCTTAGAGTCCTGAGATGCGTAGATTAGAGAGATTAGCGGGTAAATATGTGGATATGAGGGGGTAGGGCCTCGGTGGGATTGTGGTCGGTGCAGACTCGATGGGCCGAATGGCCTCCTTCTGCACTGTAGGGTTTCTATGACGATTCTATGACTCCCACTTAACCTCACTCTTATCCAACTGGCTTCGCATTCCTGATCATCACCCTCACCACACCCACTGGATGAACACATGCCAAGACGCTCAGAGGGCTGGTATTTCCTCGTTGCAGAGATGCAGAGGATTGGGAAGATGGAGAGCCAGAGCTGGTTCTCCACAGATTTCCTGGGCATTAACTGCAGAGGAGAAAGAACTGGAGATCAACGGCATTTCAGCATTTTTGACCATTAAGGAGGAGAGACTAGGGCCTTGCAGCGACCTGGTGACAGAGTTAAATATCAATGACTCTCATTGGGGTTTCAACAGAGAGTGAAATATTATCATCTCTGAAGTGGGAAAAATATACAGAAGAGTACACTTTAGAAATGACTGCCTGGCACATAAAGAGTTAAGACCACAAACAGGCACTGACTCTTAGCCCAGACAATTACTTAGCATTAAAGACACTCAGACAACGACATGTAAATTAAAATATGCAGGAATTAGATACTGCAGGTAGCCAATGGAAATCGGGACAAAAGGGACTGGTAAAGAGATTAGCTACAGGTGGGATTGGGAATACAAAATGCAGGAAAACCAATTCGAACAAAGAACAAAGAACAGTACAGCACAGGAAACAGGCCCTTCGGCCCTCCAAGCCTGTGCCGCTCCTTGGTCCAACTAGACCAATCGTTTGTATCCCTCCATTCCCAGGCTGCTCATGTGACTATCCAGGTAAGTCTTAAACGATGTCAGCGTGCCTGCCTCCACCACCCTACTTGGCAGCGCATTCCAGGCCCCCACCACCCTCTGTGTAAAAAACATCCCTCTGATATCTGAGTTATACTTCGCCCCTCTCACCTTGAGCCCATGACCCCTCGTGTAAACTACTGTATGAACAGACCGAAAATAAAGTCATTGATAGTCACTGACGTAGGAAATGTAGTAAGAAGTCTCACAACACCAGGTTAAAGTCCAACAGGTCTATTTGGTAGCAAATACCAAAAGCTTTCGGAGCACTGCTCCTTCGTCAGATGGAGTGGAAATGTGCTCTCAAACAGTGCAAACAGACAAAATCAAGTTGCAGAATACTGATTAGAATGCGAATCCGACAGCCAGCCAGGTCTTAAAGGTACAGACAATGTAGGAAATGTATCCATTCATAGAACAATGCGATGTTAACATGCTTATGTCTGGATCTGTCTGTATTTGTCTATAACGATGTGTTTAACGATCGATCACCGACTTGATTACAACGATGTGATAATGGCTAAATGTCTGGTCCATCTATTGTGTAAAGGGTATAAAGATGTACCGCTCCCATTAACTCATTGAGAGAAGGTTTTGCTGCTTGTTAGTGCCTTTTCTCCACGAAGCTTCGCTAAAATAAAACAGGACATTTGAAACCTTCAAGCCTGACCTCGTGGTACATTTCCCACAACAATCTCCAAAACGCTACGTGCAGCATGCTGACCTGGCCAGTAAAATGATTATCTTTTCTCTCTGTCAAAGCCTTCACGTGTACAGCACTAATCAGTGGATCTCCCATTCAATAACTTTTCAAAAGATTGAATTCTTCCTTATCATACAGTCAATGTCAGGTTCAACTGGCATCATTGAATCATAGAATCCCCACAGTGCAGAAGAAGGCCATTCAGCCCTTCGAGTCTGCACCGACCAGAATCCCACCCTGACCCTATTCCCGTAATCCCATTATTTACCCTGCTAATCCCCCTGAACTAGCGTCAATTCAGCATAGCCAATCAACCTAACCCGCACATCTTTGGACTGTGGGAGGAAATCGGAACACCCGGAGGAAACCCACGCAGACACGGAGAGAACGTGCAGACTCCGCACAGACAGTGACCCGAGGCCAGAACTGAACCCAGGTCCCTGGCTCTGTGAGGCAGCAGTGCTAACCACTCTGCCGCCATACCTCCTGAGTAGCTTTACAATTGCTGAATCATTGGATACTCTTTTTTTCCAGAAACCCTCCTGAGGATGAGGTGACCGACAATCTTTTCTGACTCTGCCTGTCCCACTTCTGTCAACTGGACTCTTACTTTCCTCTGAAACGCCCATCTCTCCAAGATCTGAGGAAATTCCTCCACACTCACCTATGTAGTACTCCTAATATTAAGTGAGTTTGTGAGCAAAAGAGGCATTAAAAATCCCATTAAAAATTACAAAAAGAAGGTAAGACTTAAGTACTTTATTGAATAAGAGAATTTTTAAATTATAATAAATGTACACATAAAAAAAATACTTTTATAAATTTGTTTTGTCGGTTTGTGCCTCTGTCGAGTTATCTCAGGAGTCAAGCCTGTGACAACAGCAGGAGAGCAGGGAAGCCGATGAGGGCTGAAGAATTGGGGATTGTGAGGGGAGAGCGTGCCGAGGGCAGGGGAAAGAAAGGAGGCATGGTGGTGAAAAGGGGTAAAGGACAAATAGAAAAAAAGGTGGATGGGAAAGAGCAAATAGACTGATGGGCTCAGGATTGGAGAAGGGGACAAAGCATGTGTGTGGAAAAAAGTGGAGATGGAGATATCCACTCCATCTGACGAAGGAGCAGTGTTCCGAAAGCTAATGGCATTTGCGAACAAATAAACCTGTTGGACTTTAACCTGGTTAAAACTCTTACTGTGGAAACAAAGCCATAGAGAGTTATTTTTATACAGCAAGTGGGCATCACTGCCTGAGCCAGCATTTATTGCCCATCCCTAATTGCACTTGGACAGAGTGGCTGGCTAGGCTGTTTCAGAGGGCTTTTAAAAGTCCAACTGTGAGTCACATGTGGGCCAGACCAGGTAAGAATGACACATTTACTTCCCTAAGGGACATTAGTGAATCATAAGACCATAAGACCAGAAGAAATAGGAGCAGAATTAGGCCACTCGGCCCATCGAGTCTGCTCCGCCATTCAATCATGGCTGATTTTTTTCTCATCCCCATTCTCCTGCCTTTTCTCCATAATCCCCGATCTCCTCATTAATCAAGAACCTATCTATCTCTGTCTCAAAGACACTCAATGACCTGGCCTCCACAGCCTTCTGCAGCATAGAGTTCCACAGATTCACCACTCTCTGGCTGAAGAATTTCCTCCTCATCTCTGTTTTAAGGAATCGTCCCTTTTGCCTGAGGTTGTGCCCTCTGCTTCCAGTTTTTCTACTGGTGAAAACACCCTCTTCCATGTCCACTCTCTCCAGGCCTCGCAGTATCCTATAAGTTTCAATAAGGTCCCCCCTCATCCTTCTAAACTCCAATGAGTACAGACCCAGAGTCCTCAACTGTTCCCCATATGACAAGCTCTTCATTCCAGGGATCATTCTTGTGAACCTCCTCTGGACCCCTTCCAAGGCCAGCACATCCTTCCATAGATATGGGGCCTAAAACTGCTCACAATACTCCAAACGGGATCTGACCAGAGCCCTACACAGCCTCAGAAGTACATCCCTACTCTTGTATTCTCGCCCTCTCGACATGAATGCTAACATTGCATTTGCCATCCTAACTGCCGATTGAACCTGCACGTTAAACTTCAGAGAATCTTGAACAATGACTCCCAAGTCCCTTTGTGTTTCTGATTTCCTAAGCATTTTCCCATTTAGAAAATAGTCTATGCCCCCATTCCTCCTTCCAAAGTGCATAACCTCACACTTTTCCACATTGTATTCCATCTGCCACTTCTTTGCCCACTCTTCTAAACTGTCCAAGTCCTTCTGCAGCCCCCCTGCTTCCTCAATAATACCTGTCCCTCTACACACCTTTGTATCATTTAGGAAAAGTGCCGTCAGTTCCTTCCTAAAATCATTCATGTATATTGTGAAAGGTTGTGCTCCCAGCACTCACCCCTGAGTCACACCACTAGTCTCCAGGTGCCACCTTGAGAAACATTCCTTTATCCCCACTCTCTGCCTTCTGCCAGTCAGCCAATCCTCCATCCATGCCAGGATCGTACCCTTAACACCATGAGCATTTAACTTATTTAGCAGTCTCCTATGTGGCGCCTTGTCAAAGGCCTTCGGGAAATCGAAATAAATCACATCCACTGGTTCTCCTTTACCTGACTTCTTTGTTACCTCCTCAAAGAAATCTAACAGATTTCTCAGACATGACCTCCCCTTGACAAAGCCAAGCTGACTCAGCCCTACTTTATCATGCACTTCCAAGTATTCTGTGATCTCATCTTTAATAATGGACTCAAAAATCTTGCCAATTACCAAAGTCAGGCTAACCGGCCTATAATTTCCCGTCTGCTGCCTCCCTCCCTTCTTAAACAGCTGTGTTACATGAGCTACTTTCCAGTCCTCTCGTACCCTCCCTGCCTCCAGTGATTCCTGAAAGATCACCACGAATGTTGCCACAATTCCCTCAGCTATCTCTTTTAGAACCCTGGGGTGTAGTCCATCCGGTCCAGGTGATTTATCCACCTTCAGATCATTCAGTTTCACAGAACCTTCTCCTTAGTGATGGCCTCTAAACTCACCTGTGCTCCTGACTCACCTGGAGCTCTGGCATCCCACTGGTGTCTTCCACCCTGAAGACTGATGCAAAGTAACTACTCAGTTCCTCTGCCATTGCTTTGTTTCCTATTATTACTTCTTCAGCCTCATTTTCCAGTGATCCAATGGCTATTTTTGCCTCTCTCTTACCTTTTATATATTGAAAAAAACTCTTCCTGTCTCCTTTTTTATTACTGGCTAACTTACATTCATATTTCACCTTCTCCCCCCTTATTGCTTTCCTCTGCTTGCTTTTAAATGTTTCCCAATCCTCTGGCTTCCCACTAATCTTCGCCACTTTGTGTGCTTTTTCTTTTGCTTTTATGCTGTCCTTGACTTCCCTCGTCAGCCATGGATGCTTCGTCCTCCCCTTAGCATGTTTCCTCCTCCTTGGGATGAATTTCTGTTGTTACTCCCGAATAACTCTCAAACACTCCTGCCATTGCTGTTCCACTGTCTTCCCTGCTCGGCTCCCTTTCCAATCAACTCTGGCCAGCTCCTCCCTCATGGACTTTGCAGTTACCTTTATTTAATTGTAATACCGTTACATCTGACTCCAGCTTCTCCCTCTCAAACTGCAGTGTAACTTCTATCATATTGTGGTCACTGCTCCCTCAGGGTTCCTTCACCTTAAGTTCCCGAATCAAGTCTGCCTCATTACACATCACCAAATTCAGAATTGCCTGTTCCGTTGTAGGTCATGTCACAAGCTGCTCCAAGAAGTCATCTCTCAGACAGTCCACAAATTCCTTTTCTTGGGATCCACTACCTACCTGATTTTCCCAGTCCACCTGCATATTGAAGTCCCCCATGATTATTGTAATGATGCCTTTCTTAGATGCCTTTTCTATCTCCTGATTTATTTTCTGCCCCACATCCTGAATACTACTGTGGGGCCTGTACATATCTCCCATCAGTGTGGGGTTTTACTTTATGACAATCAACAATAGTTTCATGGTCATGGTTAGACTTTTACTTCATTCAGATTTCACCATCTGCTGCTGCAGGATTCGAACACGCTTTCCCAGAGCATCACATTGGGTTTTTGGATTACAAATCCAGTGACCACATCACCACAGTTACATGCTCGTTTGAGATAGCTGTGCTTTGAAATATACGGGGAGTAAAGACGTGATAACACAGGGGGCACGACAAGGTTTTGATATTGATAAATTTCATGTTGCTTGCATGAAATCAGTGCCACATTGATGCCCAAGTAACAAGGCAGATGAGTGAGACCCAAGGCTGGTGGACAGGTTAAACATTGAGGTGTGTAGTTCCCAATGATTTCAATATTTCTGGTGGCTGTATTGAAACAGCATTGCTGATATCCAGACTTCTACTGGGAGAGAAACCAAAACCATTGGCCCCTGTGGGTGGATTCCCCAAGATTCACTGCCAACGGATCGAAAAGCCCAAAAAACAATGCACATTTCACCAAGTGTCAAAACTGTGAATCAAGAATCATTTTCCTGAAAGATAATGAATAATTTCTGAATAATCGTTCATTAATTTTACATTTTCAATCGACTTAATTCTAAATAAATGAATTTCCCAATTGTCGCTGCTAGTAGATGAGGTGCCACAGTGAGAAATCACCTTTCCATCCACACTTCCTCCAACTATCGGTTGTCTTTTGATCAGTAAAACAGCCTGAAACTGCGAAGAAATTACTTCTCCATTGCTCAACCTTCAAACATAATTGGCTGGATTTAGGGAGAAATGAACTCGAAGGAAATGCTAATTTGAAGTCTCTTTTAGCATCCAAAATGACTGTTCTTCAAATTTAACATCTTCAAAGCATGAACTCTCTCCTCCACATTCACCCCATTTACATGTATTTTATTTCATTTCTTCCTTTCATTTTATTCACCCCATTTTTATTACTTTATGTTCTTAATTTGATATTTCCACTTCTAAAATCTCACTTCTCATCTTGTTTTCCAACCTCACTCCAGTACGATGGGCCAACTGCTACATTCCTCAGGTTGTCCTTTGACACTGGGCATCTTTGTTCTGCCATTCACACATTCCACTCTCTTAACGGACGCTCTAAGCACCATTCTCAGCTTTTAACATCACCATTTGCACTCCCTGATATTTGTCTATGCCAGTCCAACAATTATGGCCAATCAATACGTGGTGGCACGGTGGCACAGTAATTAGCACTACCATCTCACTGCGCTAGGGACCCGGGTTCGATACCTGGCCTTGGGTCTCTGTCTGCACGTTCTCCCCATGTCTGTGTGGGTTTCCTCCAGGTACTCCGGTTTACTCCCACAGTCCAAAGATGTGCGTGTTAAGTTGAGTTTCCATGCTAAATTCCTCCTTACTGTTAGGAGGATTAGCCAGGATAAACATGTGGGGTTATGGGGATAGGAGTTGGGTGGGATTGTGGTCGGTGCAAACCTTTTGGGCTGACTGGCCTCCTTCTGCATTGTGGGATACTATGATTCCAACCCACCTCCCCCTCCCCCTCACAGTATAAATCTTGTACAAATTTTCTTGTTTTCAGATCTGACAACGCTTCATCCAGACTCGAAATGTTGGCTCTGTTCTCTCTCCACAGAGGCTGTCAGACCTGCTGAGAATTTCCAGCATTTTCTGTTTTTGTTTTAGATTCCAGCATCCACAATATTTTGTCTTGACAAGTTCTTGAAATTTAAATCGGGTGAATGTTTAAAAACAAGCCAGAAAGAAACTAAAGGTTGTTCTCAAATTATGGGACACTCTTCCTTCTCTTTTATTTCTTGTTCATTTCCCCACACTGGAAATATTATTTTTTTAGAACTGATAAGGCTGAGTTGATATAATCCTCCTTCAAGGCTTTGATCCTTCAGCTCCCGACTCTTTAATTCTGGTCACTTTGGTGAAATTGGGGCATTCGAAACTCATTCAGAGAAAAACCTTCTTGCAGTTCATTGTGACGGACTTCTTCGAATTAACCGCAGGAGACTCAGGGATAATCGTTCATTCATGATTCAAGCATGGAGGCCACTACCCCATAGACATCTCCAAAGCAGCACTCTCCTCTAATACAGCATTCAGTTCTAATACAGCTCGAACAGGGAGAGCACTCCAATTCAGCCCTCTCCTCGTAAGTCACAGATACACACTGTTTATGCAGTTAATCAGCACACCAAACATTGGATAAAATTCCGATCTTCAGAGAAACCCGACAGTGCAGAAAGAGGCCATCTGGCCATCGAGTCTGCACCGAACACAATCCCACCCAGGCCCTACCCCCAATATCCCGACACATTTATCCGCTAATCCTTCTAACCTATACATCTCAGGACACTAAGGGGCAAATTAGCATGGCCAATCAATCTAACCTGCACATCTTTGGACTGTGGGAGGAAACCGGAGCCCCCGGAGGAAACCCACGCAGACATGAGGAGAATGTGCAAACTCCACACAGTCAGTGACCCAAGCTGGGAATCGAACCCAGGTCCCTGGAGCTCTGAAGCAGCAGTGCTAACCACTGTGCTACCGTGCCACCCATTGTCCACATTTATTCATTTACTGGAACAGATTTGAATATCTTTCCCCAATATTATCTCCAGATTTGTATGGGGGTTACATGCATAGTTTAAGTTAAATCATTAGCGTCACAAGTAGGTTTACATCAACGCTGCAATGAGATTACTCTGAAAATCCGCTAGTTGCCGCACTCCGGCGCCTGTTCGGGAGTACACTGAGGGAGAATTTAGTGTGACAAATGTACCGAACCAGCATGTCTTTCAGACTGTGAGATGAAACTGGAGCACCCGGAGGAAACGCACACAGACACGGGGAGAACATACAAACTCCACACAGACAGTGACCCGAGCCAGAAATCGAAGCCAGGTCCCGGTTCCCTGCAGCAGCAGTGATAACCACTGTGCCACCGTGCCGCCCATCAAGAAAGCTAAGGTGGAGCAAAGTGACTCGGAAAGTTGCAGAATCAGCAAATGTCACAACCTAAAAATAGGCCATTTAGCCCATCGAGATAGTTTGCGCCACTTGCACCATCTCGTGTACACTCACCTTATCACTGACTATACTCCTTACAATTCTCTTATTCAGGCATCGACCTCATTCCCCGCAGCCCCCTCCCCCACCCCCGCTTCCCGCCCCCACCAACACTGAAAGTAAACAATGACAGTCGGATTATTTGAAATTTGCTTTTATTGATCATACAAAGTACTATTCTAAGAACCCAAAACCAATGCAGCAGAATACAGTTCACATTGCAAAGTTTATCATAAATGCACATGGAGACCGCGTGACCTTACTTCTTGCTGCACCTACAGTCTCTGGAGTCTTTATTACAGTCGAGAAACGGGCAGTGCAGTTACAATATCATAATGTCTTGCTAAATACAGTATGTCATCCAAAATGAACAGAGTTAACAGAGGGAAATGGAGCATCGAACACAGGTGCAGGAATAGAGGCCATTTGGCCCTTCGAGCCTGCACCACAAAAACAGCAGCGCCCAATGTAGGGATGCTTTGCAAGTTTGCTTTGGTAATATTGGCCACTTATTCATATATCTTGAATGCATTTGGATTCATTTAGCTTACATTCTCAGCAGCATATCAGATTTACTTTACAAAGAGTTCACTTCCAGAGATACACAATCCATTAAAAAAAAGTCTTTGGATAATTAGATGAAGTACCAAACGAAAGAGAGAACACATTTGTAAACACTTACATTTCAGATTAGTTTTGAGAAAATGCGGGGAATGCTCCTCTCCCGCCTGCCACGGGAATCATAACGGGCAAGGGTGTGGACCATGGTAAAGGCTGTTGGCCTCAGGAAGGATTTCCAGTTTTGGGATCAGCGCAGCTGGAAAATTCCACCCAATGAGAGGCTCCTGAGTGCAGCCTAACTTGCCTGGATGGTGCAGCTCCAGTAACACTCAAGAAGCTCGACACCATCCAGTACAAAGCAGCCCACTTGACTGGCACCGCATCCACAAACATCCACTCACTCCACCACTGACGTTCAGTCGCAGCAATGTGTACTATCTACAAGATGCACTGCAGTAATTCACCACAGATCCTTAGACAGCACCTGCCAAACCCACGAGCACTTCCATCTAGAAAGACAAGGGCAGCAGATACATTGGAATACCACAAGAGTTCGTGTCCCACTAACTTGATTGAGTTTTTTGAGGAAGTGACGAAGATGATTGATGAGGGTAGGACAGTGGATTTTGACCACATAGACTTCAGTAAGGCCTTTGACATGGTCCCTCATGGCAGACTGGTACAGAAAGTGAAGTCGCACAGGATCAGATGTGAGCTGGCAAGATGGATATAGAACTGATTCAGTCATAGAAGACAGAGTGTAGCAGTGGAAGGATGCATTTCTGAATGGAGGGCTGTGACAAGTGGCGTTTCTCAGGGATCAGTGCTGGAACCTTTTCTGTTTGTAATATATATAAATGATTTGGAGGAAAACGTAACTGGCTTAATTAGTAAGCTTGTGGACGACACAAAGGTGGCGGATTTGCGGATAGTGATGAGGACCGTGAGAGGATACAGCAGGATATAGACCGGTTGGAGGCTTGGGCGGAGAGATGGCTGATAGAGTTTCATGCGAACAAATATGAGGTAATGCATTTTGGAAGGTCTGATAATGAGAGGAAATATACAGTAAATGGCAGAACGATTAAGAGTATTGATAGGCAGAGGGATCTGGGTGTGCAGGTACACCCAGTGGCAACGCAGATGGAGAAGATAGTCAAGAAGGCATACAGTATGCTTGCCTTCATCGGCCGGGGCATTGAATTTAAAAATTGGCAAGTCATGTTGCAGCTTTATACAACCTCACGCAGGCTACACTTGGAATATCGGGTGCAATTCTGGTCACAAAACTACCAGAAGGATGTGGAGGCTTTGGAGAGGGTACAGAAAAGATTTACCAGGATGTTGCTTGGTATGGGGGACATTAGCTATGAGGAGAGGTTGGAGAAACTTGGTTTGTTCTCACTGGAAAGACGGAGGTTGAGGGGGGACCTCATAGAAGTCGACAAGTTTATGAGGGGCATGGACAGAATGGATAGTCAAAGCTTTTTCCCAGGGTGGAAGAGTCAATTACTAGGGGGCATAGGTTTAAGGTGCAAGTGGGGCAGTTTAAAGGAGATGTACAAGGTAAGTTTTTTTACACAGAGGGCGGTGGGTGCCTGGAACTCGCTGCCAGGGAGGGTAGTGGAAGCAAATATGATAGTGACTTTGAGGGGCATCTTGACAAATACATGACTAGGATGGAAATAGAAAGATATGGTCCCTGGAAGGGTTTTAGTTCAGATGGGCAGCATGGTCGGTGCGGGCTTGGAGGGCCGAAGGGCTTGTTCCTGTGCTGTAATTTTTGTTGTTCTTTGTTCTTCCCATTGATATTCAAAATGTCATTTGAAACATAGAAAATAGGAGCAGAAGTAGGCAATTCGGCCCTTTGTGCCTGCTCCAACATTCATTATGATCATGGCTGATCATCCAGTTCAGTAACCTGCTCCCGGTCCCGCCCTACCCCCGCACCCCACTTTGTCCCATTTTATCCCTTCAGCCTCAAGAGTTATATCGAACTCCTTCTTGAAAACATACAGGGTGGGATTCTCTGCCCCCCTCGACCCCAAGCCCCCCCGCAACACTCTCCCCCACAGCGTGTTTCTTCCTGGCGGGAGATGGACCACCGTTGGCCGGCAGTGGGATGCTCTGCACCCTCATGCCACCCCTCACCCTCCCTCCCCCCCACCCACCCCCCCTCCCACCAATGGGGAACTCGCAGTGGGAGTGCGCCATCAACTGGAAGATCTCACCCACAATGTTTTGGCCTCAGTTATTTTCTGTGGTCCAGAATCCCACAGGTTGCCACTATCTGGGTAAAGAAACATCCCCTCATCTCAGTTCTAAATGATTTTCCCCATATCGGAAAGAGTGTGACGCCTGGTTTTGGGCTCCCCCACCATCGGGAACACTCTTCCTGCATCGACCCTGTCAACTCCTGTTGTGTTCCACTATACCTGAGGATTCTCAGATTCAGGAACTTTTGTAAACACATTTTGGAAAAGTTAAGTCAATCAAATCAGCTGACTTGCATGGAACAGACATGGTTTAATGTAACAGGGACCTACCTGGTTTGACTAACGCCAGTACACCTTTCGGGAAATATTAGAAGCTCCATCAATTTCTTCCAGTTTCTCCAATTCAAAATCCAACAATGCCTGGTCTGTCTCATTTCCTGTCATTGCATCCGTGTACAAAGCAGCAAACTCCCTTTGTGTCTGGGAGAAAGGATTGCATGTTCACTATGAGACTTACCCGTGTGATTGTAATGATATAAAAGCACCAATCACTCAGGAGAGATTGAGTAAACATGTTGTGGGTTCTTTCGTAAAGACTGGGCACATAGGAACATTTATACAGCAATACAAAGCTTGACCACACCAGGGCAGCAGAGTCAACTGCTGGGTGCTCAGTTGAACATCAAAAGTGAAACTGATTGCAGCCTGACATCACTGCAACGAAGATTGTCATGCTAAAATCCCGGAAAGGCACGTTACAACATGACTGTTTCGACAAGATATGGAAAGCCAAACAGGTGCCACAGTGGCACAGTGTTTGTCATTACTGCCCAAAAGTGCCAGGGACCTGTGTTCGATTCCTGGCTTGGGTCACTGTCTGTGTGGAGTCTGCACGTTCTCCCCGTGTCTGCGTGGGTTACCCCCGAGTGATACAGTTTCCTCCCACACTTCAACAGGCTCCAAAGATGTGTGTGATAAATTGATTGGCCATGCTAAATTGACCCTGAGTGTCCCGGTATGCGGATGTTGGGGAGATTAGCCAGGTCAATAAGTGGGATAATGGGGACAAGGCTGGGATGGGATTGTTGTCAATGCAGTCCTGATGGGCCGAATGACTTCCTTCTGCTGGTAGCCCCATTGACGTGTATGAACTGAAGACAGTTGGTGTACAGTGTGTAGTAATTGTACCTTTGCTTGGTCGGGATAAAATTCTTCATTTTCAATGCTGTGGTCTCACATGTATTGTAAGGCACGATACGGTAAGCTTCAAATGCACCCATGGTTCTTACATACATCGGAGCAGTCAATGAGGAGGAGGGGGGTGGAGAGAGAGGGATCACACCTCCCACTCTCTGCTCATTAAAGCCACTGGCAACCTGGCATCTTTGCCGGGCAGCCTTAATTAAACTAAGTGTGTTTCCGACTCCTTTTCTCCCAAGGGTACAAGCAATACTCATCCCCACCCTGTCAAGCTGATGTCCACTCCCACCCCGCGCCTTGGTAAAATTCAGCCCACGCACTATTGAGGTTCCATGCTTCACAAAACAACTCTCTTGCCCTTTATCACAGAACTTTGACCACAGTTCCTTTGACCACATGATTTCATTGCATCGAGGTATTAAAAAGTCAAATTGTAAATCAGCTTTGATTATTTTCGTTCCCCATCTGGACTTCTGAGAATCTGCTCGGCATCCAAAGCGTTCGATCAGAACATTGGCATTGGAAAATTCAGAAGCACCTGAATGGGCGGCACGGTAGCACAGTGGTTAGCACTGCTGCTTCACAGCTCCAGGATCCCGGGTTCGATTCCCGGCTCGGGTCACTGTCTGTGTGGAGTTTGCACATTCTCCTCGTGTCTGCGTGGGTTTCCTCCGGGTGCTCCGGTTTCCTCCCACAGTCCAAAGATGTGCGGGTTAGGTTGATTGGCCAGGTTAAAAATTGTCCCTTAGAGTCCTGGGATGCGTAGGTTAGAGGGATTAGCGGGTAAAATATGTGGGGGGAGGGCCTGGGTGGGATTGTGGTCGGTGTAGACTCGATGGGCCGAATGGCCTCCTTCTGCACTGTAGGGTTTCTATGTTTCTTTCTTTCTATGTTTCTATGAATGTATATGTACCTTTATTAATATTCAAAATATATGTTTCTCTGTTCCATGTCTGAATCCCTGAGACCCAATTGCCTGCTGCTGTGCTCAGTATCTCTGCCGATTAGCTCCTAGAAGACCAACACCCACAAGTTCTTCCTCTTGCTATTTCCCACAGCTCCATCCCTCAAAACATCAAAAATGGTCCAAGTTTGTTATGGCAGAAATGAATAATTGATGGAGTCCAAAAGAACTGAACAGGAAACAATCCGCAGCCCCAACAAAGTCAATCAACTCAGTTGACTTGCATTGAACAGACATGGTTTAATGTAGTCGGGACCTACCTCGTTCGATTCATGCAGGTCCACCACACGGGAAAGATTAGAAGCTCCATCAATTTCTTCCAGTTTCTCCAATTCAAAATCCAACAATGCCTGGTCTGTCTCATTTCCCGGTTCAGATATCATTGCATCCGTGTACAAACCAGGAAACTCCCTTTGTGCCTGGGTGAAAGGATTGCATGTTAACTATGAGACTTACCCGTGTGGTCGTAATGATATAAAAGCACCAATCATTCAAGATGGATTGGGTAAAAATGTTGTTCATTCATTCGTTAAGACTAGGCACATAGAAACATTTATACAGCAATACAAAGCTTGACAACACCAGGGCAGCAGAGTCAACTGCTGTGTGCTCAGTTGAACATCAAAAGTGAAACTGATTGCAGCATGACATCACTGCAACGAAGATTGTCATGCTATAATCCCTTAAAGGCACGTTACAACATGACAATTTCGACAAGATGTGGAAAGCCAAAAAGGTGTCACAGTGGCACAGTGGTTGTCATTACTGCCCAACAGTGCCAGGGACCTGTGTTCGATTCCCGGCTTGGGTCACTGTCTGTGTGGAGTCTGCACGTTCTCCCCGTGTCTGCGTGGGTTACCCGCGACTGATACAGTTTCCTCCCACACTTCAACAGGCTCCAAAGATGTGTGTGATCAATTGATTGGCCATCCTAAAATGACCCTGAGTGTCCCGGTATGCGGATGTTGGGGAGATTAGCCAGGTCAATAAGTGGGATAATGGGGACAGGGCTGGGGTGGGACTGTTGTCAGTGCTGACATGATGGACCGAATGGCTTCCTTCTGCTGATAGCCCCATTGAAGTGTATGCACTGAAGACAGTGGGTGTACAGTGTGTAGTAATTGTACCTTTGCTTGGTCGGGATATAATTCTTCAGTTTCAATGCCTTGGTCTCACATGTATTGGAAGGCACGATACGGTAAGCTTCAAATGAACCCATGGGTCTTATATTCATCACAGCAGTCAATGATGAGGAAGGGGGTGGAGAGAGAGGGAACACACCTCCCACTCTCTGCTCATTAAAGCCACTGGCCACCTGGCATCTTTGCCGGGCAGCCTTATTTAAACAAAGCGTGTTTCCGACTACTTTTCTCCCAAGGGGGTAAGCAAAACTCACCCCCACCCTGTCAAGCTGATGTCCACTTCCACCCCACGCCTTGGTAAAATTCAGCCCACGCACTATTGAGATTCCATTCTTCACAAAACAACTCTCTTGCCCTTCATCACTGAACTTTGACCACAATTCCTTTGACCACATGATTTCATTGCATCGAGGTATTAAAAAGTCAAATTGTAAATCAGCTTTGATTATTTTCGTTCCCCATCTGGACTTCTGAGAATCTGCTCGGCATCCAAAGCGTTCGATCAGAACATTGGCATTGGAAAATTCAGAAGCACCTGAATGTATATGTACATTTATTAATATTCAAAATATATGTTTCTCTGTTCCATGTCTGAATCCCTGAGACCCAATTGCCTGCTGCTGTGCTCAGTATCTCTGCCTATTAGCTCCTAGAAGAACAGCACCCACAAGTTCTTCCTCTTGCTATTTCCCACAGCTGCATCCCTCAAAACATCAAAAATGGTCCAAGTTTGTTATGGCAGTAATGAATAATTGATGGAGTCCAAAAGAACTGAACAGGAAACAATCCGCAGCGCCAACAAAGTCAATCAACTCAGTTGACTTGCATTGAACAGACATGGTTTAATGTAGTAGGGACCTACCTCGTTCGATTCATGCAGGTCCACCACACGGGAAAGATTAGAAGCTCCATCAATTTCATCCAGTTTCTCCAATTCAAAATCCAACAATGCCCGGTCTGTCTCATTTCCCAGTTCAGATATCATTGCATCCGTGTACAAACCAGGAAACTCCCTTTGTGCCTGGGTGAAAGGATTGCATGTTAACTATGAGACTTACCCGTGTGGTCGTAATGATATAAAAGCACCAATCATTCAAGATGGATTGGGTAAAAATGTTGTTCATTCATTCGTTAAGACGAGGCACATAGGAACATTTATACAGCAATACAAAGCTTGACAACACCAGGGCAGCAGAGTCAATTGCTGTGTGCTCAGTTGAACATCAAAAGTGAAACTGATTGCAGCATGACATCATTGGAGAGAGGTTTGTCATGCTATAATCCCTTAAAGGCACGTTACAACACGACTATTTCTGCAAGATATGGAAAGCCAAAAAGGTGCCACAGTGGCACAGTGGTTATCATTACTGCCCCCACAGTGCTAGGGACCTGTGTTCGATTCCCGGGTTGGGTCACCCTCTGTGTGGTGTCTGCACGTTCTCCCTGTGTCTGCGTGGCTTTCCCCCGGGTGCTCCACTTTCTTCCCACACTTCGAAAGACTCCAAAGATGCGTGTGATAGGTTGACTGGCCATGCTAAATTAACCATTAGTGCAATTGTATGTGGACGTTGGGGGGATTAGTGGGGTCAATCAGTGGGGTGATGGCAATACGGCCTGTTTAGCATTCTTGTCAGGGCAAACTTCATGGGCCGAATGGCCTCCTTCTGCTGACAGCCCCATTGAAGTGTATGAACTGAAGACAGTTGTTGTACAGTGTGCAGTAAGTGTACCTTTGCTTGGTAGGGGTATGATTCTTCAGTTTCAATGCTGTGGTCTCGCATGCATTGTAAGACACGATACGGTCAGCCTGAGTTGCACCCATAATTCCATTTTCATCGGAGCAGTCAATGATGAGGAGGGGGGTGGAGAGGGAAGGAACAACCTCCCACTCTCTGCTCATTAAAGCCACTGGCAACCTGTCATCATTGCCGTGCAGCGTTTTTTTAACTCAGTGGGTTTCGAATTACGTTTCTCCCAAGAGGGCAAGCAATACTCATCCCCACCCCGTCCAGCCGACGTTTGGGTGGGAGGTCAAAAAATAGGTGACAGAGGCGGGTTTTGATGGGCATCTTAAAGGAGAAAAGAGAGGTAGACAGCCAGCAAGGCTTGGGGAGAGAATTCCAGGATGCCGGGCCTCGGCAACTGAAGACATGGCCATCAAGATTACATCAAATAAAATTGGGAATGTGCAACAGTCCAGAATTGGATGTGGCATCCATCTTGGAGGGTTATGGAGCAGGAGGAGATTACAGAGAAAGGGAGGGACCAGACTCTGAAGGCATTTGAAAGCAAAGGTGAGGTTTTAATATTGAGACATTACATCAGCAGGAGCCAAAGCAGATTGGGAAGTAGATCAGCGAGCACTGGGGTGATGGTTGAACGCAACATGGTACAAGTTAGGATAGAGGCAGAAGCGATTTGGATAACACCCATTATACAGAAGGTATAATGAACATGGCTGACCAGGAGAGTATTTCAACAGCGAAGACTTGAGGCAGCAAAGGTATGAACGAGGGTTTCAGCAGCAGATGAAATGAGGCAGGGGTGGAGTCAGGCCAGGTGGAAAGAGGCAGTCTCAATAAGAGCGGAT
Source organism: Mustelus asterias (assembly GCF_964213995.1). NCBI lineage: Eukaryota > Metazoa > Chordata > Chondrichthyes > Carcharhiniformes > Triakidae > Mustelus > Mustelus asterias. The sequence goes on along the minus strand of NC_135826.1, from coordinate 11,016,247 downwards.
ATGTGCTCAAAACCTCGATTAAGGATACGAGTAGTCTGCTTCAGCCTCAGCCGACTACGAGGGAGGGGATGGAGTTAGTAGCTGGAGAACAGAGTCTTTAAACTGCCGGACTGAGGACAATGGCTGGGACTTTCCAGCCTCTCTGTGGCAGGACCCACCATGGGATGAATGTGGCAAGACTGGAAGATCCCGATGATGGGCGCGGCTGGAAAATCATGGCCAATGGCTTTGATCTTCCCAATATTTAATTGGAGAGAAATGCCATCATTTGTGCCTTACAAATTTCAATCAAAGAAATGGCCGACAACTGGCACTTCATTGGTTGGTTTTGAATATCTAAATCACCGTGGGAGGACATTTTGTTTTTCGATGGTGGCGCTTACTGAACAACATTAACATGTTGAGGTGGTCATAGTTCAGATTGCAATGTTCAAAACAATATCATGCTCCTTCAGTACTTTGCTAAAGTATCAGTCTAGATTCCTACCAGATTAGCGTAACTCTTCCCATTGGCCAGCTTCCATGTTTCCCATTGCTCATCAATGATTGGCTTCGTCGCGGCCATGGAGATAACAGTCAGGATGTGCACCACAAGGGGAAAAATGCCATGGTGAAAGGTTGAGCCCGTCAAACCTGTCGCAGGGCTGGTTTGCTTTGTGAGAAGCTGTGGGCAATAAAATCAGAAGCACATTGAGAGGTAAGTGTCTTAACTCACAGTCCTTTCCTCATTATTAAGAGCCCCTGCTTTTTCTTATTGGTACCTTTGGGACTTCAATTCTAATAATAAAGCTAATTCAAATTCAGTCCAATCATGGTCCCCATGTGAGGGGCAAACCAGATCCAAGCTGACAAGACAAGACATTATCCCATCTTGGGCTCCACCAAACAAGATCCAAGCTGGCAGGATGAGGCATTGTACCCCCTCCTGGGCTTGATCTGACGCTTCATCTGAGCCAAAAGGCAAGATGGCTTTGTGAAATTGCATCAGGTAAAGACTCGGTTTAACCTCATTGGCTACCCGGATCGCTTACTCTCTAAGCGATCCAGATCTCGGCCATCAATCCCACCAGAGGCGAGATGTCATGACACAGCTGACTTTGTCTTTCTGGTTATATTGGAGAATCTGGACCTTGTTTAACAGTGCTCCAAACTCTAAAACAGAAAAGGTTGGAAGTGTGCAGTAGGCCCAACAGCCTGAGGAAGAAGCAACAGGTTCATTCTTCTTGTTGAGACACTTACCTCTAATCTTCTTATCATACCAGCTCACATACACGTCAACAGTTGACAGAAGACAAGATTGATGCCTGAGGTTAAAATATCCATAACTAACCAAATTCACATGCCTAGTTACACTGTTTATCCATTAATAGGAGACCAGAGGCTTCCAGGCAGGAACAACAATAACAATGATGCGTCTTTCATGAATTTTAGCTTGGCAATTGATAGGTTAGCTCTTGGCTCAATAATTTAATGCATGGCTCTTCGACCAAGGGCATAGGATTATCTCAAACTTTTCACACCAAGCCTGAGGTTGAATTGGATTATCCCGTCCTTATCGCCAGGAAAATGCCTGCAATTAAATACTTCTGCCCAAAGAGTTAATCCTTTAATTGGTTTTCAGTTTAGGTGGATAAATTCTCAAATCCACACTTCCTTCGTTTTCATCCTGTTTCCTGAACAGGTCGTGAACGGATTCATTTTCACAATTTTATTTCATTGTTCTTTACTTAGATTGATTCACCAATCTATCAGCCTTGTATCCACTGGGAGCTTTGGTCTTCAAGTTAATAGAATGTGAATAAACGACAGAGCTGTGGGTAATAATACTTCATGAGTTTCTTCCCGACCGAAATATAAAGAATGTAATAACGAAGGCAATTCATTGATGACAAATCAATTACCACAAGGCATGATATTGTGTAACAGAACTCAATGAGCAGGCCCTTCTCACTTGTGGGAAGGTGATGATGCCCTGTGGCACATTCCCTGGCGATGAGGCGGGTGAGCCATGCAAAACATCAGAGACCTCAGCGGGACTGGAAGATCCCACTGGCGGCCAATGATAAGCCACACCCGCTGTTGGAGAATATGCCACAGGGTGGCTGGAAAATCTCAACCGTTATCATAGAATCATAGAATCCCTACAGTGCAGAAGGAGGCCATTCAGCCTACTGAGCCAGCACCAACAACATTTCCACGTCGGCCCTATCTGCATAATCGCACCTATTTACCCAGCTAATCTCCCTGGGGCAATTTATCATGGCCAATCAACCTAACCCGCACATCTTTGGAGTGTGAGAGGAAACCGGAGCACCCGGAGGAAACCCACGCAGACACGGGAAGAATGTGTAGACTGCACTGACAGTCACCCAAGGCCGGAATTGAACTCGCGTCCCTTGCACTGTGCTAACCACATCTGCAGCAGTGCTAACCACTGTGCCACCATGTTATGATGACCACAAAGGCCATGGGGGTTCATCAATAGATCTCCCTGTGGGCTTTGTGGAGTATTAGCTGCTTTACGGAGCAAGTGGAGGCTTGCCCAATGAGATGCAGCCAGCAGGGGTTCTTAAACCTACTACTCTGCCCAGACTATTGTTGTAATTCCTGAGGTGAAGACTACCTGACTGTAAGCCGCAGAGGCAGCCCATTCTTTTAGTGCACAATGAAGGGTGTTCGTGACAGGAAACAGTTGGCTGAATTACTACATCGGCCAACATGAATAAAATGTCAATATAAATTTGCAATGGAGAATGAAACTCCAGGTTGTAAAACTAACTCAGGTGCCCAGGAACCATAGGTAGTTTATCAGCTGGGGTTAACCCAGATTTCACTGTGTCGTCACTAAATACCATGGCACAGATTTCTTTCTATAAGGATGCCAATAGCAGAAACATTGTACCATGCTTCTGGATTCAATGTAGCCAGTGCTTCAATGATCTTCAATGGCTGGTTAGCATAACCTCTGTAGTCGGGAAAATGCTTGAATCTATCATCAAGGAAGAAATAGCGAGACATCTGGATAGAAATTGTCCCATTGGTAAGACGCAGCATGGGTTCATGAAGGGTAGGTCATGTTTGACGAATTTGGCGGAATTCTTTGAGAACATTACATGTGCAGTGGACAATGGGGAACCTGTGGATGTGGTGTATCTGGATTTCCAGAAGGCATTTGACAAGATGCTGCACCAAAGACTGCTACATAAGATAAAGGTGCACAGTGTTACGGGTAATGTATTACCATGGATAGAGGATTGGTTCACTAACAGACAGCAAAGAGTGGGGTAAATGAGTGTTTTTCTGGTTGGCGATCAGTGACTAGTGGTGTGCCTCAGGGATCAGTGTTGGGACCGCAATTGTTTACAATTTACATAGATGATTTGAGTTGGGGACCAAGCGCAGTGTGTCAAAATTCACAGATGACACTCAGATGAGTGGAAGAGCAAAGTGTGCAGAGGACGCTGAAAGTCTGCAAAGGAATGTAGACAGTCTAAGTGAGTGGGCAAGGGTCTGGCAGATGGAGTACAATGTTGGTAAATGTGAGGTCATCCATTTTGATAGGAATAACAGCAAAATGAACTATTATTTAAATGGTAAAAAATTGCAACATGCTGCTGTGCAGAGGGACCTGGGTGTCCTTGTGCAGGAATCTCAAGGAGTTGGTTTGCAGGTGCAGCAGGTCATTAAGAAGGCAAATTGAATTTTGTCTTTCATTGCTAAAGGGATGGAGTTTAAAAACAGTGAGGTTATGTTGCAGCTGTATAAGGTGCTGATGAGGCCACACCTGGCGTACTGTGTACAGTTTTGGTCTCCTTACTTGAGAAAGGATATACTGGCATTGGAGGGGGTGTAGAGGAGATTCACTTGATTGATTCCGGAGTTGAGAGGGTTGGCTTATGAGGAGAGACTGAGTAGACTGGGGTTATACTCATTGGAATTCAGAAAAATGAGGGGAGATCTTACAGAAACATATAAGACTATGAAGGAAATAGATAAGATAGAAGCAGGGAAGTCGTTTCCACTGGCGGGTGAAACTAAAACTTGGGGGAATAGCCTCAAAATAAGGGGAAGCAGATTTATGATTGAGTTGAGGAGGAACTTCTTCACACAAAGGGTTGTGAATCTGTGGAATTCCCTGCCGAGTGAAGCAGTTGAGGCAACCTCATTAAATGTTTTTACGGAAAGGATAGATAAATTTTTGAACAGTAAAGGAATGAAGGGTTATGGTGAGCGGGCGGGTAAGTGGAGCTGAGTCCACAAAAAGATCAGCCATGATCTCATTGAATGGTGGAGCAGGCTCGATGGGCCAGATGGCCTACTCCTGCTCCTAGTTCTTCTGTTCTTATCCCAGCACGTCAGGAAAGCTGAATATAGTTGCATGTTCATTTACACCCTGCTATGCACAGACCACCCCAACCCTTTCACCCCACCTTGCGATGCTGTTCCATCACACCACTCTTCACACCCACCTACTGTGTGTGTGCATCCATCCTCATTCCAAACATTTCCTCACATTGCCAGCTATCCATCTACCACTCCCACTTAACCTCACTCTTATCCAACTGGCTTCGCATTCCTGATCATCACCCTCACCACACCCACTGGATGAACACATGCCATGACACTCTGAGGGCTGGTCTTTCCTCGGTTGCAGAGATGCAGAGGATTGGGAAGGTGGAGAGCCAGAGCTGGTTCTCCACAGATTTCCTGGGCATTAACAGCAGAGGAGGAAGAACTGGAGATCAGCGGCATTTCAGCATTTTTGACCATTAAGGAGGAGAGACTGGGGCCTTGCAGCGACCTGGTGACAGAGTTAAATATCAATGACTCACATTGGGGTTTCAACAGAGAGTGAAATATTATCATCTCCATAACGCTACGTGCAGCATGCTTACCTGGCCAGTAAAATGATTATTTTTTCTCTCTGTCAAAGCCTTCACGTGTACAGCACTAATCAGTGGACCTCCCATTCAATAACTTTTCAAAAGATTGAATTCTTCCTTATCATACAGTCAATGTCAGGTTCAACTGGCATCATTGAATCATAGAATCCCCACAGTGCAGGAGAAGGCCATTCAGCCCATCGAGTCTGCACCGACCAGAATCCCACCCTGACCCTATTCCCGTAACCCCATTATTTACCCGGCTAATCCCCCTGAACTAGCGTCAATTCAGCATAGCCAATCAACCTAACCCGCACATCTTTGGAGTGTGGGAGGAAATCGGAACACCCGGAGGAAACCCACGCAGACACGGAGAGAACGTGCAGACTCCGCACAGACAGTGACCCGAGGCCAGAACTGAACGCAGGTCCCTGGCTCTGTGAGGCAGCAGTGCTAACCACTCTGCCGCCATACCTCCTGAGTGGCTTTGCAATTGCTGAATCATTGGATACTCTTTTTTTCCAGAAACCCTCCTGAGGATGAGGTGACCGACAATCTTTTCTGACTCTGCCTGTCCCACTTCTGTCAACTGGACTCTGACTTTCCTCTGAAACGCCCATCTCTCCAAGATCTGAGGAAATTCCTCCACACTCACCTATGTAGTAATCCTAATATTAAATGAGTTTGTGAGCAAAAGAGGCAGCACTCCCATTAGAAATTACAAAAAGAAGGTAAGACTTAAGTACTTTATTGAATAAGAGAATTTTTAAATTATAATAAATGTACACATAAAAAAAATACTTTTATACATTTGTTTTGTATGTTTGTGCCCCTGTCGAGTTATCTCAGGAGTCAAGCCTGTGACAACAGCAGGAGAGCAGGGAAGCCGATGAGGGCTGAAGAATTGGGGATTGTGAGGGGAGAGCGTGCCGAGGGCAGGGGAAAGAAAGGAGACATGGTGGTGAAAAGGGGTAAAGGACAAATAGAAAAAAAGGTGGATGAGAAAGAGCAAATAGACTGGTGGGCTCAGAATTGGAGAAGGGGACAAAGCATGTGTGTGGAAACAAATGGAGATGGAGACATCCACTCCATCTGACGAAGGAGCAGCGTTCCGAAAGCTAATGGCATTTGCGAGCAAATAAACCTGTTGGACTTTAACCTGGTTAAAACTCTTACTGTGGAAACAAAGCCATAGAGATTTATTCTTATATAGCAGGTGGGCATCACTGCCTGAGCCAGCATTTATTGCCCATCCCTAATTGCACTTGGACAGAGTGGCTGGCTAGGCTGTTTCAGAGGGCATTTAAAAGTCCACCTGTGAGTCACATGTGGGCCAGACCAGGTAAGAATTACACATTTACTTCCCTAAGGGACATTAGTGAATCATAAGACCATAAGACCAGAAGAAATAGGAGCAGAATTAGGCCACTCGGCCCATCGAGTCTGCTCCGCCACTCAATCATGGCTGATTTTTTTCTCATCCCCATTCTCCTGCCTTTTCCCCATAATCCCTGATCCCCTCATTAATCAAGAACCTATCTATCTCTCTCTCAAAGACACTCAATAACCTGGCCTCCACAGCCTTCTGCAGCATAGAGTTCCACAGATTCACCACTCTCTGGCTGAACAATTTCCTCCTCATCTCTGTTTTAAGGGATCGTCCCTTTTGCCTGAGGTTGTGCCCTCTGCTTCCAGTTTTTCTACTGTTGAAAACACCCTCTCCATGTCCACTCTCTCCAGCCCTCGCAGTATCCTGTAAGTTTCAATAAGATCCCCCCTCATCCTTCTAAACTCCAATGAGTACAGACCCAGAGACCACAACCGTTCCCCATATGACAAGCTCTTCATTCCAGGGATCATTCTTGTGAACCTCCTCTGGACCCCTTCCAAGGCCAACACATCCTTCCATAGATATGGGGCCTAAAACTGCTCACAATACTCCAAACGGGATCTGACCAGAGCCCTACACAGCCTCAGAAGTACATCCCTGCTCTTGAATTCTCGCCCTCTCGACATGAATGCTAACATTGCATTTGCCTTCCTCATTGCCGACTAAACCTGCACGTTAACCTTCAGAGAATCTTGAACAATGACTCCCAAGTCCCTTTGTGTTTCTGATTTCCTAAGCATTTTCCCATTTAGAAAATAGTCTATGCCCCCATTCCTCCTTCCAAAGTGCATAACCTCACACTTTTCCACATTGTATTCCATCTGCCACTTCTTTGCCCACTCTCCTAACCTGTCCAAGTCATTCTGCAGCCCCCCTGCTTCCTCAATAATACCTGTCCCTCTACACACCTTTGTATCATTTAGCAAAAGTGCCGTCAGTTCCTTCCTAAAATCATTCATGTATATTGTGAAAAGTTGTGCTCCCAGCACTCACCCCTGGACCACACCACTAGTCTCCAGGTGCCATCTTGAGAAACAGTCCTTTATCCCCACTCTCTGCCTTCTGCCAGTCAGCCAATCCTCCATCCATGCCAGGATCGTACCCTTAATCACCAGGTGATTTATAATCACCTGGAAAGGAATAATTTGATTAGGGATAGTCAGCACGGTTTTGTGAAGGGTAGGTCGTGCCTCACAAACCTTATTGAATTCTTTGAGAAGGTGACCAAAGAGGTGGATGAGGGTAAAGCGTTTGATGTGGTGTATATGGATTTCAGCAACGCGTTTGATAAGTTTCCCCATGGTAAGCTTTTGCAGAAAATACGGACACATGGGATTGAGGGTGATTTTGTGGTTTGGATCAGGAATTGGCTAGCTGTAAGAAAACAAAGGGTGGTGGTTGATGGGAAATATTCATCCTGGAGTTCAGTTACTAGTGGTGTACCGCAAGGATCTGTTTTGGGGCCACTGCTGTTTGTCATTTTTATTAATGACTTGGATGAGGGCGTGGAAGGATGGATTAGTAAATTTGCGGATGACACTAAAGTCGGTGGAGTTGTAGACAGTGCGGAGGGAAGTGGCAGGTTACAGAGGGACATAGATAAGCTGCAGAGGTGGGCTGAGAGGTGGCAAATGGAGTTTAATGCGGAAAAATGTGAGGTGATTAACTTTGGAAGGAGGAACAGGAATACAGAGTACTGGGCTAATGGTAAGATACTTGGTCGTGTGGATGAACAGTGGGATCTGGGTGTTCATGTGCATGGATCCCTGAAAGTTGGCACCCAGGTTGATAGGGTTGTTAAGAAGACGTACGGTGTGTTAGCTTTTATTGGTAGAGGGATTGAGTTTCGGGGCCAGGGGGTCATGCTGCAACTGGACAAAACTCTGGTGCGGCCGCATTTGGAGTCTTGCGTACAGTTCTGGTCGCCGTATTATAGGAAAGATGTGGAAGTGTTGGAAAGGGTGCAGAGGAGATTTACCAGGATGTTGCCTGGTATGGTGGGAAAATCGTATGAGGAAAGGCTGAGGGGCTTGAGGTTGTTTTCGTTAGAGAGAAGAAGGTTAAGAGGTGACTTAATAGAGGCATACAAGATGATCAGAGGATTAGATAGGGTGTATAGTGAGAGCCTTTTTCCTCGGATGGTGTTGGCTAGCACGAGGGGACATTGCTTTAAATTGAGGGGTGAGAGATATAGGACCGATGTTAGAGGTAGGTTCTTTACTCAGAGAGTAGTAATGGCGTGGAATGCTCTGCCTGCAGCAGTGGTGGACTTGTCAACGTTGAGAGCGTTCAAGTGATTATTGGATAAACATATGGATGATATTGGAATAGTGTAGATTAGAGGGGCTTTAGATTGGTACCACTGGTCGGCGCAACATCGAGGGCCGAAGGGCCTGTACTGCGCTGTAATGTTCTATGTTCTATGTTCTATGGTCTATTAACAACATGAGCACTTAACGTATTTAACTGTCTCCTGTGTGGCGCCTTGTCAAAGGCCTTCGGGAAATCTAAATAAATCACATCCACTGGTTCTCTTTTATCTCACTTCTTTGTTACCTCCTCAAAGAAATCTAACAGATTTGGCAGACATGACCTCCCCTTGACAAAGCCAAGCTGACTCAGCCCTCCTTGATCATGCACTTCCAAGTATTCTGCGATCTCATCTTTAATAATGGACTCAAAAATCTTGCCAATGACCAAAGTCAGGCTAACCGGCCTATAATTTCCCGCCTGCTGCCTCCCTCCCTTCTTAAACAGCGGTGTTACATTAGCTACTTTCCAGTCCTCTGGTACCCTCCCTGCCTCCAGTGATTCCCGAAAGATCACCACCAATGCCTCCACAATTCCTTCAGCTATCTCTTTTAGAACCCTGGGGTGTAGTCCATCCGGTCCAGGTGATTTATCCACCTTCAGATCATTCAGTTTCACAGAACCTTCTCCTTAGTGATGGCCTCTAAACTCACCTGTGCTCCTGACTCACCTGGAGCTCTGGCATCCCACGGGTGTCTTCTACCGTGAAGACTGATGCAAAGTACCTATTCAGTTCCTCTGCCATCGCTTTGTTTCCTATTATTACTTCTTCAGCCTCATTTTCCAGTGATCCAATGGCTATTTTTGCCTCTCTTACGTTTTATACATTGAAAAAAACTCTTCCTGTCTCCTTTTATATTACTGGCTAACTTACACTCATATTTCACCTTCTCCCCCCTTATTGCTTTCCTCTGCTTGCTTTTAAATGCTTCCCAATCCTCTGGCTTCCCACTAATCTTCGCCACTTTGTGTGCTTTTTCTTTTGCTTTTATGTTGTCCTTGACTTCCCTCGTCAGCCATGGATGCTTCGTCCTCCCCTTAGCATGTTTCCTCCTCCTTGGGATGAATTTCTGTTGTGCCTCCCGAATAACTCTCAAACACTCCTGCCATTGCTGTTCCACTGTCTTCCCTGCTCGGCTCCCTTTCCAATCAACTCTGGACAGCTCCTTCCTCATGCCTTTGCAGTTACCTTTATCTAATTGTAATACCGTTACATCTGACTCCAGCTTCTCCCTCTCAAACTGCAGTGTAAATTCTATCATATTGTGGTCACTGCTCCCTCAGAGTTCCTTCATCTTAAGTTCCCGAATCAAGTCTGCCTCATTACACATCACCAAATCCAGAATTGCCTGTTCCCTTGTAGGTCCTGTCACAAGCTGCTCCAAGAAGTCATCTCTCAGACATTCCACAAATTCCTTTTCTTGGGATCCACTACCTCCCTGATTTTCCCAGTCCACCTGCATATTGAAGTCCCCCATGATTATTGTAATGATGCCTTTTTTAGATGCCTTTTCTATCTCCTGATTTATTTTCTGCCCCACATCCTGAATACTACTGTGGGGCCTGTACATAACTCCCATCAGTGTGGGGTTTTACTTTATGACAATCAACAATAGCTTCATGGTCATGGTTAGACTTTTACTTCATTCAGATTTCACCATCTGCTGCTGCAGGATTCGAACACGCTTTCCCAGAGCATCACATTGGGTTTTTAGATTACTAATCCAGTGACCACATCACCACAGTTACATGCTCGTTTGAGATAGCTGTGCTTTGAAATATACGGGGAGTAAAGACGTGATAACACAGGGGGCACGACAAGGTTTTGATATTGATAAAATTCATGTTGCTGGCATGAAATCAGTGCCACATTGATGCCCAAGTAACAAGGCAGATGAGTGAGACCCAAGGCTGGTGGACAGGTTAAACATTGGGGTGTGTAGTTCCCAATGATTTCAATATTTCTGGTGGCTGTATTGAAACAGCATTCCTGATATCCAGACTTCTACTGGGAGAGAAACCAAAACCATTGGCCCCTGTGGATGGATTCCCCAAGATTCACTGCCAACGGATCGAAAAGCCCAAAAAACAAAGCACATTTCACCAAGTGTCAAAACTGTGAATCAAGAATCATTTTCCTGAAAGAAAATGAATAATTTCTGAATAATCGTTCATTAATTTTACATTTTCAATCGACTTAATTCTAAATAAATGAATTTCCTGATTGTCGCTGCTAGTAGATGAAGTGCCACAGTGAGAAATCACCTTTCCATCCACACTTCCTCCAACTATCGGTTGTGTTTTGATCAGTAAAACAGCCTGAAACTGCGAAGAAATTACTTCTCCATTGCTCAACCTTCAGACATAATTGGCTGGATTTGGGGAGAAATGAACTCGAAGGAAATGCTAATTTGAAGTCTCTTTTCGCATCCAAAATGACTGTTCTTGAAATTTAACAACTTCAAAGCATGAACTCTCTCCTCCACATTCACCCCATTTCCATGTATTTTATTTCATTTCTTCCTTTCATTTTATTCACCCCATTTTTGTTACTTTATGTTCTTAATTTGATATTTCCACTTCTAAAATCTCACTTCCCATCTTGTTTTCCAACCTCACTCCAGTACGATGGGCCAACTGCTACATTCCTCAGGTTGTCCTTTGACACTGGGCATCTTTGTTCTGCCATTCACACATTGCACTCTCTTAACGGACGCTCTAAGCACCATTCTCAGCTTTTAACATCACCATTTGCACTCCCTGATTTTTGTCTATGCCAGTCCAACAATTATGTCCACTCAATACGTGGTGGCACGGTGGCACAGTAATTAGCACTACCATCTCACTGCGCGAGGGACCCGGGTTCGATACCTGGCCTTGGGTCTCTGTCTGCACGTTCTCCCCATGTCTGTGTGGGTTTGCTCCAGGTACTCCGGTTTACTCCCACAGTCCAAAGATGTGCGTGTTAAGTTGAGTTTCCATGCTAAATTCCTCCTTAGTGTTAGGAGGATTAGCCAGGATAAACATGTGGGGTTATGGGGATAGGAGTTGGGTGGGATTGTGGTCGGTGCAAACCTTTTGGGCTGACTGGCCTCCTTCTGCATTGTGGGATACTATGATTCCAACCCACCTCCCCCTCCCCCTCACAGTATAAATCTTGTACAAATTTTCTTGTTTTCAGATCTGACAACGTTTCATCCAGACTCGAAAGGTTGGCTCTGTTCTCTCTCCACAGAGGCTGCTGAGAATTTCCAGCATTTTCTGTTTTTGTTTTAGATTCCAGCATCCACAATATTTTGTCTTGACCAGTTCTTGAAATTTAAATCGGGTGAATGTTTAAAAACAAGCCATAAACAAACTAAAGGTTGTTCTCAAATTATGGGACACTCTTCCTTCTCTTTTATTTCTTGTTCATTTCCCCACACTGGAAATATTATTTTTTTAGAACTGATAAGGCTGAGTTGATCTAATCCTCCTTCAAGGCTTTGATCCTTCAGCTCCCGACTCTCTAATTCTGGTCACTTTGGTGAAATTGGGGCATTCGCAACTCATTCAGAGAAAAACCTTCTTGCAGTTCATTGTGATGGACTTCTTCGAATTAACCGCAGGAGACTCAGGGATAATCGTTCATTCATGATTCAAGCATGGAGGCCACTACCCCAGAGAAATCTCCAAAGCAGCACTCTCCTCTAATACAGCATTCAGTTCTAATACAGCTCAAACAGGGAGAGCACTCCAATTCAGCTCTCTCCTCGTAAGTCACGGATACACACTGTTTATGCAGTTAATCAGCACACCAAACATTGGTTAAAATTCCGATCTTCAGAGAGACCCGACAGTGCAGAAAGAGGCATCTGGCCATCGAGTCTGCACCGACCACAATCCCACCCAGGCCCTACCCCCAATATCCCGACACATTTATCCGCTTATCCTTCAAACCTACGCATCTCAGGACACTAAGGGGCTATTTGGCATGGCCAATCAACCTAACCTGCACATCTTTGGACTGTGGGTGGAAACCGGAGCACCCGGAGGAAACCCACGCAGACATGAGGAGAATGTACAAACTCCACACAGACAGTGACCCATCTGGGAATCGAACCCAGGTCCCTGGAGCTCTGAAGCAGCAGTGCTAACCACTGTGCTACCGTGCCACCCATTGTCCACATTTATTCATTTACTGGAACAGATTTGAATATTTTTCCCCAATATTATCTCCAGATTTGTATGTGGGTTACATGCATAGTTTAAGTTAAATCATTAGCGTCACAAGTAGGTTTACATCAACGCTGCAATGAGATTACTTTGAAAATCCGCTAGTTGCCGCACTCCGGCGCCTGTTCGGGAGTACACTGAGGGAGAATTTAGTATGACAAATGTACCGAACCAGCATGTCTTTCAGACTGTGAGATGAAACTGGAGCACCCGGAGGAAACGCACACAGACACGGGGAGAACATACAAACTCCACACAGACAGTGACCCGAGCCAGAAATCGAAGCCAGGTCCCGGTTCCCTGCAGCAGCAGTGATAACCACTGTGCGACCGTGCCGCCCATCAAGAAAGCTAAGGTGGAGCAAAGTGACTCGGAAAGTTGCAGAATCAGCAAATGTCACAACCCAAAAATAGGCCATTGAGCCCATCGAGATAGTTTGCGCCACTTGCACCATCTCGTGTACACTCACCTTATCACTGACTATACTCCTTACAATTCTCTTATTCAGGCATCTACCTCATTCCCCGTAGCCCCCTCCGCCACCCCCGCTTCCTGCCCCCACCAACACTGAAAGTAAACAATGACAGTCGGATTATTTGAAATTTGCTTTTATTGATCATACAAAGTACTATTCTAAGAACCCAAAACCAATGCAGCAGAATACAGTTCACATTGCAAAGTTTATCATGAATGCACATGGAGACCGCGTGACCTTACTTCTTGCTGCACCTTCAGTCTATGGAGTCTTTATTACAGTCGAGAAACTGGCAGTCCAGTTACAATATCATAATTTCTTGCTAAATACGCTATGTCATCTAAAATGAACAGAGTTAACAGAGGGAAATGGAGCATCGAACACAGGTGCAGGAGTAGAGGCCATTTGGCCCTTCGAGCCTGCACCACAAAAACAGCAGCGCCCAATGTAGGGATGCTTTGCAAGTTTGCTTTGCTAATATTGGCCACTTATTCATGTATCTTGAATGCATTTAGATTCATTTAGCTTACATTCTCAGCAGGAGATCAGATTTACTTTACAAAGAGTTCACTTCCAGAGATAGACAATCCATTAAAAAAAAGTCTTTGGATAATTAGATGAAGTACCAAACGAAAGAGAGAACACATTTGTGTACACTTACATTTCAGATTAGTTTTGAGAAAATGCGGGGAATGCTCCTGTCCCGCCTGCCACGGGAATCATAACGGGCAAGGGTGTGGACCATGGTAAAGGCTGTTGGCCTCAGGAAGGATTTCCAGTTTTGGGATGAGCACAGCTGGAAAATTCCACCCAATGAGAGGCTACTGAGTGCAGCCTAACTTGCCTGGATGGTGCAGCTCCAGTAACACTCAAGAAGCTCGACACCATCCAGTACAAAGCAGCCCACTTGACTGGCACCGCATCCACAAACATCCACTCACTCCACCACTGACGTTCAGTCGCAGCAATGTGTACTATCTACAAGATGCACTGCAGTAATTCACCACAGATCCTGAGACAGCACCTGCCAAACCCACGAGCACTTCCATCTAGAAAGACAAGGGCAGCAGATACATTGGAATACCACAAGAGATCATGTCCCACTAACTTGATTGAGTTTTTTGAGGAAGTGACGAAGATGATTGATGAGGGTAGGACAGTGGATTTTGTCCACATAGACTTCAGTAAGGCCTTTGACATGGTCCCTCATGGCAGACTGGTACAGAAAGTGAAGTCGCACAGGATCAGATGTGAGCTGGCAAGATGGATATAGAACTGATTCAGTCATAGAAGACAGAGTGTAGCAGTGGAAGGATGCGTTTCTGAATGGAGGGCTGTGACAAGTGGCGTTTCTCAGGGATCAGTGCTGGAACCTTTTCTTTTTGTAATATATATAAATGATTTGGAGGAAAACGTAACTGGCTTAATTCGTAAGCTTGTGGACGACACAAAGGTGGCGGATTTGCGGATAGTGATGAGGACCGAGAGAGGATACAGCAGGATATAGACCGGTTGGAGACTTGGGTGGAGAGATGGCTGATAGAGTTTCATGCGAACAAATATGAGGTAATGCATTTTGGAAGGTCTGATAATGAGAGGAAATATACAGTAAATGGCAGAACCCTTAAGAGTATTGATAGGCAGAGGGATCTGGGTGTGCAGGTGCACCCAGTGGCAACGCAGATGGAGAAGATAGTCAAGAAGGCATACAGTATGCTTGCCTTCATCAGCCGGGGCATTGAATTTAAAAATTGGCAAGTCATGTTGCAGCTTTATACAACCTCACTCAGGCCACACTTGGAATATGGTGTGCAATTCTGGTCGCAAAACTACCAGAAGGATGTGGAGGCTTTGGAGAGGGTACAGAAAAGATTTACCAGGACGTTGCTTGGTATGGAGGACGTTAGCTATGAGGAGAGGTTGGAGAAACTTGGTTTGTTCTCACTCGAAAGACGGAGGTTGAGGAGCGACCTCATAGAAGTCGACAAGTTTATGAGGGGCATGGACAGAATGGAGAGTCAAAGCTTTTTCCCAGGGTGGAAGAGTCAATTACTAGGGGGCATAGGTTTAAGGTGCAAGGGGGGCAGTTTAAAGGAGATATACGAGGTAAGTTTTTTACACAGAGGGCGGTGGGTGCCTGGAACTCGCTGCCGGGGAGGGTAGTGGAAGCAAATATGATAGTGACTTTGAGGGGCATCTTGACAAATACATGACTTGGATGGGAATAGAAAGGTATGGTCCCTGGAAGGGTTTTAGTTCCGATGGGCAGCATGGTCGGTGCGGACTTGGAGGGCCGAAGGGCTTGTTCCTGTGCTGTAATTTTCATTGTTCTTTGTTCTTCCCATTGATATTCAAAATGTCATTTGAAACATAGAAAATAGGAGCAGAAGTAGGCAATTTGGCCCTTTGTGCCTGCTCCAACATTCATTATGATCATGGCTGATCATCCAGTTCAGTAACCTGCTCCCGGTCCCGCCCTACCCCCGCACCCCACTTTGTACCATTTTATCCCTTCAGCCTCAAGAGTTATATCGAACTCCTTCTTGAAAACATACAGGGTGGGATTCTCTGCCCCCCTCGACCCCAAGCCCCCCCGCAACACTCTCCCCCACAGCGCGTTTCTTACTGGCGGGAGATGGACCACCGTTGGCTGGCAGTGGGATTCTCTGCACCCTCATACCACCCCTCACCCTCCCTCCCCTCCACCCACCCCATCTCACACCACTGGGAAACACGCAGTGGGAGTGCGCCATCAACTGGAAGATCTCACCCACAATGTTTTGGCCTCAATTATCTTCGGTGGTCCAGAATCCCACAGGTTGCCACTCTCTGGGTAAAGAAACATCCCCTCATCTCAGTTCTAAATGATTTACCCCATATCGGAAAGAGTGTGACGCCTGGTTTTGGGCTCCCCCACCATCGGGAACACTCTTCCTGCATCTACCCTGTCAACTCCTGTTGTGTTCCACTATAGCTGAGGATTCTCAGATTCAGGAACTTTTGTAAACACATTTTGGAAAAGTTAAGTCAATCAAATCAGCTGACTTGCATGGAACAGACATGGTTTAATGTAACAGGGACCTACCTGGTTTGACTAACGCCAGTACACCTTTCGGGAAATATTAGAAGCTCCATCAATTTCTTCCAGTTTTACCAATTCAAAATCCAACAATGCCTGGTCTGTCTCATTTCCCGATTCAGATACCATTGCATCCGTGTACAAACCAGCAAGCTCCCTTTGCGTCTGGGAGAAAGGATTGCATGTTAACTATGAGACTTACCCGTGTGATTGTAATGATATAAAAGCACCAATCACTCAGGGGAGATTGAGTAAACATGTTGTGGGTTCTTTCGTAAAGACTGGGCACATAGGAACATTTATACAGCAATACAAAGCTTGACCACACCAGGGCAGCAGAGTCAACATGCTGTGTGCTCAGTTGAACATCAAAAGTGAAACTGATTTCAGCATGACATCGTTGGAAAGAGGTTTGTCATGCTATAATCCCGGTAAGGCACGTTACAACATGACTATTTCTACAAGATATGGAAGGCCAAACAGGTGCCACAGTGGCACAGTGGTTGTCATTACTGCCCAAAAGTGCCAGGGACCTGTGTTCGATTCCTGGCTTGGGTCACTGTCTTTGTGGAGTCTGCACGTTCTCCCTGTGTCTGCGTGGCTTTTCCCCGGGTGCTCCACTTTCTTCCCACACTTCGAACGACTCCAATGATGCGTGTGATAGGTTGACTGGCCATGCTAAATTGACCATTAGTGCAATGGTATGCGGAGGTTGGGGGGTTTAGTGGGGTCAATCAGTGGGGTGATGGCAATACGGCCTGTTTGGCATTCTTGTCAGTGCAAACTTCATGGGCCGAATGGCCTCCTTCTGCTGACAGCCCCATTGAAGTGTATGAACTGAAGACAGTTGTTGTACAGTGTGCAGTAAGTGTACCTTTGCTTGGTAGGGGTATGATTCTTCAGTTTCAATGCTGTGGTCTCGCATGCATTGTAAGACACGATACGGTAAGCCTGAGTTGCACCCATAATTCCTTTTTCATCGGAGCAGTCAATGATGAGGAGGGGGTTGGAGAGGGAAGGAACAACCTCCCACTCTCTGCTCATTAAAGCCACTGGCAACCTGTCATCATTGCCGTGCAGCGTTTTTTTAACTCAGTGGGTTTCGAATTACGTTTCTCCCAAGGGGGCAAGCAATATTCATCCCCACCCGGTCCAGCTGACGTTTGGGTGGGAGGTCAAAAAATAGATGACAGAGGTGGGTTTTGATGGGCATCTGAAAGGAGAAAAGAGAGGTAGACAGCCAGCAAGGCTTGGGGAGAGAATTCCAGGATGCCGGGCCTCGGCAACTGAAGACATGGCCATCAAGATTTGATCAAATAAAGTTGGGAATGTGCAACAGTCCAGAATTGGATGTGGCATCCATCTGGGAGGGTTATGGAGCAGGAGGAGATTACAGAGATAGGGAGGGACCAGAATCTGAAGGCATTTGAAAGCAAAGGTGAGGTTTTAATATTGAGACATTACTTCAGCAGGAGCCAAAGCAGATTGGGAAGTAGATCAGCGAGCACTGGGGTGATGGTTCAACGCAACATGGTCCAAGTTAGGATAGAGGCAGAAGCGATTTGGACAACACCCATTATACAGAAGGTATGACGAACATGGCTGACCAGGAGAGTATTTCAACAGCGAAGACTTGAGGCAGCAAAGGTATGAACGAGGGTTTCAGCAGCAGATGAAATGAGGCAGGGGTGGAGTCAGGCCAGGTGGAAAGAGGCAGTCTCAATAAGAGCGGATATGTGCTCAAAACCTCGATTAAGGGTACGAGTAGTCTGCTTCAGCCTCAGCCGGCTACGAGGGAGGGGATGGAGTTAGTAGCTGGAGAACAGAGTCTTTAAACTACCGGACTGAGGACAATGGCTGGGACTTTCCAGGCTCTCTGTGGCAGGACCCACCATGGGATGAATGTGGCAAGACCGGAAGGACCGGTGATGGGCGCGGCTGGAAAATCATGGCCAATGGCTTTGATCTTCCCAATATTTAATTGGAGGGAAATGCCATCATTTGTGCCTTACAAATTTCAATCAAAGAAATGGCCGACAACTGGCACTTCATTGGTTGATGTTAAATATCTAAATCACCGTGGGAGGACATTTTGTTTTTCGATGGTGGCGCTTACTGAACAACATTAACAGGTTGAGGTGGTCATAGTTCAGATTGAAATGTTCAAAACAATATCATGCTCCTTCAGTACTTTGCTAAAGTATCAGTCTAGATTCCTACCAGATTAGCGTAACTCTTCCCATAGGCCAGCTTCCATGTTTCCCATTGCTCTTCAAAGATTGGCTTCGTCGCGGCCATGGAGATAACAGTCAGGATGTGCACCACAAAGAGAAAATATGCCATGGTGAAAGGTTGAGCCCGTCAAACCTGTCGCAGGGCTGGTTTGCTTTGTGAGAAGCTGTGGGCAATAAAATCAGAAGCACATTGAGAGGTAAGTGTCTAAACTCACAGTCCTTTCCTCATTATTAAGAGCCCCTGCTTTTTCTTATTGGTACCTTTGGGACTTCAATTCTAATAATAATGCTAATTCAAATTCAATCCAATCATGGTCCCCATGTGAGGGGCAAACCAGATCCAAGCTGACAAGACAAGACATTGCATCCCATCTTGGGCTCCACCAAACAAGATCCAAGCTGACAGGATGAGGCATTGCACCCCCTCCTGGGCTTGATCTGACGCTTCATCTGAGCCAAAAGGCAAGATGGCTTTGTGAAATTGCATCAGGTAAAGACTCGGTTTAACCTCATTGGCTACCCTGATCGCTTACTCTCTAAGCGATCCAGATCTCGGCCATCAATCCCACCAGAGGCGAGATGTCATGACACAGCTGACTTTGTCTTTCTGGTTATATTGGAGAATCTGGACCTTGTTTAACAGTGCTCCAAACTCTAAAACAGAAAAGGTTGGAAGTGTGCAGTGGGCCCAACAGCCTGAGGAAGAAGCAACAGGTTCATTCTTCTTGTTGAGACACTTACCTCTAATCTTCTGATCATACCAGCTCACATACACGTCAACAGTTGACAGAAGACAAGATTGATGCCCGAGGTTAAAATATCCATAACTAACCAAATTCACATGCCTAGTTACACTGTTTATCCATTAATAGGAGACCAGAGGCTTCCAGGCAGGAACAACAATAAGAATGATGCGTCTTTCATGAATTTTAGCTTGGCAATTGATAGGATGGCTCTTGGCTCAATAATTTAATGCATGCCTCTTCGACCAAGGGCATAGGATTATCTCAATCTTTTTACACCAAGCCTGAGGTTTAATTGGATTATCTCATCCTTATCACCAGGAAAATGCCTGCAATTAAATACTTCTGCCCAAAGAGTTAATCCTTTAATTTGTTTTCAGTTTAGGTGGATAAATTCTCAAATCCACACTTCCTTCGTTTTCATCCTGTTTCCTGAACAGGTCGTGAACGGATTCATTTTCACAATTTTATTTCATTGTTCTTTACTTAGATTGATTCACCAATCTATCAGCCTTGTATCCACTTGTAGCTTTGGTCTTTAAGTTAATAGAATGTGAATAAACGACAGAGCTGTGGGTAATAATACCTCATGAGTTTCTTCCCGACCGAAATATAAAGAATATAATCACGAAGGCAATTCATTGATGACAAATCAATTATCACAAGGCATGATATTGTGTAACAGAACTCAATGAGCAGGCCCTTCTCACTTGTGGCAAGGTGATGATGCCCTGTGGCACATTCCCTGGCGATGAGGCGGGTGAGCCATGCAAAACATCAGAGACCTCAGCGGGTCTGGAAGATCCCAATGGCGGCCAATGATAAGCCACACCCGCTGTTGGAGAATATGCCACAGGGTGGCTGGAAAATCTCAACCGTTATCATAGAATCATAGAATCCCTACAGTGCAGAAGGAGGCCATTCAGCCTACTGAGCCAGCACCAACAACATTTGCACGTAGGCCCTATCTGCATAATCGCACCTATTTACCCAGCTAATCTCCCTGGGGCAATTTATCATGGCCACTCAACCTAACCCGCACATCTTTGGAGTATGAGAGGAAACCGGAGCACCCGGAGGAAACCCACGTCGACATGGGAAGAATGTGTAGACTGCACTGACAGTCACCCAAGGCCGGAATTGAACCCGCGTCCCTTGCACTGTAAGGCAGCAGTGCTAACCACTGTGCCACCATGTTATGATGACCACAAAGGCCATGGGGGTTCATCAATAGATCTCCCTGTGGGCTTTGTGGAGTATTAGCTGCTTTACGGAGCAAGTGGAGGCTTGCCCAATGAGATGCAGCCAGCAGGGGTTCTTAAACCAACTACTCTGCCCAGACTGTTGTTGTAATTCCTGAGGTGAAGACTACCTGACTGTAAGGCGCAGAGGCAGCCCATTCTTTTAGTGCACAATAAAGGGTGTTCGTGACAGGAAACAGTTGGCTGAATTACTACATCGGCCAACATTAATAAAATGTCAATATAAATTTGCAATGGAGAATGAAACTCCAGGTTGTAAAACTAACTCAGGTGCCCAGGAACCGTAGGTAGTTTATCAGCTGGGGTTAACTCAGATTTCACTGTGTCGTCACTAAATACCATGGCACAGATTTCTTTCTATAACGATGCCAATAGCAGAAACATTGTACCATGCTTCTGAATTCAATGTAGCCAGTGCTTCAGTGATCTTCAATGTCTGGTTAGCTTAACCTCTGTAGTCGGGAAAATGCTTGAATCTATCATCAAGGAAGAAATAGCGAGACATCTGGATAGAAATTGTCCCATTGGTAAGACGCAGCATGGGTTCATGAAGGGTAGGTCATGTTTGACTAATTTGGCGGAATTCTTTGAGAACATTACATGTGCAGTGGACAATGGGGAACCTGTGGATGTGGTGTATCTGGATTTCTAGAAGACATTTGACAAGGTGCTGCACCAAAGACTGCTACATAAGATAAAGGTGCACAGTGTTACGGGTAATGTATTACCATGGATAGAGGATTGGTTAACTAACAGACAGCAAAGAGTGGGGTAAATGAGTGTTTTTCTGGTTGGCGATCAGTGACTAGTGGTGTGCCTCAGGGATCAGTGTTGGGACCACAATTGTTTACAATTTACATAGATGATTTGAGTTGGGGACCAAGCGCAGTGTGTCAAAATTCACAGATGACACTCAGATGAGTGGAAGAGCAAAGTGTGCAGAGGACGCTGAAAGTCTGCAAAGGAATGTAGACAGTCTAAGTGAGTGGGCAAGGGTCTGGCAGATGGAGTACAATGTTGGTAAATGTGAGGTCATCCATTTTGAAAGGAATAACAGCAAAATGAACTATTATTTAAATGGTAAAAAATTGCAACATGCTGCTGTGCAGAGGGACCTGGGTGTCCTTGTGCAGGAATCTCAAGGAGTTGGTTTGCAGGTGCAGCAGGTAATTAAGAAGGCAAATTGAATTTTGTCTTTCATTGCTAAAGGGATGGAGTTTAAAAACAGTGAGGTTATGTTGCAGCTGTATAAGGTGCTGATGAGGCCACACCTGGCGTATTGTGTACTGTTTTGGTCTCCTTACGTGAGAAAGGATATACTGGCATTGGAGGGGGTGCAGAGGAGATTCACTTGATTGATTCCGGAGTTGAGAGGGTTGGCTTATGAGGAGAGACTGAGTAGACTGGGGTTATACTCATTGGAATTCAGAAAAATGAGGGGAGATCTTACAGAAACATATAAGACTATGAAGGAAATAGATAAGATAGAAGCAGTGAAGTCGTTTCCACTGGCGGGTGAAACTAAAACTTGGGGGAATAGCCTCAAAATAAGGGGAAGCAGATTTAGGACTGAGTTGAGGAGGAACTTCTTCACACAAAGGGTTGTGAATCTGTGGAATTCCCTGCCTAGTGAAGCAGTTGAGGCAACCTCATTAAATGATTTTACGGAAAGGATAGATAAATTTTTGAACAGCAAAGGAATGAAGGGTTATGGTGAGCGGGCGGGTAAGTGGAGCTGAGTCCACAAAAAGATCAGCCATGATCTCATTGAATGGTGGAGCAGGCTCGATGGGTCAGATGGCCAACTCCTGCTCCTAGTTCTTATGTTCTTATCCCAGCACGTCAGGAAAGCTGAATATAGTTGCATGTTCATTTACACCCTGCTATGCGCAGACCACCCCAACCCTTTCACCCCACCTTGCGATGCTGTTCCATCACACCACTCTTCACACCCACCTACTGTGTGTGTGCATCCATCCTCATTCCAAACATTTCCTCACATTGCCAGCTATCCATCTACCACTCCCACTTAACCTCACTCTTATCCAACTGGCTTCGCATTCCTGATCATCACCCTCACCACACCCACTGGATGAACACATGCCATGACACTCTGAGGGCTGGTCTTTCCTCGGTTGCAGAGATGCAGAGGATTGGGAAGATGGAGAGCCAGAGCTGGTTCTCCACAGACTTCCTGGGCATTAACAGCAGAGGAGGAAGAACTGGAGATCAGCGGCATTTCAGCATTTTTGACCATTAAGGAGGAGAGACTGGGGCCTTGCAGCGACCTGGTGACAGAGTTAAATATCAATGACTCACATTGGGGTTTCAACAGAGAGTGAAATATTATCATCTCCATAACGCTACGTTGCAGCAAGCTTACCTGGCCAGTAAAATGATTATCTTTTCTCTCTGTCAAAGCCTTCACGTGTACAGCACTAATCAGTGGACCTCCCATTCAATAACTTTTCAAAAGATTGAATTCTTCCTTATCATACAGTCAATGTCAGGTTCAACTGGCATCATTGAATCATAGAATCCCCACAGTGCAGGAGAAGGCCATTCAGCCCTTCGAGTCTGCACCGACCAGAATCCCACCCTGACCCTATTCCCGTAACCTTATTATTTACCCGGCTAATCCCCCTGAACTAGCGTCAATTCAGCATAGCCAATCAACCTAACCCGCACATCTTTGGACTGTGGGAGGAAATCGGAACACCCAGAGGAAACCCACGCAGACACGGAGAGAACGTGCAGACTCCGCACAGACAGTGACCCGAGGCCAGAACTGAACCCAGGACCCTGGCTCTGTGAGGCAGCAGTGCTAACCACTCTGCCGCCATACCTCCTGAGTGGCTTTGCAATTGCTGAATCGTTGGATACTCTTTTTTTCCAGAAACCCTCCCGAGGATGAGGTGACCGACAATCTTTTCAGACACTGCCTGTCCCACTTCTGTCAACTGGAATCTTACTTTCCTCTGAAACGCCCATCTCTCCAAGATCTGAGGAAATTCCTCCACACTCACCTATGTAGTAATCCCAATATTAAATGAGTTTGTGAGCAAAAGAGGCAGCACTCCCATTAGAAATTACAAAAAGAAGGTAAGACTTAAGTACTTTATTGAATAAGAGAATTTTAAAATTATAATAAATGTACACATTAAAAAAATACTTTTATACATTTGTTTTGTATGTTTGTGCCTCTGTCGAGTTATCTCAGGAGTCAAGCCTGTGACAACAGCAGGAGAGCAGGGAAGCCGATGAGGGCTGAAGAATTGGGGATTGTGAGGGGAGAGCGTGCCGAGGGCAGGGGAAAGAAAGGAGGCATGGTGGTGAAAAGGGGTAAGGACAAATAGAAAAAAAGGTGGATGGGAAAGAGCAAATAGACTGATGGGTTCAGGATTGGAGAAGGGGACAAAGCATGTGTGTGGAAACAAATGGAGATGGAGATATCCACTCCATCTGATGAAGGAGCAGCGTTCCGAAAGCTAATGCCATTTGCGAGCAAATAAATCTGTTGGACTTTAACCTGGTTAAAACTCTTACTGTGGAAACAAAGCCATAGAGATTTATTCTTATATAGCAGGTGGGCATCACTGCCTGAGCCAGCATTTATTGCCCATCCCTAATTGCACTTGGACAGAGTGGCTGGCAAGGCTGTTTCAGAGGGCATTTAAAAGTCCACCTGTGAGTCACATGTGGGCCAGGCCAGGGAAGAATGAGACATTTACTTCCCTGAGGGACATTAGTGAATCATAAGACCATAAGACCAGAAGAAATAGGAGCAGAATTAGGCCACTCAGCCCATCGAGTCTGCTCCGCCATTCAATCATGGCTGATTTTTTTCTCATCCCCATTCTCCTGCCTTTTCCCCATAATCCCTGATCCCCTCATTAATCCAGAACCTATCTATCTCTCTCTCTCAAAGACACTCAATGACCTGGCCTTCACAGCCTTCTGCAGCATAGAGTTCCACAGATTCACCACTCTCTGGCTGAAGAATTTCCTCCTCATCTCTGTTTTAAGGAATCGTCCCTTTTGCCTGAGGTTGTGCCCTCTGCTTCCAGTTTTTCTACTGTTGAAAACACCCTCTCCATGTCCACTCTCTCCAGGCCTCGCAGTATCCTGTAAGTTTCAATAAGATCCCCCCTCATCCTTCTAAACTCCAATGAGTACAGACCCAGAGACCACAACCGTTCCCCATATGACAAGCTCTTCATTCCAGGGATCATTCTTGTGAACCTCCTCTGGACCCCTTCCAAGGCCAGCACATCCTTCCATAGATATGGGGCCTAAAACTGCTCACAATACTCCAAACGGGATCTGACCAGAGCCCTACACAGCCTCAGAAGTACATCCCTGCTCTTGAATTCTCGCCCTCTCGACATGAATGCTAACATTGCATTTGCCTTCCTGACTGCCGACTAAACCTGCACGTTAACCTTCAGAGAATCTTGAACAATGACTCCCAAGTCCCTTTGTGTTTCTGATTTCCTAAGCATTTTCCCATTTAGAAAATAGTCTATGCCCCATTCCTCCTTCCAAAGTGCATAACCTCACACTTTTCCACATTGTATTCCATCTGCCACTTCTTTGCCCACTCTCCTAACCTGTCCAAGTCCTTCTGCAGCCCCCCTGCTTCCTCAATATTACTTGTCCCTCTACACACCTTTGTATCATTTAGCAAAAGTGCTGTCAGTTCCTTCCTAAAATCATTCATGTATATTGTGAAACGTTGTGCTCCGAGCACTCACCCCTGAGGCACACCACTAGTCTCCAGGTGCCACCTTGAGAAACAATCCTTTATCCCCACTCTCTGCCTTCTGCCAGTCAGCCAATCCTCCATCCATGCCAGGATCGTACCCTTAATCACCCTTAATCACCAGGTGATTTATAATCACCTGGAAAGGAATAATTTGATTAGGGATAGTCAGCACGGTTTTGTGAAGGGTAGGTCGTGCCTCACAAACCTTATTGAATTCTTTGAGAAGGTGACCAAAGAGGTGGATGAGGGTAAATCGTTTGATGTGGTGTATATGGATTTCAGCAAAGCGTTTGATAAGTTTCCCCATGGTAAGCTTTTGCAGAAAATACGGACACATGGGATTGAGGGTGATTTTGTGGTTTGGATCAGGAATTGGCTAGCTGTAAGAAAACAAAGGGTGGTGGTTGATGGGAAATATTCATCCTGGAGTTCAGTTACTAGTGGTGTACCGCAAGGATCTGTTTTGGGGCCACTGCTGTTTGTCATTTTTATTAATGACTTGGATGAGAGCGTGGAAGGATGGATGAGTAAATTTGCGGATGACACTAAGGTCGGTGGAGTTGTAGACAGTGCGGAGGGAAGTGGCAGGTTACAGAGGGACATAGATAAGCTGCAGAGCTGGGCTGAGAGGTGGCAAATGGAGTTTAATGCGGACAAATGTGAGGTGATTAACTTTGGAAGGAGCAACAGGAATACAGAGTACTGGGCTAATGGTAAGATACTTGGTAGTGTGGATGAACAGAGGGATCTGGGTGTTCATGTGCATAGATCCCTGAAAGTTGGCACCCAGGTTGATAGGGTTGTTAAGAAGGCGTACGGTGTGTTAGCTTTTATTGGTAGAGGGATTGAGTTTCGGAGCCAGGAGGTCATGCTGCAACTGTACAAAACTCTGGTGCGGCCGCATTTGGAGTATTGCGTACAGTTCTGGTCGCCGTATTATAGGAAAGATGTGGAAGTGTTGGAAAGGGTGCAGAGGAGATTTACCAGGATGTTGCCTGGTATGGTGGGAAAATCGTATGAGGAAAGGCTGAGGGGCTTGAGGTTGTTTTCGTTAGAGAGAAGAAGGTTAAGAGGTGACTTAATAGAGGCAAACAAGATGATCAGAGGATTAGAAAGGGTGGATAGTGAGAGCCTTTTTCCTCGGATGGTGTTGGCTAGCATGAGGGGACACAGCTTTAAATTGAGGAGTGAGAGATATAGGACAGATGTTAGAGGTATTTTCTTTACTCAGAGAGTAGTAAGGGCGTGGAATGCCCTGCCTGCAGCAGTGGTGGACTCGTCAACGTTGAGAGCGTTCAAGTGATTATTGGATAAACATATGGATGATATTGGAATAGTGTAGATTAGAAGGGCTTTAGATTGGTACCACAGGTTGGTGCAACATCGAGGGCCGAAGGGCCTGTACTGCGCTGTAATGTTCTATGTTCTATGTTCTATTAACACCATGAGCACTTAACGTATTTAACTGTCTCCTGTGTGGCGCCTTGTCAAAGGCCTTCGGGAAATCTAAATAAATCACATCCACTGGTTCTCTTTTATCTCACATCTTTGTTACCTCCTCAAAGAAATCTAACAGATTTGGCAGATATGACCTCCCCTTGACAAAGCCAAGCTGACTCAGCTCTACTTTATCATGCACTTCCAAGTACTCTGCGATCTCATCTTTAATAATGGACTCAAAAATCTTGCCAATGACCAAAGTCACGCTAACCGGCCTATAATTTCCCGCCTGCTGCCTCCCTCCCTTCTTAAACAGCGGTGTTACATTAGCTACTTTCCAGTCCTCTGGTACCCTCCCTGTCTCCAGTGATTCCCAAAAGATCACCACCAATGCCTCCACAATTCCTTCAGCTATCTCTTTTAGAACCCTGGGGTGTAGTCCATCCGGTCCAGGTGATTTATCCATCTTCAGATCATTCAGTTTCACAGAACCTTCTCCTTAGTGATGGCCTCTAAACTCACCTGTGCTCCTGACTCACCTGGAGCTCTGGCATCCCACTGGTGTCTTCTACCTATTCAGTTCCTCTGCCATCGCTTTGTTTCCTATTATTACTTCTTCAGCCTCATTTTCCAGTGATCCAATGGCTATTTTTGCCTCTCTTACCTTTTATACATTGAAAAAAACTCTTCCTGTCTCCTTTTATATTACTGGCTAACTTACACTCATATTTCACCTTCTCCCCCCTTATTGCTTTCCTCTGCTTGCTTTTAAATGCTTCCCAATCCTCTGGCTTCCCACTAATCTTCGCCACTTTGTGTGCTTTTTCTTTTGCTTTTATGTTGTCCTTGACTTCCCTCGTCAGCCATGGATGCTTCGTCCTCCCCTTAGCATGTTTCCTCCTCTTTGGGATGAATTTCTGTTGTGCCTCCCGAATAACTCTCAAAAACTCCTGCCATTGCTGTTCCACTGTCTTCCCTGCTCGGCTCCCTTTCCAATCAACTCTGGACAGCTCCTCCCTCAAGTCTTTGCAGTTACTTTTATTTAATTGTAATACCGTTACATCTGACTCCAGCTTCTCCCTCTCAAACTGCAGTGCAAATTCTATCATATTGTGGTCACTGCTCCCTCAGAGTTCCTTCACCTTAAGTACCCGAATCAAGTCTGCCTCATTACACATCACCAAATTCAGAATTGCCTGTTCCCTTGTAGGTTCTGTCACAAGCTGCTCCAAGAAGTCATCTCTCAGACAGTCCACAAATTCCTTTTCTTGGGATCCACTACCTACCTGATTTTCCCAGTCCACCTGCATATTGAAGTCCCCCATGATTATTGTAATGATGCCTTTCTTAGATGCCTTTTCTATCTCCTGATTTATTTTCTGCCCCACATCCTGAATACTACTGTGGGGCCTGTACATAACTCCCATCAGTGTGGGGTTTTACTTTATGACAATCAATAATAGCTTCATGGTCATGGTTAGACTTTTACTTCATTCAGATTTCACCATCTGCTGCTGCAGGATTCGAACACGCTTTCCCAGAGCATCACATTGGGTTTTTGGATTACTAATCCAGTGACCACATCACCACAGTTACATGCTCGTTTGAGATAGCTGTGCTTTGAAATATACGGGGAGTAAAGACGTGATAACACAGGGGGCACGACAAGGTTTTGATATTGATAAATTTCATGTTGCTGGCATGAAATCAGTGCCACATTGATGCCCAAGTAACAAGGCAGATGAGTGAGACCCAAGGCTGGTGGACAGGTTAAACATTGGGGTGTGTAGTTCCCAATGATTTCAATATTTCTGGTGGCTGTATTGAAACAGCATTCCTGATATCCAGACTTCTACTGGGAGAGAAACCAAAACCATTGGCCCCTGTGGATGGATTCCCCAAGATTCACTGCCAACGGATCGAAAAGCCCAAAAAACAAAGCACATTTCACCAAGTGTCAGAACTGTGAATCAAGAATCATTTTCCTGAAAGAAAATGAATAATTTCTGAATAATCGTTCATTAATTTTACATTTTCAATCGACTTAATTCTAAATAAATGAATTTCCTGATTGTCGCTGCTAGTAGATGAAGTGCCACAGTGAGAAATCTCCTTTCCATCCACACTTCCTCCAACTATCGGTTGTCTTTTGATCAGTAAAACAGCCTGAAACTGCGAAGAAATTACTTCTCCATTGCTCAACCTTCAGACATAATTGGCTGGATTTGGGGAGAAATGAACTCGAAGGAAATGCTAATTTGAAGTCTCTTTTCGCATCCAAAATGACTGTTCTTGAAATTTAACAACTTCAAAGCATGAACTCTCTCCTCCACATTCACCCCATTTCCATGTATTTTATTTCATTTCTTCCTTTCATTTTATTCACCCCATTTTTATTACTTTATGTTCTTAATTTGATATTTCCACTTCTAAAATCTCACTTCCCATCTTGTTTTCCAACCTCACTCCAGTACGATGGGCCAACTGCTACATTCCTCAGGTTGTCCTTTGACACTGGGCATCTTTGTTCTGCCATTCACACATTGCACTCTCTTAACGGACGCTCTAAGCACCATTCTCAGCTTTTAACATCACCATTTGCACTCCCTGATTTTTGTCTATGCCAGTTCAACAATTATGTCCACTCAATACGTGGTGGCACGGTGGCACAGTAATTAGCACTACCATCTCACTGCGCTAGGGACCCAGGTTCGATACCTGGCCTTGGGTCTCTGTCTGCACGTTCTCCCCATGTCTGTGTGGGTTTCCTCCAGGTACTCCGGTTTACTCCCACAGTCCAAAGATGTGCGTGTTAAGTTGAGTTTCCATGCTAAATTCCTCCTTAGTGTTAGGAGGATTAGCCAGGATAAACATGTGGGGTTATGGGGATAGGAGTTGGGTGGGATTGTGGTCGGTGCAAACCTTTTGGGCTGACTGGCCTCCTTCTGCATTGTGGGATACTATGATTCCAACCCACCTCCCCCTCCCCCTCACAGTATAAATCTTGTACAAATTTTCTTGTTTTCAGATCTGACAACGTTTCATCCAGACTCGAAAGGTTGGCTCTGTTCTCTCTCCACAGAGGCTGTCAGACCTGCTGAGAATTTCCAGCATTTTCTGTTTTTGTTTTAGATTCCAGCATCCACAATATTTTGTCTTGACCAGTTCTTGAAATTTAAATCGGGTGAATGTTTAAAAACAAGCCATAAACAAACTAAAGGTTGTTCTCAAATTATGGGACACTCTTCCTTCTCTTTTATTTCTTGTTCATTTCCCCACACTGGAAATATTATTTTTTTAGAACTGATAAGGCTGAGTTGATATAATCCTCCTTCAAGGCTTTGATCCTTCAGCTCCCGACTCTCTAATTCTGGTTACTTTGGTGAAATTGGGGCATTCGCAACTCATTCAGAGAAAAACCTTCTTGCAGTTCATTGTGACGGACTTCTTCGAATTAACCGCAGGAGACTCAGGGATAATCGTTCATTCATGATTCAAGCATGGAGGCCACTACCCCAGAGAAATCTCCAAAGCAGCACTCTCCTCTAATACAGCATTCAGTTCTAATACAGCTCAAACAGGGAGAGCACTCCAATTCAGCCCTCTCCTCGTAAGTCACGGATACACACTGTTTATGCAGTTAATCAGCACACCAAACATTGGTTAAAATTCCGATCTTCAGAGAGCCCGACAGTGTAGAAAGAGGCCATCTGGCCATCGAGTCTGCACCGAACACAATCCCACCCAGGCCCTACCCCCAATATCCCGACACATTTATCCGCTAATCCTTCTAACCTATACATCTCAGGACACGAAGGGGCAATTTAGCATGGCCAATCAACCTAACCTGCACATCTTTGGACTGTGGGAGGAAACCGAAGCAGCCGGAGGAACCCCACGCAGACATGAGGAGAATGTGCAAACTCCACACAGTCAGTGACCCAAGCCGGGAATCGAACCCAGTTCCCTGGAGCTCTGAAGCAGCAGTGCTAACCACTGTGCTACCGTGCCACCCATTGTCCACATTTATTCATTTACTGGAACAGATTTGAATATCTTTCCCCAATATTATCTCCAGATTTGTATGGGGGTTACATGCATAGTTTAAGTTAAATCATTAGCGTCACAAGTAGGTTTACATCAACGCTGCAATGAGATTACTCTGAAAATCCGCTAGTTGCCGCACTCCGGCGCCTGTTCGGGAGTACACTGAGGGAGAATTTAGTATGACAAATGTACCGAACCAGCATGTCTTTCAGACTGTGAGATGAAACTGGAGCACCCGGAGGAAACGCACACAGACACAGGGAGAACATACAAACTCCACACAGACAGTGACCCGAGCCAGAAATCGAAGCCAGGTCCTGGTTCCCTGCAGCAGCAGTGATAACCACTGTGCCACCGTGCCGCCCATCAAGAAAGCTAAGGTGGAGCAAAGTGACTCAGAAAGTTGCAGAATTAGCAAATGTCACAACCCAAAAATAGGCCATTTAGCCCATCGAGATAGTTTGCGCCACTTGCACCATCTCGTGTACACTCACCTTATCACTGACTATACTCCTTACAATTCTCTTATTCAGGCATCGACCTCATTCCCCGCAGCCCCCGCCCCCACCCCCGCTTCCCGCCCCCACCAACACTGAAAGTAAACAATGACAGTCGGATTATTTGAAATTTGCTTTTATTGATCATACAAAGTACTATTCTAAGAACCCAAAACCAATGCAGCAGAATACAGTTAATATTGCAAAGTTTATCATAAATGCACATGGAGACCGCGTGACCTTACTTCTTGCTGCACCTTCAGTCTATGGAGTCTTTATTACAGTCGAGAAACTGGCAGTGCAGTTACAATATCATAATTTCTTGCTAAGTAGACTATGTCATCTAAAATAATTTCTTCAGAACGATTTTCTTTTTGTTATTGAAGTCGAAATTCTTCAGATGATGGGGTACGAAGCACGATGGGTAATGCCACATATGTTCTTGCCCTTAGCTAAGCGCATGTAGCTTCCCTCACCCCAGGATGTTCCCCATCTAGAAAAGGAGGTTACATGTTAATATCCGACACAAATCGAATCAAATCCAAAATGAACAGAGTTAACAGAGGGAAATGGAGCATCGAACACAGGTGCAGGAGTAGAGGCCATTTGGCCCTTCGAGCCTGCACCACAAAAACAGCAGCGCCCAATGTCGGGATGCTTTGCAAGTTTGCTTTGGTAATATTGGCCACTTATTCATGTCTCTTGAATGCATTTGGATTCATTTAGCTTACATTCTCAGCAGGAGATCAGATTTACTTTACAAAGAGTTCACTTCCAGAGATACACAATCCATTAAGAAAAAGTCTTTGGATAATTAGATGAAGTACCAAACGAAAGAGACAACACATTTGTGTACACTTACATTTCAGATTAGTTTTGAGAAAATGCGGGGAATGCTCCTGTCCCGCCTGCCACGGGAATCATAACGGGCAAGGGTGTGGACCATGGTAAAGGCTGTTGGCCTCAGGAAGGATTTCCAGTTTTGGGATGAGCGCAGCTGGAAAATTCCACCCAATGAGAGGCTACTGAGTGCAGCCTAACTTGCCTGGATGGTGCAGCTCCAGTAACACTCAAGAAGCTCGACACCATCCAGTACAAAGCAGCCCACTTGACTGGCACCGCATCCACAAACATCCACTCACTCCACCACTGACGTTCAGTCGCAGCAATGTGTACTATCTACAAGATGCACTGCAGTAATTCACCACAGATCCTGAGACAGCACCTGCCAAACCCACGAGCACTTCCATCTAGAAAGACAAGGGCAGCAGATACATTGGAATACCACAAGAGATCATGTCCCACTACCTTGATTGAGTTTTTTGAGGAAGTGACGAAGATGATTGATGAGGGTAGGACAGTGGATTTTGTCCACATAGACTTCAGTAAGGCCTTTGACATGGTCCTTCATGGCAGACTGGTACAGAAAGTGAAGTCGCACAGGATCAGATGTGGGCTGGCAAGATGGATATAGAACTGATTCAGTCATAGAAGACAGAGTGTAGCAGTGGAAGGATGTGTTTCTGAATGGAGGGCTGTGACAAGTGGTGTTTCTCAGGGATCAGTGCTGGAACCTTTTCTGTTTGTAATATATATAAATGATTTGGAGGAAAACGTAACTGGCTTAATTCGTAAGCTTGTGGACGACACAAAGGTGGCAGATTTGCGGAGAGTGATGAGGACCGTGAGAGGATACAGCAGGATATAGACCGGTTGGAGACTTGTGCGGAGAGATGGCTGATGGAGTTTCATGCGAACAAATATGAGGTAATGCATTTTGGAAGGTCTGATAATGAGAGGAAATATACAGTAAATGGCAGAACCCTTAAGCGTATTGAAAGGCAGACGGATCTGGGTGTGCAGGTACACCCAGTGGCAACGTAGATGGAGAAGATAGTCAAGAAGGCATACAGTATGCTTGCCTTCATCGGCCGGGGCATTGAATTTAAAAATTGGCAAGTCGTGTTGCAGCTTTATACAACCTCACTCAGGCCACACTTGGAATATAGTGTGCAATTCTGGTCGCAAAACTACCAGAAGGATGTGGAGGCTTTGGAGAGTGTACAGAAAAGATTTACCAGGATGTTGTTTGGTATGGAGTACATTAGCTATGAGGAGAGGTTGAAGAAACTTGGTTTGTTCTCACTGGAAAGACGGAGGTTGAGGGGGGACCTCATAGAAGTCGACAAGTTTATGAGGGGCATGGACAGAATGGATAGTCAAAGCTTTTTCCCAGGGTGGAAGAGTCAATTACTAGGGGGCATAGGTTTAAGGTGCAAGGGGGGCAGTTTAAAGGAGATGTACGAGGTAAGTTTTTTACACTGAGGGCGGTGGGTGCCTGGAACTCGCAGCCGGGGAGGGTAGTGGAAGCAAATATGATAGTGACTTTGAGGGGCATCTTGACAAATACATGACTAGGATGGGAATAGAAAGATATGGTCCCTGGAAGGGTTTTAGTTCAGATGGGCAACATGGTCGGTGCGGGCTTGGAGGGCCGAAGGGCTTGTTCCTGTGCTGTAATTTTCGTTGTTCTTTGTTCTTCCCATTGATATTCAAAATGTCATTTGAAACATAGAAAATAGGAGCAGAAGTAGGCAATTCGGCCCTTTGTGCCTGCTCCAACATTCATTATGATCATGGCTGATCATCCAGTTCAGTAACCTGCTCCCGGTCCCGCCCTACCCCCGCACCCCACTTTGTACCATTTTATCCCTTCAGCCTCAAGAGTTATATCGAACTCCTTCTTGAAAACATACAGGGTGGGATTCTCTGCCCCCCTCGACCCCAAACCCCCCCGGAACACTCTCCCCCACAGCGCGTTTCTTACTGGCGGGAGATGGACCACCGTTGGCAAGCAGTGGGATGCTCTGCACCCTCATGCCACCCCTCACCCTCCCTCCCCACTCCCCCCACCCACACCCCTCCCACCACTGGGAAACCCGCAGTGGGAGTGCGCCATCAACTGGAAGATCTCACCCACAATGTTTTGGCCTCAGTTATTTTCTGTGGTCCAGAATCCCACAGGTTGCCACTCTCTGGGTAAAGAAACATCCCCTCATCTCAGTTCTAAATGATTTACCCCATATCGGAAAGAGTGTGACGCCTGGTTTTGGACTCCCCCACCATCGGGAACACTCTTCCTGCATCGACCCTGTCAACTCCTGTTGTGTTCCACTATAGCTGAGGATTCTCAGAATCAGGAACTTTTGTAAACACATTTTGGAAAAGTTAAGTCAATCAAATCAGTTGACTTGCATTGAACAGACATGGTTTAATGTAGAAGGGACCTACCTGGTTTGACTAACGCCAGTGCACCTTTCGGGAAATATTATATGTTTCATCCATTGTTTCCAGTTTCTCCAATTCAAAATCCAACAATGCCCGGTCTGTCTCATTTCCCAGTTCAGATGTCATTGCATCCGTGTACAAACCAGCAAACTCCCTTTGTGTCTGGGAGAAAGGATTGCATGTTAACTAGGAGACTTACCCGTGTGATTGTAATGATATAAAAGCACCAATCACTCAGGAAAGATTGAGTAAACATGCTGTGGGTTCATTCGTTAAGACTCGGCACATAGGAACATTTATACAGCAATACAAAGCTTGACAACACCAGAGCAGCCGAGTCAACTGCTGTGTGCTCAGTTGAACATCAAAAGTGAAACTGATTGCAGCATGACATCACTGGAGAGAAGTTTGTCATGCTATAATCCCTTAAAGGCATGTTACAACATGACTATTTCTGCAAGATACGGAAATCCAAAAAGGTGCCACAGTGGCACAGTGGTTATCATTACTGCCCCACAGTGCCAGGTACCTGTGCATGTGGTCCATTCCCGGCTTGGGTCACTGTCTGTGTGGAGTCTGCACATTCTCCCCGTGTCTGCGTGGGTTACCCCCGAGTGATACAGTTTCCTCCCACACTTCGAAAGTCTCCAAAGATGTGTGTGATAAATTGATGGGCCATGCTAAATTGACCCTGAGTGTCCTGGTAGCGGATGTTGGGGGGATTAGCCAGGTCAATAAGTGGGATTTTGGGGATAAGGATCGGGTGGGATTGATGTCAGTGCAGACTTGATGGGCCAAATGGCTTCCTTCTGCTGATAGCCCCATTGAAGTGTATGAACTGAAGACAGTCGGTGTACCGTGTGCAGTAATTGTACCTTTGCTTGGTCGGGATATAATTCTTCGGTTTCAATGCTGTGGTCTCACATATATTGGATGGCACGATACGGTAAGCTTCAAATGCAACCATGGGTCTCATATTCATCGGAGCAGTCAATGATGAGGAGGAGGGTGGAGAGGGAGGGAACACACCTCCCACTCTCTGCTCATTAAAGCCACTGGAAACCTGTCATCTTTGCCGGGCAGCCTTATTTAAACTAAGTGTGTTTCCGACTCCTTTTCTCCCAACGGTACAAGCAATACTCATCCCCACCCTGTCAAGCTGATGTCCACTCCCACCATGCACCTTGGTAAAATTCAGCCCACGCACTATTGAGGTTCCATGCTTCACAAAACAACTCTCTTGCCCTTTATCATTGAACTTTGACCACATGATTTCATGACATCGAGGTATTAAAAAGTCAAATTGTAAATCAGCTTTGTTTATTTTATTTCCCCATCTGGACTTATGAGAATATGCTTGGCATCCAAAGCTTTGAATCAGAACATTGGCATTGGAAAATGCAGAAGCACCTGAATGTATATGTACCTTTATTAATATTCAAAATGTATGATTCTCTGTTCCCTGTCTGAATCCCTGAGATCCAATTGCCTGCTGCTGTGCTCAGTATCTCTGCCTATTAGCTGCTAGAGGAACAGCACCCACAAGTTCTTCCTCTTGCTATTTCCCACAGCTCCATCCCTCAAAACATCAAAAATGGTCCAAGTTTGTTATGGCATTAATGAATAATTGATGGAGTCCAAAAGAACTGAACAGGAAACAATCCGCAGCCCCAACAAAGTCAATCAAATCAGTTGACTTGCATTGAACAGACATGGTTTAATGTAGTAGGGACCTACCTCGTTCGATTGGGCGGGGATCCTGGATTCAGGATTCAATCCTGGACCGGTGAGCGGCGTGGGCTTGGTGGGCCAAAGGGGATGTTCCTCTGCTGAATTGATCTTTGTTCTTTGTTCTTGTTCTTGTTCAAGCAGGTCCAGCACTCGGGAAATATTAGAAGCTCCATCAATTTCTCCCAGTTTCTCCAATTCAAAATCCAACAATGCCTGGTCTGTCTCATTTCCTGTCATTGCATCCGTGTACAAAGCAGCAAACACCCTTTGTGTCTGGGAGAAAGGATTGCATGTTAGCTATGAGGCTTACCCGTGTGGTTGTAATGGTGGAAGAGCACCAATAATTCAAGATGGATTGGGTAAAAATGTTGTGGGTTCATTCGTTAAGACGAGGCACATAG
The DNA here is from genome assembly GCF_964213995.1 of Mustelus asterias. Lineage (NCBI taxonomy): Eukaryota > Metazoa > Chordata > Chondrichthyes > Carcharhiniformes > Triakidae > Mustelus > Mustelus asterias. Next base: position 10,979,487 of record NC_135826.1, on the reverse strand, counting down.
GAACATTTATACAGCAATACAAAGCTTGACAACACCAGAGCAGCCGAGTCAACTGCTGTGTGCTCAGTTGAACATCAAAAGTGAAACTGATTGCAGCATGACATCACTGGAGAGAAGTTTGTCATGCTATAATCCCTTAAATGCATGTTACAACATGACTATTTCTGCAAGATACGGAAATCCAAAAAGGTGCCACAGTGGCACAGTGGTTATCATTACTGTCCCACAGTGCCAGGGACCTGTGCGTGTGTTCTATTCCCGGCCTGGGTCACTGTCTTTGTGGAGTCTGCACATTCTCCCCGTGTCTGCGTGGGTTACCCCCGAGTGATACAGTTTCCTCCCAAACTTCGAAAGGCTCCAAAGATGTGTGTGATAAATTGATTGGCCATGCTAAATTGACCCTGAGTATCCTGGTATGCGGATGTTGGGGGGATTCGCCAGGTCAATAAGTGGGATATTGGGGATAAGGCTTGGGTGGGATTGATGTCAGTGCAGACTTGATGGGCCGAATGGCTTCCTTCTGCTGATAGCCCCATTGAAGTGTATGAAATGAAGACAGTGGTGAACCGTGTGCAGCAATTGTACTTTGCTTGGTCGGGACATAATTCTTCGGTTTCAATGCTGTGGTCTCACATGTATTGGAAGGCACGATACGGTAAGCTTCAAATGCACCCATGGGTCTCATATTCATCGGAGCAGTCAATGATGAGGAGGGGTGTGGAGAGGGAGGGAACACACCTCCCACTCTCTGCTCATTAAAGCCACTGGAAACCTGTCATCTTTGCCGGGCAGCCTTATTTAAACTAAGTGTGTTTCCGACTCCTTTTCTCCCAAGGGTACAAGAAATACTCATCCCCACCCTGTCAAGCTGATGTCCACTCCCACCACGCACCTTGGTAAAATTCAGCCCACGCACTATTGAGGTTCCATGCTTCACAAAACAACTCTCTTGCCCTTTATCATTGAACTCTGACCACATGATTTCATGACATCGAGGTATTAAAAAGTCAAATTGTAAATCAGCTTTGTTTATTTTATTTCCCCATCTGGAATTATGAGAATCTGCTTGGCATCCAAAGCTTTGAATCAGAACATTGGCATTGGAAAATGCAGAAGCACCTGAATGTATATGTACCTTTATTAATATTCAAAATGTATGATTCTCTGTTCCCTGTCTGAAACCCTGAGATCCAATTGCCTGCTGCTGTGCTCAGTATCTCTGCCTATTAGCTGCTAGAGGAACAGCACCCACAAGTTCTTCCTCTTGCTATTTCCCACAGCTCCATCCCTCAAAACATCAAAAAAAGTCCAAGTTTGTTATGGCAGTCATGAATCATTGATGGAGTCCAAAAGAACTGAACAGGAAACAATCCGCAGCCCCAACAAAGTCAATCAAATCAGTTGACTTGCATTGAACAGACATGGTTTAATGTAGTAGGGACCTACCTCGTTCGATTGGGCTGGGATCCTGGATTCAGGATTCAATCCTGGACCGGCGAGCGGCGTGGGCTTGGTGGGCCGAAGGGGATGTTCCTCTACTGAATTGTTCTTTGTTCTTTGTTCTTGTTCTTGTTCAAGCAGGTCCAGCACTCGGGAAATATTAGAAGCTCCATCAATTTCTTCCAGTTTCTCCAATTCAAAATCCAACAATGCCTGGTCTGTCTCATTTCCTGTCATTGCATCCGTGTACAAAGCAGCAAACACCCTTTGTGTCTGGGAGAAAGGATTGCATGTTAGCTATGAGGCTTACCCGTGTGGTTGTAATGGTGGAAGAGCACCAATAATTCAAGATGGATTGGGTAAAAATGTTGTGGGTTCATTCGTTAAGACGAGGCACATAGGAACATTTAGACAGCAATACAAAGCTTGACAACACCAGAGCAGCCGAGTCAACTGCTGTGTGCTCAGTTGAACATCAAAAGTGAAACTGATTGCAGCATGACATCACTGGAGAGAAGTTTGTCATGCTATAATCACTTAAAGGCACGTTACAACATGACTATTTCTGCAAGATACGGAAATCCAAAAAGGTGCCACAGTGGCATAGTAGATATCATTACTGCCCCACAGTGCCAGGGACCTGTGCGTGTGTTCCATTCCCGGCTTGGGTCACTGTCTGTGTGGAGTCTGCACATTCTCCCCGTGTCTGCGTGGGTTACCCCCGAGTGATACAGTTTCCTCCCACACTTCGAAAGTCTCCAAAGATGTGTGTGATAAATTGATGGGCCATGCTAAATTGACCCTGAGTGTCCTGGTATGCGGATGTTGGGGGGATTAGCCAGGTCAATAAGTGGGATATTGGGGATAAGGCGAGGGTGGGATTGATGTCAGTGCAGACTTGATGGGCCGAATGGCTTCCTTCTGCTGATAGCCCCATTGAAGTGTATGAACTGAAGACAGTCGGTGTCCCGTGTGCAGTAATTGTACAGGATTTATGATCATCTAGAGAAGTTTAGTATGATCAAAAGTAGTCAGCACGGCTTTGTCAAGGGCAGGTCGTGCCTTACGAGCCTGGTTGAGTTCTTTGAAAATGTGACCAAACACATTGACGAAGGAAGAGCGGTGGATGTGGTCTATATGGACTTCAGCAAGGCGTTCGATAAGGTCCCCCATGCAAGACTTCTTGAGAAAGTGAGAGGGCATGGGATCCAAGGGGCTGTTGCCTTGTGGATCCAGAACTGGCTTGCCTGCAGAAGGCAGAGAGTGGCTGTGGAGGGGTCTTTCTCTGCATGGAGGTCATTGACCAGTGGAGTGCCCCAGGGATCTGTTCTGGGACCCTTGCTGTTTGTCATTTTCATAAATGACCTGGATGAGGAAGTGGAGGGATGGGTTGGTAAGTTTGCTGACGACACCAAGGTAGGTGGTGTTGTGGATAGTTTGGAGGGATGTCAGAAGTTGCAGCGAGACATCGATAGAATGCAAGACTGGGCGGAGAAGTGGCAGATGGACTTCAACCCGGATAAGTGTGTGGTGATCCATTTTGGCAGATCCAATGGGATGAAGCAGCAGTATAATATGAAGGGTACCATTCTTAGCAGTGTAGAGGATCAGAAGGACCTTGGGGTCCGGGTCCATAGGACTCTTAAATCGGCCTCGCAGGTGGAGGATGCGGTCAAGAAGGCGTACGGCGTACTGGCCTTCATTAATCGAGGGATTGAGTTTAGGAGTCGGGAGATAATGCTGCAGCTTTATAGGACCCTGATTAGACCCCACTTGGAGTACTGCGCGCAGTTCTGGTCACCTCATTACAGGAAAGATGTTGAAGCCATTGAAAGGGTGCAGAGGAGATTTACAAGGATGTTGCCTGGATTGGGGGGCATGCCTTATGAGGATAGGTTGAGGGAGCTTGGTCTCTTCTCCCTGGAGAGACGAAGGATGAGAGGTGACCTGATAGAGGTTTACAAGATGTTGAGAGGTCTGGATAGGGTAGACTCTCAGAGGCTATTTCCAAGGGCTGAAATGGTTGCTACGAGAGGACACAGGTTTAAGGTGCTGGGGGGTAGGTACAGAGGAGATGTCAGGGGTAAGTTTTTCACTCAGAGGGTGGTGGGTGAGTGGAATCGGCTGACGTCGGTGGTGGTGGAGGCAAACTCGTTGGGGTCTTTTAAGAGACTTCTGGATGAGTACATGGGATTTAATGGGATTGAGGGCTATAGATAGGCCTAGAGGTGGGGATGTGATCGGCGCAACTTGTGGGCCGAAGGGCCTGTTTGTGCTGTGGCTTTCTATGTTCTATGTTCTTTGCTTGGTCGGGATATAATTCTTCGGTTTCAATGCTGTGGTCTCACATGTATTGGAAGGCACGATACGGTAAGCTTCAAATGCACCCATGGGTCTTATATTCATCGGAGCAGTCAATGATGAGGAGGGGGTTGGAGAGAGAGGGAACACACCTCCCACTCTCTGCTCATCAAAGCCACTGGCAACCTGTCATCTTTGCTGGGCAGCCTTATTTAAACTAAGTGTGTTTCCGACTCCTTTTCTCCCAAGGGTACAAGCAATACTCATCCCCACCCTGTCAAGCTGATGTCCACTCCCACCACGCGCCTTGGTAAAATTCAGCCCACGCACTATTGAGGTTCCATGCTTCACAAAACAACTCTCTTGCCCTTTATCATTGAACTTTGACCACAATACCTTTGACCACATGATTTCATGACATCGTGGTATTAAAAAGTCAAATTGTAAATCAGCTTTGATTATTTTATTTCCCCATCTGGACTTCTGAAACTCTCTCAGGCATCCAAAGCGTTCGATCAGAACATTGGCATTGGAAAATTCAGAAGCAACTGAATGTATATGTACCTTGATTAATATTCAAAATATATGTTTCTCTGTTCCTTGTCTGAATCCCTGAGACCCAATTGTTTGCTGCTGTGCTCAGTATCTCTGCCTATTAGCTGCTAGAGGAACAGCACCCACAAGTTCTTCCTCTTGCTATTTCCCACAGCTCCATCCCTCAAAACATCAAAAATGGTCCAAGTTTGTTATGGCAGAAATGAATAATTGATGGAGTCCAAAAGAACTGAACAGGAAACAATCCGCAGCCCCAACAAAGTCAATCAAATCAGTTGACTTGCATTGAGCAGACATGGTTTAATGTAGTAGGGACCTACCTCGTTCGATTCAAGCAGGTCCACCACTCGGGAAATATTCGAAACTCCATCAATTTCTTCCAGTTTCTCCAATTCAAAATCCAACAATGCCTGGTCTGTCTCATTTCCTGTCATTGCATCCGTGTACAAAGCAGCAAACACCCTTTGTGTCTGGGAGAAAGGATTGCATGTTAGCTATGAGGCTTACCCGTGTGGTTGTAATGGTGGAAGAGCACCAATAATTCAAGATGGATTGGGTAAAAATGTTGTGGGTTCATTCGTTAAGACGAGGCACATAGGAACATTTAGACAGCAATACAAAGCTTGACAACACCAGAGCAGCCGAGTCAACTGCTGTGTGCTCAGTTGAACATCAAAAGTGAAACTGATTGCAGCATGACATCACTGGAGAGAAGTTTGTCATGCTATAATCCCTTAAATGCATGTTACAACATGACTATTTCTGCAAGATACGGAAATCCAAAAAGGTGCCACAGTGGCACAGTGGTTATCATTACTGTCCCACAGTGCCAGGGACCTGTGCGTGTGTTCTATTCCCGGCCTGGGTCACTGTCTTTGTGGAGTCTGCACATTCTCCCCGTGTCTGCGTGGGTTACCCCCGAGTGATACAGTTTCCTCCCAAACTTCGAAAGGCTCCAAAGATGTGTGTGATAAATTGATTGGCCATGCTAAATTGACCCTGAGTATCCTGGTATGCGGATGTTGGGGGGATTAGCCAGGTCAATAAGTGGGATATTGGGGATAAGGCTTGGGTGGGATTGATGTCAGTGCAGACTTGATGGGCCGAATGGCTTCCTTCTGCTGATAGCCCCATTGAAGTGTATGAACTGAAGACAGTCGGAGTACAGTGTGCAGTAATTGTACCTTTGCTTGGTTGGGATATAATTCTTCGGTTTCAATGCTGTGGTCTCACATGTATTGGAAGGCACGATACGGTAAGCTTCAAATGCACCCATGGGTCTCATATTCATCGGAGCAGTCAATGATGAGGGGGGGGGGGTGGAGAGGGAGGGAACACACCTCCCACTCTCTGCTCATTAAAGCCACTGGAAACCTGTCATCTTTGCCGGGCAGCCTTATTTAAACTAAGTGTGTTTCCGACTCCTTTTCTCCCAAGGGTACAAGAAATACTCATCCCCACCCTGTCAAGCTGATGTCCACTCCCACCACGCACCTTGGTAAAATTCAGCCCACGCACTATTGAGGTTCCATGCTTCACAAAACAACTCTCTTGCCCTTTATCATTGAACTCTGACCACATGATTTCATGACATCGAGGTATTAAAAAGTCAAATTGTAAATCAGCTTTGTTTATTTTATTTCCCCATCTGGAATTATGAGAATCTGCTTGGCATCCAAAGCTTTGAATCAGAACATTGGCATTGGAAAATGCAGAAGCACCTGAATGTATATGTACCTTTATTAATATTCAAAATGTATGATTCTCTGTTCCCTGTCTGAAACCCTGAGATCCAATTGCCTGCTGCTGTGCTCAGTATCTCTGCCTATTAGCTGCTAGAGGAACAGCACCCACAAGTTCTTCCTCTTGCTATTTCCCACAGCTCCATCCCTCAAAACATCAAAAAAAGTCCAAGTTTGTTATGGCAGTCATGAATCATTGATGGAGTCCAAAAGAACTGAACAGGAAACAATCCGCAGCCCCAACAAAGTCAATCAAATCAGTTGACTTGCATTGAACAGACATGGTTTAAAGTAGTAGGGACCTACCTCGTTCGATTGGGCTGGGATCCTGGATTCAGGATTCAATCCTGGACCGGCGAGCGGCGTGGGCTTGGTGGGCCGAAGGGGATGTTCCTCTGCTGAATTGTTCTTTGTTCTTTGTTCTTGTTCTTGTTCAAGCAGGTCCAGCACTCGGGAAATATTAGAAGCTCCATCAATTTCTTCCAGTTTCTCCAATTCAAAATCCAACAATGCCTGGTCTGTCTCATTTCCTGTCATTGCATCCGTGTACAAAGCAGCAAACACCCTTTGTGTCTGGGAGAAAGGATTGCATGTTAGCTATGAGGCTTACCCGTGTGGTTGTAATGGTGGAAGAGCACCAATAATTCAAGATGGATTGGGTAAAAATGTTGTGGGTTCATTCGTTAAGACGAGGCACATAGGAACATTTAGACAGCAATACAAAGCTTGACAACACCAGAGCAGCCGAGTCAACTGCTGTGTGCTCAGTTGAACATCAAAAGTGAAACTGATTGCAGCATGACATCACTGGAGAGAAGTTTGTCATGCTATAATCCCTTAAATGCATGTTACAACATGACTATTTCTGCAAGATACGGAAATCCAAAAAGGTGCCACAGTGGCATAGTAGATATCATTACTGCCCCACAGTGCCAGGGACCTGTGCGTGTGTTCCATTCCCGGCTTGGGTCACTGTCTGTGTGGAGTCTGCACATTCTCCCCGTGACTGCGTGGGTTACCCCCGAGTGATACAGTTTCCTCCCACACTTCGAAAGTCTCCAAAGATGTGTGTGATAAATTGATGGGCCATGCTAAATTGACCCTGAGTGTCCTGGTAGCGGATGTTGGGGGGATTAGCCAGGTCAATAAGTGGGATATTGGGGATAAGGCGAGGGTGGGATTGATGTCAGTGCAGACTTGATGGGCCGAATGGCTTCCTTCTGCTGATAGCCCCATTGAAGTGTATGAACTGAAGACAGTCGGTGTACCGTGTGCAGTAATTGTACCTTTGCTTGGTCGGGATATAATTCTTCGGTTTCAATGCTGTGGTCTCACATGTATTGGAAGGCACGATACGGTAAGCTTCAAATGCACCCATGGGTCTTATATTCATCGGAGCAGTCAATGATGAGGAGGGGGTTGGAGAGAGAGGGAACACACCTCCCACTCTCTGCTCATCAAAGCCACTGGCAACCTGTCATCTTTGCTGGGCAGCCTTATTTAAACTAAGTGTGTTTCCGACTCCTTTTCTCCCAAGGGTACAAGCAATACTCATCCCCACCCTGTCAAGCTGATGTCCACTCCCACCACGCGCCTTGGTAAAATTCAGCCCACGCACTATTGAGGTTCCATGCTTCACAAAACAACTCTCTTGCCCTTTATCATTGAACTTTGACCACATGATTTCATGACATCGAGGTATTAAAAAGTCAAATTGTAAATCAGCTTTGTTTATTTTATTTCCCCATCTGGACTTATGAGAATCTGCTTGGCATCCAAAGCTTTGAATCAGAACATTGGCATTGGAAAATTCAGAAGCACCTGAATGTATATGTACCTTTATTAATATTCAAAATGTATGATTCTCTGTTCCCTGTCTGAAACCCTGAGATCCAATTGCCTGCTGCTGTGCTCAGTATCTCTGCCTATTAGCTGCTAGAGGAACAGCACCCACAAGTTCTTCCTCTAGCTATTTCCCACAGCTCCATCCCTCAAAAATCAAAAATGGTCCAAGTTTGATATGGCAGTAATGAATAATTGATGGAGTCCAAAAGGACTGAACAGGAAACAATCCGCAGCCCCAACAAAGTCAATCAAATCAGTTGACTTGCATTGAACAGACATTGTTTAATGTAGTAGGGACCTACCTCGTTCGATTCAAGCAGGTCCACCACTCGGGAAATATTAGAAGCTCCATCAATTTCTTCCAGTTTCTCCAATTCAAAATCCAACAATGCCTGGTCTGTCTCATTTCCTGTCATTGCATTCGTGTCCAAAGCAGCAAACTCCCTTTGTGTCTGGGAGAAAGAATTGCATGTTAACTATGAGACTTACTCTTCTGGGTGTGATGATATAAAAGCACCAATCACTCAAGAGGGATTGGGTAAAAATGTGGTGGGTTCATGCATAATGACTACGCACATAGGGACATTTATACAGCAATATAAAGCTTGACAACACCAGAGCAGCCGAGTCAACTGCTGTGTGCTCAGTTGAACATCAAAAGTGAAACTGATTGCAGCATGACATCATTGTAGAGAAGTTTGTCATGCTATAATCCCTTAAATGCATGTTACAACATGACTATTTCTACAAGATATGGAATGCCAAGAAGGTGCCACAGTGGCACAGTGGTTATCATTACTGCCCCCACAGTGCCAGGGGCCTGTGTTCGATTCCCGGGTTGGGTCATTGTCTGTGTGGTGTCTGCACGTTCTCCCTGTGTCTGCGTGGCTTTCCTCCGGGTGCTCCACTTTCTTCCCACACTTCGAATGACTCCAAAGTTGCGTGTGATAGGTTGACTGGCCATGCTAAATTGACCATTAGTGCAATGGTATGCGGAGGTTCGGAGGGATTAGTGGGGTCAATCAGTGGGGTGATGGCAATACGGCCTGTTTAGCATTCTTGTCAGTGCAAACTTCATGGTCCAAATGGCTTCCTTCTGCTGACAGCCCCATTGAAGTGTATGAACTGAAGACAGTTGTTGTACAGTGTGCTGTAAGTGTACCTTTGCTTGGTAGGGGTATGATTCTTCAGTTTCAATGCTGTGGTCTCGCATGCATTGTAAGACACGATACGGTAAGCCTGAGTTGCACCCATAATTCCTATATTCATCGGAGCAGTCAATGATGAGGAGGGGGGTGGAGAGTGAAGGAACAACCTCCCACTCTCTGCTCATTAAAGCCACTGGCAACCTGTCATCATTGCCGGGCAGCGTTTCTTTTACTCAATGGTTTTCGAATTACGTTTCTCCCAAGGGGGCAAGCAATATTCATCCCCACCCCGTCCAGCTGATGTTTGGGTGGTAGGTCAAAAAATAGGTGACAGAGTTGGGTTTTGATCGGCAACTTAAAGGAGAAAAGAGAGGTAGACAACCAGCAAGGTTTGGGGAGAGAATTCCAGGATGCCGGGCCTAGGCAACTGAAGACATGGCCATCAAGATTTGATCAAATAAAGTTGGGAATGTGCATGAGTCCAGAATTGGATGTGGCATCCATCTAGGAGGGTTGTGGAGCAGGAGGAGATTACAGAGATAGGGAGGGACCAGACTCTGAAGGCATTTGAAAGCAAAGGTGAGGTTTTAATTTTGAGACATTACTTCAGCAGGAGCCAAAGCAGATTGGGAAGTAGATCAGCGAGCACTGGGGTGATGGTTCAACGCAACATGGTACAAGTTAGGATAGAGGCAGAAGCGATTTGGATAACACCCATTATACAGAAGGTAAAATGAACATGGCTGACCAGGAGAGTATTTCAACAGCGAAGACTTGAGGCAGCAAAGGTATGAACGAGGGTTTCAGCAGCAGATGAAATGAGGCAGGGGTGGAGTCAGGCCAGGTGGAAAGAGGCAGTCTCAATAAGAGCGGATATGCGCTCAAAACCTCGATTAAGGATACGAGTAGTCTGCTTCAGCCTCAGCCGGCTACGAGGGAGGAGATGGAGTTAGTAGCTGGAGAACAGAGTCTTTAAACTGCCGAACTGAGGACAATGGCTGGGACTTTCCAGCCTCTCTGTGGCAGGACCCACCATGGGATGAATGTGGCAAGACTGGAAGATCCCGATGATGGGCGGGGCTGGAAAATCATGGCCAATGGCTTTGATTTTCCCAATATTTAATTGGAGGGAAATGCCATCATTTGTGCCTTACAAATTTCAATCAAAGAAATGGCCGACAACTGGCACATCATTGGTTGGTGTTAAATATCTAAATCACCGTGGGAGGACATTTTGTTTTTCGATGGTGGCGCTTACTGAACAACATTAACAGGTTGAGGTGGTCATAGTTCAGATTGAAATGTTCAAAACAATATCATGCTCCTTCAGTACTTTGCTAAAGTATCAGTCTCGATTCCTACCAGATTAGCATAACTCTTCCCATAGGCCAGCTTCCATGTTTCCCATTGCTCATCAATGATTGGCTTCGTCGCGGCCATGGAGATAACAGTCAGGATGTGCACCACAAAGAGAAAATATGCCATGGTGAAAGGTTGAGCCCGTCAAACCTGTCGCAGGGCTGGTTTGCTTTGTGAGAAGCTGTGGGCAATAAAATCAGAAGCACATTGAGAGGTAAGTGTCTAAACTCACAGTCCTTTCCTCATTATTAAGAGCCCCTGTTTTTTCATATTGGTACCTTTGGGACTTCAATTCTAATAATAAAGCTAATATAAATTCAGTCCAATCATGGTCCCCATGTGAGGGGCAAACCAGATCCAAGCTGACAAGACAAGACATTGCATCCCAGCTTGGGCTCCACCAAACAAGATCCAAGCTGACAGGATGAGGCATTGCACCCCCTCCTGGGCTTGATCTGACGCTTCATCTGAGCCAAAAGGCAAGATGGCTTTGTGAAATTGCATCAGGTAAAGACTCGGTTTAACCTCATTGGCTACCCTGATCGCTTACTCTATCGAGCTTCGGCAAACCACTGCCACAGTTGTCAGCACACCCCCAACAATGGGCTAGCCACGTCCCCTGCCTGATCAGAGTCCCTCTTAACAATCTATATTCTTGATATGATCTTGTCATTGTTATCTCTGGAATTCAACTCTTTTACCAGCACATGACTGCAACCAACCTCAAGGCTTTATGTATTTGAGACAGTTTCCCACAGGGGAAGGTCCCAATCCCTACAAGGAGGAGCTGAATACCTATGCATTGCATCTCTCCTTAACTACGGGGACAACGGCAGGTGAATTTGATAGACCCGACTGTCGACATTTTCTGAAGGGAATCACAGAAGGTAGAGGAGCTGAGGTCATCCCCTTCAGCCAGCGGGTGGTGAATCTATGGAATTCATTGCCACAGAAAGCTGTGGAGGCCAGGTCATTGAGTATATTTAAGAGACGGCTAGGTTCTTGATTGGTCAAGGGATCAAAGGTTGTGGGGGGAGAATGGTGTTGAGAAACATATCAGCCATGATTGAATGGCGGAGCAGGCTTGACGGGCTAAATGATCTAATTCTGCTCCTACACCTTATGGTCTTATTTAGCTTTTAATTGCTTCAATCAACAACTGTCAAGAAAAAGCCCCAATTCATTCAGATGAAGAGCGAATAAGCCTGTGAAATTTACAATGCTTCTTCCCATTATGCACATGAAAATGATCAAGTCCCACATTCCCAAACATGTCCTCACCTTGGATCACAGTTACAGGGAGTGTAAGATTCCCAGGCTGGTGCAGAATCTGAAGATAGACTTGGGGTGGAGCGGAACTGCCTTTAGCTTCAGATTTGACTTACTCAAAGTTCCCAGTCAGGAAATACATTGATCCCAAAAACCCACGATTACCACTACATTTGCCATGACAATAAAGTTTTAAAGTTTATTTATTTACCAGTGTCACAAGTGGGCTTACATTTACACTGCAATGGAGTTACTGCCAATCAATCACATTAGTTCGAATAAAAGTTATATTTTACTCACCTCTCAAGGATACCTCCGGTTCTTAAACGACACAAACAATCTGAGACCAGGTTGTGTTATACTGGAGTTTGATTTGAGGTTTATATACCCTGAGAAGAAGCAAGATGAACTTATTGCCTCACAAATTCCATCAATTAGTGCACGGGGCCTGAAGCATTCTCTTTGTTCAGTTTGATTGAAAATAATTTGCCACCTGCATGCTCCAACCACCAATCATCCAAACTACTCACAAATACTTCACGTGATCTTAATAACATGGTCTCAAAAGATAATTAGATGATGTAAATCTTATTTTCATGATGCATGTTGCTGGTTCCTTGGTGAGAACCCCAATTTGCGATTGAGGATTCTTGCCTTTGCGTTTCTTCATGGTGCCTACATGCTTCAGGAATGCATCCTTGGCAATTATCCAATGCCCTCTCCCTTTGACAGTGAGATTTTCCAGCTGACTCGTGCGTACAGATTCTATGATCACTGGAGGGCTGATAATGCAATCACAGGCATTCGGGGCATCTCTAGCAGCATGGTGGTACAGTGGTTAGCACTGCTGCCTCGCAGCGCCAGGGACACGGGTTCGATTCCCGACTTGGGTCACTGTCTGTGCGGAGTCTGCATGTTCTCTCCGTGTCTGCATGGGCTTCCTCCGGGTACTCCGGTTTCCTTCCACAGTATGAAAGACCTGCTGGTGAGGTACATCAGTCATGCTAAATTCTCCCTCTGTGTACCCGAACACGTGGCGGAGTATGGTGACCAGGGGATTTTCACAGTAACTTCAATGTAAGCCTACTTGTGACAGTAATAAATAAACTTAATCTCTGCACCAGGGCTGCAATATCAGCTGTGTGTGTGCGTGTATGTGTGGGTGTCATTTCATTTCTAGTGATCGGCATCTTCTTTTAAAACTTCTTTCTCATTTTGCAAAATAAAACCTGCACCAAAGCCTTTTGCAATGTCATGAGAACAAGGACAATTCTCAGCTCAGATCTGTGTACATTCCAGGGACTCTCTGAGTTCTGAAATTGTCTGTGCATTGGTATCTGGAGACAGGACAATCTGCAGTCAGGACAAATTGGAGTGCTGCACTCTTCGAGCTGCTGCCTATCTGTTGAATTGTTAAACTGAGATCCCTTCTGTCATTGCAAATGAAGATTTTAAAAGTCCATGGGTCTATCTTGTAAACACAGTAAGAAGTCTCACAACACCAGGTTAAAGTCCAACAGGTTTATTTGGTAACACAAGCCACAAACCTTCAGAGCACTGCCCCTTCATCAGGTGAGTGGGGGTTGCATTCACAAACAGGACATATATAGACACAAACTCAATTTACAAGATAATGGTTGGAAGGCCAGTCTTTACAGGTCGTCAAGTCTTAAAGGTACAGACAATGTGAGTGGAGAGAGGGTTAACCCTCTCTCCACTCACATTGTCTGTACCTTTAAGAACCTTCTTCACTGTCCACTATGCCACCAATCTTGGTGTCATCTGCAAACTTACAAACCAGGCCTACTAAATTCTCATCCAAATCATTAATATAAATGACAAATAACAGCGGAACCAGCACCAATCCCTGAGGCACACTGCAGGTCACAGGCCACCAGTTTGAAAAACAACCCTCTGCAACCCTCCTCCGTCTTCTGTCATCAAGCCAATTTTGTATCCATTTGGCTACCTCACCCTGGATCCCAAGAGATTTAACCTCATGCAACAACCTACCATGTGGTACCTTGTCAAAGGCCTTGCTAAAGTCCATGTAGACAACATCAACTGCACTGCCCTCATCTACCTTCTTGGTTACGCCTTCAAAAAACTCAATCAAATTTGTGAGACATGATTTTCCACTCACAAACCCATGCTGACTGGCCCTAATGATCCTGTCTCTCAGAATACCTCGATCACTCGCATTGTTCCTGAGCTCAATTAGATCCTTATTCTTTCTTCCTCTCTCTTGTACATTGTGCACACAGTCAGAAAGAATTCAATTGATTCAAGTCAAATTCTAAATGTAGAGGGAGCTGTTCCTGTATCATTCAATCTGATTGTCGATGAATGTGCGGCGAAGCGAAAAAGTGAAGTGGGGCAAGAGTCATTGCACTGACCCCCCTGCCATCCGGTGCCAGTTCTATCACCCGCCCCCAGTTACATCAATTGGCATTGAGTCTATGCCAGTAATTTCCTCACTTTTCGGATGGTGTTGACTTCACGTGATGAAATAGGCACACAGAAGAATCAGTCTTGTAGACAATGGTACAGAAATTCCATCGGTATAGATAAGACCAGGAGTTCAACTTGGACAGAGCTTTTTTCTCTGAGGCTGTTAGTTGGATGATAAGCTATTCAACCCTACAAGATGATATTCACTGTTCAACAAGCCAGTGGCCTGCATTATGTGACTTTATCTCTCCATTATATATTCAACAAAGGATGTTTATCAAACGTTTGGGAATTGGCTTTGTGTTCCAGGCTGATAATGTCTTGGCCATTTTGGGTTAAAAGGAATGTTTGAGAGGCCATTGTCTTAGAAGACATTCCAAAACTGCACGCAGTATTCCTGATGTGGTCTCACCAAGCCCCATACAACTGGAACAAGATTTCTTCATTCTTGTCCTTCTTGCCCTTGCAATAAAGCCCAACATGCCATTTCCCATCCTCATTGCTTGCTGCACCCATACACTAACTTTCTGTGTTCCTTGTACAAGCACACCCAAATCTCTTTCAACATTTTGATTGACTTTGATTCGATTTATTATTGTCACATGTATTAGTATACAGTGAAAAGTTTTGTTTCTTATGCGCTGTACAGACAAAGCATACCGTAAATAGGGAAGGAAAGGAGACAGGGCAGAATGTAGTGTTCCAGTCATAGCTAGGGTGGAGAGAAAGATCTGCTTTATATGAGGTAGGTCCATTCATTTATATTGGCTGCCTTTCCGAGGCAGCGGGAAGTATAGAAAGTGTCAATGGATGGGAGGTTGATTTGAGTGATGGACTGGGCTTCATTCATGATCCTTTCTTAATTTCTTGCAGTCTTGAACAGAGCGGTCATACCAAACTGTGATACAGCTGGAAGGAAATCTTTCTATGGTGCATCTCGAGTTGGTGAGAGTTGTAGTGTTCATGCCAAATTTCCTTCGTCTCCTGAGAAAGTAGAGGCATTGGTGGGCTTTCTTAACTATAGTGTCAGCATGGAGGGATCATAACAGGTTGTTGGTGATCTGGACACCTAAAAACCTGAAGCTCTCAACCATTGCTACTTCATCCCCATTGATGTAGACAGGGGCCTGTCAAAAAATCATAGAATCATAGATACCCTCCAGTGCAGAAAGAGGCCATTTGGCCCATCGAGTCTGCACAATCCCACCCAGGCCCTACCTCCATATTTCTACATATTTACCCGCTAACCCCTCTAACCTAAGCATCTCAGGACTCTAAGGGGCAATTTTTAGCCTGGCCAATCAACCTAACCCGCCCATCTTTGGACTGTGGGAGGAAACCAGAGCACCTGGAGGAAACCCACGCAGACACGAAGAGAATGTGTAAACTCCACACAGACAGTGACCCAAGCCAGGAATCGAACCCAGATCCCTGGAGCTGTGAAGCAGCAGTGCTAACCACTGTGCTACTGCACGGTGCATCTTGAAATCAATGACTATCTCCTTTGCTTTGCTGACATTGAGGGAGAGATTATTATCATCGCACCAGTTCACCAGATTCTCTATCTCACTTACTATCAACACTGACAAGTTTCTCATCAATTGAAAAATACTTTGTTTTTTTATTCCTACAACCAAAGTGAACAAATTCACACTTGCCTACATTATAATCCCTTAACCGTCTTGTTGCCCACTCACCTGACCTGTCTATATCTCTTTGCATCCTCCCTGTGTCTTCCCCGCAGCTTTCCTTCCCACCCAGCTTTGTGTCATCCGCAAACTTAGATACATTACTGTCTGTAACATGAACTCAGTCATGAATATAGATTGTAAATAGCGGAGGCCCAGCACTGATCCATGCAGCACTCCACCATTCAATGCTTGCCAACCAGCCCTGTTCATGTCCACTCTCTGTTTTCTATCCATTAATTAGTCCTCTTGATCTTACCTCCCAATCTTTATTCACCTCCCTCACTGTTTCTGAAACCCTCCTCAAACGTATCGTTTCAGATCGTGCCTTGAGTTACCATCCTGTAATAAGTCCTCAAAGGCAGAAATCCCTTCACCAAAATTTCTTTATTTACAAGTTTGACAGCAGCATACAGAGTGTTTTCAGTTAGCAGTCTACACTCGGAGTCCCAGAGGAACTGCCACTCCTGGTTAAGTACAAAGCAAGAGGCTCCCTGATTTGTCCATCAATTTGGCCCTGAATCAGGTCGTTCATATTCTAAGAGGCCAACCTCAATTGTCTGATTAAAGTCATTACACATCCTTAAGATTCCCCTGCTGCAACTCAGTGTGCCTTTCCCAGCTCGAACAAAGGTTCATTCAGACTCAAAACGTTAGCTCTATTCTCTCTCCACAGACGCTGTCAGACCTGCAAAGATTGACCAGCATTTTCTGGAATGCCCCATGGTTTGAGTTGCCCTGCTTGGCTGCCGATAGAATTACACTTTTGCTCCATGATGAATGATATGTGTGCAACATTAGATTGAGTACTCACCTAATGAAGGAGCAGCACACCGAAAGCTCGTGATTCCAAATAAACCTTTTGGACTTTAACCTGGTGTTGTGAGTCTTCTTACTGTGCCCACCCCAATCCAACACCAGCCTCTCCACATCACATTAGATTGAGACCATGGAATGCCATCGAGCACATCCCAGAGCAGCTTGCACTCTGGGATTAGAGCAACTCTTGGTCAAGAGCTTCAAGTTTTTAGTGTCCAGATCACCAACAATCTGTCCTGGTCCTCCCATGTCGACACTTGAGTTAAGAAATCCCACCAACGCCTCGACTTTCTCACAAGACTAAGGAAATTTGGCATGTCAGCTACGACTATCACCAACTTTTACAGGTGCACCATAGAAAGCATTCATTCTGGTTGTATCACAGTTTGGTATGGCTCCTGCTCTTCCCGAGACTGCAAGGAGCTACAAGGAGCATCGTGAATGTAGCCCAATCCATCACGAAAACCAGCCTCCCATCCATTGATTCTGTCTACGCTTCCTTTTGCCTCAGCAAAGCAGCCAGCATAATCAAGGACCCCACACACCCCGGACATTCTCTCTTCCACCTTCTTGGTTCAGGGAAAAAGTTACAAAAGTCTGAGGTCACGTACCAACCAACTCAAGAACAGCTTCTTCCCTGCTGCTGTCAGACTTTTGAATGGACTTACCTTGCATTAAGTTGCTCTTTCTCCACACCCTAGCTATGACTGTAACACTACATTCTGCTCTCACTCGTTTCCTTCTCTATGAACGGTATGTTTTGCCTGTATAGTGCACAAAAAACAATACTTTTCACTGTGTGTTAATACATGTGACAATAATAAATCAAATCAAATCAAGTGCCCAAGCAAAGAGGGGCCAACCGATCAGACAATGTAGTTGCCAAGAGCTCCCAGCCCAAAGGAAGAGTGAGGAGTAAAATTCAAGGTGATAACTTTGGCACCTTGGTTAAGCCAACCATCAACATATGGACCCAAGGAAAGAGTCAGCTGTCAATCCTCATCTCCATCACTGTCTGGAAAAGAGTATCAGGATCACTGGGGGATACGGAGTAGTCTTCATTTCTAACTATCCAGAGGCTTAGTGAGAAACTCCAGGCTGAAATCTGAGCGCATGCGAGAGAAACTATTAGTGCCAGTTCATTCAGAGGCTGTTAAACTGTGATTTTGATCTGATGAAGGTGATGATGATAATGGACTCACCTGTCACTCCAACGAGTGTGTGCTCAGTAAGGAGACCTATTGATCACTGATGAGGTTGGTGTCATCTCATATTTGATATTAAACCATATCTTGATTGACAGATCTGATGGCTAGTGTTCCAGATGAAGCCACGATTGGAGGGGTAGGTGAAGGCACTGGCTTTGCATTCTGCTCACTTGTCCTGCAGGGACCTAACTCTGCTCTCCACAAATGTTGAGATTGCTTGATGACAGAGACTCCTCCAGTTGGGTCTGTCACTGGTTAATTTGCAATAGGAGCAGGGTTACATAGAAACAGAGATAGAAAATTGCTGAATCTTGCCATGAGAACCGTCATATATTTCATTTCAAATCAACCACTTTGCTGCTTTCTCGTTGCCTCAAACGAGTGCCTTTCATTCCACCATCAGAAAAGAGAGGACAGCTCAAATTTCACCCAAGTGCAAGATCATCGTATTCAATACAGCTTCATCCTTTGGCCATCACACTGAGAGTATCATGAGTTCATCAAACTGCTCCTCAGCAGTGGCAGCACGGAGAGGCATAGATCACGTTTAAAATAGTTACTGTTCAGCCAGTAGAGGAAGTTTTAAAGAGAAATTCCAACCAGCATTCCAACCATTATCTTGCAATTGAGTCTGTGTCTATATAAGCCCTGTTTGTGAACCCAACTCTCCATTCACTTGAGGAAGGAACAGCGCTCCGAAAGCTCATGATTCCAAATAAACCTGTTGGACTTTAACCTGGTGTTGTGAGCCTTCTCACTGTGTCCACCCCAGTCCAACGTCCACATCTCCACATCATGTAAACCAGAATAGGGCTATCGATGGAGCACATTTGCTGCAACACAAATGGGTAAGAACAGGTGATGTCCATCATAGGATAGACTCCCTCCTGTGTGTTGAAGCCGTGGACTTGATATATTAATGGTCAAACATGTTGCTATAGATCGGGAGACATATGGAGGCCAGACCGGGTAAGGACAGCAGATTTCCTTCCCTAAAGGACATCAGTAAGGTCAACTCCCAGAGATGCTCAAGACATTTAGCATCTTGACTTGGAGAAGTACCAGTCAGAAAGGCCAGCAAGCATTGATCCGATGAGGATGGTGTTGATGGATTCTCCTGTCATGGCAATGGTCATCATTCGACCTTTACTGAATTCAAACCATTTATTGAATTCAAATGTTACCATCTGCCATAGAGGAATTCAAACCTGAGTCCCCAGAGCTGGTTCTCCAGATGACCAACCCAGTGATTATCCCACTCTACCACCAACCCCCCACTTCAATTTCAATTGTCCACTTGCTCCTCACTCCAATGTGTTCTTCCATCGGCTCAGTACCTCCAGCACACATCTGCTATTCACTTTGTCTTTTTAAAATTCCTCTCACTTGTGTCTCGAAATCTTTGTTCGTGCTCTGTTCGAAAATCATCCCATTCTGTTCCTGTGAGTCATTTAAATGCAGCATCTGCTTTGGATCTCCAAGAATCTCTACGATTCCAAGGATTCCTAGGTGACCATGTATTTATAGATCTCCACCCCTACTCCCCGCCCCCCACCACCCTGCCCGACTATGCCAAACTCTGTCTCTCTCCTGCACATCTTAGAATCCCGTCAGCATAGAAAAATCGAAACGAGAAACAGGAATAGGCCATTCGGCCCGTCGAGCCTGCTCGACAATTAATTATGATCATGGTTGATTATCCAATTCAATATCCTCATTTCCCTCCTCCCCACTCCCCCATATCCCTTGATGCCTTTCGCCCCATGATCGACATCTAATTTCTTCTTGAAATCAGACAATGTTTTGGCCTCAACTACTTTCTGTGGAGTGAATTCCACACATTCACTCCTCTCTGGGTGAAGACATTTCTCCTCATCTCTGTCCTAAAATGTTTACCCCTTATCCTCAAACTATGGACCATAGTTCTGGACTCCCCCCACCATCGGCAACTCTTTCTGAATCTAAACCACCATCTCGGGCATCAATCCCACCAGAGGCGAGATGTCATGACACAGCTGACTTTGTCTTTCTGGTTATATTGGAGAATCTGGACCTTGTTTAACAGTGCTCCAAACTCTAAAACAGAAAAGGTTGGAAGTGTGCAGTAGGCCCAACAGCCTGAGGAAGAAGCAACAGGTTCATTCTTCTTGTTGAGACACTTACCTCTAATCTTCTTATCATACCAGCTCACATACACGTCAACAGTTGACAGAAGACAAGATTGATGCCCGCGGTTAAAATATCCATAACTAACCAAATTCACATGCCTAGTTACACTGTTTATCCATTAATAGGAGACCAGAGGCTTCCAGGCAGGAACAACAATAAGAATGATGCGTCTTTCATGAATTTTAGCTTGGCAATTGATAGGATGGCTCTTGGCTCAATAATTTAATGCATGCCGCTTCGACCAAGGGCATAGGATTATCTCAAACTTTTTACACCAAGCCTGAGGTTTAATTGGATTATTCCGTCCTTATCACCAGGAAAATGCCTGCAATTAAATACTTCTGCCCAAAGAGTTAATCCTTCAATTTGTTTTCAGTTTAGGTGGATAAATTCTCAAATCCACACTTCCTTCGTTTTCATCCTGTTTCCTGAACAGGTCGTGAACAGATTCATTTTCACAATTTTATTTCATTGTTCTTTACTTAGATTGATTCACCAATCTATCAGCCTTGTATCTACTTGTAGCTTTGGTCTTTAAGTTAATAGAATGTGAATAAACGACAGAGCTGTGGGTAATAATACCTCATGAGTTTCTTCCCGACCGAAATATAAAGAATGTAATAACGAAGGCAATTCATTGATGACAAATCAATTATCACAAGGCATGATATTGTGTAACAGAACTCAATGAGCAGGCCCTTCTCACTTGTGGGAAGTGATGATGCCCTGTGGCACATTCCCTGGCGATGAGGCGGGTGAGCCATGCAAAACATCAGAGACCTCAGCGGGACTGGAAGATCCCACTGGCGGCCAATGATAAGCCACACCCGCTGTTGGAGAATATGCCACAGGGTGGCTGGAAAATCTCAACCATTATCATAGAATCATAGAATCCCTACAGTGCAGAAGGAGGCCATTCAGCCCACTGAGCCAGCACCAACAACATTTCCACGTAGGCCCTATCTGTATAATCGCACCTATTTACCCAGCTAATCTCCCTGGGGCAATCTATCATGGCCAATCAACCTAACCCGCACATCTTTGGAGTGTGAGAGGAAACCGGAGCACCCGGAGGAAACCCACGTCGACATGGGAAGAATGTGTAGACTGCACTGACAGTCACCCAAGGCCGGAATTGAACCCGCATCCCTTGCACTGTAAGGCAGCAGTGCTAACCACTGTGCCACCATGTTATGATGACCACAAAGGCCATGGGGGTTCATCAATAGATCTCCCTGTGGGCTTTGTGGAGTATTAGCTGCTTTACGGAGCAAGTGGAGGCTTGCCCAATGAGATGCAGCCAGCAGGGGTTCTTAAACCTACTACTCTCCCCAGACTATTGTTGTAATTCCTGAGGTGAAGACTACCTGACTGTAAGCCGCAGAGGCAGCCCATTCTTTTAGTGCACAATATAAGGTGTTCGTGACAGGAAACAGTTGGCTGAATTACTACATCGGCCAACATTAATAAAATGTCAATATAAATTTGCAATGGAGAATGAAACTCCAGGTTGCAAAACTAACTCAGGTGCCCAGGAACCGTAGGTAGTTTATCAGCTGGGATTAACCCAGATTTCACTGTGTCGTCACTAAATACCATTGCACAGATTACTTTCTATAAGGATGCCATTGACCCATTGGAAAGACGCAGCATGGGTTCATGAAGGGCAGGTCATGTTTGACTAATTTGGTGGAATTCTTTGAGAACATTACATGTGCAGTGGACAATGGGGAACCTGTGGATGTGGTGTATCTGGATTTCCAGAAGGCATTTGACAAGATGCTGCACCAAAGACTGCTACATAAGATAAAGGTGCACAGTGTTACAGATAATGTATTAGCATGGATAGAGGATTGGTTAACTAACAGACAGCAAAGAGTGGGGGAAATGGGTGTTTTTCTGGTTGGCGATCAGTGACTGGTTGGCGATCAGTGACTCGTGGTGTGCCTCAGGGATCAGTGTTGGGACCGCAATTGTTTACGATTTACATAGATGATTTGGAGTTGGGGACCAAGTGTAGTGTGTCAAAATTCGCAGATGACACTAAGATGGGTGGAAGAGCAAAGTGTGCAGAGGACGCTGAAAGTCTGCAAAGGAATATAGCTAATCTAACTGAGTGGGTGAGGGTCTGGCAGATGGAGTACAATGTTGGTAAATGTGAGGTCATCCATTTTGATAGGAATAACAGCAAAATGAACTATTATTTAAATGGTAGAAAATTGCAACATGCTGCTGTGCAGAGGGATCTGGGTGTCCTTGTGCAGGAAACTCAGGGAGTTGGTTTGCAGGTGCAGCAGGTCATTAAGAAGGCAAATTGAATTTTGTCTTTCATTGCTCGAGGGAAGGAGTTTAAAAACAGTGAGATTATGTTGCAGCTGTATAAGGTGCTAGTGAGGCCACACCTGGTGTACTGTGTACAGTTTTGGTCTCCTTAATTGAGAAAGGATATACTGGCACTGGAGGGGGTGCAGAGGAGATTCACGAGGTTGATTCTGGAGTTGAGAGGGTTGGCTTATGAGGAGAGACTGAGTAGACTGGGGTTATACTCATTGGAATTCAGAAAAATGAGGGGAGATCTTGTAGAAACATATAAGATTATGAAGGAAATAGATTAGAAGCAGGGAAGTTGTTTCCACTGCCGGGTGAAACTAGAACTTGGGGGCATAGCTTCAAAATAAGGGGAAGCAGATTTATGATTGAGTTGAGGAGGAATTTCTTCAAACAAAGGGTTGTGAATCGGTGGCATTCCCTGCCTAGTGAAGCAGTTGAAGCTACCTCATTAAATGTTTTTACGGCAAGGATAGATACATTTTTGAACAGTAAAGGAATTAAGGGTTATGGTGAGTGGGTGGGTAAGTGGAGCTGAGTCCACAAAAAGATCCGCCATGATCTTATTGAATGGTAGAGCAGGCTCCTAGTTCTTATGTTCTTATGTTCTTATCTCAGCAGGTCAGGAAAACTGAATATAGTTGCACGTTCATTTACACCCTGCTATGTGCAGACCACCCCAACCCCTTCACCCCACCTTGCGATGCTGTTCCATCACACCACTCTTCACACCCACATACTGTGTATGTGCATCCATCCTCATTCCAAACATTTCCTCACATCCCCAGCTATCCATCCACCACACAGCAGCACAGTGGTTAGCACTGCTGCTTCACAGGTCCAGGGACCTGGGTTCGATTCCCGGCTTGGGTCACTGTCTGTGTGGAGTTTGCACTTTCTCCTCGTGTCTGCGTGGCTTTCCTCCAGGTGCTCCGGTTTCCTCCCACAGTCCAAAGATGTGCGGGTTGGGTTGATTGGCCAGGTTAAAAATTGTCCCTTAGAGTCCTGAGATGCATAGATTAGAGGGATTAGCGGGTAAATATGTGGATATGTGGGGATAGGGCCTCGGTGGGATTGTGGTCGGTGCAGACTCGATGGGCCGAATGGCCTCCTTCTGCACTGTCGGGTTTCGATGACGATTCTAAGACTCCCACTTAACCTCACTCTTATCCAACTGGCTTTGCATTCCTGATCATCACCCTCACCACACCCACTGGATGAACACATGCCAAGACGCTCAGAGAGCTGGTATTTCCTCGTTGCAGAGATGCAGAGGATTGGGAAGATGGAGAGCCAGAGCTGGTTCTCCACAGATTTCCTGGGCATTAACTGCAGAGGAGGAAGAACTGGAGATCAGCGGCATTTCAGCATTTTTGACCATTAAGGAGGAGAGACTAGGGCCTTGCAGCGACCTGGTGACAGAGTTAAATATCAATGGTTCTCATTGGGGTTTCAACAGAGAGTGAAATATTATCATCTCTGAAGTGGGAAAAATATACAGAAGAGTACACTTTAGAAATGACTGCCTGGCACATAAAGAGTTAAGACCACAAACAGGCACTGACTCTTAGCCCAGACAATTACTTAGCATTAAAGACACTCGGACAACTACTTGTAAATTAAAATATGCAGGAATTAGATACCGCAGGTAGCCAATGGAAATTGGGACAAAAGGGTCTGGTAAAGAGATTAGCTACAGGTGGGATTGGGAATACAAAATGCAGGAAAACCAATTACTGTAAACTACTGTATGAATAGACCGAAACTAAAGTCACTGATAGTCACTGACGTAGGAAATGTAGTAAGAAGTCTCACAACACCAGGTTAAAGTCCAACAGGTTTATTTGGTAGCAAATACCATAAGCTTTCGGAGCACTGCTCCTTCGTCAGGTGGAGTGGAAATGTGCTCTCAAACAGTGCAAACAGACAAAATCAAGTTGCAGAATACTGATTAGAATGCGAATCCGACAGCCAGCCAGGTCTTAAAGGTACAGACAATGTAGGAAATGTATCCATTCATAGAACAATGCGATGTTAACATGCTTATGTCTGGATCTGTCTGTATTTGTCTATAATGATGTGTTTAGCGATCGATCACCTACTTGATTACAACGATGTGATAATGGCTAAATGTCCGGTCCATCTATTGTGTAAAGGGTATAAAGATGAACCGCTCCTATTGTCTCATTGAGAGAAGGTTTTGCTGCTTGTTAGTGCCTTTTCTCCACGAAGCTTCGCAAAAATAAAACAGGATATTTGAAACCTTCAAGCCTGACCTCGTGGTACATTTCCCACAACAATCTCCATAACGCTACGTGCAGCATGCTTACCTGGCCAGTAAAATGATTATCTTTTCTCTCGGTCAAAGCCTTCACGTGTACAGCACTAATCAGTGGACCTCCCATTCAATAACTTTTCAAAAGATTGATTTCTTCCTTATCATACAGTCAATGTCAGGTTCAACTGGCATCATTGAATCATAGAATCCCCACAGTGCAGAAGAAGGCCATTCAGCCCTTCGAGTCTGCACCGACCAGAATCCCACCCTGACCCTATTCCCGTAACCCCATTATTTACCCTGCTAATCCCCCTGAACTAGCGTCAATTCAGCATAGCCAATCAACCTAACCCGCACATCTTTGGACTGTGGGAGGAAATCGGAACACCCGGAGGAAACCCACGCAGACACGGAGAGAACGTGCAGACTCCGCGCAGACAGTGACCCGAGGCCAGAAATGAACCCAGGTCCCTGGCTCTGTGAGGCAGCAGTGCTAACCACTCTGCCGCCATACCTCCTGAGTGGCTTTGCAATTGCTGAATCATTGGATACTCTTTTTTTCCAGAAACCCTCCTGAGGATGAGGTGACCGACAATCTTTTCTGACTCTGCCTGTCCCACTTCTGTCAACTGGACTCTTACTTTCCTCTGAAACGCTCATCTCTCCAAGATCTGAGGAAATTCCTCCACGCTCACCTATGTAGTACTCCTAATATTAAATGAGTTTGTGAGCAAAAGAGGCAGCACTCCCATTAGAAATTACAAAAAGAAGGTAAGACTTAAGTACTTTATTGAATAAGAGAATTTTTAAATTATAATAAATGTACACATAAAAAAAATACTTTTATACATTTGTTTTGTATGTTTGTGCCTCTGTCGAGTTATCTCAGGAGTCAAGCCTGTGACAACAGCAGGAGAGCAGGGAAGCCGATGAGGGCTGAAGAATTGGGGATTGTGAGGGGAGAGCGTGCCGAGGGCAGGGGAAAGAAAGGAGGCATGGTGGTGAAAAGGGGTAAAGGACAAATAGAAAAAAAGGTGGATGGGAAAGAGCAAATAGACTGATGGGCTCAGGATTGGAGAAGGGGACAAAGCATGTATGTGGAAACAAATGGAGATGGAGATATCCACTTCATCTGATGAAGGAGCAGCGTTCCGAAAGCTAATGGCATTTGCGAACAAATAAACCTGTTGGACTTTAACCTGGTTAAAACTCTTACTGTGGAAACAAAGCCAGAGAGAGTTATTCTTATATAGCAGGTGGGCATCACTGCCTGAGCCAGCATTTATTGCCCATCCCTAATTGCACTTGGACAGAGTGGCTGGCGAGGCTGTTTCAGAGGGCATTTAAAAGTCCACCTGTGAGTCACATGTGGGCCAGACCAGGTAAGAATTATACATTTACTTCCCTAAGGGACATCAGTGAATCATAAGACCATAAGACCAGAAGAAATAGGAGCAGAATTTGGCCACTTGGCCCATCGAGTCTGCTCCCCCATTCAATCATGACTGATTTTTTTCTCATCCCCATTCTCCTGCCTTTTCTCCATAATACCTGATCCCCTCATTAATCAAGAACCTATCTATCTCTCTCTCAAAGACACTCAATGACCTGGCCTCCACAGCCTTCTGCAGCATAGAGTTCCACAGATTCACCACTCTCTGGCTGAAGACTTTCCTCCTCATCTCTGTTTTAAGGAATCGTCCCTTTTGCCTGAGGTTGTGCCCTCTGCTTCCAGTTTTTCTACTGGTGAAAACACCCTCTCCATGTCCACTCTCTCCAGGCCTCGCAGTATCCTGTAAGTTTCAATAAGATCCCCCCTCATCCTTCTAAACTCCAATGAGTACAGACCCAGAGTCCTCAACTGTTCCCCATATGACAAGCTCTTCATTCCACGGATCATTCTTGTGAACCTCCTCTGGACCCCTTCCAAGGCCAGCACATCCGTCCATAGATATGGGGCCTAAAACTGCTCACAATACTCCAAACGGGATCTGACCAGAGCCCTACACAGCCTCAGAAGTACATCCCTGCTCTTGAATTCTCGCCCTCTCGACATGAATGCTAACATTGCATTTGCCTTCCTAACTGCCGATTGAACCTGCACGTTAACCTTCAGAGAATCTTGAACAATGACACCCAAGTCCCTTTGTGTTTCTGATTTCCTAAGCATTTTCCCATTTAGAAAATAGTCTATGCCCCCATTCCTCCTTCCAAAGTGCATAACCTCACACTTTTCCACATTGTATTCCATCTGCCACTTCTTTGCCCACTCTCCTAACCTGTCCAAGTCCTTCTGCAGCCCCCCTGCTTCCTCAGTAATACCTGTACCTCTACACACCTTTGTATCATTTAGCAAAAGTGCCGTCAGTTCCTTCCTAAAATCATTCATGTATATTGTGAAAAGTTCTGCTCCCAGCACTCACCCCTGAGGCACACCACTAGTCTCCAGGTGCCACCTTGAGAAACATTCCTTTATCCCCACTCTCTGCCTTCTGCCAGTCAGCCAATCCTCTATCCATGCCAGGATCGTACCCTTAACACCATGAGCACCTCACTTATTTAGCAGTCTCCTATGTGGCGCCTTGTCAAAGGCCTTCGGGAAATCTAAATAAATCACATCCACTGGTTCTCCTTTATCTAACTTCTTTGTTACCTCCTCAAAGAAATCTAATAGATTTGTCAGACATGACCTCCCCTTGACAAAGTCAAGCTGACTCAGCCCTACTTTATCATGCACTTCCAAGTATTCTGTGATCTCATCTTTAATGATGGTCTCAAAAATCTTGCCAATGATCAAAGTCAGGCTAACCGACCTATAATTTCCCATCTGCTGCCTCCCTCCCTTCTTAAACAGCGGTGTTACATTAGCTACTTTCCAGTCCTCTGGTACCCTCCCTGCCTCCAGTGATTCCTGAAAGATTACCACCAATGTCGCCACAATTCCCTCAGCTATCTCTTTTAGAACCCTGGGGTGTAGTCCATCCAGTCCAGGTGATTTATCCACCTTCAGATCATTCAGTTTCACAGAACCTTCCCCTTAGTGATGGCCTCTAAACTCACCTGTGCTCCTGACTCACCTGGAGCTCTGGCATCCCACTGGTGTCTTCCACCCTGAAGACTGATGCAAAGTAACTATTCAGTTCCTCTGCCATTGCTTTGTTTCCTAGTATTACTTCTTCAGCCTCATTTTCCAGTGATCCAATGGCTATTTTTGCCTCTCTCTTACCTTTTATATATTGAAAAAAACTCTTCCTGTCTCCTTTTTTATTACTGGCTAACTTACATTCATATTTCACCTTCTCCCCCCTTATTGCTTTCCTCTGCTTGCTTTTAAATGCTTCCCAATCCTCTGGCTTCCCACTAATCTTCGCCACTTTGTGTGCTTTTTCTTTTGCTTTTATGTTGTCCTTGACTTCCCTCGTCAGCCATGGATGCTTCGTCCTCCCATTAGCATGTTTCCTCCTCCTTGGGATGAATTTCTGTTGTGCCTCCCGAATAACTCTCAAACACTCCTGCCATTGCTGTTCCACTGTCTTCCCTGCTCGGCTCCCTTTCCAATCAACTCTGGACAGCTCCTCCCTCTTGGACTTTGGCGTTTCCTTTATTTAATTGTAATACCGTTACATCTGACTCCAGCTTCTCCCTCTCAAACTGCAGTGTAAATTCTATCATATTGTGGTCACTGCTCCCTCAGGGTTCCTTCACCTTAAGTACCCGAATCAAGTCTGCCTCATTACACATCACCAAATTCAGAATTGCCTGTTCCCTTGTAGGTCCTGTCACAAGCTGCTCCAAGAAGTCATCTCTCAGACATTCCACAACTTCCTTTTCTTGGGAAACACTACCTACCTGATTTTCCCAGTCCACCTGCATATTGAAGTCCCCCATGATTATTGTAATGATGCCTTTCTTAGATGCCTTTTCTATCTCCTGATTTATTTCTGCCCCACATCCTGAATACTACTGTGGGGCCTGTACATAACTCCCATCAGTGTGGGGTTTTACTTTATGACAATCAACAATAGCTTCATGGTCATGGTTAGACTTTTACTTCATTCAGATTTCACCTTCTGCTGCTGCAGGATTCGAACACGCTTTCCCAGAGCATCACATTGGGTTTTTGGATTACTAATCCAGTGACCACATCACCACAGTTACATGCTCGTTTGAGATAGCTGTGCTTTGAAATATACGGGGAGTAAAGACGTGATAACACAGGGGGCACGACAAGGTTTTGATATTGATAAATTTCATGTTGCTGGCATGAAATCAGTGCCACATTGATGCCCAAGTAACAAGGCAGATGAGTGAGACCCAAGGCTGGTGGACAGGTTAAACATTGGGGTGTGTAGTTCCCAATGATTTCAATATTTCTGGTGGCTGTATTGAAACAGCATTGCTGATATCCAGACTTCTACTGGGAGAGAAACCAAAACCATTGGCCCCTGTGGATGGATTCCCCAAGATTCACTGCCAATGGATCGAAAAGCCCAAAAAACAAAGCACATTTCACCAAGTGTCAAAACTGAGAATCAAGAATCATTTTCCTGAAAGAAAATGAATAATTTCTGAATAATCGTTCATTAATTTTACATTTTCAATCGACTTAATTCTAAATAAATGAATTTCCCCATTGTCGCTGCTCGTAGATGAGGTGCCACAGTGAGAAATCTCCTTTCCATCCACACTTCCTCCAACTATCGGTTGTGTTTTGATCAGTAAAACAGCCTGAAACTGCGAAGAAATTACTTCTCCATTGCTCAACCTTCAAACATAATTGGCTGGATTTGGGGAGAAATGAACTCGAAGAAAATGCTAATTTGAAGTCTCTTTTAGCATCCAAAATGACTGTTCTTGAAATTTAACATCTTCAAAGCATGAACTCTCTCCTCCACATTCACCCCATTTCCATGTATTTTATTTCATTTCTTCCTTTCATTTTATTCACCCCATTTTTATTACTTTATGTTCTTAATTTGATATTTCCACTTCTAAAATCTCACTTCTCATCTTGTTTTCCAACCTCACTCCAGTACGATGGGCCAACTGCTACATTCCTCAGGTTGTCCTTTGACACTGGGCATCTTTGTTCTGCCATTCACACATTCCACTCTCTTAACGGACGCTCCAAGCACCATTCTCAGCTTTTATCATCACCATTTGCACTCCCTGTTTTTTGTCTATGCCAGTCCAACAATTATGGCCATTCAATACGTGGTGGCACGGTGGCACAGTAATTAGCACTACCATCTCACTGCGCTAGGGACCCGGGTTCGATACCTGGTCTTGGGTCTCTGTCTGCACGTTCTCCCCGTGACTGTGTAGGTTTCCTCCAGGTACTCCGGTTTACTCCCACAGTCCAAAGATGTGCGTGTTAGGTTGATTTTCCATTCTAAATTCCTCCTTAGTGTTAGGAGGATTAGCCAGGATAAACATGTGGGGTTATGGGGATAGGAGTTGGGTGGGATTGTGGTCGGTGCAAACCTTTTGGGCTGACTGGCCTCCTTCTGCATTGTGGGATACTATGATTCCAACCCACCTCCCCCTCCCCCTCACAGTATAAATCTTGTACAAATTTTCTTGTTTTCAGATCTGACAAAGTTTCATCCAGACTCGAAATGTTGGCTCTGTTCTCTCTCCACAGAGGCTGTCAGACCTGCTGAGAATTTCCAGCATTTTCTGTTTTTGTTTTAGATTCCAGCATCCACAATATTTTGTCTTGACCAGTTCTTGAAATTTTAATCGGGTGAATGTTTAAAAACAAGCCATAAAGAAACTAAAGGTTGTTCTCAAATTATGGGACACTCTTCCTTCTCTTTTATTTCTTGTTCATTTCCCCACACTGGACATATTATTTTTTTAGAACTGATAAGGCTGAGTTGATCTAATCCTCCTTCAGGGCTTTGATCCTTCAGCTCCCGACTCTCTAATTCTGGTCACTGGGATGAAATTGGGGCGTTCGCAACTCATTCAGAGAAAAACCTTCTTGCAGTTCATTGTGACGGACTTCTTCGAATTAACCGCAGGAGACTCAGGGGTAATCGTTCATTCATGATTCAAGCATGGAGGCCACTACCCCAGAGAAATCTCCAAAGCAGCACTCTCCTCTAATACAGCATTCAGTTCTAATACAGCTCAAACAGGGAGAGCACTCCAATTCATCCCTCTCCTCGTAAGTCACGGATACACACTGTTTATGCAGTTAATCAGCACACCAAACATTGGTTAAAATTCCGATCTTCAGAGAGCCCGACAGTGCAGAAAGCGGTCATCTGGCCATCGAGTCTGCACCGACCATAATCCCACCCAGGCCCTACCCCCAATATCCCGACACATTTATCCGCTAATCCTTCTAACCTATGCATCTCAGGACACTAAGGGGCAATTTAGCATGGCCAATCAACCTAACCTGCACATCTTTGGACTGTGGGAGGAAACCGGAGCACCCGGAGGAAACCCACGCAGACATGTGGAGAATGTGCAAACTCCACACAGTCAGTGACCCATCTGGGAATCGAACCCAGGTCCCTGGAGCTCTGAAGCAGCAGTGCTAACCACTGTGCTACCGTGCCACCCATTGTCCACATTTATTCATTTACTGGAACAGATTTGAATATCTTTCCCCAATATTATCTCCAGATTTGTATGGGGGTTACATGCATAGTTTAAGTTAAATCATTAGTGTCACAAGTAGGTTTACATCAACGCTGCAATGAGATTACTCTGAAAATCTGCTAGTTGCCGCACTCCGGCGCCTGTTCGGGAGTACACTGAGGGAGAATTTAGTATGACAAATGTACCGAACCAGCATGTCTTTCAGACTGTGAGATGAAACTGGAGCACCCGGAGGAAACGCACACAGACACGGGGAGAACATACAAACTCCACACAGACAGTGACCCGAGCCAGAAATCGAAGCCAGGTCCTGGTTCCCTGCAGCAGCAGTGATAACCACTGTGCCACCGTGCCGCCCATCAAGAAAGCTAAGGTGGAGCAAAGTGACTCGGAAAGTTGCAGAATTAGCAAATGTCACAACCCAAAAATAGGCCATTGAGCCCATCGAGATAGTTTGCGCCACTTGCACCATCTCGTGTACACTCACCTTATCACTGACTATACTCCTTACAATTCTCTTATTCAGGCATCTACCTCATTCCCCGCAGGCCCCGCCCCCACCCCCGCTTCCCGCCCGAACCAACACTGAAAGTAAACAATGACAGTCGGATTATTTGAAATTTGCATTTATTGATCATACAAAGTACTATTCTAAGAACCCAAAACCAATGCAGCAGAATACAGTTCACATTGCAAAGTTTATCATGAATGCACCTGGAAACCGCGTGACCTTACTTCTTGCTGCACCTACAGTCTATGGAGTATTTATTACAGTCTAGAAACTGGCAGTGCAGTTACAATATCATAATTTCTTGCTAAATACACTATGTCATCTAAAATAATTTCTTCAGAACGATTTTCTTTTTGTTATTGAAGTCGAAATTCTTCAGATGATGGGGTACGAAGCACGATGGGTAATGCCACATATGTTCTTGCCCTTAGCTAAGCGCATGTAGCTTCCCTCACCCCAGGATGTTCCCCATCTAGAAAAGGAGGTTACATGTTAATATCCGACACAAATCGAATCAAATCCAAAATGAACAGAGTTAACAGAGGGAAATGGAGCATCGAACACAGGTGCAGGAGTAGAGGCCATTTGGCCCTTCGAGCCTGCACCACAAAAACAGCAGCGCCCAATGTAGGGATGCTTTGCAAGTTTGCTTTGGTAATATTGGCCACTTATTCATGTATCTTGAATGCATTTGGATTCATTTAGCTTACATTCTCAGCAGGAGATCAGATTTACTTTACAAAGAGTTCACTTCCAGAGATACACAATCCATTAAGAAAAAGTCTTTGGATAATTAGATGAAGTACCAAACGAAAGAGACAACACATTTGTGTACACTTACATTTCAGATTTGTTTTGAGAAAATGCGGGGAATGCTCCTGTCCCACCTGCCACGGGAATCATAACGGGCAAGGGTGTGGACCACGGTAAAGGCTGTTGGCCTCAGGAAGGATTTCCAGTTTTGGGATGAGCACAGCTGGAAAATTCCACCCAATGAGAGGCTACTGAGTGCAGCCTAACTTGCCTGGATGGTGCAGCTCCAGTAACACTCAAGAAGCTCGACACCATCCAGTACAAAGCAGCCCACTTGACTGGCACCGCATCCACAAACATCCACTCACTCCACCACTGACGTTCAGTCGCAGCAATGTGTACTATCTACAAGATGCACTGCAGTAATTCACCACAGATCCTGAGACAGCACCTACCAAACCCACGAGCACTTCCATCTAGAAAGACAAGGGCAGCAGATACATTGGAATACCACAAGAGATCATGTCCCACTACCTTGATTGAGTTTTTTGAGGAAGTGACGAAGATGATTGATGAGGGTAGGACAGTGGATTTTGTCCACATAGACTTCAGTAAGGCCTTTGACATGGTCCCTCATGGCAGACTGGTACAGAAAGTGAAGTCGCACAGGATCAGATGTGGGCTGGCAAGATGGATATAGAACTGATTCAGTCATAGAAGACAGAGTGTAGCAGTGGAAGGATGCGTTTCTGAATGGAGGGCTGTGACAAGTGGCGTTTCTCAGGGATCAGTGCTGGAACCTTTTCTGTTTGTAATATATATAAATGATTTGGAGGAAAACGTAACTGGCTTAATTAGTAAGCTTGTGGACGACACAAAGGTGGCAGATTTGCGGAGAGTGATGAGGACCGTGAGAGGATACAGCAGGATATAGACCGGTTGGAGACTTGTGTGGAGAGATGGCTGATGGAGTTTCATGCGAACAAATATGAGGTAATGCATTTTGGAAGGTCTGATAATGAGAGGAAATATACAGTAAATGGCAGAACCCTTAAGAGTATTGAAAGGCAGACGGATCTGGGTGTGCAGGTACACCCAGTGGCAACGCAGATGGAGAAGATAGTCAAGAAGGCATACAGTATGCTTGCCTTCATCGGCCGGGGCATTGAATTTAAAAATTGGCAAGTAATGTTGCAGCTTTATACAACCTCACTCAGGCCACACTTGGAATATAGTGTGCAATTCTGGTCGCAAAACTACCAGAAGGATGTGGAGGCTTTGGAGAGGGTACAGAAAAGATTTACCAGGATGTTGCTTGGTATGGAGGACGTTAGCTATGAGGAGAGGTTGGAGAAACTTGGTTTGTTCTCACTGGAAAGACGGAGGTTGAGGAGCGACCTCATAGAAGTCGACAAGTTTATGAGGGGCATGGACAGAATGGAGAGTCAAAGCTTTTTCCCAGTGTGGAAGAGTCAACTACTAGGGGGCATAGGCTTAAGGTGCAAGGGGGGCAGTTTAAAGGAGATATACGAGGTAAGTTTTTTACACAGAGGGCGGTGGGTGCCTGGAACTCGCTGCCGGGGAGGGTACTGGAAGCAAATATGATAGTGACTTTGAGGGGCATCTTGACAAATACATGACTAGGATGGGAATAGAAAGATATGGTCCCTGGAAGGGTTTTAGTTCAGATGGGCAGCATGGTCGGTGCGGGCTTGGAGGGCCGAAGGGCTTGTTCCTGTGCTGTAATTTTCATTGTTCTTTGTTCTTCCCATTGATATTCAAAATGTCATTTGAAACATAGAAAATAGGAGCAGAAGTAGGCAATTCGGCCCGTTGTGCCTGCTCCAACATTCATTATGATCATGGCTGATCATCCAGTTCAGTAACCTGCTCCCGGTCCCGCCCTACCCCTGGCCCCCACTTTGTACCATTTTATCCCTTCAGCCTCAAGAGTTATATCGAACGCCTTCTTGAAAACATACAGGGTGGGATTCTCTGCCCCCCTCGACCCCAAGCCCCCCCGCAACACTCTCCCCCACAGCGCGTTTCTTACTGGCGGGAGATGGCCCACCGTTGGCCGGCAGTGGGATTCTCTGCACCCTCATACCACCCCTCACCCTCCCTCCCCTCCACCCACCCCCTCTCCCACCACTGGGAAACTCGCAGTGGGAGTGCGCCATCAACTGGAAGATCTCACCCACAATGTTTTGGCCTCAATTATTTTCGGTGGTCCAGAATCCCACAGGTTGCCACTCTCTGGGTAAAGAAACATCCCCTCATCTCAGTTCTAAATGATTTACCCCATATCGGAAAGAGTGTGACGCCTGGTTTTGGACTCCCCCACCATCGGGAACACTTCCTGCATCGACCCTGTCAACTCCTGTTGTGTTCCACTATACTTGAGGATTCTCAGATTCAGGAACTTTTGTAAACACATTTTGGAAAAGTTAAGTCAATCAAATCAGCTGACTTGCATGGAACAGACATGGTTTAATGTAACAGGGACCTACCTGGTTTGACTAACGCCAGTACTCCTTTCGGGAAATATTAGAAGCTCCATCAATTTCTTCCAGTTTTACCAATTCAAAATCCAACAATGCCTGGTCTGTCTCATTTCCCGATTCAGATACCATTGCATCCGTGTACAAACCAGCAAACTCCCTTTGCGTCTGGGAGAAAGGATTGCATGTTAACTATGAGACTTACCCGTGTGATTGTAATGATATAAAAGCACCAATCACTCAGGAGAGATTGAGTAAACATGTTGTGGGTTCTTTCGTAAAGACTGGGCACATAGGAACATTTATACAGCAATACAAAGCTTGACCACACCAGGGCAGCAGAGTCAACATGCTGTGTGCTCAGTTGAACATCAAAAGTGAAACTGATTGCAGCATGACATCGTTGGAAAGAGGTTTGTCATGCTATAATCCCGGAAAGGCACGTTACAACATGATGCGCGACAATCAAGCACGAGGTACAAGGCTTCAGCGATTGAAGGCTTTTATTAGCAAACAATGGAACTAACTAACACGAGTACACCAATTCAGACTGGAGGGGTCCCGCCTGAGCAGAGGGTCTTATACCTCTCCCCAGGAGGCGGGGCCCGACCGGGATGTGCCATAACAACATCTACCACAGGTAAACACCCTAACCCAACAACATTATAACAACCCCCACAGTGGCAACACCCTAACCCAACAGTAACATTGGAATAACCCCACAGTGGTAACCAACGATGGTTCACCACATTCACCCCTCCTTTAAAAACAAAGGCCGGTGGGGTGCGAAAACAGGTCACATATATACAAAATTCACAAGTCCAGACGGTCTGGAGGACCGCACCGTCGCTGTGATCTCCTCAACACCGGTTGCGACACCGGAGCAGGTGCTTGCGGTGGCGTTCTCTCCAAAACAGCGTCCGGCTGTCCCCTCGAGGACTCCCGGGCCGGTTGACCCTGGTGAGGCGATGGTGCAGGGGATCCTGGAACCTTCTGTGGTGGCGTCGATCTCCGAGTCTCAGGCAAGCTGTACATGGGAGTATAACTGTTATGCACTGGTCCCGGTGCTGACCGCGCCACGTCTGGGGAAGAAATAAGTGATAGGGGATTCGTGACAGGGGGTATGGGAGCGACAGGAGTTGCTACGTCCCCTGCGGGCGCCAGGTCTCGAATCGAGACTGTGTCCTCTCGCCCGTCAGGATATGCCACATAGGCATACTGAGGGTTGGCGTGGAGGAGTTGGACCGGTTCGACCAAGGGGTCGGACTTGCGGGCCCTCACATGTCGCCGCAGAAGGACGGGTCCTGGGTACGTCAACCAGGCTGGTAAGGAGATCCCCGAGGACGACTTCCGAGGGAATGAGAACATCCTCTCGTGGGGAGTAGCATTGGTTGCCGTACACAGGAGAGAGCGAATGGAATGAAGCGCATTTGGAAGGACCTCCTGCCAACGGGAGACTGGAAGGCCCCTGGATTTCAGTGCCAGTAGGACAGCCTTCCAGACTGTAGCATTCTCCCTCTCCACCTGTCCGTTACCCCTAGGGTTGTAGCTCGTGGTTCTACAAGAGGCAATCCCGTATGAGAGCAGGAATTGCCTCAAGTCGTTACTCATGAACGACGAGCCCCTGTTGCTATGTATGTAGCAGGGGTACCCGAACAGGGTAAAAAGATCACTGAATGCCTAAATCACTGTGGCAGTCGACGTGTCCGCACAGGGGACAACAAACGGGAACCGGGAGTATTCATCTATGATATTGAGAAAATAGACATTCTGGTCCGTTGAGGGAAGGGGGCCCTTAAAATCCACACTCAGCCTCTCGAAGGGGCGAGTGGCCTTGACCAATTGTGCCCGGTCCGGTCGATAAAAGTGCGGTTTGCATTCCGCGCAAATCCGACAGCTTCTTGTTACTGACCTGACATCCTCCACCGAGTAGGGCAGGTTGCGGGCTTTTACGAAGTGGTAGAGTCGGGCGACTCCAGGATGGCACAGGTCATTGTGGAGGGCCTTCAAGCGGTCCTCCTGCATGATGGCGCATGTTCTGCGCGAGAGGGCATCCGAGGGCTCATTGAGCTTCCCTGTACGATACATAATATCGTAATTATAGGTGGAGAGCTCAATTCTCCACCGCAAGATCTTATCATTCTTGATCTTGCCCCTCTGCGTATTACTGAACATAAACGCCACGGATCGTTGATCCGTGATCAGGGTGAACCGCTTCCCCGCCAGGTAATGGCGCCAGTGTCTGATGGCCTCCACAATGGCCTGAGCCTCCTTCTCCACCGCTGAGTGCCGAATTTCGGGACCTTGAAGGATGCGGGAAAAAAACGCGTTGGGCCTGCCTGCCTGGTTTAGTGTGGCGGCCAGGGCGAAATCCGATGCATCACTTTCCACCTGAAAAGGGATGGATTCATCCACCGCGTGCATCGTGGCTTTTGCAATGTCACTTTTCAAAGCCTTGAAGGCCAATTGGGCCTCCGGCGTGAGTGGGAAGGTCGTGGACTTGATGAGCGGACGGGCTT
Source organism: Mustelus asterias (assembly GCF_964213995.1). Taxonomy (NCBI): domain Eukaryota; kingdom Metazoa; phylum Chordata; class Chondrichthyes; order Carcharhiniformes; family Triakidae; genus Mustelus; species Mustelus asterias. The sequence continues at coordinate 10,941,988 of NC_135826.1, read as the reverse complement.
TGTCCGCGTAGTTGGGGACCCACTGCGCATAATACGAAAAGAAGCCGAGGCATCTCCTCAATGCTTTCGTGCTAGCGGGCAAGGGAAGTTCAGTAAGGGGGCGCATACGGTCTGGATCAGGGCCGATGACCCCGTTTTCCACCACGTATCCAAGGATAGCTAACCTGCGCGTACGGAATACGCACTTCTCCCTGTTATAGGTCAGATTCAGGCGAGATGCAGTGCGCAGAAAGTTTTGGAGATTCGTGTCATGGTCCTGCTGGTCATGGCCGCAGATGGTGACGTTATCCAGGTACGGGAAGGTAGCCCGCAACCCGTTCTGGTCCACCATTCGGTCCATAGCACGCTGGAAGACCGAGACCCCATTGGTGACACCAAATGGAACCCTAAGAAACTGGTATAGACGACCATCCGCCTCAAAAGCCGTGTATTGTCGGTCCTCTGGGCGGATGGGGAGTTGATGGTAGGCGGACTTAAGGTCTATGGTGGAGAACACCCGGTACTGCGCAATCTGATTGACCATATCAGATATGCGCGGGAGAGGATACGCATCCAGTTGCGTATAACGGTTAATGGTCTGACTGTAGTCGATGACCATCCGAGGTTTGTTCCCGCTTTTAACCACCACGACCTGCGCTCTCCACGGACTAGCACTGGCCTGTATGATCCCTTCTTTGAGGAGCCGCTGAACCTCAGATCTGATAAAGATCCGGTCTTCAGCGCTGTAACGCCTACTCTTAGTAGCGATGGGCTTGCAGCCTGGTACCAGATTCTTAAATAAAGAAGGTGTGGTGATCTTTAGTGTGGAAAGATTGCATGCGGGGCGCTTTGGGCAATTTGGAGGCTGCGGCTGATTCCCTACTGCCAGTGAAGGGAGTGGCCCACCGTACTGTAGGATCACACTCTTCATGTGGACCATAAAGTTTAGTCCGAGGAGAATTGGCGCACAAAGGTGCGGTAACACAAGGATCGCTCGTAAATTGTGCCCTGCACCTCTCGGGTTACCATACAACGTCCTTGGATCGGTACAGACCGGGACCGTGATGCCATGGAAATTGTCTGTTTGGCAGGTAGAACCCGGAGTCCACACCTTTTTGCAGTGTCAGGGTGAATAAAACTCTCGGTGCTCCCACTGTCAAACAGACAATACACAGTACGACCATTTACCTTGATGTTCATCATGGAACTGTCAAGCCTGTGATGCTTTGTCTGGTCCAGAGAGATCGACGCCACCGTTGGCCCCTGGGCATCACTGCATGCAGCCGAGGTTGATACTGAGGACCCCTGCTGGTCGCTCCTGGTCGTCGTCGACCATGATGGCCGCCCCCATGAATCGCACGTGGGTGAGGGCGCCAAGCGTAGCGACTCCTGGTGGTCTTCCTCCTCCTCCGTCAGCCACGATGGCGCCGTCCTGGATTCGCACGTGGTCGGGCCTCGCGGGTACCGCAACGTCGAAGGAGATTGTCTCCGCTCTGGAGGGTCACAGGCTGCACTGCCGTTCTTGGGCTTCGACCTGCAAACTTTAGCATAGTGCCCCTTTTTACCACACTGACTGCAGATCGCCGTTTTTGCAGGACACTGTTGCCGTGGATGCTTGGCTCCGCCGCAAAAATAGCATCGCTGGCCGCCTGGAGCTGCCGCCGTCGTCGGATCGATATGGGAGCGCGAGCCCGTGGGGCGAGGAGGGATTTGTGCTTGCTCCTGCCACGTTGTCTCCACGTGGTCTTCGGGGTACAGAGCCAAGCTTTTCGACGCTGCCTCCAGCATCTCAGCCATCTCCATCGCTTGGGTCAAGTTGAGGTTCCCTTTCTCTAATAGCTTAAGCCGGATGTACGAGGACCCTACCCCTGCTACGAACGCATCTCGGGCGAGGTCGTACATATATTGCTCTGCCGACACATCTTTGCAGTCGCAGCCCCTGGCAAGCTGCAAGAGCTCATTGGCGTAGTCCTCCATGGTTTCGCCCAACTGCCGACGTCGTGTAGCGAGGAGGTAACGAGCGTGGATCTCGTTGGGTGGTCTCGTGTATCGTTTCTTCAAGAGCTCGATGGCCCTCGGGTAAGTGGTGGCCGCACGAATCGCAAGATAGACCGTGTCGCTTACCCTCGCATGGAGGACCTGGAGTTTGTCGTCGTCCGTAGTAACAGCTGCAGAGGCTGCCAGGTAGTCCTCAAAACACTTCCACCAGTGGTCGAAGGTGTTAGCGGCACTGACCGCACGTGGGTCCAGCGTCAGACGCTCTGGTTTTAGTATTTGTTCCATACTCCCTTTACTGTCGAGAGTTTTATGTTTGCTAATAAAATTGATGCGCGACAATCAAGCACGAGGTACAAGGCTTCAGCGATTGAAGGCTTTTATTAGCAAACAATGGAACTAACTAACACGAGTACACCAATTCAGACTGGAGGGGTCCCGCCTGAGCAGAGGGTCTTATACCTCTCCCCAGGAGGCGGGGCCCGACCGGGATGTGCCATAACAACATCAACCACAGGTAAACACCCTAACCCAACAAGATTATAACAACCCCCACAGTGGCAACACCCTAACCCAACAGTAACATTGGAATAACCCCACAGTGGTAACCAACGATGGTTCACCACACAACATGACTATTTCAACAAGATATGGAAGGCCAAACAGGTGCCACAGTGGCACAGTGGTTGTCATTACTGCCCAAAAGTGCCAGGGACCTGTGTTCGATTCCTGGCTTGGGTCACTGTCTGTGTGGAGTCTGCACGTTCTCCCTGTGTCTGCGTGGCTTTTCCCCAGGTGCTCCACTTTCTTCCCACAGTTCGAAAGACTCCAATGATGCGTGTGATAGGTTGACTGGCCATGCTAAATTGACCATTAGTGCAATGGTATGCGGAGGTTGGGGGGATTAGTGGGGTCAATCAGTGGGGTGATGGCAATACGGCCTGTTTGGCATTCTTGTCAGTGCAAACTTCATGGGCCGAATGGCTTCCTTCTGCTGACAGCCCCATTGAAGTGTATGAACTGAAGACAGTTGTTGTACAGTGTGCAGTAAGTGTACCTTTGCTTGGTAGGGGTATGATTCTTCAGTTTCAATGCTGTGGTCTCACATGCATTGTAAGACACGATACGGTAAGCCTGAGTTGCACCCATAATTCCTTTTTCATTGGAGCAGTCAATGATGAGGAGGGGGGTGGAGAGGGAAGGAACAACCTCCCACTCTCTGCTCATTAAAGCCACTGGCAACCTGTCATCATTGCCGTGCAGCATTTTTTTAACTCAGTGGGTGTCGAATTACGTTTCTCCCAAGGGGGCAAGCAATATTCATCCCCACCCGGTCCAGCTGACGTTTGGGTGGGAGGTCAAAAAATAGGTGACAGAGGTGGGTTTTGATGGGCATCTTAAAGGAGAAAAGAGAGGTAGACAGCCAGCAAGGTTTGGGGAGAGAATTCCAGGATGCCGGGCCTCGGCAACTGAAGACATGGCCATCAAGATTTCATCAAATAAAATTGGGAATGTGCAACAGTCCAGAATTGGATGTGGCATCCATCTGGGAGGGTTATGGAGCAGGAGGAGATTACAGAGATAGGGACGAACCAGACTCTGAAGGCATTTGAAAGCAAAGGTGAGGTTTTAATATTGAGACATTACTTCAGCAGGAGCCAAAGCAGATTGGGAAGTAGATCAGCGAGCACTGGGGTGATGGTTCAACGCAACATGGTACAAGTTAGGATAGAGGCAGAAGCGATTTGGACAACACCCATTATACAGAAGGTATGACGAACATGGCTGACCAGGAGAGTATTTCAACAGCGAAGACTTGAGGCAGCAAAGGTATGAACGAGGGTTTCAGCAGCAGATGAAATGAGGCAGGGGTGGAGTCAGGCCAGGTGGAAAGAGGCAGTCTCAATAAGAGCGGATATGTGCTCAAAACCACGATTAAGGATATGAGTAGTCTGCTTCAGCCTCAGCCGGCTACGAGGGAGGGGATGGAGTTAGTAGCTGGAGAACAGAGTCTTTAAACTACCGGACTGAGGACAATGGCTGGGACTTTCCAGGCTCTCTGTGGCAGGACCCACCATGGGATGAATGTGGCAAGACCGGAAGAACCGGTGATGGGCGGGGCTGGAAAATCATGGCCAATGGCTTTGATCTTCCCAATATTTAATTGGAGAGAAATGCCACCATTTGTGCCTTACAAATTTCAATCAAAGAAATGGCCGACAACTGGCACATCATTGGTTGATGTTAAATATCTAAATCACCGTGGGAGGACATTTTGTTTTTCGATGGTGGCGCTTACTGAACAACATTAACAGGTTGAGGTGGTCATAGTTCAGATTGAAATGTTCATAACAATATCATGCTCCTCAGTACTTTGCTAAAGTATCAGTCTAGATTCCTACCAGATTAGCGTAACTCTTCCCATAGGCCAGCTTCCATGTTTCCCATTGCTCATCAATGATTGGCTTCGTCGCGGCCATGGAGATAACAGTCAGGATGTGCACCACAAAGAGAAAATATGCCATGGTGAAAGGTTGAGCCCGTCAAACCTGTCGCAGGGCTGGTTTGCTTTGTGAGAAGCTGTGGGCAATAAAATCAGAAGCACATTGAGAGGTAAGTGTCTAAACTCACAGTCCTTTCCTCATTATTAAGAGCCCCTGCTTTTTCTTATTGGTACCTTTGGGACTTCAATTCTAATAATAAAGCTAATTCAAATTCAATCCAATCATGGTCCCCATGTGAGGGGCAAACCAGATCCAAGCTGACAAGACAAGACATTGCATCCCATCTTGGGCTCCACCAAACAAGATCCAAGCTGACAGGATGAGGCATTGCACCCCCTCCTGGGCTTGATCTGACGCTTCATCTGAGCCAAAAGGCAAGATGGCTTTGTGAAATTGCATCAGGTAAAGACTCGGTTTAACCTCATTGGCTACCCTGATCGCTTACTCTCTAAGCGATCCAGATCTCGGCCATCAATCCCACCAGAGGCGAGATGTCATGACACAGCTGACTTTGTCTTTCTGGTTATATTGGAGAATCGGGACCTTGTTTAACAGTGCTCGAAACTCTAAAACAGAAAAGGTTGGAAGTGTGCAGTAGGCCCAACAGCCTGAGGAAGAAGCAACAGGTTCATTCTTCTTGTTGAGACACTTACCTCTAATCTTCTTATCATACCAGCTCACATACACGTCAACAGTTGACAGAAGACAAGATTGATGCCCGAGGTTAAAGTTTCCATAACTAACCAAATTCACATGCCTAGTTACACTGTTTATCCATTAATAGGAGACCAGAGGCTTCCAGGCAGGAACAACAATAACAATGATGCGTCTTTCATGAATTTTAGCTTGGCAATTGATAGGATAGCTCTTGGCTCAATAATTTAATGCATGCCGCTTCGACCAAGGGCATAGGATTATCTCAAACTTTTTACACCAAGCCTGAGGTTTAATTGGATTATCCCGTCCTTGTGACCAGGAAAATGCCTGAAATTAAATACTTCTGCCCAAAGAGTTAATCCTTTAATTTGTTTTCAGTTTCGGTGGATAAATTCTCAAATCCACACTTCCTTCGTTTTTATCCTGTTTCCTGAACAGGTCGTGAACGGATTCATTTTCACAATTTTATTTCATTGTTCTTTACTTAGATTGATTCACCAATCTATCAGCCTTGTATCCACTTGTAGCTTTGGTCTTTAAGTTAATAGAATGTGAATAAACGACAGAGCTGTGGGTAATAATACCTCATGAGTTCCTTCCCGACCGAAATATAAAGAATGTAATAACGAAGGCAATTCATTGATGACAAATCAATTATCACAAGGCATGATATTGTGTAACAGAACTCAATGAGCAGGCCCTTCTCACTTGTGGCAAGGTGATGATGCCCTGTGGCACATTCCCTGGCGATGAGGCGGGTGAGCCATGCAAAACATCAGAGACCTCAGCGGGTCTGGAAGATCCCACTGGCGGCCAATGATAAGCCACACCCGCTGTTGGAGAATATGCCACAGGGTGGCTGGAAAATCTCAACCGTTATCATAGAATCATAGAATCCCTACAGTGCAGAAGGAGGCCATTCAGCCGACTGAGCCAGCACCAACAACATTTGCACGTAGGCCCTATCTGCATAATCGCACCTATTTACCCAGCTAATCTCCCTGGGGCAATTTATCATGGCCAATCAACCTAACCCGCACATCTTTGGAGTATGAGAGGAAACCGGAGCACCGGGAGGAAACCCACGTCGACATGGGAAGAATGTGTAGACTGCACTGACAGTCACCCAAGGCCGGAATTGAACCCACGTCCCTTGCACTGTAAGGCAGCAGTGCTAACCACTGTGCCACCATGTTATGATGACCACAAAGGCCATGGGGGTTCATCAATAGATCTCCCTGTGGGCTTTGTGGAGTATTAGCTGCTTTACGGAGCAAGTGGAGGCTTGCCCAATGAGATGCAGCCAGCAGGGGTTCTTAAACCTACTACTCTGTCCAGACTGTTGTTGTAATTCCTGAGGTGAAAACTACCTGACTGTAAGCCGCAGAGGCAGCCCATTCTTTTAGTGCACAATAAAGGGTGTTCGTGACAGGAAACAGTTGGCTGAATTACTACATCGGCCAACATGAATAAAATGTCAATATAAATTTGCAATGGAGAATGAAACTCCAGGTTGTAAAACTAACTCAGGTGCCCAGGAACCGTAGGTAGTTTATCAGCTGGGGTTAACCCAGATTTCACTGTGTCGTCACTAAATACCATGGCACAGATTTCTTTCTATAAGGATGCCAATAGCAGAAACATTGTACCATGCTTCTGAATTCAATGTAGCCAGTGCTTCAGTGATCTTCAATGGCTGGTTAGCTTAACCTCTGTAGTCGGGAAAATGCTTGAATCTATCATCAAGGAAGAAATAGCGAGACATCTGGATAGAAATTGTCCCATTGGTAAGACGCAGCATGGGTTCATGAAGGGTAGGTCATGTTTGACGAATTTGGCGGAATTCTTTGAGAACATTACATGTGCAGTGGACAATGGGGAACCTGTGGATGTGGTGTACCTGGATTTCCAGAAGGCATTTGACAAGGTGCTGCACCAAAGACTGCTACATAAGATAAAGGTGCACCGTGATACGGGTAATGTATTAACATGGATAGAGGATTGGTTAACTAACAGACAGCAAAGAGTGGGGTAAATGAGTGTTTTTCTGGTTGGCGATCAGTGACTAGTGGTGTGCCTCAGGGATCAGTGTTGGGACCGCAATTATTTATAATTTACATAGATGATATGAGTTGGGGACCAAGCGCAGTGTGTCAAAATTCACAGATGACACTCAGATGAGTGGAAGAGCAAAGTGTGCAGAGGACGCTGAAAGTCTGCAAAGGAATGTAGACAGTCTAAGTGAGGGGGCAAGAGTCTGGCAGATGGAGTACAATGTTGGTAAATGTGAGGTCATCCATTTTGATAGGAATAACAGCAAAATGAACTATTATTTAAATGGTAAAAAATTGCAACATGCTGCTGTGCAGAGGGACCTGGGTGTCCTTGTGCAGGAATCTCAAGGAGTTGGTTTGCAGGTGCAGCAGGTAATTAAGAAGGCAAATTGAATTTTGTCTTTCATTGCTAAAGGGATGGAGTTTAAAAACAGTGAGGTTATGTTGCAGCTGTATAAGGTGCTGATGAGGCCACACCTGGCGTATTGTGTACAGTTTTGGTCTCCTCACTTGAGAAAGGATATACTGGCATTGGAGGGGCTGCAGAGGAGATTCACTTGATTGATTCCGGAGTTGAGAGGGTTGGCTTATGAGGAGAGACTGAGTAGACTGGGGTTATACTCATTGGAATTCAGAAAAATGAGGGGAGATCTTACAGAAACATATAAGACTATGAAGGAAATAGATAAGATAGAAGCAGTGAAGTCGTTTCCACTGGCGGGTGAAACTAAAACTTGGGGGAATAGCCTCAAAATAAGGGGAAGCAGATTTAGGACTGAGTTGAGGAGGAACTTCTTCACACAAAGGGTTGTGAATCTGTGGAATTCCCTGCCTAGTGAAGCAGTTGAGGCAACCTCATTGAATGTTTTTATGGCAAGGATAGATAAATTTTTGAACAGCAAAGGAATGAAGGGTTATGGTGAGCGGGCGGGTAAGTGGAGCTGAGTCCACAAAAAGATCAGCCATGATCTCATTGAATGGTGGAGCAGGCTCGATGGGTCAGATTGCCAACTCCTGCTCCTAGTTCTTATGTTCTTATCACAGCACGTCAGGAAAGCTGAATATAGTTGCATGTTCATTTACACCCTGCTATGCGCAGACCACCCCAACCCTTTCACCCCACCTTGCGATGCTGTTCCATCACACCACTCTTCACACCCACCTACTGTGTGTGTGCATCCATCCTCATTCCAAACATTTCCTCACATTGCCAGCTATCCATCTACCACTCCCACTTAACCTCACTCTTATCCAACTGGCTTCGCATTCCTGATCATCACCCTCACCACACCCACTGGATGAACACATGCCATGACACTCTGAGGGCTGGTCTTTCCTCGGTTGCAGAGATGCAGAGGATTGGGAAGGTGGAGAGCCAGAGCTGGTTCTCCACAGACTTCCTGGGCATTAACAGCAGAGGAGGAAGAACTGGAGATCAGCGGCATTTCAGCATTTTTGACCATTGAGGAGAGACTGGGGCCTTGCAGCGACCTGGTGACAGAGTTAAATATCAATGACTCACATTGGGTTTCAACAGAGAGTGAAATATTATCATCTCCATAACGCTACGTTGCAGCAAGCTTACCTGGCCAGTAAAATGATTATCTTTTCTCTCGGTCAAAGCCTTCACATGTACAGCACTAATCAGTGGACCTCCCATTCAATAACTTTTCAAAAGATTGAATTCTTCCTTATCATACAGTCAATGTCAGGTTCAACTGGCATCATTGAATCATAGAATCCCCACAGTGCAGGAGAAGGCCATTCAGCCCTTCGAGTCTGCACCGACCAGAATCCCACCCTGACCCTATTCCCGTAACCTTATTATTTACCCTGCTGATCCCCCTGAACTAGCGTCAATTCAGCATAGCCAATCAACCTAACCCGCACATCTTTGGAGTGTGGGAGGAAATCGGAACACCCGGAGGAAACCCACGCAGACACGGAGAGAACGTGCAGACTCCGCACAGACAGTGACCCGAGGCCAGAACTGAATGCAGGTCCCTGGCTCTGTGAGGCAGCAGTGCTAACCACTCTGCCGCCATACCTCCTGAGTGGCTTTGCAATTGCTGAATCATTGGATACTCTTTTTTTCCAGAAACCCTCCTGAGGATGAGGTGACCGACAATCTTTTCTGACTCTGCCTGTCCCACTTCTGTCAACTGGACTCTTACTTTCCTCTGAAACGCTCATCTCTCCAAGATCTGAGGAAATTCCTCCACACTCACCTATGCAGTAATCCCAATATTAAATGAGTTTGTGAGCAAAAGAGGCAGCACTCCCATTAGAAATTACAAAAAGAAGGTAAGACTTAAGTACTTTATTGAATAAGAGAATTTTTAAATTATAATAAATGTACACATAAAAAAAATACTTTTATACATTTGTTTTGTATGTTTGTGCCTCTGTCGAGTTATCTCAGGAGTCAAGCCTGTGACAACAGCAGGAGAGCAGGGAAGCCGATGAGGGCTGAAGAATTGGGGATTGTGAGGGGAGAGCGTGCCGAGGGCAGGGGAAAGAAAGGAGGCATGGTGGTGAAAAGGGGTAAAGGACAAATAGAAAAAAAGGTGGATGGGAAAGAGCAAATAGACTGATGGGCTCAGGATTGGAGAAGGGGACAAAGCATGTGTGTGGAAACAAATGGAGATGGAGATATCCACTCCATCTGATGAAGGAGCAGCGTTCCGAAAGCTAATGCCATTTGCGAGCAAATAAACCTGTTGGACTTTAACCTGGTTAAAACTCTTACTGTGGAAACAAAGCCATAGAGATTTATTCTTATATAGCTGGTGGGCATCACTGCCTGAGCCAGCATTTATTGCCCATCCCTAATTGCACTTGGACAGAGTGGCTGGCTAGGCTGTTTCAGAGGGCATTTAAAAGTCCACCTGTGAGTCACATGTGGGCCAGGCCAGGGAAGAATGAGACATTTACTTCCCTAAGGGACATTAGTGAATCATAAGACCATAAGACCAGAAGAAATAGGAGCAGAATTAGGCCACTCGGCCCATCGAGTCTGCTCCGCCACTCAATCATGGCTGATTTTTTCCTCATCCCCATTCTCCTGCCTTTTCCCCATAATCCCTGATCCCCTCATTAATCCAGAACCTATCTATCTCTCTCTCTCAAAGACACTCAATGACCTGGCCTTCACAGCCTTCTGCAGCATAGAGTTCCACACATTAACCACTCTCTGGCTGAAGAATTTCCTCCTCATCTCTGTTTTAAGGAATCGTCCCTTTTGCCTGAGGTTGTGCCCTCTGCTTCCAGTTTTTCTACTGTTGAAAACACCCTCTCCATGTCCACTCTCTCCAGGCCCCGCAGTATCCTGTAAGTTTCAATAAGATCCCCCCTCATCCTTCTAAACTCCAATGAGTACAGACCCAGAGACCACAACCGTTCCCCATATGACAAGCTCTTCATTCCAGGGATCATTCTTGTGAACCTCCTCTGGACCCCTTCCAAGGCCAACACAGCCTTCCATAGATATGGGGCCTAAAACTGCTCACAATACTCCAAACGGGATCTGACCAGAGCCCTACACAGCCTCAGAAGTACATCCCTGCTCTTGAATTCTCGCCCTCTCGACATGAATGCTAACATTGCATTTGCCTTCCTGACTGCCGACTAAACCTGCACGTTAACCTTCAGAGAATCTTGAACAATGACTCCCAAGTCCCTTTGTGTTTCTGATTTCCTAAACATTTTCCCATTTAGAAAATAGTCTATGCCCCATTCCTCCTTCCAAAGTGCATAACCTCACACTTTTCCACATTGTATTCCATCTGCCACTTCTTTGCCCACTCTCCTAACCTGTCCAACTCCTTCTGCAGCCCCCCTGCTTCCTCAATAATACTTGTCCCTCTACACACCTTTGGATCATTTAGCAAAAGTGCCGTCAGTTCCTTCCTAAAATCATTCATGTATATTGTGAAAAGTTGTGCTTCCAGCACTCACCCCTGAGGCACACCACTAGTCTCCAGGTGCCACCTTGAGAAACAATCCTTTATCCCCACTCTCTGCCTTCTGCCAGTCAGCCAATCCTCCATCCATGCCAGGATCGTACCCTTAATCACCCTTAATCACCAGGTGATTTATAATCACCTGGAAAGGAATAATTTGATTAGGGATAGTCAGCACGGTTTTGTGAAGGGTAGGTCGTGCCTCACAAACCTTATTGAATTCTTTGAGAAGGTGACCAAAGAGGTGGATGAGGGTAACGCGTTTGATGTGGTGTATATGGATTTCAGCAAAGCGTTTGATAAGTTTCCCCATGGTAAGCTTTTGCAGAAAATACGGACACATGGGATTGAGGGTGATTTTGTGGTTTGGATCAGGAATTGGCTAGCTGTAAGAAAACAAAGGGTGGTGGTTGATGGGAAATATTCATCCTGGAGTTCAGTTACTAGTGGTGTACCGCAAGGATCTGTTTTGGGGCCACTGCTGTTTGTCATTTTTATTAATGACTTGGATGAGAGCGTGGAAGGATGGATTAGTAAATTTGCGGATGACACTAAAGTCGGTGGAGTTGTAGACAGTGCGGAGGGAAGTGGCAGGTTACAGAGGGACATAGATAAGCTGCAGAGCTGGCTGAGAGGTGGCAAATGGAGTTTAATGCGGACAAATGTGAGGTGATTAACTTTGGAAGGAGCAACAGGAATACAGAGTACTGGGCTAATGGTAAGATACTTGGTAGTGTGGATGAACAGAGGGATCTGGGTGTTCATGTGCATAGATCCCTGAAAGTTGGCACCCAGGTTGATAGGGTTGTTAAGAAGGCGTACGGTGTGTTAGCTTTTATTGGTAGAGGGATTGAGTTTCGGAGCCAGGAGGTCATGCTGCAACTGTACAAAACTCTGGTGCGGCCGCATTTGGAGTATTGCGTACAGTTCTGGTCGCCGTATTATAGGAAAGATGTGGAAGTGTTGGAAAGGGTGCAGAGGAGATTTACCAGGATGTTGCCTGGTATGGTGGGAAAATCGTATGAGGAAAGGCTGAGGGGCTTGAGGTTGTTTTCGTTAGAGAGAAGAAGGTTAAGAGGTGACTTAATAGAGGCAAACAAGATGATCAGAGGATTAGATAGGGTGGATAGTGAGAGCCTTTTTCCTCGGATGGTGTTGGCTAGCACGAGGGGACATAGCTTTAAATTGAGGAGTGAGAGATATGGGACAGATGTTAGAGGTAGGTTCTTTTCTCAGAGAGTAGTAAGGGCGTGGAATGCCCTGCCTGCAGCAGTGGTGGACTCGTCAACGTTGAGAGCGTTCAAGTGATTATTGGATAAACATATGGATGATATTGGAATAGTGTAGATTAGAAGGGCTTTAGATTGGTACCACTGGTCGGCGCAACATCGAGGGCCGAAGGGGCTGTACTGCGCTGTAATGTTCTATGTTCTATGTTCTATTAACACCATGAGCACTTAACGTATTTAACTGTCTCCTGTGTGGCGCCTTGTCAAAGGCCTTCGGGAAATCTAAATAAATCACATCCACTGGTTCTCTTTTATCTCACTTCTTTGTTACCTCCTCAAAGAAATCTAACAGATTTGTCAGACATGACCTCCCCTTGACAAAGCCAAGCTGACTCAGCCCTACTTTATCATGCACTTCCAAGTATTCTGCGATCTCATCTTTAATAATGGACTCAAAAATCTTTCCAATGACCAAAGTCAGGCTAACCGGCCTATAATTTCCTGCCTGCTGCCTCCCTCCCTTCTTAAACAGCGGTGTTACATTAGCTACTTTCCAGTCCTCTGGTACCCTCCCTGTCTCCAGTGATTACCGAAAGATCACCAACAATGCCTCCACAATTCCTTCAGCTATCTCTTTTAGAACCCTGGTGTGTAGTCCATCCGGTCCAGGTGATTTATCCATCTTCAGATCATTCAGTTTCACAGAACCTTCTCCTTAGTGATGGCCTCTAAACTCACCTGTGCTCCTGACTCACCTGGAGCTCTGGCATCCCACTGGTGTCTTCTACCTATTCAGTTCTTCTGCCATCGCTTTGTTTCCTATTATTACTTCTTCAGCCTCATTTTCCAGTGATCCAATGGCTATTTTTGCCTCTCTCTTACCTTTTATACATTGAAAAAAACACTTCCTGTCTCCTTTTATATTACTGGCTAACTTACACTCATATTTCACCTTCTCCCCCCTTATTGCTTTCCTCTGCTTGCTTTTAAATGCTTCCCAATCCTCTGGCTTCCCACTAATCTTCGACACTTTGTGTGCTTTTTCTTTTGCTTTTATGTTGTCCTTGACTTCCCTCGTCAGCCATGGATGCTTCGTCCTCCCATTAGCATGTTTCCTCCTCCTTGGGATGAATTTCTGTTGTGCCTCCCGAATAACTCTCAAACACTCCTGCCATTGCTGTTCCACTGTCTTCCCTGCTCGGCTCCCTTTCCAATCAACTCTGGACAGCTCCTCCCTCAAGTCTTTGCAGTTACTTTTATTTAATTGTAATACCGTTACATCTGACTCCAGCTTCTCCCTCTCAAACTGCAGTGCAAATTCTATCATATTGTGGTCACTGCTCCCTCAGAGTTCCTTCATCTTAAGTTCCCGAATCAAGTCTGCCTCATTACACATCACCAAATTCAGAATTGCCTGTTCCCTTGTAGGTCCTGTCACAAGCTGCTCCAAGAAGTCATCTCTCAGACATTCCACAACTTCCTTTTCTTGGGATCCACTACCTACCTGATTTTCCCAGTCCACCTGCATATTGAAGTCCCCCATGATTATTGTAATGATGCCTTTCTTAGATGCCTTTTCTATCTCCTGATTTATTTTCTGCCCCACATCCTGAATACTACTGTGGGGCCTGTACATAACTCCCATCAGTGTGGGGTTTTACTTTATGACAATCAACAATAGCTTCATGGTCATGGTTAGACTTTTACTTCATTCAGATTTCACCATCTGCTGCTGCAGGATTCGAACACGCTTTCCCAGAGCATCACATTGGGTTTTTGGATTACTAATCCAGTGACCACATCACCACAGTTACATGCTCGTTTGAGATAGCTGTGCTTTGAAATATACGGGGAGTAAAGACGTGATAACACAGGGGGCACGACAAGGTTTTGATATTGATAAATTTCATGTTGCTTGCATGAAATCAGTGCCACATTGATGCCCAAGTAACAAGGCAGATGAGTGAGACCCAAGGCTGGTGGACAGGTTAAACATTGGGGTGTGTAGTTCCCAATTATTTCAATATTTCTGGTGGCTGTATTGAAACAGCATTGCTGATATCCAGACTTCTACTGGGAGAGAAACCAAAACCATTGGCCCCTGTGGATGGATTCCCCAAGATTCACTGCCAATGGATCGAAAAGCCCAAAAAACAAAGCACGTTTCACCAAGTGTCAAAACTGTGAATCAAGAATCATTTTCCTGAAAGAAAATGAATAATTTCTGAATAATCGTTCATTAATTTTACATTTTCAATCGACTTAATTCTAAATAAATGAATTTCCCCATTGTCGCTGCTAGTTGATGAGGTGCCACAGTGAGAAATCACCTTTCCATCCACACTTCCTCCAACTATCGGTTGTGTTTTGATCAGTAAAACAGCCTGAAACTGCGAAGAAATTACTTCTCCATTGCTCAACCTTCAGACATAATTGGCTGGATTTGGGGGAGAAATGAACTCGAAGAAAGTGCTAATTTGAAGTCTCTTTTAGCATCCAAAATGACTGTTCTTGAAATTTAACATCTTCAAAGCATGAACTCTCTCCTCCACATTCACCCCATTTCCATGTATTTTATTTCATTTCTTCCTTTCATTTTATTCACCCCATTTTTATTACTTTATGTTCTTAATTTGATATTTCCACTTCTAAAATCTCACTTCTCATCTTGTTTTCCAACCTCACTCCAGTACGATGGGCCAACTTCTACATTCCTCAGGTTGTCCTTTGACACTGGGCATCTTTGTTCTGCCATTCACACATTGCACTCTCTTAACGGACGCTGTAAGCACCATTCTCAGCTTTTAACATCACCATTTGCACTCCCTGATTTTTGTCTATGCCAGTCCAACAATTATGTCCACTCAATACGTGGTGGCACGGTGGCACAGTAATTAGCACTACCATCTCACTGCGCGAGGGACACGGGTTTGATACCTGGCCTTGGGTCTCTGTCTGCACGTTCTCCCCATGTCTGTGTGGGTTTCCTCCAGGTACTCCGGTTTACTCCCACAGTCCAAAGATGTGCGTGTTAGGTTGATTTTCCATTCTAAATTCCTCCTTAGTGTTCGGAGTATTAGCCAGGATAAACATGTGGGGTTATGGGGATAGGAGTTGGGTGGGATTGTGGTCGGTGCAAACCTTTTGGGCTGACTGGCCTCCTTCTGCATTGTGGGATACTATGATTCCAACCCACCTCCCCCTCCCCCTCACAGTATAAATCTTGTACAAATTTTCTTGTTTTCAGATCTGACAACGTTTCATCCAGACTCGAAATGTTGGCTCTGTTCTCTCTCCACAGAGGCTGTCAGACCTGCTGAGAATTTCCAGCATTTTCTGTTTTTGTTTTAGATTCCAGCATCCACAATATTTTGTCTTGACCAGTTCTTGAAATTTAAATTGGGTGAATGTTTAAAAACAAGCCATAAAGAAACTAAAGGTTGCTCTCAAATTATGGGACACTCTTCCTTCTCTTTTATTTCTTATTCATTTCCCCACACTGGAAATATTATTTTTTTAGAACTGATAAGGCTGAGTTGATCTAATCCTCCTTCAAGGCTTTGATCCTTCAGCTCCCGACTCTCTAATTCTGGTCACTTGGATGAAATTGGGGCATTCGCAACTCATTCAGAGAAAAACCTTCTTGCAGTTCATTGTGACGGACTTCTTTGAATTAACCGCAGGAGACTCAGGGATAATCGTTCATTCATGATTCAAGCATGGAGGCCACTACCCCAGAGAAATCTCCAAAGCAGCACTCTCCTCTAATACAGCATTCAGTTCTAATACAGCTCAAACAGGGAGAGCACTCCAATTCAGCCCTCTCCTCGTAGGTCACGGATACACACTGTTTATGCAGTTAATCAGCACACCAAACATTGGTTAAAATTCCGATCTTCAGAGAGCCCGACAGTGCAGAAAGCGGTCATCTGGCCATCGAGCCTGCACCGACCATAATCCCACCCAGGCCCTACCCCCAATATCCCGACACATTTATCCGCTAATCCTTCTAACCTACGCATCTCAGGACACTAAGGGCTTATTTAGCATGGCCAATCAACCTAACCTGCAGATCTTTGGACTGTGGGAGGAAACCGGAGCACCCGGAGGAATCCCACGCAGACATGAGGAGAATGTGCAAACTCCACACAGTCAGTGACCCAAGCCGGGAATCGAACCCAGGTCCCTGGACCTCTGAAGCAGCAGTGCTAACCACTGTGCTACCGTGCCACCCATTGTCCACATTTATTCATTTACTGGAACAGATTTGAATATCTTTCCCCAATATTATCTCCAGATTTGTATGGGGGTTACATGCATAGTTTAAGTTAAATCATTAGCGTCACAAGTAGGTTTACATCAACGCTGCAATGAGATTACTCTGAAAATCCACTCATTGCCGCACTCTGGCGCCTGTTCGGGAGTACACTGAGGGAGAATTTAGTATGACAAATGTACCGAACCAGCATGTCTTTCAGACTGTGAGATGAAACTGGAGCACCCGGAGGAAACGCACACAGACACGGGGAGAACATACAAACTCCACACAGACAGTGACCCGAGCCAGAAATCGAAGCCAGGTCCTGGTTCCCTGCAGCAGCAGTGATAACCACAGTGCCACCGTGCCGCCCATCAAGAAAGCTAAGGTGGAGCAAAGTGACTCAGAAAGTTGCAGAATTAGCAAATGTCACATCCCAAAAATAGGCCATTTAGCCCATCGAGATAGTTTGCGCCACTTGCACCATCTCGTGTACACTCACCTTATCACTGACTATACTCCTTACAATTCTCTTATTCAGGCATCTACCTCATTCCCCGCAGGCCCCGCCCCCACCCCCGCTTCCCGCCCCCACCAACACTGAAAGTAAACAATGACAGTCGGATTATTTGAAATTTGCTTTTATTGATCATACAAAGTACTATTCTAAGAACCCAAAACCAATGCAGCAGAATACAGTTCACATTGCAAAGTTTATCATGAATGCACATGGAGACCGCGTGACCTTACTTCTTGCTGCACCTACAGTCTATGGAGTCTTTATTACAGTCTAGAAACTGGCAGTGCAGTTACAATATCATAATTTTTGCTAAATACACTATGTCATCTAAAATAATTTCTTCAGAACGATTTTCTTTTTGTTATTGAA
Organism: Mustelus asterias; assembly: GCF_964213995.1. Lineage (NCBI taxonomy): Eukaryota > Metazoa > Chordata > Chondrichthyes > Carcharhiniformes > Triakidae > Mustelus > Mustelus asterias. The sequence continues at coordinate 10,924,461 of NC_135826.1, read as the reverse complement.
GTCGAAATTCTTCAGATGATGGGGTGCGAAGCACGATGGGTAATGCCACATATGTTCTTGCCCTTAGCTAAGCGCATGTAGCTTCCCTCACCCCAGGATGTTCCCCATCTAGAAAAGGAGGTTACATGTTAATATCCGACACCAATCGAATCAAATCCAAAATGAACAGAGTTAACAGAGGGAAATGGAGCATCGAACACAGGTGCAGGAGTAGAGGCCATTTGGCCCTTCGAGCCTGCACCACAAAAACAGCAGCGCCCAATGTAGGGATGCTTTGCAAGTTTGCTTTGCTAATATTGGCCACTTATTCATGTATCTTGAATGCATTTGGATTCATTTAGCTTACATTCTCAGCAGGATATCAGATTTACTTTACAAAGAGTTCACTTCCAGAGATACACAATCCATTGAGAAAAAGTCTTTGGATAACTAGATGAAGTACCAAACGAAAGAGACAACACATTTGTGTACACTTACATTTCAGATTAGTTTTGAGAAAATGCGGGGAATGCTCCTGTCCCGCCTGCCACGGGAATCATAACGGGCAAGGGTGTGGACCATGGTAAAGGCTGTTGGCCTCAGGAAGGATTTCCAGTTTTGGGATGAGCACAGCTGGAAAATTCCACCCAATGAGAGGCTACTGAGTGCAGCCTAACTTGCCTGGATGGTGCAGCTCCAGTAACACTCAAGAAGCTCGACACCATCCAGTACAAAGCAGCCCACTTGACTGGCACCGCATCCACAAACATCCACTCACTCCACCACTGACGTTCAGTCGCAGCAATGTGTACTATCTACAAGATGCACTGCAGTAATTCACCACAGATCCTTAGACAGCACCTGCCAAACCCACGAGCACTTCCATCGAGAAAGACAAGGGCAGCAGATACATTGGAATACCACAAGAGTTCGTGTCCCACTAACTTGATTGAGTTTTTTGAGGGAGTGACGAAGATGATTGATGAGGGTAGGGCAGTGGATTTTGTTCACATAGACTTCAGTAAGGCCTTTGACATGGTCCCTCATGGCAGACTGGTACAGAAAGTGAAGTTGCACAGGATCAGATGTGAGCTGGCAAGATGGATATAGAACTGATTCAGTCATAGAAGACAGAGTGTAGCAGTGGAAGGATGCATTTCTGAATGGAGGGCTGTGACAAGTGGCGTTTCTCAGGGATCAGTGCTGGAACCTTTTCTGTTTGTAATATATATAAATGATTTGGAGGAAAACGTAACTGGCTTAATTCGGAAGCTTGTGGACGACACAAAGGTGGCAGATTTGCGGAGAGTGATGAGGACCGTGAGAGGATACAGCAGAATATTGACCGGTTGGAGACTTGGGCGGAGAGATGGCTGATGAAGATTCATGCGAACAAATATGAGGTAATGCATTTTGGAAGGTCTGAGAATGAGAGGAAATATACAGTAAATGGCAGAACCCTTAAGAATATTGAAAGGCAGACGGATCTGGGTATGCAGGTACACCCAGTGGCAATGTAGATGGAGAAGATAGTCAAGAAGGCATACAGTATGCTTGCCTTCATCGGCCGGGGCATTGAATTTAAAAATTGGCAAGTCGTGTTGCAGCTTTATACAACCTCACTCAGGCCACACTTGGAATATAGTGTGCAATTCTGGTCGCAAAACTACCAGAAGGATGTGGAGGCTTTGGAGAGGGTACAGAAAAGATTTACCAGGATGTTGTTTGGTCTGGAGGACGTTAGCTATGAGGAGAGGTTGGAGAAACTTGTTTTGTTCTCACTGGAAAATCGGAGGTTGAGGAGCGACCTCATAGAAGTCGACAAGTTTATGAGGGGCATGGACAGAATGGAGAGTCAAAGCTTTTTCCCAGGGTGGAAGAGTCAATTACTAGGGGGCATAGGTTTAAGGTGCAAGTGGGGCAGTTTAAAGGAGATATACGAGGTACTTTATTTACACTGAGGGCGGTGGGTGCCTGGAACTCGCTGCCGGGGAGGGTAGTGGAAGCAAATATGATAGTGACTTTGAGGGGCATCTTGACAAATACATGACTAGGATGGGAATAGAAAGATATGGTCCCTGGAAGGGTTTTAGTTCAGATGGGCAGCATGGTCGGTGCGGGCTTGGAGGGCCGAAGGGCTTGTTCCTGTGCTGTAATTTTCATTGTTCTTTGTTCTTCCCATTGATATTCAAAATGTCATTTGAAACATAGAAAATAGGAGCAGAAGTAGGCAATTCGGCCCTTTGTGCCTGCTCCAACATTCATTATGATCATGGCTGATCATCCAGTTCAGTAACCTGCTCCCGGTCCCGCCCTACCCCGGCACCCCACTTTGTACCATTTTATCCCTTCAGCCTCAAGAGTTATATCGAACTCCTTCTTGAAAACATACAGGGTGGGATTCTCTGCCCCCTCGACCCCAAGCCCCCCCGCAACACTCTCCACCACAGCGCGTTTCTTACTGGCGGGAGATGGACAACCGTTAGCCGGCAGTGGGATTCTCTGCACCCTCATGCCACCCCTCACCCTCACTCCCCACCCCCCCCCCCACCCACCCCCTCTCCCACCACTGGGAAACTCGCAGTGGGAGTGCGCCATCAACTGGACGATCTCACCCACAATGTTTTGGCCTCAGTTATTTTCTGTGGTCCAGAATCCCACAGGTTGCCACTCTCTGGTTAAAGAAACATCCCCTCATCTCAGTTCTAAATGATTTACCGCATATCGGAAAGAGTGTGACGCCTGGTTTTGGGCTCCCCCACCATTGGGAACACTCTTCCTGCATCGACCCTGTCAACTCCTGTTGTGTTCCACTATACCTGAGGATTTCCAGATTCACGAACTTTTGTAAACACATTTTGGAAAAGTTAAGTCAATCAAATCAGCTGACTTGCATTGAACAGACATGGTTTAATGTAATAGGGACCTACCTGGTTTGACTAACGCCCGTGCACCTTTCGGGAAATATTCGAAGTTCCATCAATTTCTTCCAGTTTCTCCAATTCAAAATTCAACAATGCCTGGTCTGTCTCATTTCCCGATTCAGATGCCATTGCATCCGTGTACAAAGCAGCAAACACCCTTTGTGTCTGGGAGAAAGGATTGCATGTTAGCTATGAGACTTACCCGTGTGGTTGTAATGATGGAAGAGCACCAATAATTCAAGATGGATTGGGTAAAAATGTTGTGGGTTCATTCGTTAAGACGAGGCACATAGGAACAATTATACAGCAATACAAAGCTTGACAACACCAGAGCAGCCAAGTCAACTGCTGTGTGCTCAGTTGACCATCAAAAGTGAAACTGATTGCAGCATGACATCACTGGAGAGAAGTTTGTCATGCTATAATCTCTTAAATGCATGTTACAACATGACTATTTCTGCAAGATACGGAAATCCAAAGAGGTGCCACAGTGGCACAGTGGTTATCATTACTGCCCCACAGTGCCAGGGACCTGTGCGTGTGTTCCATTCCCGGCTTGGGTCACTGTCTGTGTGGAGTCTGCACATTCTCCCCGTGTCTGCGTGGGTTACCCCAGAGTGATACAGTTTCCTCCCACACTTCGAAAGGCTCCAAAGATGTGTGTGATAAATTGATTGGCCATGCTAAATTGACACTGAGTGTCCTGGTATGCGGATGTTGGGGGGATTAGCCAGGTCAATAAGTGGGATATTGGGGATAAGGCTCGGGTGGGATTGATGTCAGTGCAGACTTGATGGGCCGAATGGCTTCCTTCTGCTGATAGCCCCATTGAAGTGTATGAACCGAAGACAGTCGGAGTACAGTGTGCAGTAATTGTACTTTTGCTTGGTCGGGATATAATTCTTCGGTTTCAATGCTGTGGTCTCACATGTGTTGGAAGGCACGATACGGTAAGCTTCAAATACACCCATGGGTCTTATATTCATCGGAGCAGTCAATGATGAGGAGGGGGGTGGAGAGAGAGGGAACACACCTCCCACTCTCTGCTCAACAAAGCCACTGGCAACCTGTCATCTTTGCTGGGCAGCCTTATTTAAACTAAGTGTGTTTCCGACTCCTTTTCTCCCAAGGGTACGAGCAATAGTCATCCCCACCCTGTCAAGCTGATGTCCACTCCCACCACGCGCCTTGGTAAAATTCAGCCCACGCACTATTGACGTTCCATGCTTCACAAAACAACTCTCTTGCCCTTTATCATTGAACTTTGACCACAATACCTTTGACCACATGATTTCATGACATCGAGGTATTAAAAAGGCAAATTTTAATCAGCTTTGATTATTTTATTTCCCCATCTGGACTTCTGGAAATCTCTCAGGCATCCAAAGCATTCGATCAGAACATTGGCATTGGAAAATTCAGAAGCACCTGAATGTATATGTAACTTTATTAATATTCAAAATATAGGTTTCTCTGTTCCCTGTCTGAATCCCTGAGACCCAATTGTTTGCTGCTGTGCTCAGAATCTCTGCCTATTAGCTCCTAGAGGAACAGCACCCACAAGTTCTTCCTCTAGCTATTTCCCACAGCTCCATCTCTCAAAACATCAAAAATGGTCCAAGTTTGTTATGGCAGGAATGAATAATTGATGGAGTCCAAAAGAACTGAACAGGAAACAATCCGCAGCCCCAACAAAGTCAATCAAATCAGTTGACTTGCATTGAACAGACATGGTTTAATGTAGTAGGGACCTACCTCGTTCGATTCAAGCAGGTCCACCACTCGGGAAATATTAGAAGCTCCATCAATTTCTCCCAGTTTCTCCAATTCAAAATCCGACAATGACTGGTCTGTCTCATTTCCTGTCATTGCATCCGTGTACAAAGCAGCAAACACCCTTTGTGTCTGGGAGAAAGGACTGCATGTTAGCTATGAGACTTACCCGTGTGGTTGTAATGATGGAAGAGCACCAATCATTCAAGATGGATTGGGTAAAAATGTTGTGGGTTCATTCGTTAAGACGAGGCACATAAGAACATTTATACAGCAATACAAAGCTTGACAACACCAGAGCAGCCGAGTCAACTGCTGTGTGCTCAGTTGAACATCAAAAGTGAAACTGATTGCAGCATGACATCACTGGAGAGAGGTTTGCATGCTATAATCTCTTAAATGCATGTTACAACATGTCTATTTCTGCAAGATACGGAAATCCAAAAAGGTGCTACACAGGCACAGTGGTTATCATTACTGCCCCACAGTGCCAGGGACCTGTGCGTGTGTTCAACTCCCGGCTTGGGTCACTGTCTGTGTGGAGTCTGCACATTCTCCCCGTGTCTGCGTTGGTGACCCCCGAGTGATACAGTTTCCTCCCACACTTCAACAGGATCCAAAGATGTGTGTGATAAATTTATTGGCCATGCTAAATTGACCCTGAGTGTCCTGGTATGCGGATGTTGGGGGGATTAGCCAGGTCAATAAGTGGGATATTGGGGATAAGGCTCGGGTGGGATTGATGTCAGTGCAGACTTGATGGGCCGAATGGCTTCCTTCTGCTGATAGCCCCATTGAAGTGCATGAACTGAAGACAGTGTTTGTACCGTGTGCAGTAATTGTACCTTTGCTTGGTCGGGATATAATTCTTCGGTTTCAATGCTGTGGTCTCACATGTATTGGAAGGCACGATACGGTAAGCTTCAAATGCACCCATGGGTCTTATATTCATCGGAGCAGTCAATGATGAGGAGGGGGGTGGAGAGGGAGGGAACACACCTCCCACTCTCTGCTCATTAAAGCCACTGGCAACCTGTCATCTTTGCCGGGCAGCCTTATTTAAACTAAGTGTGTTTCCAACTCCTTTTCTCCCAAGGGGGCAAGCAATACGTATTCCCACCCTGTCAAGCTGATGTCCACTCCCACCACGCGCCATGGTAAAATTCAGCCCACGCACTATTGAGGTTCCATGCTTCACAAAACAACTCTCTCGCACTTTATCATTGAACTTTGACCACAATACCTTTGACCATGTGATTTCATTGCATCGAGGTATTAAAAAGTCAAATTGCAAATCAGCTTTGATTATTTTATTTCCTCATCTGGACTTCTGAGAATCTGCTCGGCATCCAAAGCTAAATTGACCCTGAGTGTCCTGGTATGCGGATGTTGGGGGGATTAGCCAGGTCAATAAGTGGGATATTGGGGATAAGGCGAGGGTGGGATTGATGTCAGTGCAGACTTGATGGGCCGAATGGCTTCCTTCTGCTGATAGCCCCATTGAAGTGCATGAACTGAAGACAGTGGGTGTACCGTGTGCAGTAATTGTACCTTTGCTTGGTCGGGATATAATTCTTTGGTTTCAATGCTGTGGTCTCACATGTATTGGAAGGCACGATAGGGTAAGCTTCAAATGCACCCATGGGTCTTATATTCATCGGAGCAGTCAATGATGAGGAGGGGGGTGGAGAGAGAGGGAACACACCTCCCACTCTCTGCTCATCAAAGCCACTGGCAACCTGTCATCTTTGCCGGGCAGCCATATTTAAACTAAGTGTGTTTCCGACTCCTTTTCTCCCAAGGGGGCAAGCAATACTCATCCCCACCCTGTCAAGCTGATATCCACTCCTATCATGCGCCATGGTAAAATTCAGCCCACGCACTATTGAGTTTCCATGCTTCACAAAACAACTCTCTTGCACTTTATCACTGAACTTTGACCAGAATACCTTTGACCATGTGATTTCATGACATCGAGGTATTAAAAAGTCAAATTGCAAATCAGCTTTGATTATTTTATTTCCCCATCTGGACTTCTGAGAATCTGCTCGGCATCCAAAGCGTTCGATCAGAACATTGGCATTGGAAAATTCAGAAGCCCCTGAATGTATATGTACATTTATTAATATTCAAAATATAGGTTTCTCTGTTCCCTGTCTGAATCCCTGAGACCGAAATGCCTGCTGCTGTGCTCAGTATCTCTGCCTATTAGCTGCTAGAGGAACAGCACCCACAAGTTCTTCCTCTTGCTATTTCCCACAGCTCCATCCCTCAAAACATCAAAAATGGTCCAAGTTTGTTATGGCAGAAATGAATAATTGATGGAGTCGAAAAGAACTGAACAGGAAACAATCCGCAGCCCCAACAAAGTCAATCAAATCAGTTGACTTGCATTGAACAGACATGGTTTAATGTAGTAGGGACCTACCTCGTTCGATTCAAGCAGGTCCACCACTCGGGAAATATTAGAAGCTCCATCAATTTCTCCCAGTTTCTCCAATTCAAAATCCGACAATGACTGGTCTGTCTCATTTCCTGTCATTGCATCCGTGTACAAAGCAGCAAACACCCTTTGTGTCTGGGAGAAAGCATTGCATGTTAGCTATGAGACTTACCCGTGTGGTTGTAATGATGGAAGAGCACCAATCATTCAAGGTGGATTGGGTAAAAATGTTGTGGGTTCATTCGTTAAGACGAGGCACATAGGAACATTTATACAGCAATACAAAGCTTGACAACACCAGAGCAGCCGAGTCAACTGCTGTGTGCTCAGTTGAACATCAAAAGTGAAACTGATTGCAGCATGACATCACTGGAGAGAAGTTTGTCATGCTACAATCCCTTAAATGCATGTTACAACATGACTATTTCTGCAAGATACGGAAATCCAAAAAGGTGCTACACTGGCACAGTGGTTATCATTACTGCCCCACAGTGCCAGGGACCTGTGCGTGTGTTCAACTCCCGGCTTGGGTCACTGTCTGTGTGGAGTCTGCACATTCTCCCCGTGTCTGCGTTGGTGACCCCCGAGTGATACAGTTTCCTCCCACACTTCAACAGGATCCAAAGATGTGTGTGATAAATTGATTGGCCATGCTAAATTGACCCTGAGAGTCTGGTATGCGGATGTTGGGGGGATTAGCCAGGTCAGTAAGTGGAATTTTGGGCATAAGGCTCGGGTGGGATTGATGTCAGTGCAGACTTGATGGGCCGAATGGCTTCCTTCTGCTGATAGCCCCATTGAAGTGTATGAACTGAAGACAGTGGGTGAATCGTGTGCAGTAATTGTACTTTGCTTGGTCGGGATATAATTCTTCAGTTTCAATGCTGTGGTCTCACATGTATTGGAAGGCACGATACGGTAAGCTTCAAATGCACCCATGGGTCTTATATTCATCGGAGCAGTCAATGATGAGGAGGGGGGTGGAGAGGGAGGGAACACACCTCCCACTCTCTGCTCATTAAAGCCACCGGCAACCTGTCATCTTTGCCGGGCAGCCTTATTTAAACTGTGTGTTTCCGACTCCTTTTCTCCCAAGGGGGCAAGCAATACGTATCCCCACCCTGTCAAGCTGATGTCCACTCCCACCACGCGCCTTGGAAAAATTCAGCCCACGCACTATTGAGGTTCCATGCTTCACAAAACAACTCTCTCGCACTTTATCATTGAACGTTGACCACAATACCTTTGACCATGTGATTTCATTGCATCGAGATATTAAAAAGTCAAATTGCAAATCGGCTTTGATTATTTTATTTCCCCATCTGGACTTCTGAGAATCTGCTCGGCATCCAAAGCGTTCGATCAGAACATTGGCATTGGAAAATTCAGAAGCCCCTGAATGTATATGTACATTTATTAATATTCAAAATATAGGTTTCTCTGTTCCCTGTCTGAATCCCTGAGACCGAAATGCCTGCTGCTGTGCTCAGTATCTCTGCCTATTAGCTGCTAGAGGAACAGCACCCACAAGTTCTTCCTCTTGCTATTTCCCACAGCTCCATCCCTCAAAACATCAAAAATGGTCCAAGTTTGTTATGCCAGAAATGAATAATTGATGGAGTCCAAAAGAACTGAACAGGAAACAATCCGCAGCCCCAACAAAGTCAATCAAATCAGTTGACTTGCATTGAACAGACATGGTTTAATGTAGTAGGGACCTACCTCGTTCGATTCAAGCAGGTCCACCACTCGGGAAATATTAGAAGCTCCATCAATTTCTCCCAGTTTCTCCAATTCAAAATCAGACAATGACTGGTCTGTCTCATTTCCTGTCATTGCATCCGTGTACAAAGCAGCAAACACCCTTTGTGTCTGGGAGAAAGGACTGCATGTTAGCTATGAGACTTACCCATGTGGTTGGAATGATGGAAGAGCACCAATAATTCAAGATGGATTGGGTAAAAATGTTGTGGGTTCATTCGTTAAGACTAGGCACATAGGAACATTTATACAGCAATACAAAGCTTGACAACACCAGAGCAGCCGAGTCAACTGCTGTGTGCTCAGTTGAACATCAAAAGTGAAACTGATTGCAGCATGACATCACTGGAGAGAAGTTTGTCATGCTATAATCCCTTAAGTGCATATTACAACATGACTATTTCTGCAAGATACGAAAATCCAAAAAGGTGCTACACTGGCACAGTGGTTATCATTACTGCCCCACAGTGCCAGGGACCTGTGCGTGTGTTCAACTCCCGGCTTGGGTCACTATCTGTGTGGAGTCTGCACATTCTCCCCGTGTCTGTGTTGGTGACCCCAGAGTGATACAGTTTCCTCCCACACTTCAACAGGATCCAAAGATGTGTGTGATAAATTGATTGGCCATGCTAAATTGACCCTGAGTGTCCTGGTATGCGGATGTTGGGGGGATTAGCCAGGTCAATAAGTGGGATATTGGGGATAAGGCGAGGGTGGGATTGATGTCAGTGCAGACTTGATGGGCCGAATGGCTTCCTTCTGCTGATAGCCCCATTGAAGTGCATGAACTGAAGACAGTGGGTGTACCGTGTGCAGTAATTGTACCTTTGCTTGGTCGGGATATAATTCTTTGGTTTCAATGCTGTGGTCTCACATGTATTGGAAGGCACGATAGGGTAAGCTTCAAATGCACCCATGGGTCTTATATTCATCGGAGCAGTCAATGATGAGGAGGGGGGTGGAGAGAGAGGGAACACACCTCCCACTCTCTGCTCATCAAAGCCACTGGCAACCTGTCATCTTTGCCGGGCAGCCATATTTAAACTAAGTGTGTTTCCGACTCCTTTTCTCCCAAGGGGGCAAGCAATACTCATCCCCACCCTGTCAAGCTGATATCCACTCCTATCATGCGCCATGGTAAAATTCAGCCCACGCACTATTGAGTTTCCATGCTTCACAAAACAACTCTCTTGCACTTTATCACTGAACTTTGACCAGAATACCTTTGACCATGTGATTTCATGACATCGAGGTATTAAAAAGTCAAATTGCAAATCAGCTTTGATTATTTTGTTTCCCCATCTGGACTTCTGAGAATCTGCTCGGCATCCAAAGCGTTCGATCAGAACATTGGCATTGGAAAATTCAGAAGCCCCTGAATGTATATGTACATTTATTAATATTCAAAATATAGGTTTCTCTGTTCCCTGTCTGAATCCCTGAGACCGAAATGCCTGCTGCTGTGCTCAGTATCTCTGCCTATTAGCTGCTAGAGGAACAGCACCCACAAGTTCTTCCTCTTGCTATTTCCCACAGCTCCATCCCTCAAAACATCAAAAATGGTCCAAGTTTGTTATGGCAGAAATGAATAATTGATGGAGTCGAAAAGAACTGAACAGGAAACAATCCGCAGCCCCAACAAAGTCAATCAAATCAGTTGACTTGCATTGAACAGACATGGTTTAATGTAGTAGGGACCTACCTCGTTCGATTCAAGCAGGTCCACCACTCGGGAAATATTAGAAGCTCCATCAATTTCTCCCAGTTTCTCCAATTCAAAATCCGACAATGACTGGTCTGTCTCATTTCCTGTCATTGCATCCGTGTACAAAGCAGCAAACACCCTTTGTGTCTGGGAGAAAGCATTGCATGTTAGCTATGAGACTTACCCGTGTGGTTGTAATGATGGAAGAGCACCAATCATTCAAGGTGGATTGGGTAAAAATGTTGTGGGTTCATTCGTTAAGACGAGGCACATAGGAACATTTATACAGCAATACAAAGCTTGACAACACCAGAGCAGCCGAGTCAACTGCTGTGTGCTCAGTTGAACATCAAAAGTGAAACTGATTGCAGCATGACATCACTGGAGAGAAGTTTGTCATGCTATAATCCCTTAAATGCATGCTACAACATGACTATTTCTGCTAGATACGGAAATCCAAAAAGGTGCTACACTGGCACAGTGGTTATCATTACTGCCCCACAGTGCCAGGGACCTGTGCGTGTGTTCAACTCCCGGCTTGGGTCACTATCTGTGTGGAGTCTGCACATTCTCCCCGTGTCTGCGTTGGTGACCCCCGAGTGATACAGTTTCCTCCCACACTTCAACAGGATCCAAAGATGTGTGTGATAAATTGATTGGCCATGCTAAATTGACCCTGAGAGTCTGGTATGCGGATGTTGGGGGGATTAGCCAGGTCAGTAAGTGGAATTTTGGGCATAAGGCTCGGGTGGGATTGATGTCAGTGCAGACTTGATGGGCCGAATGGCTTCCTTCTGCTGATAGCCCCATTGAAGTGTATGAACTGAAGACAGTGGGTGTACCGTGTGCAGTAATTGTACTTTGCTTGGTCGGGATATAATTCTTCAGTTTCAATGCTGTGGTCTCACATGTATTGGAAGGCACGATACGGTAAGCTTCAAATGCACCCATGGGTCTTATATTCATCGGAGCAGTCAATGATGAGGAGGGGGGTGGAGAGGGAGGGAACACACCTCCCACTCTCTGCTCATTAAAGCCACTGGCAACCTGTCATCTTTGCCGGGCAGCCTTATTTAAACTAAATGTGTTTCCGACTCCTTTTCTCCCAAGGAGGCAAGCAATACGTATCCCCACCCTGTCAAGCTGATGTCCACTCCCACCACGCGCCTTGGTAAAATTCAGCCCACGCACTATTGAGGTTCCATGCTTCACAAAACAACTCTCTCGCACTTTATCACTGAACTTTGACCAGAATACCTTGGACCATGTGATTTCATTGCATCGAGGTATTAAAAAGTCAAATTGCAAATCGGCTTTGATTATTTTATTTCCCCATCTGGACTTCTGAGAATCTGCTCGGCATCCAAATGGTCTGTCTCATTTCCTGTCATTGCATCCGTGTACAAAGCAGCAAACACCCTTTGTGTCTGGGAGAAAGGATGTTTCAGACAGGGAACAGAGAAACCTATATTTTGAATATTAATAAATGTACATATACATTCAGGGGCTTCTGAATTTTCCAATGCCAATGTTCTGATCGTGTGGTTACCCGTGTGGTTGTAATGATGGAAGAGCACCAATCATTCAAGATGGATTGGGTAAAAATGTTGTGGGTTCATTCGTTAAGACGAGGCACATAGGAACAACTATACAGCAATACAAAGCTTGACAACACCAGAGAAGCCAAGTCAACTGCTGTGTGCTCAGCTGAACATCAAAAGTGAAACTGATTGCAGCATGACATCACTGGAGAGAAGTTTGTCATGCTATAATCCCTTAAATGCATGTTACAACATGACTATTTCTGCAAGATACGGAAATCCAAAGAGGTGCCACAGTGGCACAGTGGTGATCATTACTGCCCCACAGTGCCAGGGACCTGTGCGTGTGTTCCATTCCCGGCTTGGGTCACTGTCTGTGTGGAGTCTGCACATTCTCCCCGTGTCTGCGTGGGTTACCCCAGAGTGATACAGTTTCCTCCCACACTTCGAAAGGCTCCAAAGATGTGTGTGATAAATTGATTGGCCATGCTAAATTGACACTGAGTGTCCTGGTATGCGGATGTTGGGGGGATTAGCCAGGTCAATAAGTGGGATATTGGGGATAAGGCTCGGGTGGGATTGATGTCAGTGCAGACCTGATGGGCCGAATGGCTTCCTTCTGCTGCTCGCCCCATTAAAGTGCATGAACTGAAGACAGTCGGAGTACAGTGTGCAGTAATTGTACCTTTGCTTGGTCGGGATATAATTCTTCGGTTTCAATGCTGTGGTCTCACATGTGTTGGAAGGCACGATACGGTAAGCTTCAAATACACCCATGGGTCTTATATTCATCGGAGCAGTCAATGATGAGGAGGGGGGTGGAGAGAGAGGGAACACACCTCCCACTCTCTGCTCAACAAAGCCACTGGCAACCTGTCATCTTTGCTGGGCAGCCTTATTTAAACTAAGTGTGTTTCCAACTCCTTTTCTCCCAAGGGTACAAGCAATACTCATCCCCACCCTGTCAAGCTGATGTCCACTCCCACCACGCGCCTTGGTAAAATTCAGCCCACGCACTATTGAGGTTCCATGCTTCACAAAACAACTCTCTTGCACTTTATCATTGAACTTTGACCACAATACATTTGACCACATGATTTCATGACATCGAGGTATTAAAAAGGCAAATTTTAATCAGCTTTGATTATTTTATTTCCCCATCTGGACTTCTGGAAATCTCTCAGGCATCCAAAGCATTCGATCAGAACATTGGCATTGGAAAATTCAGAAGCCCCTGAATGTATATGTACATTTATTAATATTCAAAATATAGGTTTCTCTGTTCCCTGTCTGAATCCCTGAGACCCAATTGTTTGCTGCTGTGCTCAGAATCTCTGCCTATTAGCTCCTAGAGGAACAGCACCCACAAGTTCTTCCTCTTGCTATTTCCCACAGCTCCATCCCTCAAAACATCAAAAATGGTCCAAGTTTGTTATGGCAGGAATGAATAATTGATGGAGTCCAAAAGAACTGAACAGGAAACAATCCGCAGCCCCAACAAAGTCAATCAAATCAGTTGACTTGCATTGAACAGACATGGTTTAATGTAGTAGGGACCTACCTCGTTCGATTCAAGCAGGTCCACCACTCGGGAAATATTAGAAGCTCCATCAATTTCTCCCAGTTTCTCCAATTCAAAATCCGACAATGACTGGTCTGTCTCATTTCCTGTCATTGCATCCGTGTACAAAGCAGCAAACACCCTTTGTGTCTGGGAGAAAGCATTGCATGTTAGCTATGAGACTTACCCGTGTGGTTGTAATGATGGAAGAGCACCAATCATTCAAGATGGATTGGGTAAAAATGTTGTGGGTTCATTCGTTAAGACGAGGCACATAGGAACATTTATACAGCAATACAAAGCTTGACAACACCAGAGCAGCCGAGTCAACTGCTGTGTGCTCAGTTGAACATCAAAAGTGAAACTGATTGCAGCATGACATCACTGGAGAGAAGTTTGTCATGCTATAATCCCTTAAATGCATGTTACAACATGACTATTTCTGCAAGATACGGAAATCCAAAAAGGTGCTACACTGGCACAGTGGTTATCATTACTGCCCCACAGTGCCAGGGACCTGTGCGTGTGTTCAACTCCCGGCTTGGGTCACTGTCTGTGTGGAGTCTGCACTTTCTCCCCGTGTCTGCGTTGGTGACCCCCGAGTGATACAGTTTCCTCCCACACTTCAACAGGATCCAAAGATGTGTGTGATAAATTGATTGGCCATGCTAAATTGACCCTGAGAGTCTGGTATGCGGATGTTGGGGGGATTAGCCAGGTCAGTAAGTGGAATTTTGGGCATAAGGCTCGGGTGGGATTGATGTCAGTGCAGACTTGATGGGCCGAATGGCTTCCTTCTGCTGATAGCCCCATTGAAGTGTATGAACTGAAGACAATGGGTGTACCGTGTGCAGTAATTGTACTTTGCTTGGTCGGGATATAATTCTTCAGTTTCAATGCTGTGGTCTCACATGTATTGGAAGGTACGATACGGTAAGCTTCAAATGCATCCATGGGTCTTATATTCATCGGAGCAGTCAATGATGAGGAGGGGGGTGGAGAGGGAGGGAACACACCTCCCACTCTCTGCTCATTAAAGCCACTGGCAACCTGTCATCTTTGCCGGGCAGCCTTATTTAAACTAAGTGTGTTTCCGACTCCTTTTCTCCCAAGGGGGCAAGCAATACGTATCCCCACCCTGTCAAGCTGATGTCCACTCCCACCACGCGCCTTGGAAAAATTCAGCCCACGCACTATTGAGGTTCCATGCTTCACAAAACAACTCTCTCGCACTTTATCATTGAACGTTGACCACAATACCTTTGACCATGTGATTTCATTGCATCGAGGTATTAAAAAGTCAAATTGCAAATCGGCTTTGATTATTTTATTTCCCCATCTGGACTTCTGATAATCTGCTCGGCATCCAAAGCGTTCGATCAGAACATTGGCATTGGAAAATTCAGAAGCCCCTGAATGTATATGTACATTTATTAATATTCAAAATATAGGTTTCTCTGTTCCCTGTCTGAATCCCTGAGACCGAAATGCCTGCTGCTGTGCTCAGTATCTCTGCCTATTAGCTGCTAGAGGAACAGCACCCACAAGTTCTTCCTCTTGCTATTTCCCACAGCTCCATCCCTCAAAACATCAAAAATGGTCCAAGTTTGTTATGCCAGAAATGAATAATTGATGGAGTCCAAAAGAACTGAACAGGAAACAATCCGCAGCCCCAACAAAGTCAATCAAATCAGTTGACTTGCATTGAACAGACATGGTTTAATGTAGTAGGGACCTACCTCGTTCGATTCAAGCAGGTCCACCACTCGGGAAATATTAGAAGCTCCATCAATTTCTCCCAGTTTCTCCAATTCAAAATCAGACAATGACTGGTCTGTCTCATTTCCTGTCATTGCATCCGTGTACAAAGCAGCAAACACCCTTTGTGTCTGGGAGAAAGGACTGCATGTTAGCTATGAGACTTACCCATGTGGTTGGAATGATGGAAGAGCACCAATAATTCAAGATGGATTGGGTAAAAATGTTGTGGGTTCATTCGTTAAGACTAGGCACATAGGAACATTTATACAGCAATACAAAGCTTGACAACACCAGAGCAGCCGAGTCAACTGCTGTGTGCTCAGTTGAACATCAAAAGTGAAACTGATTGCAGCATGACATCACTGGAGAGAAGTTTGTCATGCTATAATCCCTTAAGTGCATATTACAACATGACGATTTCTGCAAGATACGAAAATCCAAAAAGGTGCTACACTGGCACAGTGGTTATCATTACTGCCCCACAGTGCCAGGGACCTGTGCGTGTGTTCAACTCCCGGCTTGGGTCGCTGTCTGTGTGGAGTCTGCACATTCTCCCCGTGTCTGTGTTGGTGACCCCAGAGTGATACAGTTTCCTCCCACACTTCAACAGGATCCAAAGATGTGTGTGATAAATTGATTGGCCATGCTAAATTGACCCTGAGTGTCCTGGTATGCGGATGTTGGGGGGATTAGCCAGGTCAATAAGTGGGATATTGGGGATAAGGCGAGGGTGGGATTGATGTCAGTGCAGACTTGATGGGCCGAATGGCTTCCTTCTACTGATAGCCCCATTGAAGTGCATGAACTGAAGACAGTGGGTGTACCGTGTGCAGTAATTGTACCTTTGCTTGGTCGGGATATAATTCTTCGGTTTCAATGCTGTGGTCTCACATGTATTGGAAGGCACGATAGGTTAAGCTTCAAATGCACCCATGGGTCTTATATTCATCGGAGCAGTCAATGATGAGGAGGGGGGTGGAGAGAGAGGGAACACACCTCCCACTCTCTGCTCATCAAAGCCACTGGCAACCTGTCATCTTTGCCGGGCAGCCATATTTAAACTAAGTGTGTTTCCGACTCCTTTTCTCCCAAGGGGGCAAGCAATACTCATCCCCACCCTGTCAAGCTGATATCCACTCCTATCATGCGCCATGGTAAAATTCAGCCCACGCACTATTGAGTTTCCATGCTTCACAAAACAACTCTCTTGCACTTTATCACTGAACTTTGACCAGAATACCTTTGACCATGTGATTTCATGACATCGAGGGATTAAAAAGTCAAATTGCAAATCAGCTTTGATTATTTTATTTCCCCATCTGGACTTCTGAGAATCTGCTCGGCATCCAAAGCGTTCGATCAGAACATTGGCATTGGAAAATTCAGAAGCCCCTGAATGTATATGTACATTTATTAATATTCAAAATATAGGTTTCTCTGTTCCCTGTCTGAATCCCTGAGACCGAAGTGCCTGCTGCTGTGCTCAGAATCTCTGCCTATTAGCTGCTAGAGGAACAGCACCCACAAGTTCTTCCTCTTGCTATTTCCCACAGCTCCATCCCTCAAAACATCAAAAATGGTCCAAGTTTGTCATGGCAGAAATGAATAATTGATGGAGTCCAAAAGAACTGAACAGGAAACAATCCGCAGCCCCAACAAAGTCAATCAAATCAGTTGACTTGCATTGAACAGACATGGTTTAATGTAGTAGGGACCTACCTCGTTCGATTCAAGCAGGTCCACCACTCGGGAAATATTAGAAGCTCCATCAATTTCTCCCAGTTTCTCCAATTCAAAATCCGACAATGACTGGTCTGTCTCATTTCCTGTCATTGCATCCGTGTACAAAGCAGCAAACACCCTTTGTGTCTGGGAGAAAGGATTGCATGTTAGCTATGAGACTTACCCGTGTGGTTGTAATGATGGAAGAGCACCAATCATTCAAGATGGATTGGGTAAAAATGTTGTGGGTTCATTCGTTAAGACGAGGCACATAGGAACAATTATACGGCAATACAAGTCTTGACAACACCAGAGCAGCCGAGTCAACTGCTGTGTGCTCAGCTGAACATCAAAAGTGAAACTGATTGCAGCATGACATCACTGGAGAGAAGTTTGTCATGCTATAATCCCTTAAAGGCATGTTACAACATGACTATTTCTGCAAGATACGGAAATCCAAAGAGGTGCCACAGTGGCACAGTGGTTATCATTACTGCCCCACAGTGCCAGGGACCTGTGCGTGTGTTCCATTCCCGGCTTGGGTCACTGTCTGTGTGGAGTCTGCACATTCTCCCCGTGTCTGCGTTGGTGACCCCCGAGTGATACAGTTTCCTCCCACACTTCAACAGGATCCAAAGATGTGTGTGATAAATTGATTGGCCATGCTAAATTGACCCTGAGAGTCTGGTATGCGGATGTTGGGGGGATTAGCCAGGTCAGTAAGTGGAATTTTGGGCATAAGGCTCGGGTGGGATTGATGTCAGTGCAGACTTGATGGGCCGAATGGCTTCCTTCTGCTGATAGCCCCATTGAAGTGTATGAACTGAAGACAATGGGTGTACCGTGTGCAGTAATTGTACTTTGCTTGGTCGGGATATAATTCTTCAGTTTCAATGCTGTGGTCTCACATGTATTGGAAGGCACGATACGGTAAGCTTCAAATGCACCCATGGGTCTTATATTCATCGGAGCAGTCAATGATGAGGAGGGGGGTGGAGAGGGAGGGAACACACCTCCCACTCTCTGCTCATTAAAGCCACTGGCAACTTGTCATCTTTGCCGGGCAGCCTTATTTAAACTAAATGTGTTTCCGACTCCTTTTCTCCCAAGGAGGCAAGCAATACGTATCCCCACCCTGTCAAGCTGATGTCCACTCCCACCACGCGCCTTGGTAAAATTCAGCCCACGCACTATTGAGGTTCCATGCTTCACAAAACAACTCTCTCGCACTTTATCACTGAACTTTGACCAGAATACCTTGGACCATGTGATTTCATTGCATCGAGGTATTAAAAAGTCAAATTGCAAATCGGCTTTGATTATTTTATTTCCCCATCTGGACTTCTGAGAATCTGCTCGGCATCCAAATGGTCTGTCTCATTTCCTGTCATTGCATCCGTGTACAAAGCAGCAAACACCCTTTGTGTCTGGGAGAAAGGATGTTTCAGACAGGGAACAGAGAAACCTATATTTTGAATATTAATAAATGTACATATACATTCAGGGGCTTCTGAATTTTCCAATGCCAATGTTCTGATCGTGTGGTTACCCGTGTGGTTGTAATGATGGAAGAGCACCAATCATTCAAGATGGATTGGGTAAAAATGTTGTGGGTTCATTCGTTAAGACGAGGCACATAGGAACAACTATACAGCAATACAAAGCTTGACAACACCAGAGAAGCCAAGTCAACTGCTGTGTGCTCAGCTGAACATCAAAAGTGAAACTGATTGCAGCATGACATCACTGGAGAGAAGTTTGTCATGCTATAATCCCTTAAATGCATGTTACAACATGACTATTTCTGCAAGATACGGAAATCCAAAGAGGTGCCACAGTGGCACAGTGGTTATCATTACTGCACCACAGTGCCAGGGACCTGTGCGTGTGTTCCATTCCCGGCTTGGGTCACTGCCTGTGTGGAGTCTGCACATTCTCCCCGTGTCTGCGTGGGTTACCCCAGAGTGATACAGTTTCCTCCCACACTTCGAAAGGCTCCAAAGATGTGTGTGATAAATTGATTGGCCGTGCTAAATTGACACTGAGTGTCCTGGTATGCGGATGTTGGGGGGATTAGCCAGGTCAATAAGTGGGATATTGGGGATAAGGCTCGGGTGGGATTGATGTCAGTGCAGACCTGATGGGCCGAATGGCTTCCTTCTGCTGCTCGCCCCATTGAAGTGCATGAACTGAAGACAGTCGGAGTACAGTGTGCAGTAATTGTACCTTTGCTTGGTCGGGATATAATTCTTCGGTTTCAATGCTGTGGTCTCACATGTGTTGGAAGGCACGATACGGTAAGCTTCAAATACACCCATGGGTCTTATATTCATCGGAGCAGTCAATGATGAGGAGGGGGGTGGAGAGAGAGGGAACACACCTCCCACTCTCTGCTCAACAAAGCCACTGGCAACCTGTCATCTTTGCTGGGCAGCCTTATTTAAACTAAGTGTGTTTCCAACTCCTTTTCTCCCAAGGGTACAAGCAATACTCATCCCCACCCTGTCAAGCTGATGTCCACTCCCACCACGCGCCTTGGTAAAATTCAGCCCACGCACTATTGAGGTTCCATGCTTCACAAAACAACTCTCTTGCACTTTATCATTGAACTTTGACCACAATACATTTGACCACATGATTTCATGACATCGAGGTATTAAAAAGGCAAATTTTAATCAGCTTTGATTATTTTATTTCCCCATCTGGACTTCTGGAAATCTCTCAGGCATCCAAAGCATTCGATCAGAACATTGGCATTGGAAAATTCAGAAGCCCCTGAATGTATATGTACCTTTATTAATATTCAAAATATAGGTTTCTCTGTTCCCTGTCTGAATCCCTGAGACCCAATTGTTTGCTGCTGTGCTCAGAATCTCTGCCTATTAGCTCCTAGAGGAACAGCACCCACAAGTTCTTCCTCTTGCTATTTCCCACAGCTCCATCCCTCAAAACATCAAAAATGGTCCAAGTTTGTTATGGCAGGAATGAATAATTGATGGAGTCCAAAAGAACTGAACAGGAAACAATCCGCAGCCCCAACAAAGTCAATCAAATCAGTTGACTTGCATTGAACAGACATGGTTTAATGTAGTAGGGACCTACCTCGTTCGATTCAAGCAGGTCCACCACTCGGGAAATATTAGAAGCTCCATCAATTTCTCCCAGTTTCTCCAATTCAAAATCCGACAATGACTGGTCTGTCTCATTTCCTGTCATTGCATCCGTGTACAAAGCAGCAAACACCCTTTGTGTCTGGGAGAAAGCATTGCATGTTAGCTATGAGACTTACCCGTGTGGTTGTAATGATGGAAGAGCACCAATCATTCAAGATGGATTGGGTAAAAATGTTGTGGGTTCATTCGTTAAGACGAGGCACATAGGAACATTTATACAGCAATACAAAGCTTGACAACACCAGAGCAGCCGAGTCAACTGCTGTGTGCTCAGTTGAACATCAAAAGTGAAACTGATTGCAGCATGACATCACTGGAGAGAAGTTTGTCATGCTATAATCCCTTAAATGCATGTTACAACATGACTATTTCTGCAAGTTACGGAAATCCAAAAAGGTGCTACACTGGCACAGTGGTTATCATTACTGCCCCACAGTGCCAGGGACCTGTGCGTGTGTTCAACTCCCGGCTTGGGTCACTGTCTGTGTGGAGTCTGCACTTTCTCCCCGTGTCTGCGTTGGTGACCCCCGAGTGATACAGTTTCCTCCCACACTTCAACAGGATCCAAAGATGTGTGTGATAAATTGATTGGCCATGCTAAATTGACCCTGAGAGTCTGGTATGCGGATGTTGGGGGGATTAGCCAGGTCAGTAAGTGGAATTTTGGGCATAAGGCTCGGGTGGGATTGATGTCAGTGCAGAATTGATGGGCCGAATGGCTTCCTTCTGCTGATAGCCCCATTGAAGTGTATGAACTGAAGACAATGGGTGTACCGTGTGCAGTAATTGTACTTTGCTTGGTCGGGATATAATTCTTCAGTTTCAATGCTGTGGTCTCACATGTATTGGAAGGTACGATACGGTAAGCTTCAAATGCACCCATGGGTCTTATATTCATCGGAGCAGTCAATGATGAGGAGGGGGGTGGAGAGGGAGGGAACACACCTCCCACTCTCTGCTCATCAAAGCCACTGGCAACCTGTCATCTTTGCCGGGCAGCCTTATTTAAACTAAGTGTGTTTCCGACTCCTTTTCTCCCAAGGGGGCAAGCAATACGTATCCCCACCCTGTCAAGCTGATGTCCACTCCCACCACGCGCCTTGGAAAAATTCAGCCCACGCACTATTGAGGTTCCATGCTTCACAAAACAACTCTCTCGCACTTTATCATTGAACGTTGACCACAATACCTTTGACCATGTGATTTCATTGCATCGAGGTATTAAAAAGTCAAATTGCAAATCGGCTTTGATTATTTTATTTCCCCATCTGGACTTCTGAGAATCTGCTCGGCATCCAAAGCGTTCGATCAGAACATTGGCATTGGAAAATTCAGAAGCCCCTGAATGTATATGTACATTTATTAATATTCAAAATATAGGTTTCTCTGTTCCCTGTCTGAATCCCTGAGACCGAAATGCCTGCTGCTGTGCTCAGTATCTCTGCCTATTAGCTGCTAGAGGAACAGCACCCACAAGTTCTTCCTCTTGCTATTTCCCACAGCTCCATCCCTCAAAACATCAAAAATGGTCCAAGTTTGTTATGCCAGAAATGAATAATTGATGGAGTCCAAAAGAACTGAACAGGAAACAATCCGCAGCCCCAACAAAGTCAATCAAATCAGTTGACTTGCATTGAACAGACATGGTTTAATGTAGTAGGGACCTACCTCGTTCGATTCAAGCAGGTCCACCACTCGGGAAATATTAGAAGCTCCATCAATTTCTCCCAGTTTCTCCAATTCAAAATCAGACAATGACTGGTCTGTCTCATTTCCTGTCATTGCATCCGTGTACAAAGCAGCAAACACCCTTTGTGTCTGGGAGAAAGGACTGCATGTTAGCTATGAGACTTACCCATGTGGTTGGAATGATGGAAGAGCACCAATAATTCAAGATGGATTGGGTAAAAATGTTGTGGGTTCATTCGTTAAGACTAGGCACATAGGAACATTTATACAGCAATACAAAGCTTGACAACACCAGAGCAGCCGAGTCAACTGCTGTGTGCTCAGTTGAACATCAAAAGTGAAACTGATTGCAGCATGACATCACTGGAGAGAAGTTTGTCATGCTATAATCCCTTAAGTGCATATTACAACATGACGATTTCTGCAAGATACGAAAATCCAAAAAGGTGCTACACTGGCACAGTGGTTATCATTACTGCCCCACAGTGCCAGGGACCTGTGCGTGTGTTCAACTCCCGGCTTGGGTCGCTGTCTGTGTGGAGTCTGCACATTCTCCCCGTGTCTGTGTTGGTGACCCCAGAGTGATACAGTTTCCTCCCACACTTCAACAGGATCCAAAGATGTGTGTGATAAATTGATTGGCCATGCTAAATTGACCCTGAGTGTCCTGGTATGCGGATGTTGGGGGGATTAGCCAGGTCAATAAGTGGGATATTGGGGATAAGGCGAGGGTGGGATTGATGTCAGTGCAGACTTGATGGGCCGAATGGCTTCCTTCTACTGATAGCCCCATTGAAGTGCATGAACTGAAGACAGTGGGTGTACCGTGTGCAGTAATTGTACCTTTGCTTGGTCGGGATATAATTCTTCGGTTTCAATGCTGTGGTCTCACATGTATTGGAAGGCACGATAGGGTAAGCTTCAAATGCACCCATGGGTCTTATATTCATCGGAGCAGTCAATGATGAGGAGGGGGGTGGAGAGAGAGGGAACACACCTCCCACTCTCTGCTCATCAAAGCCACTGGCAACCTGTCATCTTTGCCGGGCAGCCATATTTAAACTAAGTGTGTTTCCGACTCCTTTTCTCCCAAGGGGGCAAGCAATACTCATCCCCACCCTGTCAAGCTGATATCCACTCCTATCATGCGCCATGGTAAAATTCAGCCCACGCACTATTGAGTTTCCATGCTTCACAAAACAACTCTCTTGCACTTTATCACTGAACTTTGACCAGAATACCTTTGACCATGTGATTTCATGACATCGAGGGATTAAAAAGTCAAATTGCAAATCAGCTTTGATTATTTTATTTCCCCATCTGGACTTCTGAGAATCTGCTCGGCATCCAAAGCGTTCGATCAGAACATTGGCATTGGAAAATTCAGAAGCCCCTGAATGTATATGTACATTTATTAATATTCAAAATATAGGTTTCTCTGTTCCCTGTCTGAATCCCTGAGACCGAAGTGCCTGCTGCTGTGCTCAGAATCTCTGCCTATTAGCTGCTAGAGGAACAGCACCCACAAGTTCTTCCTCTTGCTATTTCCCACAGCTCCATCCCTCAAAACATCAAAAATGGTCCAAGTTTGTCATGGCAGAAATGAATAATTGATGGAGTCCAAAAGAACTGAACAGGAAACAATCCGCAGCCCCAACAAAGTCAATCAAATCAGTTGACTTGCATTGAACAGACATGGTTTAATGTAGTAGGGACCTACCTCGTTCGATTCAAGCAGGTCCACCACTCGGGAAATATTAGAAGCTCCATCAATTTCTCCCAGTTTCTCCAATTCAAAATCCGACAATGACTGGTCTGTCTCATTTCCTGTCATTGCATCCGTGTACAAAGCAGCAAACACCCTTTGTGTCTGGGAGAAAGGATTGCATGTTAGCTATGAGACTTACCCGTGTGGTTGTAATGATGGAAGAGCACCAATCATTCAAGATGGATTGGGTAAAAATGTTGTGGGTTCATTCGTTAAGACGAGGCACATAGGAACAATTATACGGCAATACAAGTCTTGACAACACCAGAGCAGCCGAGTCAACTGCTGTGTGCTCAGCTGAACATCAAAAGTGAAACTGATTGCAGCATGACATCACTGGAGAGAAGTTTGTCATGCTATAATCCCTTAAAGGCATGTTACAACATGACTATTTCTGCAAGATATGGAAATCCAAAGAGGTGCCACAGTGGCACAGTGGTTATCATTACTGCCCCACAGTGCCAGGGACCTGTGCGTGTGTTCCATTCCCGGCTTGGGTCACTGTCTGTGTGGAGTCTGCACATTCTCCCCGTGTCTGCGTGGGTTACCCCAGAGTGATACAGTTTCCTCCCACACTTCGAAAGGCTCCAAAGATGTGTGTGATAAATTGATTGGCCATGCTAAATTGACACTGAGTGTCCTGGTATGCGGATGTTGGGGGGATTAGCCAGGTCAATAAGTGGGATATTGGGGATAAGGCTCGGGTGGGATTGATGTCAGTGCAGACTTGATGGGCCGAATGGCTTCCTTCTGCTGATAGCCCCATTGAAGTGTATGAACTGAAGACAGTCGGAGTACAGTGTGCAGTAATTGTACCTTTGCTTGGTCGGGATATAATTCTTCGGTTTCAATGCTGTGGTCTCACATGTGTTGGAAGGCACGATACGGTAAGCTTCAAATACACCCATGGGTCTTATATTCATCGGAGCAGTCAATGATGAGGAGGGGGGTGGAGAGAGAGGGAACACACCTCCCACTCTCTGCTCAACAAAGCCACTGGCAACCTGTCATCTTTGCTGGGCAGCCTTATTTAAACTAGGTGTGTTTCCGACTCCTTTTCTCCCAAGGGTACAAGCAATACTCATCCCCACCCTGTCAAGCTGATGTCCACTCCCACCACGCGCCTTGGTAAAATTCAGCCCACGCACTATTGAGGTTCCATGCTTCACAAAACAACTCTCTTGCCCTTTATCATTGAACTTTGACCACAATACCTTTGACCACATGATTTCATGACATCGAGGTATTAAAAAGGCAAATTTTAATCAGCTTTGATTATTTTATTTCCCCATCTGGACTTCTGAAAATCTCTCAGGCATCCAAAGCATTCGATCAGAACATTGGCATTGGAAAATTCAGAAGCACCTGAATGTATATGTACCTTTATTAATATTCAAAATATAGGTTTCTCTGTTCCCTGTCTGAATCCCTGAGACCCAATTGTTTGCTGCTGTGCTCAGAATCTCTGCCTATTAGCTCCTAGAGGAACAGCACCCACATGTTCTTCCTCTAGCTATTTCCCACAGCTCCATCTCTCAAAACATCAAAAATGGTCCAAGTTTGTTATGGCAGTAATGAATAATTGATGGAGTCGAAAAGAACTGAACAGGAAACAATCCGCAGCCCCAACAAAGTCAATCAAATCAGTTGACTTGCATTGAACAGACATGGTTTAATGAAGTAGGGACCTACCTCGTTCGATTCAAGCAGGTCCACCACTCGGGAAATATTAGAAGCTCCATCAATTTCTCCCAGTTTCTCCAATTCAAAATCCGACAATGACTGGTCTGTCTCATTTCCTGTCATTGCATCCGTGTACAAAGCAGCAAACACCCTTTGTGTCTGGGAGAAAGGATTGCATGTTAGCTATGAGACTTACCCGTGTGGTTGTAATGATGGAAGAGCACCAATAATTCAAGATGGATTGGGTAAAAATGTTGTGGGTTCATTCGTTAAGACTAGGCACATAGGAACATTTATACAGCAATACAAAGCTTGACAACACCAGAGCAGCCGAGTCAACTGCTGTGTGCTCAGTTGAACATCAAAAGTGAAACTGATTGCAGCATGACATCACTGGAGAAAAGTTTGTCATGCTATAATCCCTTAAGTGCATATTACAACATGACTATTTCTGCAAGATACGGAAATCCAAAAAGGTGCTACACTGGCACAGTGGTTATCATTACTGCCCCACAGTGCCAGGGACCTGTGCGTGTGTTCAACTCCCGGCTTGGGTCACTGTCTGTGTGGAGTCTGCACATTCTCCCCGTGTCTGCGTTGGTGACCCCCGAGTGATACAGTTTCCTCCCACACTTCAACAGGATCCAAAGATGTGTGTGATAAATTGATTGGCCATGCTAAATTGACACTGAGAGTCTGGTATGCCATGTTGGGGGGATTAGCCAGGTCAGTAAGTGGAATTTTGGGCATAAGGCTCGGGTGGGATTGATGTCAGTGCAGACTTGATGGGCCAAATGGCTTCCTTCTGCTGATTGCCCCATTGAAGTGTATGAAATGAAGACAGTGGGTGTACCGTGTGCAGTAATTGTACTTTGCTTGGTCGGGATATAATTCTTCAGTTTCAATGCTGTGGTCTCATATGTATTGGAAGGCACGATACGGTAAGCTTCAAATGCACCCATGGGTCTTATATTCATCGGAGCAGTCAATGATGAGGAGGGGGGTGGAGAGGGAGGGAACACACCTCCCACTCTCTGCTCATTAAAGCCACTGGCAACCTGTCATCTTTGCCGGGCAGCCTTATTTAAACTAAGTGTGTTTCCGACTCCTTTTCTCCCAAGGGGGCAAGCAATACGTATCCCCACCCTGTCAAGCTGATGTCCACTCCCACCACGCGCCTTGGTAAAATTCAGCCCACGCACTATTGAAGTTCCATGCTTCACAAAACAACTCTCTCGCACTTTATCATTGAACGTTGACCACAATACCTTTGACCATGTGATTTCATTGCATCAAGGTATTAAAAAGTCAAATTGCAAATCAGCTTTGATTATTTTATTTCCCCATCTGGACTTCTGAGAATCTGCTCGGCATCCAAAGCGTTCGATCAGAACATTGGCATTGGAAAATTCAGAAGCCCCTGAATGTATATGTACATTTATTAATATTCAAAATATAGGTTTCTCTGTTCCCTGTCTGAATCCCTGAGACCGAAATGCCTGCTGCTGTGCTCAGTATCTCTGCCTATTAGCTGCTAGAGGAACAGCACCCACAAGTTCTTCCTCTTGCTATTTCCCACAGCTCCATCCCTCAAAACATCAAAAATGGTCCAAGTTTGTTATGCCAGAAATGAATAATTGATGGAGTCCAAAAGAACTGAACAGGAAACAATCCGCAGCCCCAACAAAGTCAATCAAATCAGTTGACTTGCATTGAACAGACATGGTTTAATGTAGTAGGGACCTACCTCGTTCGATTCAAGCAGGTCCACCACTCGGGAAATATTAGAAGCTCCATCAATTTCTCCCAGTTTCTCCAATTCAAAATCAGACAATGACTGGTCTGTCTCATTTCCTGTCATTGCATCCGTGTACAAAGCAGCAAACACCCTTTGTGTCTGGGAGAAAGGACTGCATGTTAGCTATGAGACTTACCCATGTGGTTGGAATGATGGAAGAGCACCAATAATTCAAGATGGATTGGGTAAAAATGTTGTGGGTTCATTCGTTAAGACTAGGCACATAGGAACATTTATACAGCAATACAAAGCTTGACAACACCAGAGCAGCCGAGTCAACTGCTGTGTGCTCAGTTGAACATCAAAAGTGAAACTGATTGCAGCATGACATCACTGGAGAGAAGTTTGTCATGCTATAATCCCTTAAGTGCATGTTACAACATGACGATTTCTGCAAGATACGAAAATCCAAAAAGGTGCTACACTGGCACAGTGGTTATCATTACTGCCCCACAGTGCCAGGGACCTGTGCGTGTGTTCAACTCCCGGCTTGGGTCACTGTCTGTGTGGAGTCTGCACATTCTCCCCGTGTCTGTGTTGGTGACCCCAGAGTGATACAGTTTCCTCCCACACTTCAACAGGATCCAAAGATGTGTGTGATAAATTGATTGGCCATGCTAAATTGACCCTGAGTGTCCTGGTATGCGGATGTTGGGGGGATTAGCCAGGTCAATAAGTGGGATATTGGGGATAAGGCTCGGGTGGGATTGATGTCAGTGCAGACTTGATGGGCTGAATGGCTTCCTTCTGCTGATAGCCCCATTGAAGTGCATGAACTGAAGACAGTGGGTATACCGTGTGCAGTAATTGTACCTTTGCTTGGTCGGGATATAATTCTTCGGTTTCAATGCTGTGGTCTCACATGTATTGGAAGGCACGATACGGTAAGCTTCAAATGCACCCATGGGTCTTATATTCATCGGAGCAGTCAATGATGAGGAGGGGGGTGGAGAGAGAGGGAACACACCTCCCACTCTCTGCTCATCAAAGCCACTGGCAACCTGTCATCTTTGCCGGGCAGCCTTATTTAAACTAAGTGTGTTTCCGACTCCTTTTCTCCCAAGGGGGCAAGCAATACTCATCCCCACCCTGTCAAGCTGATGTCCACTCCTATCATGCGCCATGGTAAAATTCAGCCCACGCACTATTGAGTTTCCATGCTTCACAAAACAACTCTCTTGCACTTTATCACTGAACTTTGACCAGAATACCTTTGACCATGTGATTTCATGACATCGAGGTATTAAAAAGTCAAATTGCAAATCAGCTTTGATGATTTTATTTCCCCATCTGGACTTCTGAGAATCTGCTCGGCATCCAAAGCGTTCGATCAGAACATTGGCATTGGAAAATTCAGAAGCACCTGAAAGTATATGTACCTTTATTAATATTCAAAATATAGGTTTCTCTGTTCCCTGTCTGAATCCCTGAGACCCAATTGCCTGCTGCTGTGCTCAGTATCTCTGCCTATTAGCTCCTAGAGGAACAGCACCCACAAGTTCTTCCTCTTGCTATTTCCCACAGCTCCATCCCTCAAAACATCAAAAATGGTCCAAGTTTGTTATGGCAGTAATGAATAATTGATGGAGTCGAAAAGAACTGAACAGGAAACAATCCGCAGCCCCAACAAAGTCAATCAAATCAGTTGACTTGCATTGAACTGACATGGTTTAATGTAGGAGGGACCTACCTCGTTCAATTCAAGCAGGTCCACCACTCGGGAAAGATTAGAAGCTCCATCAATTTCTTCCATTTTCTCCAATTCAAAATCCAACAATGCCTGGTCTGTCTCATTTCCCGGTTCAGATGTCATTGCATCCGTGAACAAACCAGCAAACTCCCTTTGCGTCTGGGAGAAAGGATTGCATGTTAACTATGAGACTTACCCGTGTGTTTGTAATGATATAAAAGCACCAATCATTCAAGATGGATTGGGTAAAAATGTGGTGGGTTCATTCGTTAAGACTAGGCACATAGGAACATTTATACAGCAATACAAAGCTTGACAACACCAGAGCAGCCGAGTCAACTGCTGTGTGCTCAGTTGAACATCAAAAGTGAAACTGATTGCAGCATGACATCATTGTAGAGAAGTTTGTCATGCTATAATCACTTAAAGGCTCATTGCAACATGACTATTTCTACAAGATATGGAATGCCAAGTAGGTGCCACAGTGGCACAGTGGTTATCATTACTGCCCCCACAGTGCCCGGGACCTGTGTTCAATTCCCGGGTTGGGTCACCCTCTGTGTGGTGTCTGCACGTTCTCCCTGTGTCTGCGTGGCTTTCCCCCGGGTGCTCCACTTTCTTCCCACACTTCGAAAGACTCCAATGATGCGTGTGATAGGTTGACTGGCCATGCTAAATTGACCATTAGTGCAATGGTATGCGGAGGTTGGGGGGATTAGTGGGGTCAATCAGTGGGGTGAAGGAAATACGGCCTGTTTAGCATTCTTGCCAGTGCAAACTTCATGGTCCAAATGGCTTCCTTCTGCTGACAGCCCCATTGAAGTGTATGAACTGAAGTCAGTTGTTGTACACTGTGCAGTAAGTGTACCTTTGCTTGGGAGGGGTATGATTCTTCAGTTTCAATGCTGTGGTCTCGCATGCATTGTAAGACACGATACGGTAAGCCTGAGTTGCACCGATAATTCCTATATTCATCGGAGCAGTCAATGATGAGGAGGGGGGTGGAGAGTGAAGGAACAACCTCCCACTCTCTGCTCATTAAAGCCACTGGCAACCTGTCATCATTGCCGGGCAGCGTTTATTTAACTCAGTGGGTTTCGAATTACGTTTCTCCTAAGGGGGCAAGCAATACTCATCCCCACCCGGTCCAGCTGACGTTTGGGTGGAAGGTCAAAAAATAGGTGACAGAGGTGGGTTTTGATGGGCATCTTAAAGGAGAAAAGAGTGGTAGACAACCAGCAAGGTTTGGGGAGAGAATTCCAGGATGCCGGGCCTCGGCAACTGAAGACATGGCCATCAAGATTTGATCAAATAAAGTTGGGAATGTGCATGAGTCCAGAATTGGATGTGGCATCCATCTAGGAGGGTTGTGGAGCAGGAGGAGATTACAGAGATAGGGAGGGACCAGACTCTGAAGGCATTTGAAAGCAAAGGTGAGGTTTTAATATTGAGACATTACTTCAGCAGGAGCCAAAGCAGATCGGGAAGTAGATCAGCGAGCACTGGGGTGATGGTTGAACGCAACATGGTACAAGTTAGGATAGAGGCAGAAGCGATTTGGATAACACCCATTATACAGAAGATATAATGAACATGGCTGACCAGGAGAGTATTTCAACAGCGAAGACTTGAGGCAGCAAAGTTATGAACGAGGGTTTCAGCAGCAGATGAAATGAGGCAGGGGTGGAGTCAGGCCAGGTGGAAAGAGGCAGTCTCAATGAGAGCGGATATGTGCTCAAACCTTCGATTAAGGATACGAGTAGTCTGCTTCAGCCTCAGCCGGCTACGAGGGAGGGGATGGAGTTAGTAGCTGGAGAACAGAGTCTTTAAACTGCCGGACTGAGGACAATGGCTGGGACTTTCCAGCCTCTCTGTGGCAGGACCCACCATGGGATGAATGTGGCAAGACTGGAAGATCCCGATGATGGGCGGGGCTGGAAAATCATGGCCAATGGCTTTGATCTTCCCAATATTTAATTGGAGGGAAATGCCATCATTTGTGCCTTACAAATTTCAATCAAAGAAATGGCCGACAACTGGCACATCATTGGTTGGTGTTAAATATCTAAATCACCGTGGGAGGACATTTTGTTTTTCGATGGTGGCGCTTACTGAACAACATTAACAGGTTGAGGTGGTCATAGTTCAGATTGAAATGTTCAAAACAATATCATGCTCCTTCAGTACTTTGCTAAAGTATCAGTCTAGATTCCTACCAGATTAGCGTAACTCTTCCCATAGGCCAGCTTCCATGTTTCCCATTGCTCATCAATGATTGGCTTCGTCGCGGCCATGGAGATAACAGTCAGGATGTGCACCACAAAGAGAAAATATGCCATGGTGAAAGGTTGAGCCCGTCAAACCTGTCGCAGGGCTGGTTTGCTTTGTGAGAAGCTGTGGGCAATAAAATCAGAAGCACATTGAGAGGTAAGTGTCCAAACTCATAGTCCTTTCCTCATTAGTAAGAGCCCCTGTTTTTTCTTATTGGTACCTTTGGGACTTCAATTCTAATAATAAAGCTAATTAAAATTCAGTCCAATCATGGTCCCCATGTGAGGGGCAAACCAGATCCAAGCTGACAAGACAAGACATTGCATCCCATCTTGGGCTCCACCAAACAAGATCCAAGCTGACAGGATGAGGCATTGTACCCCCTCTTGGGCTTGATCTGACGCTTCATCTGAGCCAAAAGGCAAGATGGCTTTGTGAAATTGCATCAGGTAAAGACTCGGTTTAACCTCATTGGCTACCCTGATCGCTTACTCTATCGAGCTTCGGCAAACCACTGCCACAGTTGTCAGCACACCCCCAGCAATGGGCTAGCCACGTCCCCTGCCTGATCAGAGTCCCTCTTAACAATCTATATTCTTGATATGATCTTGTCATTGTTATCTCTGGAATTCAACTCTTTTACCAGCACATGACTGCAACCAACCTCAAGGCTTTATGTATTTGAGACAGTTTCCCACAGGGGAAGGTCCCAATCCCTACAAGGAGGAGCTGAATACCTATGCATTGCATCTCTCCTTAACTACGGGGAGAACGGCAGGTGAATTAGATAGCCCCGACTGTCGACATTTTCTGAAGGGAATCACAGAAGGTAGAGGAGCTGAGGACATCCCCTTCAGCCAGCGGGTGGTGAATCTATGGAATTCATTGCCACAGAAAGCTGTGGAGGCCAGGTCAGTGAGTATATTTAAGAGACGGCTAGGTTCTTGATTGGTCAAGGGATCAAAGGTTGTGGGGAAAAGGTGGGAGAATGGTGTTGAGAAACATATCAGCCATGATTGAATGGCGGAGCAGGCTTGACGGGCTAAATGATCTAATTCTGCTCCTACACCTTATGGTCTTATTTAGCTTTTAATTGCTTCAATCAACAACTGTCAAGAAAAAGCCCCAATTCATTCAGATGAAGAGCGAATAAGCCTGTGAAATTTACAATGCTTCTTCCCATTATGCACATGAAAATGATCAAGTCCCACATTCCCAAACATGTCCTCACCTTGGATCACAGTTACAGGGAGTGTAAAGTTCCCAGGCTGGTGTAGAATCTGAAGATAGACTTGGGGTGGAGCGGAACTGCCTTTAGCTTCAGATTTGACTTACTCAAAGTTCCCAGTCAGGAAATACATTGATCCCAAAAACCCACGATTACCACTACATTTGCCATGACAATAAAGTTTTAAAGTTTATTTATTTACCAGTGTCACAAGTGGGCTTACATTTACACTGCAATGGAGTTACTGCCAATCAATCACATTCGTTAGAATAAAAGTTAGATTTTACTCACCTCTCAAGGATACCTCCGGTTCTTAAACGACACAAACAATCTGAGACCAGGTTGTGTTGTACTGGAGTTTGATTTGAGGTTTATATACCCTCAGAAGAAGCAAGATGAACTCATTGCCTCACAAATTCCATCAATTAGTGCACGGGGCCTGAAGCATTCTCTTTGTTCAGTGTGATTGAAAATAATTTGCCACCTGCATGCTCCAACCACCAATCATCCAAACTACTCACAAATACTTCACGTGATCTTAATAACATGGTCTCAAAAGATAATTAGATGATGTAAATCTTATTTTCATGATGCATGTTGCTGGTTCCTTGGTGAGAACCCCAATTTGCTATTGAGGATTCTTGCCTTTGCGTTTCTTCATGGTGCCTACATGCTTCAGGAATGCATCCTTGGCAATTATCCAATGTCCTCTCCCTTTGACAGTGAGATTTTCCAGCTGACGCGTGCGTACAGATTCTACGTTCACCTTAGTGATGGAAAGGGATAGGCATGAACCTCGGGCCAGTGGTTTTAGCTGGGGGAAGGGTAATTATGAGGCTATTAGGAGAGAATTAGGAAACATAGGTTGGACTAGGAGATTACAGGGACTGGGAACGTCCGACATGTGGAGTTTTTTCAAGGAGCAGCTACTGCGAGTCTGTGATAGGTATGTCCCTGTCAGGCAAGGAGGGATTGGTAGGGCTAGGGAACCGTGGTGCACCAAAAAAGTTTCTTTGTTGGTTAAAAAGAAAAAGGAGGCTTATGTTCGGATGAGACGTGAGCACTCGGGTAGTGCACTAGAAAGCTTTAGATTGGCTAAGAGGGAGTTGAAGAGCGAGCTTAGAAGGGCTAAAAGGGGACATGAGAAGACTTTGGCGGATAGGGTTAAAGAGAATCCTAAGGCGTTCTATAGGTATGTCAAGAACAGAAGGTTGGTTAGGGCAAGTTTAGGGCCAGTTATAGATGGCAGAGGGAAGTTATGTGTGGAACCGGAGGAGATTGGTGAAGCATTGAACCAATATTTCTCTTCGGTGTTCACGCAAGGGGACATGAATATAGCTGAGGAGGACACTGGGTTGCAGGGGAGTAGAATAGACAGTATTACAGTTGATAAGGAGGATGTGCAGGATATTCTGGAGGGTCTGAAAATAGATAAATCCCCTGGTCCGGATGGGATTTATCCAAGGATTCTCTGGGAGGCAAGAGAAGTGATTGCAGAGCCTCTGGCTCTGATCTTCAGGTCGTCGTTGGCCTCTGGTATAGTACCAGAAGATTGGAGGTTAGCGAATGTTGTCCCATTGTTTAAGAAGGGGAACAGAGACTTCCCCGGGAATTATAGACCGGTGAGTCTCACTTCTGTTGTCGGCAAGATGTTGGAAAAAATTATAAGGGATAGGATTTATAGTTATTTGGAGAGTAATGAATTGATAGGTGATAGTCAGCATGGTTTTGTGGCAGGTAGGTCGTGCCTTACTAACCTTATTGAGTTTTTTGAGAAAGTGACCAAGGAGGTGGATGGGGGCAAGGCAGTGGACGTGGTATATATGGATTTTAGTAAGGCGTTTGATAAGGTTCACCATGGTAGGCTTCTGCAGAAAATGCAGATGTATGGGATTGGGGGTGATCTAGGAAATTGGATCAGGAATTGGCTAGCGGATAGGAAACAGAGGGTGGTGGTTGATAGTAAATATTCATCATGGAGTGCGGTTACAAGTGGTGTACCTCAGGGATCTGTTTTGGGGCCACTGCTGTTTGTAATATTTATTAATGATCTGGATGAGGGTATAGTTGGGTGGATTAGCAAATTTGCTGATGACACCAAAGTCGGTGGTGTGGTAGACAGTGAGGAAGGGTGTCGTAGTTTGCAGGATGACTTAGACAGGTTGCAAAGTTGGGCCGAGAGGTGGCGGATGGAGTTTAATGCGGAGAAGTGTGAGGTAATTCACTTTGGTAGGAATAACTGATGTGTTGAGTATAGGGCTAACGGGAGGACTTTGAATAGTGTGGAAGAGCAGAGGGATCTAGGTGTATGTGTGCATAGATCCCTGAAAGTTGGGAATCAAGTAGATAAGGTTGTTAAGAAGGCATATGGTGTCTTGGCGTTTATTGGTAGGGGGATTGAATTTAGGAGTCGTAGCGTTATGTTG
This sequence comes from Mustelus asterias, assembly GCF_964213995.1. NCBI lineage: Eukaryota > Metazoa > Chordata > Chondrichthyes > Carcharhiniformes > Triakidae > Mustelus > Mustelus asterias. The sequence goes on along the minus strand of NC_135826.1, from coordinate 10,889,565 downwards.
CAACTGTACACAACTCTGGTGCGGCCGCACTTGGAGTACTGTGTGCAGTTCTGGTCCCCACATTACAGGAAGGATGTGGAGGCTTTGGAGAGGGTGCAGAGGAGGTTTACCAGGATGTTGCCTGGTATGGAGGGGAGATCCTATGAGGAGAGGCTGAGGGATTTGGGATTGTTTTCGCTGGAAAGGCGGCGGCTAAGAGGGGATCTTATTGAAGCATATAAGATGATTAGAGGTTTAGATAGGGTGGATAGTGATAGCCTTTTTCCTCTGATGGAGAAATCCAGCACGAGGGGGCATGGCTTTAAATTGAGGGGGGGTAGTTATAGAACCGATGTCAGGGGTAGGTTCTTTACCCAGAGGGTGGTGAGGGGTGGAATGCCCTGCCAGCATCAGTTGTAAATGCGCCTAGTTTGGGGGCGTTTAAGAGATCCGTAGATAGGTTCATGGACGAAAAGAAATTGGTTTAGGTTGGAGGGTCACAGTTTTTTTTTTAACTGGTCGGTGCAACATCGTGGGCCGAAGGGCCTGTTCTGCGCTGTAATGTTCTATGTTCTATGTTCTATGATCACTGGAGGGCTGATAATGCAATCACAGGCATTCGGGGCATCTCTAGCAGCATGGTGGTACAGTGGTTAGCACTGCTGGCTCGCAGCGCCAGGGACACGGGTTCGATTCCCGACTTGGGTCACTGTCTGTGCGGAGTCTGCATGTTCTCTCCGTGTCTGCATGGGCTTCCTCCGGGTACTCCGGTTTCCTTCCACAGTATGAAAGACCTGCTGGTGAGGTACATCAGTCATGCTAAATTCTCCCTCTGTGTACCCGAACACGTGCCGGAGTGTGGTGACCAGGGGATTTTCACAGTAACTTCAATGTAAGCCTACTTGTGACAGTAATAAATAAACTTAATCTCTGCACCAGGGCTGCAATATCAGCTGTGTGTGTGCGTGTATGTGTGGGTGTCATTTCATTTCTAGTGATCGGCATCTTCTTTTAAAACTTCTTTCTCATTTTGCAAAATAAAACCTGCACCAAAGCCTTTTGCAATGTCATGAGAACAAGGACAATTCTCAGCTCAGAGCTGTGTACATTCCAGGGACTCTCTGAGGTCTGAAATTGTCTGTGCATTGGTATCTGGAGACAGGACAATCTGCAGTCAGGACAAATTGGAGTGCTGCACTCTTCGAGCTGCTGCCTATCTGTTGAATTGTTAAACTGAGATCCCTTCTGTCATTGCAAATGAAGATTTAAAAAGTCCATGGGTCTATCTTGTAAACACAGTAAGAAGTCTCACAACACCAGGTTAAAGTCCAACAGGTTTATTTGGTAACACAAGCCACAAACCTTCAGAGCACTGCCCCTTCATCAGGTGAGTGGGGGTTGCATTCACAAACAGGACATATATAGACACAAACTCAATTTACAAGATAATGGTTGGAACGCCAGTCTTTACAGGTCGTCAAGTCTTAAAGGTACAGACAATGTGAGTGGAGAGAGGGTTAACCCTCTCTCCACTCACATTGTCTGTACCTTTAAGAACCTTCTTCACTGTCCACTATGCCACCAATCTTGGTGTCATCTGCAAACTTACAAACCAGGCCTACTAAATTCTCATCCAAATCATTAATATAAATGACAAATAACAGCGGAACCAGCACCAATCCCTGAGGCACACTGCAGGTCACAGGCCACCAGTTTGAAAAACAACCCTCTGCAACCCTCCTCCGTCTTCTGTCATCAAGCCAATTTTGTATCCATTTGGCTACCTCACCCTGGATCCCAAGAGATTTAACCTCATGCAACAACCTACCATGTGGTACCTTGTCAAAGGCCTTGCTAAAGTCCATGTAGACAACATCAACTGCACTGCCCTCATCTACCTTCTTGGTTACGCCTTCAAAAAACGCAATCAAATTTGTGAGACATGATTTTCCACTCACAAACCCATGCTGACTGGCCCTAATGATCCTGTCTCTCAGAATACCTCGATCACTCGCATTGTTCCTGAGCTCAATTAGATCCTTATTCTTTCTTCCTCTCTCTTGTACATTGTGCACACAGTCAGAAAGAATTCAATTGATTCAAGTCAAATTCTAAATGTAGAGGGAGCTGTTCCTGTATCATTCAATCTGATTGTCGATGAATGTGCGGCGAAGCGAAAAAGTGAAGTGGGGCAAGAGTCATTGCACTGAACCCCCTGCCATCCGGTGCCAGTTCTATCACCCGCCCCCAGTTACATCAATTGGCATTGAGTCTATGCCAGTAATTTCCTCACTTTTCGGATGGTGTTGACTTCACATGATGAAAGAGGCACACAGAAGAATCAGTCTTGTAGACAATGGTACAGAAATTCCATCGGTATAGATAAGACCAGGAGTTCAACTTGGACAGAGCTTTTTTCTCTGAGGCTGTTAGTTGGATGATAAGCTATTCAACCCTACAAGATGATATTCACTGTTCAACAAGCCAGAGGCCTGCATTATGTGACTTTATCTCTCCATTATATATTCAACAAAGGATGTTTATCAAACGTTTGGGAATTGGCTTTGTGTTCCAGGCTGATAATGTCTTGGCCATTTTGGGTTCAAAGGAATGTTTGAGAGGCCATTGTCTTAGAAGACATTCCAAAACTGCACGCAGTATTCCTGATGTGGTCTCACCAAGCCCCATACAACTGGAACAAGATTTCTTCATTCTTGTCCTTTTTGCTCTTGCAATAAAGCCCAACATGCCATTTCCCATCCTCATTGCTTGCTGCACCCATATACTAACTTTCTGTGTTCCTTGTACAAGCACACCCAAATCTCTTTGAACATTTTGATTGACTTTGATTCGATTTATTATTGTCACATGTATTAGTATACAGTGAAAAGTTTTGTTTCTTATGCGCTGTGCAGACAAAGCATACCGTAAATAGGGAAGGAAAGGAGACAGGGCAGAATGTAGTGTTCCAGTCATAGCTAGGGTGGAGAGAAAGATCTGCTTAATATGAGGTAGGTCCATTCATTTATATTGGCTGCTTTTCCGAGGCAGCGGGAAGTATAGAAAATGTCAATGGATGGGAGGTTGATTTGAGTGATGGACTGGGCTTCATTCATGATCCTTTCTTAATTTCTTGCAGTCTTGAACAGAGCGGTCATACCAAACTGTGATACAGCTGGAAGGAAATCTTTTTATGGTGCATCTCGAGTTGGTGAGAGTTGTAGTGTTCATGCCAAATTTCCTTCGTCTCCTGAGAAAGTAGAGGCATTGGTGGGCTTTCTTAACTATAGTGTCAGCATGGAGGGATCATAACAGGTTATTGGTGATCTGGACACCTAAAAACCTGAAGCTCTCGACCATTGCTACTTCATCCCCATTGATGTAGACAGGGGCCTGTCAAAAAATCATAGAATCATAGATACCCTCCAGTGCAGAAAGAGGCCATTTGGCCCATCGAGTCTGCACAATCCCACCCAGGCCCTACCTCCATATCTCTACATATTTACCTGCTAACCCCTCTAACCTAAGCATCTCAGGACTCTAAGGGGCAATTTTTAGCCTGGCCAATCAACCTAACCCGCCCATCTTTGGACTGTGGGAGGAAACCAGAGCACCTGGAGGAAACCCACGCAGACACGAAGAGAATGTGCAAACTCCACACAGACAGTGACCCAAGCCAGGAATCGAGCCCAGATCCCTGGAGCTGTGAAGCAGCAGTGCTAACCACTGTGCTACTGTGCCACCCCTGCACGGTGCATCTTGAAATCAATGACTATCTCCTTTGCTTTGCTGACATTGAGGGAGAGATTATTATCATCGCACCAGTTCACCAGATTCTCTATCTCACTTACTATCAACACTGACAAGTTTCTCATCAATTGAAAAATACTTTGTTTTTTTATTCCTACAACCAAAGTGAACAAATTCACACTTGCCTACATTATAATCCCTTAACCGTCTTGTTGCCCACTCACCTGACCTGTCTATATCTCTTTGCATCCTCCCTGTGTCTTCCCCGCAGCTTTCCTTCCCACCCAGCTTTGTGTCATCCGCAAACTTAGATACATTACTATCTGTAACATGAACTCAGTCATGAATATAGATTGTAAATAGCGGAGGCCCAGCACTGATCCATGCAGCACTCCACCATTCAATGCTTGCCAACCAGCCCTGTTCATGTCCACTCTCTGTTTTCTATCCATTAATTAGTCCTCTTGATCTTACCTCCCAATCTTTATTCACCTCCCTCACTGTTTCTGAAATCCTCCTCAAACTTATCCTTTCAGATCGTGCCTTGAGTTACCATCCTGTAATAAGTCCTCAAAGGCAGAAATCCCTTCACCAAAATTCCTTTATTTACAAGTCTGACAGCAGCATACAGAGTGTTTTCAGTTAGCAGTCTACACTCGGAATCCCAGAGGAACTGCCACTCCTGGTTAAGTACAAAGCAAGAGGCTCCCTGATTTGTCCATCAATTTGGCCCTGAATCAGGTCGTTCATATTCTAACAGGCCAACCTCAATTGTCTGATTAAAGTCATTACACATCCTTAAGATGCCCCCGCTGCAACTCAGTGTCCCTTTCCCAGCTCTAACAAAGGTTCATTCAGACTCAAAACGTTAGCTCTATTCTCTCTCCACAGACGCTGTCAGACCTGCGAAGATTGACCAGCATTTTCTGGAATGCCCCATGGTTCGAGTTGCCCTGCTTGGCTGCCGATAGAATTACACTTTTGCTCCATGATGAATGATATGTGTGCAACATTAGACTGAGTACTCACCTGATGAAGGAGCAGCACACCGAAAGCTCGTGATTCCAAATAAACCTTTTGGACTTTAACCTGGTGTTGTGAGTCTTCTTACTGTGCCCACCCCAATCCAACACCAGCCTCTCCACATCACATTAGATTGAGACCATGGAATGCCATCGAGCACATCCCAGAGCAGCTTGCACTCTGGGATTAGAGCAACTCTTGGTCAAGAGCTTCAGGTTTTTAGTGTCCAGATCACAAACAATCTGTCCTGGTCCTCCCATGTCGGCACTTTCACCATGCCTCGACTTTCTCACAAGACTAAGGAAATTTGGCATGTCAGCTACGACTATCACCAACTTTTACAGATGCACCAGAGAAAGCATTCCTTCTGGTTGTATCACAGTTTGGTATGGCTCCTGCTCTTCCCGAGACTGCAAGGAGCTACAAGGAGCTTCGTGAATGTAGCCCAATCCATCACGAAATCCAGCCTCCCATCCATTGATTCTGTCTACGCTTCCTTTTGCCTCGGCAAAGCAGCCAGCATAGCCAAGGACCCCACACACCCCGGACATCCTCTCTTCCACCTTCTTGGTTCAGGGAAAAAGTTACAAAAGTCTGAGGTCACGTACCAACCAACTCAAGAACAGCTTCTTCCCTGCTGCTGTCAGACTTTTGAATGGACTTACCTTGCATTAAGTTGCTCTTTCTCCACACCCTAGCTATGACTGTAACACTACATTCTGCTCTCACTCGTTTCCTTCTCTATGAACGGTATGTTTTGCCTGTATAGTGCACAAAAAACAATACTTTTCACTGTGTGTTAATACATGTGACAATAATAAATCAAATCAAATCAAGTGCCCAAGGAAAGAGAGGCCAACCGATCAGACAATGTAGTTGCCAAGAGCTCCCAGCCCAAAGGAAGAGTGAGGAGTAAAATTCAAGGTGGTAACTTTGGCACCTTGGTTAAGCCAACCATCAACATATGGACCCAAGGAAAGGGTCAGCTGTCAATCCTCATCTCCATCACTGTCTGGAAAAGACAGTCATGATGTGGAGATGCCGGCGTTGGACTGGGGTAAACACAGTAAGAAGTTTAACAACACCAGGTTAAAGTCCAACAGGTTTATTTGGTAGCAAAAGCCACACAAGCTTTCGGAGCTGCAAGCCCCTTCTTCAGGTGAGTGGGAATTCTGTTCACAAACAGAGCATATAAAGACACAAACTCAATTTACATGAATAATGGTTGGAATGCGAATACTTACATCGTGATTCACGATGCTCCACTTCTCCAGCTTCCACCCTAAACACGTTAAAGAAGCCATCCCCTACGGACAAGCCCTCCGAATACACAGGATCTGCTCGGATGAGGAGGATCGCAACAGACACCTCCAGACGCTGAAAGATGCCCTCATAAGAACAGGATATGGCGCTCGGCTCATTGATCAACAGTTCCAACGCGCCACAGCGAAAAACCGCACCGACCTCCTCAGAAGACAAACACGGGACAGTGGACAGAGTACCCTTCGTTGTCCAGTACTTCCCCGGAGCGGAGAAGCTACGGCATCTCCTCCGGAGCCTTCAACATGTCATTGATGAAGACAAACATCTCACCAAGGCCATCCCCACACCCCCACTTCTCGCCTTCAAACAACCGCACAACCTCAAACAGACCATTGTCCGCAGCAAACTACCCAGCCTTCAGGGGAACAGTGACCATGACACCACACAGCCCTGCCACAGCAACCTCTGCAAGACGTGCCGGATCATCGACACAGATGCCATCATCTCACGTGAGAACACCATCCACCAGGTACACGGTACATACTCTTGCAATTCGGCCAACGTTGTCTACCTGATACGCTGCAAGAAAGGATGTCCCTAGGCATGGTACATTGGGGAAACTATGCAGATGCTGCGACAACGGATGAATGAACACCGCTCGACAATCACCAGGCAAGACTGTTCTCTTCCTGTTGGGGAGCACTTCAGCGGTCATGGGCATTCGGCCTCTGATATTCGGGTAAGCGTTCTCCAAGGCGGCCTTCGCGACACACGACAGCGCAGAGTCGCTGAGCAGAAACTGATAGCCAAGTTCCGCACACACGAGGACGGCCTCAACCGGGATATTGGGTTCATGTCACACTATTTGTAACCCCCACAGTTGCCTCGACCTGCAGAGTTTCACTGGCTGTCTTGTGTGGAGACAATACACATCTTTTTAGCCTGTCTTGATGCTCTCTCCACTCACATTGTTTTGTTTCTTAAAGACTTGATTAGTTGTAAGTATTCGCATTGACGAAGGAGCAGCATTCCGAAAGCTAATGGCTTTTGCTACCAAATAAACCTGTTGGACTTTAACCTGGTGTTGTTACACTTCTTACTGTGGAAAAGACAGTACCAGGATCACTGGGGGATACGGAGTAGTCTTCATTTCTAACTATCATGCGAGAGAAATTATTAGTGCCAGTTCATTCAGAGGCTGTTAAACTGTGATTTTGATCTGATGAAGATGATGATGAAAATGGATTCACCTGTCACTCCAACGAGTGTGTGCTCAGTAAGGAGACCTATTGATCACTGACGAGGTTGGTGTCATCTCATATTTGATGTTAAACCATATCTTGATTGGCAGATCTGATGGCTAGTGTTCCAGATGAAGCCACCATTGGAGGGGTAGGTGAAGGCACTGGCTTTGCATTCTGCTCACTTGTCCTGTAGGGACCTAACTCTGCTCTCCGCAAATGTTGAGATTGCTTGATGACGGAGACTCCTCCAGTTGGGTCTGTCTCTGGTTAATTTGCAATAGGAGCAGGGTTACATCGAAACAGAGATAGAAAATTGCTGAATCTTGCCATGAGAACCGTCATATATTTCATTTCAAATCAAACACTTTGCTGCTTTCTCATTGCCTCAAACAAGTGCCTTTCATTCCACCATCAGAAAAGAGAGGACAGCTCAAATTTCACCCAAGTGCAAAATCATCGTATTCAATACAGCTTCATCCTTTGGCCATCACACTGAGAGTATCATGAGTTCATCAAACTGCTCCTCAGCAGTGGCAGCACGGAGAGGCATAGATCACGTTTAAAATAGTTACTGTTCAGCCAGTAGAGGAAGTTTTAAAGAGAAATTCCAACCAGCATTCCAACCATTATCTTGCAGTTGAGTCTGTGTCTATATAAGCCCTGTTTGTGAACCCAACTCTCCATTCACCTGAGGAAGGAGCAGCGCTCCGAAAGCTCATGATTCCAAATAAACCTATTGGACTTTAACCTGGTGTTGTGAGCCTTCTTACTGTGTCCACCCCAGTCCAACGTCCACATCTCCACATCATGTAAACCAGAATAGGGCTATCGATGGAGCACATTTGCTGCAACACAAATGGGTAAGAACAGGTGATGTCCATCATAGGATAGACTCCCTCCTGTGTGTTGAAGCAGTGGACTTGATAAATTAATGGTCTTTTCTCATGACATGTTTTCTTCAGTAATGGCTGTGATTTTTACACTTTCTCACACAGGACAATGTGAAGTACTCGATCCAATCAAAGGATAATTTCGATTTTGTACACAAGGATCATTATCGAATCAAAGGACAAGTTAAATTTGTATGCAGTGATCAATTCTTTTCATTCATTCATTGGATGTAGGCATCATTGGCTGCCTATCCCTAATTGCCCTTGACCTGAGTGGTTTACATGGCCATTTCAGACAGTGTTTAAGAGTCAAACATGTTGCTGTCGATCGGGAGACATATGGAGGCCAGACCGGGTAAGGACAGCAGATTTCCTTCCCTAAAGGACATCAGTAAGGTCAACTCCCAGAGATGCTCAAGACATTTAGCATGTTGACTCGGAGAAGTACCAGTCAGAAAGGCCAGCAAACATTGATCCGATGAGGATGGTGTTGATGGATTCTCCTGTCATGGCAATGTTCATCATGAGACCTTTACTGAATTCAAACCATTTATTGAATTCAAATGTTACCATCTGCCATAGAGGAATTCAAACCTGAGTCCCCAGAGCTGGTTCTCCAGATGACTAACCCAGTGATTATCCCACTCCACCACCAACCCCCCATTTCAATTTCAATTGTCCACTTGCTCCTCACTCCAACGTGTTCTTCCATCTGCTCAGTACCTCCAGCACACATCTGCTATTCACTTTGCCTTTTTAAAATTCCTCTCACTTGTGTCTCGAAATCTTTGTTTGTGCTCTGTACGAAAATCATCCCATTCTGTTCCTGTGAGTTATTTAAATGCAGTATCTGCTTTGGATCTCCAAGAATCTCTACAATTCCAAGGATTCATAGGTGACCATGTATTTATAGATCTCCACCCCCACTCCCCGTCCCCCACCATCTTGCCCGACTATGCCAAACTCTGTCTCTCTCCTGCACATCTTAGAATCCTGTCAGCATAGAAAAATCGTAACTAGAAGCAGGAATAGGCCATTCGGCCCGTCGAGCCTGCTCGACAATTAATTATGATCATGGTTGATTATCCAATTCAATATCCTCATTTCCCTCCTCCCCACTCCCCCATATCCCTTGATGCCTTTCGCCCCATGATCGACATCTAATTTCTTCTTGAAATCAGACAATGTTTTGGCCTCAACTACTTTCTGTGGAGTGAATTCCACACATTCACTCCTCTCTGGGTGAAGACATTTCTCCTCATCTCTGTCCTAAAATGTTTACCCCTTATCCTCAAACTATGGACCATAGTTCTGGACTCCCCCCACCATCAGCAACATTCTTTCTGAATCTAAACCACCATCTCGGGCATCAATCCCACCAGAGCCGAGATGTCATGACACAGCTGACTTTGTCTTTCTGGTTATATTGGAGAATCTGGACCTTGTTTAACAGTGCTCCAAACTCTAAAACAGAAAAGGTTGGAAGTGTGCAGTAGGGCCAACAGCCTGAGGAAGAAGCCACAGGCTCATTCTTCTTGTTGAGACACTTACCTCTAATCTTCTTATCATACCTGCTCACATATACGTCAACAGTTGACAGAAGACAAGATTGATGCCCGAGGTTAAAATATCCATAACTAACCAAATTCACATGCCTAGTTACACTGTTTATCCATTAATAGGAGACCAGAGGCTTCCAGGCAGGAACAACAATAAGAATGATTCGTCTTTCATGAATTTTAGCTTGGCAATTGATAGGTTAGCTCTTGGCTCAATAATTTAATGCATGCCGCTTCGACCAAGAGCATAGGATTATCTCAAACCTTTTACACCAAGCCTGAGGTTTAATTGGATTATCCCGTCCTTATCACCAGGAAAATGCCTGCAATTAAATACTTCTGCCCAAAGAGTTAATCCTTTAATTTGTTTTCAGTTTAGGTGGATAAATTCTAAAATCCACACTTCCTTCGTTTTTATCCTGTTTCCTGAACAGGTCGTGAACAGATTCATTTTCACAATGTTATTTCATTGTTCTTTACTTAGATTGATTCACCAATCTATCAGCCTTGTATCCACTTGTAGCTTTGGTCTTTAAGTTAATAGAATGTGAATAAACGACAGAGCTGTGGGTAATAACACCTCATGAATTTCTTCCCGACCGAAATATAAAGAATGTAATAACGAAGGCAATTCATTGATGACAAATCAATTATCACAAGGCATGATATTGTGTAACAGAACTCAATGAGCAGGCCTTTCTCACTTGTGGCAAGGTGATGATGCCCTGTGGCACATTCCCTGGTGGTGAGGCGGGTGAGCCATGCAAAACATCATAGACCTCAGCGGGACTGGAAGATCCCACTGGCGGCCAATGATAAGCCACACCCGCTGTTGGAGAATATGCCACAGGGTGGCTGGAAAATCTCAACCATTATCATAGAATCATAGAATCCCTACAGTGCAGAAGGAGGCCATTCAGCCTACTGAGCCAGCACCAACAACATTTGCACGTAGGCCCTATCTGCATAATCGCACCTATTTACCCAGCTAATCTCCCTGGGGCAATTTATCATGGCCAATCAACCTAACCCGCACATCTTTGGAGCGTCAGAGGAAAGCAGAGCACCCGGATGAAACCCACGCAGACATGGGAAGAATGTGTAGACTGCACTGACAGTCACCCAAGGTCGGAATTGAACCCGCATCCCTTGCACTGCACGGCAGCAGTGCTAACCACTGTGCCACCATGTTATGATGACCACAAAGGCCATGGGGGTTCATCAATAGATCTCCCTGTGGGCTTTGTGGAGTATTAGCTGCTTTATGGAGCAAGTGGAGGCTTGCCCAATGAGATGCAGCCAGCAGGGGTTCTTAAACCTACTACTCTGCCCAGGCGATTGTTGTAATTCCTGAGGTGAAGACTACCTGACTGCAGGCTGCAGAGTCAGCCCATTCTTTTAGTGCACAATAAAAGGTGTTCGTGATCACAAACAGTTGGCTGAATTACTACATCGGCCAACATTAATAAAATGTCAATATAAATTTGCAATGGAGAATGAAACTCCAGGTTGTAAAACTAACTCAGGTGCCCAGGAACCGTAGGTAGTTTATCAGCTGGGGTTAACCCAGATTTCACTGTGTCGTCACTAAATACCATGACACAGATTACTTTCTATAAGGATGCCAATAGCAGAAACATTGTACCATGCTTCTGGATTCAATGTAGCCAGTGCTTCAATGATCTTCAATGGCTGGTTAACTTAACCTCTGTAGTCGGGAAAATGCTTGAACCGATCATCAAGGAAGGAATTGCGAGACATCTGGATAGAAATTGTCCCATTGGTAAGACGCAGCATGGGTTCATGAAGGGCAGGTCATGTTTGACTAATTTGGTGGAATTCTTTGAGAACATTACATGTGCAGTGGGGACAATGGGGAACCTGTGGATGTGGTGTATCTGGATTTCCAGAAGGCATTTGACAAGGTGCTGCACCAAAGACTGCTACATAAGATAAAGGTGCACAGTGTTACAGGGAACAATGGATAGAGGATTGGTTAACTAACAGACAGCAAAGAGTGGGGGAAATGGGTGTTTTTCTGGTTGGCGATCAGTGACTGGTTGGCGATCAGTGACTAGTGGTGTGCCTCAGGGATCAGTGTTGGGACCGCAATTGTTTACGATTTACATCGATGATTTGGAGTTGGGGACCAAGTGTAGTGTGTCAAAATTCGCAGATGACACGAAGATGGGTGGAAGAGCAAAGTGTGCAGAGGACGCTGAAAGTCTGCAAAGGAATATAGCTAATCTAACTGAGTGGGTGAGGGTCTGGCAGATGGAGTACAATGTTGGTAAATGTGAGGTCATCCATTTTGATAGGAATAACAGCAAAATGAACTATTATTTAAATGGTAGAAAATTGCAACATGCTGCTGTGCAGAGGAACCTGGGTGTCCTTGTGCAGGAAACTCAAGGAGTTGGTTTGCAGGTGCAGCAGGTCATTAAGAAGGCAAATTGAATTTTGTCTTTCATTGCTAGAGGGAAGGAGTTTAAAAACAGTGAGATTATGTTGCAGCTGTATAAGGTGCTAGTGAGGCCACACCTGGTGTACTGTGTACAGTTTTGGTCTCCTTGATTGAGAAAGGATATACAGGCACTGGAGGGGGTGCAGAGGAGATTCACTAGGTTGATTCCGGAGTTGAGAGGGTTGGCTTATGAGGAGAGACTGAGTAGACGGGGGTGAAACTCATTGGAATTCAGAAAAATGAGGGGAGATCTTGTAGAAACATATAAGATTATGAAGGAAATAGATTAGAAGCAGGGAAGTTGTTTCCACTGCCGGGTGAAACTAGAACTAGGGGGCATAGCCTCAAAATAAGAGGAAGCAGATTTATGATTGAGTTGAGGAGGAATTTCTTCAAACAAAGGGTTGTGAATCTGTGGCATCCCCTGCCTAGTGAAGCAGTTGAAGCTACCTCATGAAATGTTTTTACGGCAAGGATAGATAAATTTTTGAACAGTAAAGGAATTAAGGGTTATGGTGAGTGGGTGGGTAAGTGGAGCTGAGTCGACAAAAAGATCAGCCATGATCTTATTGAATGGGAGAGCAGGCTCCTAGTTCTTATGTTCTTATGTTCTTATCTCAGCAGGTCAGGAAAGCTGAATATAGTTGCACGTTCATTTACACCCTGCTATGTGCAGACCACCCCAACCCCTTCACCCCACCTTGCGATGCTGTTCCATCACACCACTCTTCACACCCACCTCCTGTGTGTGTGCATCCATCCTCATTCCAAACATTTCCTCACATCCCCAGCTATCCATCCACCACACAGCAGCACAGTGGTTAGCACTGCTGCTTCACAGGTCCAGGGACCTGGGTTCGATTCCCAGCTTGGGTCACTGTCTGTGTGGAGTTTGCACTTTCTCCTCGTGTCTGCGTGGCTTTCCTCCAGGTGCTCCGGTTTCCTCCCACAGTCCAAAGATGTGCGGGTTGGGTTGATTGGCCAGGTTAAAAATTGTCCCTTAGAGTCCTGAGATGCGTAGATTAGAGGGATGAGCGGGTAAATATGTGGATATGTGGGGGTAGGGCCTCGGTGGGATCGTGGTCGGTGCAGACTCGATGGGCCGAATGGCCTCCCTCTGCACTGTAGGGTTTCTATGACGATTCTAAGACTCCCACTTAACCTCACTCTTATCCAACTGGCTTCGCATTCCTGATCATCACCCTCACCACACCCACTGGATGAACACATGCCAAGACGCTCAGAGGGCTGGTATTTCCTCGTTGCAGAGATGCAGAGGATTGGGAAGATGGAGAGCCAGAGCTGGTTCTCCACAGATTTCCTGGGCATTAACAGCAGAAGAGGAAGAACTGGAGATCAGCGGCATTTCAGCATTTCTGACCATTAAGGAGAAGAGACTAGGGCCTTGCAGCGACCTGGTGACAGAGTTAAATATCAATGACTCTCATTGGGGTTTCAACAGAGAGTGAAATATTATCATCTCTGAAGTGGGAAAAATATACAGAAGAGTACACTTTAGAAATGACTGCCTGGCACATAAAGAGTTAAGACCACAAACAGGCACTGACTCTTAGCCCAGACAATTACTTAGCATTAAAGACACTCAGAAAACTACTTGTAAATTAAAATATGCAGGAATTAGATACTGCAGGTAGCCAATGGAAATCGGGACAAAAGGGTCTGGTAAAGAGATTAGCTACAGGTGGGATTGGGAATACAAAATGCAGGAAAACCAATTCGAACAAAGAACAAAGAACAGTACAGCACAGGAAACAGGCCCTTCGGCCCTCCAAGCCTGTGCCGATCCTTGGTCCAACAAGACCAATCGTTTGTATCCCTCCATTCCCAGGCTGCTCATGTGGCTATCCAGGTAAGTCTTAAACGATTTCAGCGTGCCTGCCTCCACCACCCTACTTGGCAGCGCATTCCAGGCCCCCACCACCCTCTGTGTAAAAAACATCCCTCTGATATCTGAGTTATACTTCGCCCCTCTCACCTTGAGCCCATGACCCCTCGTGTAAACTACTGTATGAACAGACCGAAAATAAAGTCATTGATAGTCACTGACGTAGGAAATGTAGTAAGAAGTCTCACAACACCAGGTTAAAGTCCAACAGGTCTATTTGGTAGCAAATACCAAAAGCTTTCGGAGCACTGCTCCTTCGTCAGATGGAGTGGAAATGTGCTCTCAAACAGTGCAAACAGACAAAATCAAGTTGCAGAATACTGATTAGAATGCGAATCCGACAGCCAGCCAGGTCTTTAAGGTACAGACAATGTAGGAAATGTATCCATTCATAGAACAATGCGATGTTAACATGCTTATGTCTGTATCTGTCTGTATTTGTCTATAACGATGTGTTTAACGATCGATCACCTACTTGATTACAACGATGTGATAATGGCTAAATGTCCGGTCCATCTATTGTGTAAAGGGTATAAAGATGAACCGCTCCTATTGTCTCATTGAGAGAAGGTTTTGCTGCTTGTTAGTGCCTTTTCTCCACGAAGCTTCGCAAAAATAAAACAGGATATTTGAAACCTTCAAGCCTGACCTCGTGGTACATTTCCCACAACAATCTCCATAACGCTACGTGCAGCATGCTTACCTGGCCAGTAAAATGATTATCTTTTCTCTCTGTCAAAGCCTTCACGTGTACAGCACTAATCAGTGGACCTCCCATTCAATAACTTTTCAAAAGATTGAATTCTTCCTTATCATACAGTCAATGTCAGGTTCAACTGGCATCATTGAATCATAGAATCCCCACAGTGCAGAAGAAGGCCATTCAGCCCTTCGAGTCTGCACCGACCAGAATCCCACCCTGACCCTATTCCCGTAACCCCATTATTTACCCTGCTAATCCCCCTGAACTAGCGTCAATTCAGCATAGCCAATCAACCTAACACGCACATCTTTGGACTGTGGGAGGAAATCGGAACACCCGGAGGAAACCCACGCAGACATGGAGAGAACGTGCAGACTCCACACAGACAGTGACCCGAGGCCAGAACTGAACCCAGGTCCCTGGCTCTGTGAGGCAGCAGTGCTAACCACTCTGCCGCCATACCTCCTGAGTGGCTTTGCAATTGCTGAATCATTGGATACTCTTTTTTTCCAGAAACCCTCCTGAGGATGAGGTGACCGACAATCTTTTCTGACTCTGCCTGTCCCACTTCTGTCAACTGGACTCTTACTTTCCTCTGAAACGCCCATCTCTCCAAGATCTGAGGAAATTCCTCCACACTCACCTATGTAGTAATCCCAATATTAAATGAGTTTGTGAGCAAAAGAGGCAGCACTCCCATTAGAAATTACAAAAAGAAGGTAAGACTTAAGTACTTTATTGAATAAGAGAATTTTTAAATTATAATAAATGTACACATAAAAAAAATACTTTTATACATTTGTTTTGTCGGTTTGTGCCTCTGTCGAGTTATCTCAGGAGTCAAGCCTGTGACAACAGCAGGAGAGCAGGGAAGCCGATGAGGGCTGAAGAATTGGGGATTGTGAGGGGAGAGCGTGCCGAGGGCAGGGGAAAGAAAGGAGACATGGTGGTGAAAAGGGGTAAAGGACAAATAGAAAAAAAGATGGATGAGAAAGAGCAAATAGGTTCAGGATTGGAGAAGGGGACAAAGCATGTGTGTGGAAACAAATGGAGATGGAGATATCCACTCCATCTGATGAAGGAGCAGCGTTCCGAAAGCTAATGGCATTTGCGAACAAATAAAACTGTTGGACATTAACCTGGTTAAAACTCTTACTGTGGAAACAAAGCCAGAGAGAGTTATTCTTATATAGCTGGTGGGCATCACTGCCTGAGCCAGCATTTATTGCCCATCCCTAATTGCACTTGGACAGAGTGGCTGGCTAGGCTGTTTCAGAGGGCATTTAAAAGTCCACCTGTGAGTCACATGTGGGCCAGACCAGGGAAGAATGAGACATTTACTTCCCTAAGGGACATTAGTGAATCATAAGACCATAAGACCAGAAGAAATAGGAGCAGAATTAGGCCACTTGGCCCATCGAGTCTGCTCCCCCATTCAATCATGACTGATTTTTTTCTCATCCCCATTCTCCTGCCTTTTCTCCATAATCCCTGATCCCCTCATTAATCAAGAACCTATCTATCTCTCTCTCAAAGACACTCAATGACCTGGCCTCCACAGCCTTCTGGAGCATAGAGTTCCACAGATTCACCACTCTCTGGCTGAAGAATTTCCTCCTCATCTCTGTTTTAAGGAATCGTCCCTTTTGCCTGAGGTTGTGCCCTCTGCTTCCAGTTTTTCTACTGGTGAAAACACCCTCTCCATGTCCACTCTCTCCAGGCCTCGCAGTATCCTGTAAGTTTCAATAAGATCCCCCCTCATCCTTCTAAACTCCAATGAGTACAGACCCAGAGTCCTCAACTGTTCCCCATATGACAAGCTCTTCATTCCAGGGATAATTCTTGTGAACCTCCTCTGGACCCCTTCCAAGGCCAGCACATCCTTCCATAGATATGGGGCCTAAAACTGCTCACAATACTCCAAACGCGATCTGACCAGAGCCCTACACAGCCTCAGAAGTACATCCCTGCTCTTGAATTCTCGCCCTCTCGACATGAATGCTAACATTGCATTTGCCTTCCTAACTGCCGATTGAACCAGCACGTTAAACTTCAGAGAATCTTGAACAATGACTCCCAAGTCCCTTTGTGTTTCTGATTTCCTAAGCATTTTCCCATTTAGAAAATAGTCTATGCCCCCATTCCTCCTTCCAAAGTGCATAACCTCACACTTTTCCACATTGTATTCCATCTGCCACTTCTTTGCCCACTCTTCTAAACTGTCCAAGTCCTTCTGCAGCCCCCCTGCTTCCTCAATGATACCTGTCCCTCTACACACCTTTGTATCATTTAGGAAAAGTGCCGTCAGTTCCTTCCTAAAATCATTCATGTCTATTGTGAAAGGTTGTGCTCCCAGCACTCACCCCTGAGGCACACCACTAGTCTCCAGGTGCCACCTTGAGAAACATTCCTTTATCCCCACTCTCTGCCTTCTGCCAGTCAGCCAATCCTCCATCCATGCCAGGATCGTACCCTTAACAACACGAGCATTTAACTTAATTAGCAGTCTCCTATGTGACGCCTTGTCAAAGGCCTTCGGGAAATCTAAATAAATCACATCCACTGGTTCTCCTTTACCTGACTTCTTTGTTACCTCCTCAAAGAAATCTAATAGATTTGTCAGACATGACCTCCCCTTGACAAAGCCAAGCTGACTCAGCCCTACTTTATCATGCACTTCCAAGTATTCTGTGATCTCATCTTTAATAATGGACTCAAAAATCTTGCCAATTACCAAAGTCAGGCTAACCGGACTATAATTTCCCGTCTGCTGCCTCCCTCCCTTCTTAAACAGCTGTGTCACATGAGCTACTTTCCAGTCCTCTCGTACCCTCCCTGCCTCCAGTGATTCCTGAAAGATCACCACCAATGTTGCCACAATTCCCTCAGCTATCTCTTTTAGAACCCTGGGGTGTAGTCCATCCGGTCCAAGTGATTTATCCACCTTCAGATTATTCAGTTTCACAGAACCTTCTCCTTAGTGATGGCCTCTAAACTCACCTGTGCTCCTGACTCACCTGGAGCTCTGGCATCCCACTGGTGTCTTCCACCCTGAAGACTGATGCAAAGTAACTACTCAGTTCCTCTGCCATTGATTTGTTTCCTATTATTACTTCTTCAGCCTCATTTTCCAGTGATCCAATGGCTAATTTTGCCTCTCTCTTACCTTTTATATATTGAAAAAAACTCTTCCTGTCTCCTTTTTTATTACTGGCTAACTTACATTCATATTTCACCTTCTCCCCCTTATTGCTTTCCTCTGCTTGCTTTTAAATGCTTCCCAATCCTCTGGCTTCCCACTAATCTTCGCCACTTTGTGTGCTTTTTCTTTTGCTTTTATGTTGTCCTTGACTTCCCTCGTCAGCCATGGATGCTTCGTCCTCCCCTTAGCATGTTTCCTCCTCCTTGGGATGAATTTCTGTTGTGCCTCCCGAATAACTCTCAAACACTCCTGCCATTGCTGTTCCACTGTCTTCCCTGCTCGGATCCCTTTCCAATCAACTCTGGACAGCTCCTCCCTCTTGGACTTTGCCGTTTCCTTTATTTAATTGTAATACCGTTACATCTGACTCCAGCTTCTCCCTCTCAAACTGCAGTGTAAATTCTATCATATTGTGGTCACTGCTCCCTCAGGGTTCCTTCACCTTAAGTTCCCAAATCAAGTCTGCCTCATTACACATCACCAAATTCAGAATTGCCTGTTCCGTTGTAGGTCCTGTCACAAGCTGCTCCAAGAAGCCATCTCTCAGACAGTCCACAAATTCCTTTTCTTGGGATCCACTACCTACCTGATTTTCCCAGTCCACCTGCATATTGAAGTCCCCCATGATTATTGTAATGATGCCTTTCTTAGATGCCTTTTCTATCTCCTGATTTATTTTCTGCCCCACATCCTGAATACTACTGTGGGGCCTGTACATAACTCCCATCAGTGTGGGGTTTTACTTTATGACAATCAACAATAGTTCCATGGTCATGGTTAGACTTTTACTTCATTCAGATTTCACCATCTGCTGCTGCAGGATTCGAACACGCTTTCCCAGAGCATCACATTGGGTTTTTGGATTACTAATCCAGTGACCACATCACCACAGTTACATGCTCGTTTGAGATAGCTGTGCTTTGAAATATACGGGGAGTAAAGACGTGATAACACAGGGGGCACGACAAGGTTTTGATATTGATAAATTTCATGTTGCTTGCATGAAATCAGTGCCACATTGATGCCCAAGTAACAAGGCAGATGAGTGAGACCCAAGGCTGGTGGACAGGTTAAACATTGGGGTGTGTAGTTCCCAATGATTTCAATATTTCTGGTGGCTGTATTGAAACAGCATTGCTGATATCCAGACTTCTACTGGGAGAGAAACCAAAACCATTTGCCCCTGTGGATGGATTCCCCAAGATTCACTGCCAATGGATCGAAAAGCCCATAAAACAAAGCACGTTTCACCAAGTGTCAAAACTGTGAATCAAGAATCATTTTCCTGAAAGAAAATGAATAATTTCTGAATAATCGTTCATTAATTTTACATTTTCAATCGACTTAATTCTAAATAAATGAATTTCCCGATTGTCGCTGCTAGTAGATGAGGTGCCACAGTGAGAAATCACCTTTCCATCCACACTTCCTCCAACTATCGGTTGTGTTTTGATCAGTAAAACAGCCTGAAACTGCGAAGAAATTACTTCTCCATTGCTCAACCTTCAGACATAATTGGCTGGATTTGGGGAGAAATGAACTCGAAGGAAATGCTAATTTGAAGTCTCTTTTAGCATCCAAAATGACTGTTCTTGAAATTTAACAACTTCAAAGCATGAACTCTCTCCTCCACATTCACCCCATTTCCATGTATTTTATTTCATTTCTTCCTTTCATTTTATTCACCCCATTTTTATTACTTTATGTTCTTAATTTGATATTTCCACTTCTAAAATCTCACTTCCCATCTTGTTTTCCAACCTCACTCCAGTACGATGGGCCAACTGCTACATTCCTCAGGTTGTCCTTTGACACTGTGCATCTTTGTTCTGCCATTCACACATTGCACTCTCTTAACGGACGCTCTAAGCACCATTCTCAGCTTTTATCGTCACCATTTGCACTCCCTGATATTTGTCTATGCCACTCCAACAATTATGGCCAATCAATACGTGGTGGCACGGTGGCACAGTAATTAGCACTACCATCTCACTGCGCTAGGGACCCGGGTTCGATACCTGGCCTTGGGTCTCTGTCTGCACGTTCTCCCCGTGTCTGTGTGGGTTTCCTCCAGGTACTCCGGTTTACTCCCACAGTCCAAAGATGTGCGTGTTAAGTTGAGTTTCCATGCTAAATTCCTCCTTAGTGTTAGGAGGATTAGCCAGGATAAACATGTGGGGTTATGGGGATAGGAGTTGGGTGGGATTGTGGTCGGTGCAAACCTTTTGGGCTGACTGGCCTCCTTCTGCATTGTGGGATACTATGATTCCAACCCACCTCCCTCTACCCCTCACAGTATAAATCTTGTACAAATTTTCTTGTTTTCAGATCTGACAACGTTTCATCCAGACTCAAAATGTTGGCTCTGTTCTCTCTCCACAGAGGCTGTCAGACCTGCTGAGAATTTCCAGCATTTTCTGTTTTTGTTTTAGATTCCAGCATCCACAATATTTTGTCTTGACCAGTTCTTGAAATTTAAATCGGGTGAATGTTTAAAAACAAGCCAGAAAGAAACTAAAGGTTGTTCTCAAATTATGGGACACTCTTCCTTCTCTTTTATTTCTTGTTCATTTCCCCACACTGGAAATATTATTTTTTTAGAACTGATAAGGCTGAGTTGATCTAATCCTCCTTCAAGGCTTTGATCCTTCAGCTCCCGACTCTCTAATTCTGGTCACTTTGGTGAAATTGGGGCATTCGCAACTCATTCAGAGAAAAACCTTCTTGCAGTTCATTGTGACGGACTTCTTCGAACTAACCGCAGGAGACTCAGGGATAATCGTTCATTCATGATTCAAGCATGGAGGCCACTACCCCAGAGAAATCTCCAAAGCAGCACTCTCCTCTAATACAGCATTCAGTTCTAATACAGCTCAAACAGGGAGAGCACTCCAATTCATCCCTCTCCTCGTAAGTCACGGATACACACTGTTTATGCAGTTAATCAGCACACCAAACATTGGTTAAAATTCCGATCTTCAGAGAGCCCGACAGTGCAGAAAGAGGTCATCTGGCCATCGAGTCTGCACCGAACACAATCCCACCCAGGCCTTACCCCCAATATCCCGACACATTTATCCGCTAATCCTTCTAACCTCTACATCTCAGGACACTAAGGGGCAATTTAGCATGGCCAATCAACCTAACCTGCACATCTTTGGACTGTGGGAGGAAACCGAAGCAGCCGGAGGAAACCCACGCAGCCATGAGGAGAATGTGCAAACTCCACACAGTCAGTGACCCAAGCCGGGAATCGAACCCAGGTCCCTGGACCTCTGAAGCAGCAGTGCTAACCACTGTGCTACCGTGCCACCCATTGTCCACATTTATTCATTTACTGGAACAGATTTGAATATCTTTCCCCAATATTATCTCCAGATTTGTATGGGGGTTACATGCATAGTTTTAGTTAAATCATTAGCGTCACAAGTAGGTTTACATCAACGCTGCAATGAGATTACTCTGAAAATCCGCTCGTTGCCGCACTCCGGCGCCTGTTCGGGAGTACACTGAGGGAGAATTTAGTATGACAAATGTACCGAACCAGCATGTCTTTCAGACTGTGAGATGAAACTGGAGCACCCGGAGGAAACGCACACAGACACGGGGAGAACATACAAACTCCACACAGACAGTGACCCGAGCCAGAAATCGAAGCCAGGTCCTGGTTCCCTGCAGCAGCAGTGATAACCACTGTGCCACCGTGCCGCCCATCAAGAAAGCTAAGGTGGAGCAAAGTGACTCGGAAAGTTGCAGAATTAGCAAATGTCACAACCCAAAATTAGGCCATTTAGTCCATCGAGATAGTTTGCGCCACTGGCACCATGTCGTGTACACTCACCTTATCACTGACTATACTCCTTACAATTCTCTTATTCAGGCATCTACCTCATTCCCCGCAGCCCCCTTCCCCACCCCCGCTTCCCGCCCCCACCAACACTGAAAGTAAACAATGACAGTCGGATTATTTGAAATTTGCTTTTATTGATCATACAAAGTACTATTCTAAGAACCCAAAACCAATGCAGCAGAATACAGTTAATATTGCAAAGTTTATCATAAATGCACATGGAGACCGCGTGACCTTACTTCTTGCTGCACCTTCAGTCTATGGAGTCTTTATTACAGTCGAGAAACTGGCAGTGCAGTTACAATATCATAATTTCTTGCTAAATAGACTATGTCATCTAAAATAATTTCTTCAGAACGATTTTCTTTTTGTTATTGAAGTCGAAATTCTTCAGATGATGGGGTACGAAGCACGATGGGTAATGCCACATATGTTCTTGCCCTTAGCTAAGCGCATGTAGCTTCCCTCACCCCAGGATGTTCCCCATCTAGAAAAGGAGGTTACATGTTAATATCCGACACCAATCGAATCAAATCCAAAATGAACAGAGTTAACAGAGGGAAATGGAGCATCGAACACAGGTGCAGGAGTAGAGGCCATTTGGCCCTTCGAGCCTGCACCACAAAAACAGCAGCGCCCAATGTAGGGATGCTTTGCAAGTTTGCTTTGGTAATATTGGCCACTTATTCATGTCTCTTGAATGCATTTGGATTCATTTAGCTTACATTCTCAGCAGGAGATCAGATTTACTTTACAAAGAGTTCACTTCCAGAGATACACAATCCATTAAGAAAAGGTCTTTGGATAATTAGATGAAGTACCAAACGAAAGAGACAACACATTTGTGTACACTTACATTTCAGATTAGTTTTGAGAAAATGCGGGGAATGCTCCTGTCCCGCCTGCCACGGGAATCATAACGGGCAAGGGTGTGGACCATGGTAAAGGCTGTTGGCCTCAGGAAGGATTTCCAGTTTTGGGATGAGCACAGCTGGAAAATTCCACCCAATGAGAGGCTACTGAGTGCAGCCTAACTTGCCTGGATGGTGCAGCTCCAGTAACACTCAAGAAGCTCGACACCATCCAGTACAAAGCAGCCCACTTGACTGGCACCGCATCCACAAACATCCACTCACTCCACCACTGACGTTCAGTCGCAGCAATGTGTACTATCTACAAGATGCACTGCAGTAATTCACCACAGATCCTGAGACAGCACCTGCCAAACCCACGAGCACTTCCATCTAGAAAGACAAGGGCAGCAGATACATTGGAATACCACAAGAGATCATGTCCCACTACCTTGATTGAGTTTTTTGAGGAAGTGACGAAGATGATTGATGAGGGTAGGACAGTGGATTTTGTCCACATAGACTTCAGTAAGGCCTTTGACATGGTCCCTCATGGCAGACTGGTACAGAAAGTGAAGTCGCACAGGATCAGATGTGGGCTGGCAAGATGGATATAGAACTGATTCAGTCATAGAAGACAGAGTGTAGCAGTGGAAGGATGTGTTTCTGAATGGAGGGCTGTGACAAGTGGTGTTTCTCAGGGATCAGTGCTGGAACCTTTTCTGTTTGTAATATATATAAATGATTTGGAGGAAAACGTAACTGGCTTAATTCGTAAGCTTGTGGACGACACAAAGGTGGCAGATTTGCGGAGAGTGATGAGGACCGTGAGAGGATACAGCAGGATATAGACCGGTTGGAGACTTGTGCGGAGAGATGGCTGATGGAGTTTCATGCGAACAAATATGAGGTAATGCATTTTGGAAGGTCTGATAATGAGAGGAAATATACAGTAAATGGCAGAACCCTTAAGCGTATTGAAAGGCAGACGGATCTGGGTGTGCAGGTACACCCAGTGGCAACGTAGATGGAGAAGATAGTCAAGAAGGCATACAGTATGCTTGCCTTCATCGGCCGGGGCATTGAATTTAAAAATTGGCAAGTCGTGTTGCAGCTTTATACAACCTCACTCAGGCCACACTTGGAATATAGTGTGCAATTCTGGTCGCAAAACTACCAGAAGGATGTGGAGGCTTTGGAGAGTGTACAGAAAAGATTTACCAGGATGTTGTTTGGTATGGAGTACATTAGCTATGAGGAGAGGTTGAAGAAACTTGGTTTGTTCTCACTGGAAAGACGGAGGTTGAGGGGGGACCTCATAGAAGTCGACAAGTTTATGAGGGGCATGGACAGAATGGATAGTCAAAGCTTTTTCCCAGGGTGGAAGAGTCAATTACTAGGGGGCATAGGTTTAAGGTGCAAGGGGGGCAGTTTAAAGGAGATGTACGAGGTAAGTTTTTTACACTGAGGGCGGTGGGTGCCTGGAACTCGCAGCCGGGGAGGGTAGTGGAAGCAAATATGATAGTGACTTTGAGGGGCATCTTGACAAATACATGACTAGGATGGGAATAGAAAGATATGGTCCCTGGAAGGGTTTTAGTTCAGATGGGCAACATGGTCGGTGCGGGCTTGGAGGGCCGAAGGGCTTGTTCCTGTGCTGTAATTTTCGTTGTTCTTTGTTCTTCCCATTGATATTCAAAATGTCATTTGAAACATAGAAAATAGGAGCAGAAGTAGGCAATTCGGCCCTTTGTGCCTGCTCCAACATTCATTATGATCATGGCTGATCATCCAGTTCAGTAACCTGCTCCCGGTCCCGCCCTACCCCCGCACCCCACTTTGTACCATTTTATCCCTTCAGCCTCAAGAGTTATATCGAACTCCTTCTTGAAAACATACAGGGTGGGATTCTCTGCCCCCCTCGACCCCAAACCCCCCCGGAACACTCTCCCCCACAGCGCGTTTCTTACTGGCGGGAGATGGACCACCGTTGGCAAGCAGTGGGATGCTCTGCACCCTCATGCCACCCCTCACCCTCCCTCCCCACTCCCCCCACCCACACCCCTCCCACCACTGGGAAACCCGCAGTGGGAGTGCGCCATCAACTGGAAGATCTCACCCACAATGTTTTGGCCTCAGTTATTTTCTGTGGTCCAGAATCCCACAGGTTGCCACTCTCTGGGTAAAGAAACATCCCCTCATCTCAGTTCTAAATGATTTACCCCATATCGGAAAGAGTGTGACGCCTGGTTTTGGACTCCCCCACCATCGGGAACACTCTTCCTGCATCGACCCTGTCAACTCCTGTTGTGTTCCACTATAGCTGAGGATTCTCAGAATCAGGAACTTTTGTAAACACATTTTGGAAAAGTTAAGTCAATCAAATCAGTTGACTTGCATTGAACAGACATGGTTTAATGTAGAAGGGACCTACCTGGTTTGACTAACGCCAGTGCACCTTTCGGGAAATATTATATGTTTCATCCATTGTTTCCAGTTTCTCCAATTCAAAATCCAACAATGCCCGGTCTGTCTCATTTCCCAGTTCAGATGTCATTGCATCCGTGTACAAACCAGCAAACTCCCTTTGTGTCTGGGAGAAAGGATTGCATGTTAACTAGGAGACTTACCCGTGTGATTGTAATGATATAAAAGCACCAATCACTCAGGAAAGATTGAGTAAACATGCTGTGGGTTCATTCGTTAAGACTCGGCACATAGGAACATTTATACAGCAATACAAAGCTTGACAACACCAGAGCAGCCGAGTCAACTGCTGTGTGCTCAGTTGAACATCAAAAGTGAAACTGATTGCAGCATGACATCACTGGAGAGAAGTTTGTCATGCTATAATCCCTTAAAGGCATGTTACAACATGAGTATTTCTGCAAGATACGGAAATCCAAAAAGGTGCCACAGTGGCACAGTGGTTATCATTACTGCCCCACAGTGCCAGGGACCTGTGCATGTGGTCCATTCCCGGCTTGGGTCACTGTCTGTGTGGAGTCTGCACATTCTCCCCATGTCTGCGTGGGTTACCCCCGAGTGATACAGTTTCCTCCCACACTTTGAAAGTCTCCAAAGATGTGTGTGATAAATTGATGGGCCATGCTAAATTGACCCTGAGTGTCCTGGTAGCGGATGTTGGGGGGATTAGCCAGGTCAATAAGTGGGATTTTGGGGATAAGGATCGGGTGGGATTGATGTCAGTGCAGACTTGATGGGCCAAATGGCTTCCTTCTGCTGATAGCCCCATTGAAGTGTATGAACTGAAGACAGTCGGTGTACCGTGTGCAGTAATTGTACCTTTGCTTGGTCGGGATATAATTCTTCGGTTTCAATGCTGTGGTCTCACATATATTGGATGGCACGATACGGTAAGCTTCAAATGCAACCATGGGTCTCATATTCATCGGAGCAGTCAATGATGAGGAGGAGGGTGGAGAGGGAGGGAACACACCTCCCACTCTCTGCTCATTAAAGCCACTGGAAACCTGTCATCTTTGCCGGGCAGCCTTATTTAAACTAAGTGTGTTTCCGACTCCTTTTCTCCCAACGGTACAAGCAATACTCATCCCCACCCTGTCAAGCTGATGTCCACTCCCACCATGCACCTTGGTAAAATTCAGCCCACGCACTATTGAGGTTCCATGCTTCACAAAACAACTCTCTTGCCCTTTATCATTGAACTTTGACCACATGATTTCATGACATCGAGGTATTAAAAAGTCAAATTGTAAATCAGCTTTGTTTATTTTATTTCCCCATCTGAACTTATGAGAATATGCTTGGCATCCAAAGCTTTGAATCAGAACATTGGCATTGGAAAATGCAGAAGCACCTGAATGTATATGTACCTTTATTAATATTCAAAATGTATGATTCTCTGTTCCCTGTCTGAATCCCTGAGATCCAATTGCCTGCTGCTGTGCTCAGTATCTCTGCCTATTAGCTGCTAGAGGAACAGCACCCACAAGTTCTTCCTCTTGCTATTTCCCACAGCTCCATCCCTCAAAACATCAAAAATGGTCCAAGTTTGTTATGGCATTAATGAATAATTGATGGAGTCCAAAAGAACTGAACAGGAAACAATCCGCAGCCCCAACAAAGTCAATCAAATCAGTTGACTTGCATTGAACAGACATGGTTTAATGTAGTAGGGACCTACCTCGTTCGATTGGGCGGGGATCCTGGATTCAGGATTCAATCCTGGACCGGTGAGCGGCGTGGGCTTGGTGGGCCAAAGGGGATGTTCCTCTGCTGAATTGTTCTTTGTTCTTTGTTCTTGTTCTTGTTCAAGCAGGTCCAGCACTCGGGAAATATTAGAAGCTCCATCAATTTCTTCCAGTTTCTCCAATTCAAAATCCAACAATGCCTGGTCTGTCTCATTTCCTGTCATTGCATCCGTGTACAAAGCAGCAAACACCCTTTGTGTCTGGGAGAAAGGATTGCATGTTAGCTATGAGGCTTACCCGTGTGGTTGTAATGGTGGAAGAGCACCAATAATTCAAGATGGATTGGGTAAAAATGTTGTGGGTTCATTCGTTAAGACGAGGCACATAGGAACATTTAATCAGCAATACAAAGCTTGACAACACCAGAGCAGCCGAGTCAACTGCTGTGTGCTCAGTTGAACATCAAAAGTGAAACTGATTGCAGCATGACATCACTGGAGAGAAGTTTGTCATGCTATAATCCCTTAAATGCATGTTACAACATGACTATTTCTGCAAGATACGGAAATCCAAAAAGGTGCCACAGTGGCACAGTGGTTATCATTACTGTCCCACAGTGCCAGGGACCTGTGCGTGTGTTCTATTCCCGGCCTGGGTCACTGTCTTTGTGGAGTCTGCACATTCTCCCCGTGTCTGCGTGGGTTACCCCCGAGTGATACAGTTTCCTCCCAAACTTCGAAAGGCTCCAAAGATGTGTGTGATAAATTGATTGGCCATGCTAAATTGACCCTGAGTATCCTGGTATGCGGATGTTGGGGGGATTAGCCAGGTCAATAAGTGGGATATTGGGGATAAGGCTTGGGTGGGATTGATGTCAGTGCAGACTTGATGGGCCGAATGGCTTCCTTCTGCTGATAGCCCCATTGAAGTGTATGAAATGAAGACAGTGGTGAACCGTGTGCAGCAATTGTACTTTGCTTGGTCGGGACATAATTCTTCGGTTTCAATGCTGTGGTCTCACATGTATTGGAAGGCACGATACGGTAAGCTTCAAATGCACCCATGGGTCTCATATTCATCGGAGCAGTCAATGATGAGGAGGGGGGTGGAGAGGGAGGGAACACACCTCCCACTCTCTGCTCATTAAAGCCACTGGAAACCTGTCATCTTTGCCGGGCAGCCTTATTTAAACTAAGTGTGTTTCCGACTCCTTTTCTCCCAAGGGTACAAGAAATACTCATCCCCACCCTGTCAAGCTGATGTCCACTCCCACCACGCACCTTGGTAAAATTCAGCCCACGCACTATTGAGGTTCCATGCTTCACAAAACAACTCTCTTGCCCTTTATCATTGAACTCTGACCACATGATTTCATGACATCGAGGTATTAAAAAGTCAAATTGTAAATCAGCTTTGTTTATTTTATTTCCCCATCTGGAATTATGAGAATCTGCTTGGCATCCAAAGCTTTGAATCAGAACATTGGCATTGGAAAATGCAGAAGCACCTGAATGTATATGTACCTTTATTAATATTCAAAATGTATGATTCTCTGTTCCCTGTCTGAAACCCTGAGATCCAATTGCCTGCTGCTGTGCTCAGTATCTCTGCCTATTAGCTGCTAGAGGAACAGCACCCACAAGTTCTTCCTCTTGCTATTTCCCACAGCTCCATCCCTCAAAACATCAAAAAAAGTCCAAGTTTGTTATGGCAGTCATGAATCATTGATGGAGTCCAAAAGAACTGAACAGGAAACAATCCGCAGCCCCAACAAAGTCAATCAAATCAGTTGACTTGCATTGAACAGACATGGTTTAATGTAGTAGGGACCTACCTCGTTCGATTGGGCTGGGATCCTGGATTCAGGATTCAATCCTGGACCGGCGAGCGGCGTGGGCTTGGTGGGCCGAAGGGGATGTTCCTCTACTGAATTGTTCTTTGTTCTTTGTTCTTGTTCTTGTTCAAGCAGGTCCAGCACTCGGGAAATATTAGAAGCTCCATCAATTTCTTCCAGTTTCTCCAATTCAAAATCCAACAATGCCTGGTCTGTCTCATTTCCTGTCATTGCATCCGTGTACAAAGCAGCAAACACCCTTTGTGTCTGGGAGAAAGGATTGCATGTTAGCTATGAGGCTTACCCGTGTGGTTGTAATGGTGGAAGAGCACCAATAATTCAAGATGGATTGGGTAAAAATGTTGTGGGTTCATTCGTTAAGACGAGGCACATAGGAACATTTAGACAGCAATACAAAGCTTGACAACACCAGAGCAGCCGAGTCAACTGCTGTGTGCTCAGTTGAACATCAAAAGTGAAACTGATTGCAGCATGACATCACTGGAGAGAAGTTTGTCATGCTATAATCACTTAAAGGCACGTTACAACATGACTATTTCTGCAAGATACGGAAATCCAAAAAGGTGCCACAGTGGCATAGTAGATATCATTACTGCCCCACAGTGCCAGGGACCTGTGCGTGTGTTCAACTCCCGGCTTGGGTCACTGTCTGTGTGGAGTCTGCACATTCTCCCCGTGTCTGCGTGGGTTACCCCCGAGTGATACAGTTTCCTCCCACACTTCGAAAGTCTCCAAAGATGTGTGTGATAAATTGATGGGCCATGCTAAATTGACCCTGAGTGTCCTGGTATGCGGATGTTGGGGGGATTAGCCAGGTCAATAAGTGGGATATTGGGGATAAGGCGAGGGTGGGATTGATGTCAGTGCAGACTTGATGGGCCGAATGGCTTCCTTCTGCTGATAGCCCCATTGAAGTGTATGAACTGAAGACAGTCGGTGTACCGTGTGCAGTAATTGTACAGGATTTATGATCATCTAGAGAAGTTTAGTATGATCAAAAGTAGTCAGCACGGCTTTGTCAAGGGCAGGTCGTGCCTTACGAGCCTGGTTGAGTTCTTTGAAAATGTGACCAAACACATTGACGAAGGAAGAGCGGTGGATGTGGTCTATATGGACTTCAGCAAGGCGTTCGATAAGGTCCCCCATGCAAGACTTCTTGAGAAAGTGAGAGGGCATGGGATCCAAGGGGCTGTTGCCTTGTGGATCCAGAACTGGCTTGCCTGCAGAAGGCAGAGAGTGGCTGTGGAGGGGTCTTTCTCTGCATGGAGGTCAGTGACCAGTGGAGTGCCCCAGGGATCTGTTCTGGGACCCTTGCTGTTTGTCATTTTCATAAATGACCTGGATGAGGAAGTGGAGGGATGGGTTGGTAAGTTTGCTGACGACACCAAGGTAGGTGGTGTTGTGGATAGTTTGGAGGGATGTCAGAAGTTGCAGCGAGACATAGATAGAATGCAAGACTGGGCGGAGAAGTGGCAGATGGACTTCAACCCGGATAAGTGTGTGGTGATCCATTTTGGCAGATCCAATGGGATGAAGCAGCAGTATAATATGAAGGGTACCATTCTTAGCAGTGTAGAGGATCAGAAGGACCTTGGGGTCCGGGTCCATAGGACTCTTAAATCGGCCTCGCAGGTGGAGGATGCGGTCAAGAAGGCGTACGGCGTACTGGCCTTCATTAATCGAGGGATTGAGTTTAGGAGTCGGGAGATAATGCTGCAGCTTTATAGGACCCTGATTAGACCCCACTTGGAGTACTGCGCGCAGTTCTGGTCACCTCATTACAGGAAAGATGTTGAAGCCATTGAAAGGGTGCAGAGGAGATTTACAAGGATGTTGCCTGGATTGGGGGGCATGCCTTATGAGGATAGGTTGAGGGAGCTTGGTCTCTTCTCCCTGGAGAGACGAAGGATGAGAGGTGACCTGATAGAGGTTTACAAGATGTTGAGAGGTCTGGATAGGGTAGACTCTCAGAGGCTATTTCCAAGGGCTGAAATGGTTGCTACGAGAGGACACAGGTTTAAGGTGCTGGGGGGTAGGTACAGAGGAGATGTCAGGGGTAAGTTTTTCACTCAGAGGGTGGTGGGTGAGTGGAATCGGCTGACGTCGGTGGTGGTGGAGGCAAACTCGTTGGGGTCTTTTAAGAGACTTCTGGATGAGTACATGGGATTTAATGGGATTGAGGGCTATAGATAGGCCTAGAGGTGGGGATGTGATCGGCGCAACTTGTGGGCCGAAGGGCCTGTTTGTGCTGTGGCTTTCTATGTTCTATGTTCTTTGCTTGGTCGGGATATAATTCTTCGGTTTCAATGCTGTGGTCTCACATGTAATGGAAGGCACGATACGGTAAGCTTCAAATGCACCCATGGGTCTTATATTCATCGGAGCAGTCAATGATGAGGAGGGGGTTGGAGAGAGAGGGAACACACCTCCCACTCTCTGCTCATCAAAGCCACTGGCAACCTGTCATCTTTGCTGGGCAGCCTTATTTAAACTAAGTGTGTTTCCGACTCCTTTTCTCCCAACGGTACAAGCAATACTCATCCCCACCCTGTCAAGCTGATGTCCACTCCCACCACGCACCTTGGTAAAATTCAGCCCACGCACTATTGAGGTTCCATGCTTCACAAAACAACTCTCTTGCCCTTTATCATTGAACTTTGACCACAATACCTTTGACCACATGATTTCATGACATCGTGGTATTAAAAAGTCAAATTGTAAATCAGCTTTGATTATTTTATTTCCCCATCTGGACTTCTGAAACTCTCTCAGGCATCCAAAGCGTTCGATCAGAACATTGGCATTGGAAAATTCAGAAGCAACTGAATGTATATGTACCTTGATTAATATTCAAAATATATGTTTCTCTGTTCCTTGTCTGAATCCCTGAGACCCAATTGTTTGCTGCTGTGCTCAGTATCTCTGCCTATTAGCTGCTAGAGGAACAGCACCCACAAGTTCTTCCTCTTGCTATTTCCCACAGCTCCATCCCTCAAAACATCAAAAATGGTCCAAGTTTGTTATGGCATTAATGAATAATTGATGGAGTCCAAAAGAACTGAACAGGAAACAATCCGCAGCCCCAACAAAGTCAATCAAATCAGTTGACTTGCATTGAGCAGACATGGTTTAATGTAATAGGGACCTACCTCGTTCGATTCAAGCAGGTCCACCACTCGGGAAATATTCGAAACTCCATCAATTTCTTCCAGTTTCTCCAATTCAAAATCCAACAATGCCTGGTCTGTCTCATTTCCTGTCATTGCATCCGTGTACAAAGCAGCAAACACCCTTTGTGTCTGGGAGAAAGGATTGCATGTTAGCTATGAGGCTTACCCGTGTGGTTGTAATGGTGGAAGAGCACCAATAATTCAAGATGGATTGGGTAAAAATGTTGTGGGTTCATTCGTTAAGACGAGGCACATAGGAACATTTAGACAGCAATACAAAGCTTGACAACACCAGAGCAGCCGAGTCAACTGCTGTGTGCTCAGTTGAACATCAAAAGTGAAACTGATTGCAGCATGACATCACTGGAGAGAAGTTTGTCATGCTATAATCCCTTAAATGCATGTTACAACATGACTATTTCTGCAAGATACGGAAATCCAAAAAGGTGCCACAGTGGCACAGTGGTTATCATTACTGTCCCACAGTGCCAGGGACCTGTGCGTGTGTTCTATTCCCGGCCTGGGTCACTGTCTTTGTGGAGTCTGCACATTCTCCCCGTGTCTGCGTGGGTTACCCCCGAGTGATACAGTTTCCTCCCAAACTTCGAAAGGCTCCAAAGATGTGTGTGATAAATTGATTGGCCATGCTAAATTGACCCTGAGTATCCTGGTATGCGGATGTTGGGGGGATTAGCCAGGTCAATAAGTGGGATATTGGGGATAAGGCTTGGGTGGGATTGATGTCAGTGCAGACTTGATGGGCCGAATGGCTTCCTTCTGCTGATAGCCCCATTGAAGTGTATGAAATGAAGACAGTGGTGAACCGTGTGCAGCAATTGTACTTTGCTTGGTCGGGACATAATTCTTCGGTTTCAATGCTGTGGTCTCACATGTATTGGAAGGCACGATACGGTAAGCTTCAAATGCACCCATGGGTCTCATATTCATCGGAGCAGTCAATGATGAGGGGGGGGGGGTGGAGAGGGAGGGAACACACCTCCCACTCTCTGCTCATTAAAGCCACTGGAAACCTGTCATCTTTGCCGGGCAGCCTTATTTAAACTAAGTGTGTTTCCGACTCCTTTTCTCCCAAGGGTACAAGAAATACTCATCCCCACCCTGTCAAGCTGATGTCCACTCCCACCACGCACCTTGGTAAAATTCAGCCCACGCACTATTGAGGTTCCATGCTTCACAAAACAACTCTCTTGCCCTTTATCATTGAACTCTGACCACATGATTTCATGACATCGAGGTATTAAAAAGTCAAATTGTAAATCAGCTTTGTTTATTTTATTTCCCCATCTGGAATTATGAGAATCTGCTTGGCATCCAAAGCTTTGAATCAGAACATTGGCATTGGAAAATGCAGAAGCACCTGAATGTATATGTACCTTTATTAATATTCAAAATGTATGATTCTCTGTTCCCTGTCTGAAACCCTGAGATCCAATTGCCTGCTGCTGTGCTCAGTATCTCTGCCTATTAGCTGCTAGAGGAACAGCACCCACAAGTTCTTCCTCTTGCTATTTCCCACAGCTCCATCCCTCAAAACATCAAAAAAAGTCCAAGTTTGTTATGGCAGTCATGAATCATTGATGGAGTCCAAAAGAACTGAACAGGAAACAATCCGCAGCCCCAACAAAGTCAATCAAATCAGTTGACTTGCATTGAACAGACATGGTTTAATGTAGTAGGGACCTACCTCGTTCGATTGGGCTGGGATCCTGGATTCAGGATTCAATCCTGGACCGGCGAGCGGCGTGGGCTTGGTGGGCCGAAGGGGATGTTCCTCTACTGAATTGTTCTTTGTTCTTTGTTCTTGTTCTTGTTCAAGCAGGTCCAGCACTCGGGAAATATTAGAAGCTCCATCAATTTCTTCCAGTTTCTCCAATTCAAAATCCAACAATGCCTGGTCTGTCTCATTTCCTGTCATTGCATCCGTGTACAAAGCAGCAAACACCCTTTGTGTCTGGGAGAAAGGATTGCATGTTAGCTATGAGGCTTACCCGTGTGGTTGTAATGGTGGAAGAGCACCAATAATTCAAGATGGATTGGGTAAAAATGTTGTGGGTTCATTCGTTAAGACGAGGCACATAGGAACATTTAGACAGCAATACAAAGCTTGACAACACCAGAGCAGCCGAGTCAACTGCTGTGTGCTCAGTTGAACATCAAAAGTGAAACTGATTGCAGCATGACATCACTGGAGAGAAGTTTGTCATGCTATAATCACTTAAAGGCACGTTACAACATGACTATTTCTGCAAGATACGGAAATCCAAAAAGGTGCCACAGTGGCATAGTAGATATCATTACTGCCCCACAGTGCCAGGGACCTGTGCGTGTGTTCCATTCCCGGCTTGGGTCACTGTCTGTGTGGAGTCTGCACATTCTCCCCGTGTCTGCGTGGGTTACCCCCGAGTGATACAGTTTCCTCCCACACTTCGAAAGTCTCCAAAGATGTGTGTGATAAATTGATGGGCCATGCTAAATTGACCCTGAGTGTCCTGGTATGCGGATGTTGGGGGGATTAGCCAGGTCAATAAGTGGGATATTGGGGATAAGGCGAGGGTGGGATTGATGTCAGTGCAGACTTGATGGGCCGAATGGCTTCCTTCTGCTGATAGCCCCATTGAAGTGTATGAACTGAAGACAGTCGGTGTACCGTGTGCAGTAATTGTACAGGATTTATGATCATCTAGAGAAGTTTAGTATGATCAAAAGTAGTCAGCACGGCTTTGTCAAGGGCAGGTCGTGCCTTACGAGCCTGGTTGAGTTCTTTGAAAATGTGACCAAACACATTGACGAAGGAAGAGCGGTGGATGTGGTCTATATGGACTTCAGCAAGGCGTTCGATAAGGTCCCCCATGCAAGACTTCTTGAGAAAGTGAGAGGGCATGGGATCCAAGGGGCTGTTGCCTTGTGGATCCAGAACTGGCTTGCCTGCAGAAGGCAGAGAGTGGCTGTGGAGGGGTCTTTCTCTGCATGGAGGTCAGTGACCAGTGGAGTGCCCCAGGGATCTGTTCTGGGACCCTTGCTGTTTGTCATTTTCATAAATGACCTGGATGAGGAAGTGGAGGGATGGGTTGGTAAGTTTGCTGACGACACCAAGGTAGGTGGTGTTGTGGATAGTTTGGAGGGATGTCAGAAGTTGCAGCGAGACATAGATAGAATGCAAGACTGGGCGGAGAAGTGGCAGATGGACTTCAACCCGGATAAGTGTGTGGTGATCCATTTTGGCAGATCCAATGGGATGAAGCAGCAGTATAATATGAAGGGTACCATTCTTAGCAGTGTAGAGGATCAGAAGGACCTTGGGGTCCGGGTCCATAGGACTCTTAAATCGGCCTCGCAGGTGGAGGATGCGGTCAAGAAGGCGTACGGCGTACTGGCCTTCATTAATCGAGGGATTGAGTTTAGGAGTCGGGAGATAATGCTGCAGCTTTATAGGACCCTGATTAGACCCCACTTGGAGTACTGCGCGCAGTTCTGGTCACCTCATTACAGGAAAGATGTTGAAGCCATTGAAAGGGTGCAGAGGAGATTTACAAGGATGTTGCCTGGATTGGGGGGCATGCCTTATGAGGATAGGTTGAGGGAGCTTGGTCTCTTCTCCCTGGAGAGACGAAGGATGAGAGGTGACCTGATAGAGGTTTACAAGATGTTGAGAGGTCTGGATAGGGTAGACTCTCAGAGGCTATTTCCAAGGGCTGAAATGGTTGCTACGAGAGGACACAGGTTTAAGGTGCTGGGGGGTAGGTACAGAGGAGATGTCAGGGGTAAGTTTTTCACTCAGAGGGTGGTGGGTGAGTGGAATCGGCTGACGTCGGTGGTGGTGGAGGCAAACTCGTTGGGGTCTTTTAAGAGACTTCTGGATGAGTACATGGGATTTAATGGGATTGAGGGCTATAGATAGGCCTAGAGGTGGGGATGTGATCGGCGCAACTTGTGGGCCGAAGGGCCTGTTTGTGCTGTGGCTTTCTATGTTCTATGTTCTTTGCTTGGTCGGGATATAATTCTTCGGTTTCAATGCTGTGGTCTCACATGTAATGGAAGGCACGATACGGTAAGCTTCAAATGCACCCATGGGTCTTATATTCATCGGAGCAGTCAATGATGAGGAGGGGGTTGGAGAGAGAGGGAACACACCTCCCACTCTCTGCTCATCAAAGCCACTGGCAACCTGTCATCTTTGCTGGGCAGCCTTATTTAAACTAAGTGTGTTTCCGACTCCTTTTCTCCCAACGGTACAAGCAATACTCATCCCCACCCTGTCAAGCTGATGTCCACTCCCACCACGCACCTTGGTAAAATTCAGCCCACGCACTATTGAGGTTCCATGCTTCACAAAACAACTCTCTTGCACTTTATCATTGAACTTTGACCACAATACCTTTGACCACATGATTTCATGACATCGTGGTATTAAAAAGTCAAATTGTAAATCAGCTTTGATTATTTTATTTCCCCATCTGGACTTCTGAAACTCTCTCAGGCATCCAAAGCGTTCGATCAGAACATTGGCATTGGAAAATTCAGAAGCAACTGAATGTATATGTACCTTGATTAATATTCAAAATATATGTTTCTCTGTTCCTTGTCTGAATCCCTGAGACCCAATTGTTTGCTGCTGTGCTCAGTATCTCTGCCTATTAGCTGCTAGAGGAACAGCACCCACAAGTTCTTCCTCTTGCTATTTCCCACAGCTCCATCCCTCAAAACATCAAAAATGGTCCAAGTTTGTTATGGCATTAATGAATAATTGATGGAGTCCAAAAGAACTGAACAGGAAACAATCCGCAGCCCCAACAAAGTCAATCAAATCAGTTGACTTGCATTGAGCAGACATGGTTTAATGTAGTAGGGACCTACCTCGTTCGATTCAAGCAGGTCCACCACTCGGGAAATATTCGAAACTCCATCAATTTCTTCCAGTTTCTCCAATTCAAAATCCAACAATGCCTGGTCTGTCTCATTTCCTGTCATTGCATCCGTGTACAAAGCAGCAAACACCCTTTGTGTCTGGGAGAAAGGATTGCATGTTAGCTATGAGGCTTACCCGTGTGGTTGTAATGGTGGAAGAGCACCAATAATTCAAGATGGATTGGGTAAAAATGTTGTGGGTTCATTCGTTAAGACGAGGCACATAGGAACATTTAGACAGCAATACAAAGCTTGACAACACCAGAGCAGCCGAGTCAACTGCTGTGTGCTCAGTTGAACATCAAAAGTGAAACTGATTGCAGCATGACATCACTGGAGAGAAGTTTGTCATGCTATAATCCCTTAAATGCATGTTACAACATGACTATTTCTGCAAGATACGGAAATCCAAAAAGGTGCCACAGTGGCACAGTGGTTATCATTACTGTCCCACAGTGCCAGGGACCTGTGCGTGTGTTCTATTCCCGGCCTGGGTCACTGTCTTTGTGGAGTCTGCACATTCTCCCCGTGTCTGCGTGGGTTACCCCCGAGTGATACAGTTTCCTCCCAAACTTCGAAAGGCTCCAAAGATGTGTGTGATAAATTGATTGGCCATGCTAAATTGACCCTGAGTATCCTGGTATGCGGATGTTGGGGGGATTAGCCAGGTCAATAAGTGGGATATTGGGGATAAGGCTTGGGTGGGATTGATGTCAGTGCAGACTTGATGGGCCGAATGGCTTCCTTCTGCTGATAGCCCCATTGAAGTGTATGAACTGAAGACAGTCGGAGTACAGTGTGCAGTAATTGTACCTTTGCTTGGTTGGGATATAATTCTTCGGTTTCAATGCTGTGGTCTCACATGTATTGGAAGGCACGATACGGTAAGCTTCAAATGCACCCATGGGTCTCATATTCATCGGAGCAGTCAATGATGAGGGGGGGGGGGTGGAGAGGGAGGGAACACACCTCCCACTCTCTGCTCATTAAAGCCACTGGAAACCTGTCATCTTTGCCGGGCAGCCTTATTTAAACTAAGTGTGTTTCCGACTCCTTTTCTCCCAAGGGTACAAGAAATACTCATCCCCACCCTGTCAAGCTGATGTCCACTCCCACCACGCACCTTGGTAAAATTCAGCCCACGCACTATTGAGGTTCCATGCTTCACAAAACAACTCTCTTGCCCTTTATCATTGAACTCTGACCACATGATTTCATGACATCGAGGTATTAAAAAGTCAAATTGTAAATCAGCTTTGTTTATTTTATTTCCCCATCTGGAATTATGAGAATCTGCTTGGCATCCAAAGCTTTGAATCAGAACATTGGCATTGGAAAATGCAGAAGCACCTGAATGTATATGTACCTTTATTAATATTCAAAATGTATGATTCTCTGTTCCCTGTCTGAAACCCTGAGATCCAATTGCCTGCTGCTGTGCTCAGTATCTCTGCCTATTAGCTGCTAGAGGAACAGCACCCACAAGTTCTTCCTCTTGCTATTTCCCACAGCTCCATCCCTCAAAACATCAAAAAAAGTCCAAGTTTGTTATGGCAGTCATGAATCATTGATGGAGTCCAAAAGAACTGAACAGGAAACAATCCGCAGCCCCAACAAAGTCAATCAAATCAGTTGACTTGCATTGAACAGACATGGTTTAATGTAGTAGGGACCTACCTCGTTCGATTGGGCTGGGATCCTGGATTCAGGATTCAATCCTGGACCGGCGAGCGGCGTGGGCTTGGTGGGCCGAAGGGGATGTTCCTCTGCTGAATTGTTCTTTGTTCTTTGTTCTTGTTCTTGTTCAAGCAGGTCCAGCACTCGGGAAATATTAGAAGCTCCATCAATTTCTTCCAGTTTCTCCAATTCAAAATCCAACAATGCCTGGTCTGTCTCATTTCCTGTCATTGCATCCGTGTACAAAGCAGCAAACACCCTTTGTGTCTGGGAGAAAGGATTGCATGTTAGCTATGAGGCTTACCCGTGTGGTTGTAATGGTGGAAGAGCACCAATAATTCAAGATGGATTGGGTAAAAATGTTGTGGGTTCATTCGTTAAGACGAGGCACATAGGAACATTTAGACAGCAATACAAAGCTTGACAACACCAGAGCAGCCGAGTCAACTGCTGTGTGCTCAGTTGAACATCAAAAGTGAAACTGATTGCAGCATGACATCACTGGAGAGAAGTTTGTCATGCTATAATCCCTTAAATGCATGTTACAACAAGACTATTTCTGCAAGATACGGAAATCCAAAAAGGTGCCACAGTGGCACAGTGGTTATCATTACTGCCCCACAGTGCCAGGGACCTGTGCGTGTGTTCCATTCCCGGCTTGGGTCACTGTCTGTGTGGAGTCTGCACATTCTCCCCGTGTCTGCGTGGGTTACCCCCGAGTGATACAGTTTCCTCCCACACTTCGAAAGGCTCCAAAGATGTGTGTGATAAATTGATGGGCCATGCTAAATTGACCCTGAGTGTCCTGGTAGCGGATGTTGGGGGGATTAGCCAGGTCAATAAGTGGGATATTGGGGATAAGGCTAGGGTGGGATTGATGTCAGTGCAGACTTGATGGGCCGAATGGCTTCCTTCTGCTGATAGCCCCATTGAAGTGTATGAACTGAAGACAGTCGGTGTACCGTGTGCAGTAATTGTACCTTTGCTTGGTCGGGATATAATTCTTCGGTTTCAATGCTGTGGTCTCACATGTATTGGAAGGCACGATACGGTAAGCTTCAAATGCACCCATGGGTCTTATATTCATCAGAGCAGTCAATGATGAGGAGGGGGTTGGAGAGAGAGGGAACACACCTCCCACTCTCTGCTCATCAAAGCCACTGGCAACCTGTCATCTTTGCTGGGCAGCCTTATTTAAACTAAGTGTGTTTCCGGCTCCTTTTCTCCCAAGGGTACAAGCAATACTCATCCCCACCCTGTCAAGCTGATGTCCACTCCCACCACGCGCCTTGGTAAAATTCAGCCCACGCACTATTGAGGTTCCATGCTTCACAAAACAACTCTCTTGCCCTTTATCATTGAACTTTGACCACATGATTTCATGACATCGAGGTATTAAAAAGTCAAATTGTAAATCAGCTTTGTTTATTTTATTTCCCCATCTGGACTTATGAGGATCTGCTTGGCATCCAAAGCTTTGAATCAGAACATTGGCATTGGAAAATTCAGAAGCACCTGAATGTAT
This sequence comes from Mustelus asterias, assembly GCF_964213995.1. Classification (NCBI taxonomy): domain Eukaryota; kingdom Metazoa; phylum Chordata; class Chondrichthyes; order Carcharhiniformes; family Triakidae; genus Mustelus; species Mustelus asterias. Next base: position 10,849,553 of record NC_135826.1, on the reverse strand, counting down.
ATGTACCTTTATTAATATTCAAAATGTATGATTCTCTGTTCCCTGTCTGAAACCCTGAGATCCAATTGCCTGCTGCTGTGCTCAGTATCTCTGCCTATTAGCTGCTAGAGGAACAGCACCCACAAGTTCTTCCTCTAGCTATTTCCCACAGCTCCATCCCTCAAAAATCAAAAATGGTCCAAGTTTGATATGGCAGTAATGAATAATTGATGGAGTCCAAAAGGACTGAACAGGAAACAATCCGCAGCCCCAACAAAGTCAATCAAATCAGTTGACTTGCATTGAACAGACATTGTTTAATGTAGTAGGGACCTACCTCGTTCGATTCAAGCAGGTCCACCACTCGGGAAATATTAGAAGCTCCATCAATTTCTTCCAGTTTCTCCAATTCAAAATCCAACAATGCCTGGTCTGTCTCATTTCCTGTCATTGCATTCGTGTCCAAAGCAGCAAACTCCCTTTGTGTCTGGGAGAAAGAATTGCATGTTAACTATGAGACTTACCCTTCTGGGTGTGATGATATAAAAGCACCAATCACTCAAGAGGGATTGGGTAAAAATGTGGTGGGTTCATGCATAATGACTACGCACATAGGGACATTTATACAGCAATATAAAGCTTGACAACACCAGAGCAGCCGAGTCAACTGCTGTGTGCTCAGTTGAACATCAAAAGTGAAACTGATTGCAGCATGACATCATTGTAGAGAAGTTTGTCATGCTATAATCCCTTAAATGCATGTTACAACATGACTATTTCTACAAGATATGGAATGCCAAGAAGGTGCCACAGTGGCACAGTGGTTATCATTACTGCCCCCACAGTGCCAGGGACCTGTGTTCGATTCCCGGGTTGGGTCATTGTCTGTCTGGTGTCTGCACGTTCTCCCTGTGTCTGCGTGGCTTTCCTCCGGGTGCTCCACTTTCTTCCCACACTTCGAATGACTCCAAAGTTGCGTGTGATAGGTTGACTGGCCATGCTAAATTGACCATTAGTGCAATGGTATGCGGAGGTTCGGAGGGATTAGTGGGGTCAATCAGTGGGGTGATGGCAATACGGCCTGTTTAGCATTCTTGTCAGTGCAAACTTCATGGTCCAAATGGCTTCCTTCTGCTGACAGCCCCATTGAAGTGTATGAACTGAAGACAGTTGTTGTACAGTGTGCTGTAAGTGTACCTTTGCTTGGTAGGGGTATGATTCTTCAGTTTCAATGCTGTGGTCTCGCATGCATTGTAAGACACGATACGGTAAGCCTGAGTTGCACCCATAATTCCTATATTCATCGGAGCAGTCAATGATGAGGAGGGGGGTGGAGAGTGAAGGAACAACCTCCCACTCTCTGCTCATTAAAGCCACTGGCAACCTGTCATCATTGCCGGGCAGCGTTTCTTTTACTCAATGGTTTTCGAATTACGTTTCTCCCAAGGGGGCAAGCAATATTCATCCCCACCCCGTCCAGCTGATGTTTGGGTGGTAGGTCAAAAAATAGGTGACAGAGTTGGGTTTTGATCGGCAACTTAAAGGAGAAAAGAGAGGTAGACAACCAGCAAGGTTTGGGGAGAGAATTCCAGGATGCCGGGCCTAGGCAACTGAAGACATGGCCATCAAGATTTGATCAAATAAAGTTGGGAATGTGCATGAGTCCAGAATTGGATGTGGCATCCATCTAGGAGGGTTGTGGAGCAGGAGGAGATTACAGAGATAGGGAGGGACCAGACTCTGAAGGCATTTGAAAGCAAAGGTGAGGTTTTAATTTTGAGACATTACTTCAGCAGGAGCCAAAGCAGATTGGGAAGTAGATCAGCGAGCACTGGGGTGATGGTTCAACGCAACATGGTACAAGTTAGGATAGAGGCAGAAGCGATTTGGATAACACCCATTATACAGAAGGTAAAATGAACATGGCTGACCAGGAGAGTATTTCAACAGCGAAGACTTGAGGCAGCAAAGGTATGAACGAGGGTTTCAGCAGCAGATGAAATGAGGCAGGGGTGGAGTCAGGCCAGGTGGAAAGAGGCAGTCTCAATAAGAGCGGATATGCGCTCAAAACCTCGATTAAGGATACGAGTAGTCTGCTTCAGCCTCAGCCGGCTACGAGGGAGGAGATGGAGTTAGTAGCTGGAGAACAGAGTCTTTAAACTGCCGAACTGAGGACAATGGCTGGGACTTTCCAGCCTCTCTGTGGCAGGACCCACCATGGGATGAATGTGGCAAGACTGGAAGATCCCGATGATGGGCGGGGCTGGAAAATCATGGCCAATGGCTTTGATTTTCCCAATATTTAATTGGAGGGAAATGCCATCATTTGTGCCTTACAAATTTCAATCAAAGAAATGGCCGACAACTGGCACATCATTGGTTGGTGTTAAATATCTAAATCACCGTGGGAGGACATTTTGTTTTTCGATGGTGGCGCTTACTGAACAACATTAACAGGTTGAGGTGGTCATAGTTCAGATTGAAATGTTCAAAACAATATCATGCTCCTTCAGTACTTTGCTAAAGTATCAGTCTCGATTCCTACCAGATTAGCATAACTCTTCCCATAGGCCAGCTTCCATGTTTCCCATTGCTCATCAATGATTGGCTTCGTCGCGGCCATGGAGATAACAGTCAGGATGTGCACCACAAAGAGAAAATATGCCATGGTGAAAGGTTGAGCCCGTCAAACCTGTCGCAGGGCTGGTTTGCTTTGTGAGAAGCTGTGGGCAATAAAATCAGAAGCACATTGAGAGGTAAGTGTCTAAACTCACAGTCCTTTCCTCATTATTAAGAGCCCCTGTTTTTTCATATTGGTACCTTTGGGACTTCAATTCTAATAATAAAGCTAATATAAATTCAGTCCAATCATGGTCCCCATGTGAGGGGCAAACCAGATCCAAGCTGACAAGACAAGACATTGCATCCCAGCTTGGGCTCCACCAAACAAGATCCAAGCTGACAGGATGAGGCATTGCACCCCCTCCTGGGCTTGATCTGACGCTTCATCTGAGCCAAAAGGCAAGATGGCTTTGTGAAATTGCATCAGGTAAAGACTCGGTTTAACCTCATTGGCTACCCTGATCGCTTACTCTATCGAGCTTCGGCAAACCACTGCCACAGTTGTCAGCACACCCCCAACAATGGGCTAGCCACGTCCCCTGCCTGATCAGAGTCCCTCTTAACAATCTATATTCTTGATATGATCTTGTCATTGTTATCTCTGGAATTCAACTCTTTTACCAGCACATGACTGCAACCAACCTCAAGGCTTTATGTATTTGAGACAGTTTCCCACAGGGGAAGGTCCCAATCCCTACAAGGAGGAGCTGAATACCTATGCATTGCATCTCTCCTTAACTACGGGGACAACGGCAGGTGAATTTGATAGACCCGACTGTCGACATTTTCTGAAGGGAATCACAGAAGGTAGAGGAGCTGAGGTCATCCCCTTCAGCCAGCGGGTGGTGAATCTATGGAATTCATTGCCACAGAAAGCTGTGGAGGCCAGGTCATTGAGTATATTTAAGAGACGGCTAGGTTCTTGATTGGTCAAGGGATCAAAGGTTGTGGGGGGAGAATGGTGTTGAGAAACATATCAGCCATGATTGAATGGCGGAGCAGGCTTGACGGGCTAAATGATCTAATTCTGCTCCTACACCTTATGGTCTTATTTAGCTTTTAATTGCTTCAATCAACAACTGTCAAGAAAAAGCCCCAATTCATTCAGATGAAGAGCGAATAAGCCTGTGAAATTTACAATGCTTCTTCCCATTATGCACATGAAAATGATCAAGTCCCACATTCCCAAACATGTCCTCACCTTGGATCACAGTTACAGGGAGTGTAAGATTCCCAGGCTGGTGCAGAATCTGAAGATAGACTTGGGGTGGAGCGGAACTGCCTTTAGCTTCAGATTTGACTTACTCAAAGTTCCCAGTCAGGAAATACATTGATCCCAAAAACCCACGATTACCACTACATTTGCCATGACAATAAAGTTTTAAAGTTTATTTATTTACCAGTGTCACAAGTGGGCTTACATTTACACTGCAATGGAGTTACTGCCAATCAATCACATTAGTTCGAATAAAAGTTATATTTTACTCACCTCTCAAGGATACCTCCGGTTCTTAAACGACACAAACAATCTGAGACCAGGTTGTGTTATACTGGAGTTTGATTTGAGGTTTATATACCCTGAGAAGAAGCAAGATGAACTTATTGCCTCACAAATTCCATCAATTAGTGCACGGGGCCTGAAGCATTCTCTTTGTTCAGTTTGATTGAAAATAATTTGCCACCTGCATGCTCCAACCACCAATCATCCAAACTACTCACAAATACTTCACGTGATCTTAATAACATGGTCTCAAAAGATAATTAGATGATGTAAATCTTATTTTCATGATGCATGTTGCTGGTTCCTTGGTGAGAACCCCAATTTGCGATTGAGGATTCTTGCCTTTGCGTTTCTTCATGGTGCCTACATGCTTCAGGAATGCATCCTTGGCAATTATCCAATGCCCTCTCCCTTTGACAGTGAGATTTTCCAGCTGACTCGTGCGTACAGGTTCTATGATCACTGGAGGGCTGATAATGCAATCACAGGCATTCGGGGCATCTCTAGCAGCATGGTGGTACAGTGGTTAGCACTGCTGGCTCGCAGCGCCAGGGACACGGGTTCGATTCCCGACTTGGGTCACTGTCTGTGCGGAGTCTGCATGTTCTCTCCGTGTCTGCATGGGCTTCCTCCGGGTACTCCGGTTTCCTTCCACAGTATGAAAGACCTGCTGGTGAGGTACATCAGTCATGCTAAATTCTCCCTCTGTGTACCCGAACACGTGGCGGAGTATGGTGACCAGGGGATTTTCACAGTAACTTCAATGTAAGCCTACTTGTGACAGTAATAAATAAACTTAATCTCTGCACCAGGGCTGCAATATCAGCTGTGTGTGTGCGTGTATGTGTGGGTGTCATTTCATTTCTAGTGATCGGCATCTTCTTTTAAAACTTCTTTCTCATTTTGCAAAATAAAACCTGCACCAAAGCCTTTTGCAATGTCATGAGAACAAGGACAATTCTCAGCTCAGATCTGTGTACATTCCAGGGACTCTCTGAGTTCTGAAATTGTCTGTGCATTGGTATCTGGAGACAGGACAATCTGCAGTCAGGACAAATTGGAGTGCTGCACTCTTCGAGCTGCTGCCTATCTGTTGAATTGTTAAACTGAGATCCCTTCTGTCATTGCAAATGAAGATTTTAAAAGTCCATGGGTCTATCTTGTAAACACAGTAAGAAGTCTCACAACACCAGGTTAAAGTCCAACAGGTTTATTTGGTAACACAAGCCACAAACCTTCAGAGCACTGCCCCTTCATCAGGTGAGTGGGGGTTGCATTCACAAACAGGACATATATAGACACAAACTCAATTTACAAGATAATGGTTGGAAGGCCAGTCTTTACAGGTCGTCAAGTCTTAAAGGTACAGACAATGTGAGTGGAGAGAGGGTTAACCCTCTCTCCACTCACATTGTCTGTACCTTTAAGAACCTTCTTCACTGTCCACTATGCCACCAATCTTGGTGTCATCTGCAAACTTACAAACCAGGCCTACTAAATTCTCATCCAAATCATTAATATAAATGACAAATAACAGCGGAACCAGCACCAATCCCTGAGGCACACTGCAGGTCACAGGCCACCAGTTTGAAAAACAACCCTCTGCAACCCTCCTCCGTCTTCTGTCATCAAGCCAATTTTGTATCCATTTGGCTACCTCACCCTGGATCCCAAGAGATTTAACCTCATGCAACAACCTACCATGTGGTACCTTGTCAAAGGCCTTGCTAAAGTCCATGTAGACAACATCAACTGCACTGCCCTCATCTACCTTCTTGGTTACGCCTTCAAAAAACTCAATCAAATTTGTGAGACATGATTTTCCACTCACAAACCCATGCTGACTGGCCCTAATGATCCTGTCTCTCAGAATACCTCGATCACTCGCATTGTTCCTGAGCTCAATTAGATCCTTATTCTTTCTTCCTCTCTCTTGTACATTGTGCACACAGTCAGAAAGAATTCAATTGATTCAAGTCAAATTCTAAATGTAGAGGGAGCTGTTCCTGTATCATTCAATCTGATTGTCGATGAATGTGCGGCGAAGCGAAAAAGTGAAGTGGGGCAAGAGTCATTGCACTGACCCCCTTGCCATCCGGTGCCAGTTCTATCACCCGCCCCCAGTTACATCAATTGGCATTGAGTCTATGCCAGTAATTTCCTCACTTTTCGGATGGTGTTGACTTCACGTGATGAAATAGGCACACAGAAGAATCAGTCTTGTAGACAATGGTACAGAAATTCCATCGGTATAGATAAGACCAGGAGTTCAACTTGGACAGAGCTTTTTTCTCTGAGGCTGTTAGTTGGATGATAAGCTATTCAACCCTACAAGATGATATTCACTGTTCAACAAGCCAGTGGCCTGCATTATGTGACTTTATCTCTCCATTATATATTCAACAAAGGATGTTTATCAAACGTTTGGGAATTGGCTTTGTGTTCCAGGCTGATAATGTCTTGGCCATTTTGGGTTAAAAGGAATGTTTGAGAGGCCATTGTCTTAGAAGACATTCCAAAACTGCACGCAGTATTCCTGATGTGGTCTCACCAAGCCCCATACAACTGGAACAAGATTTCTTCATTCTTGTCCTTCTTGCCCTTGCAATAAAGCCCAACATGCCATTTCCCATCCTCATTGCTTGCTGCACCCATACACTAACTTTCTGTGTTCCTTGTACAAGCACACCCAAATCTCTTTCAACATTTTGATTGACTTTGATTCGATTTATTATTGTCACATGTATTAGTATACAGTGAAAAGTTTTGTTTCTTATGCGCTGTACAGACAAAGCATACCGTAAATAGGGAAGGAAAGGAGACAGGGCAGAATGTAGTGTTCCAGTCATAGCTAGGGTGGAGAGAAAGATCTGCTTTATATGAGGTAGGTCCATTCATTTATATTGGCTGCTTTTCCGAGGCAGCGGGAAGTATAGAACGTGTCAATGGATGGGAGGTTGATTTGAGTGATGGACTGGGCTTCATTCATGATCCTTTCTTAATTTCTTGCAGTCTTGAACAGAGCGGTCATACCAAACTGTGATACAGCTGGAAGGAAATCTTTCTATGGTGCATCTCGAGTTGGTGAGAGTTGTAGTGTTCATGCCAAATTTCCTTCGTCTCCTGAGAAAGTAGAGGCATTGGTGGGCTTTCTTAACTATAGTGTCAGCATGGAGGGATCATAACAGGTTGTTGGTGATCTGGACACCTAAAAACCTGAAGCTCTCAACCATTGCTACTTCATCCCCATTGATGTAGACAGGGGCCTGTCAAAAAATCATAGAATCATAGATACCCTCCAGTGCAGAAAGAGGCCATTTGGCCCATCGAGTCTGCACAATCCCACCCAGGCCCTACCTCCATATTTCTACATATTTACCCGCTAACCCCTCTAACCTAAGCATCTCAGGACTCTAAGGGGCAATTTTTAGCCTGGCCAATCAACCTAACCCGCCCATCTTTGGACTGTGGGAGGAAACCAGAGCACCTGGAGGAAACCCACGCAGACACGAAGAGAATGTGCAAACTCCACACAGACAGTGACCCAAGCCAGGAATCGAACCCAGATCCCTGGAGCTGTGAAGCAGCAGTGCTAACCACTGTGCTACTGCACGGTGCATCTTGAAATCAATGACTATCTCCTTTGCTTTGCTGACATTGAGGGAGAGATTATTATCATCGCACCAGTTCACCAGATTCTCTATCTCACTTACTATCAACACTGACAAGTTTCTCATCAATTGAAAAATACTTTGTTTTTTTATTCCTACAACCAAAGTGAACAAATTCACACTTGCCTACATTATAATCCCTTAACCGTCTTGTTGCCCACTCACCTGACCTGTCTATATCTCTTTGCATCCTCCCTGTGTCTTCCCCGCAGCTTTCCTTCCCACCCAGCTTTGTGTCATCCGCAAACTTAGATACATTACTATCTGTAACATGAACTCAGTCATGAATATAGATTGTAAATAGCGGAGGCCCAGCACTGATCCATGCAGCACTCCACCATTCAATGCTTGCCAACCAGCCCTGTTCATGTCCACTCTCTGTTTTCTATCCATTAATTAGTCCTCTTGATCTTACCTCCCAATCTTTATTCACCTCCCTCACTGTTTCTGAAACCCTCCTCAAACGTATCGTTTCAGATCGTGCCTTGAGTTACCATCCTGTAATAAGTCCTCAAAGGCAGAAATCCCTTCACCAAAATTTCTTTATTTACAAGTTTGACAGCAGCATACAGAGTGTTTTCAGTTAGCAGTCTACACTCGGAGTCCCAGAGGAACTGCCACTCCTGGTTAAGTACAAAGCAAGAGGCTCCCTGATTTGTCCATCAATTTGGCCCTGAATCAGGTCGTTCATATTCTAAGAGGCCAACCTCAATTGTCTGATTAAAGTCATTACACATCCTTAAGATTCCCCTGCTGCAACTCAGTGTGCCTTTGCCAGCTCGAACAAAGGTTCATTCAGACTCAAAACGTTAGCTCTATTCTCTCTCCACAGACGCTGTCAGACCTGCAAAGATTGACCAGCATTTTCTGGAATGCCCCATGGTTCGAGTTGCCCTGCTTGGCTGCCGATAGAATTACACTTTTGCTCCATGATGAATGATATGTGTGCAACATTAGATTGAGTACTCACCTAATGAAGGAGCAGCACACCGAAAGCTCGTGATTCCAAATAAACCTTTTGGACTTTAACCTGGTGTTGTGAGTCTTCTTACTGTGCCCACCCCAATCCAACACCAGCCTCTCCACATCACATTAGATTGAGACCATGGAATGCCATCGAGCACATCCCAGAGCAGCTTGCACTCTGGGATTAGAGCAACTCTTGGTCAAGAGCTTCAAGTTTTTAGTGTCCAGATCACCAACAATCTGTCCTGGTCCTCCCATGTCGACACTTTAGTTAAGAAATCCCACCAACGCCTCGACTTTCTCACAAGACTAAGGAAATTTGGCATGTCAGCTACGACTATCACCAACTTTTACAGGTGCACCATAGAAAGCATTCATTCTGGTTGTATCACAGTTTGGTATGGCTCCTGCTCTTCCCGAGACTGCAAGGAGCTACAAGGAGCATCATGAATGTAGCCCAATCCATCACGAAAACCAGCCTCCCATCCATTGATTCTGTCTACGCTTCCTTTTGCCTCAGCAAAGCAGCCAGCATAATCAAGGACCCCACACACCCCGGACATTCTCTCTTCCACCTTCTTGGTTCAGGGAAAAAGTTACAAAAGTCTGAGGTCACGTACCAACCAACTCAAGAACAGCTTCTTCCCTGCTGCTGTCAGACTTTTGAATGGACTTACCTTGCATTAAGTTGCTCTTTCTCCACACCCTAGCTATGACTGTAACACTACATTCTGCTCTCACTCGTTTCCTTCTCTATGAACGGTATGTTTTGCCTGTATAGTGCACAAAAAACAATACTTTTCACTGTGTGTTAATACATGTGACAATAATAAATCAAATCAAATCAAGTGCCCAAGCAAAGAGGGGCCAACCGATCAGACAATGTAGTTGCCAAGAGCTCCCAGCCCAAAGGAAGAGTGAGGAGTAAAATTCAAGGTGATAACTTTGGCACCTTGGTTAAGCCAACCATCAACATATGGACCCAAGGAAAGAGTCAGCTGTCAATCCTCATCTCCATCACTGTCTGGAAAAGAGTATCAGGATCACTGGGGGATACGGAGTAGTCTTCATTTCTAACTATCCAGAGGCTTAGTGAGAAACTCCAGGCTGAAATCTGAGCGCATGCGAGAGAAACTATTAGTGCCAGTTCATTCAGAGGCTGTTAAACTGTGATTTTGATCTGATGAAGGTGATGATGATAATGGACTCACCTGTCACTCCAACGAGTGTGTGCTCAGTAAGGAGACCTATTGATCACTGATGAGGTTGGTGTCATCTCATATTTGATATTAAACCATATCTTGATTGACAGATCTGATGGCTAGTGTTCCAGATGAAGCCACGATTGGAGGGGTAGGTGAAGGCACTGGCTTTGCATTCTGCTCACTTGTCCTGCAGGGACCTAACTCTGCTCTCCACAAATGTTGAGATTGCTTGATGACAGAGACTCCTCCAGTTGGGTCTGTCACTGGTTAATTTGCAATAGGAGCAGGGTTACATAGAAACAGAGATAGAAAATTGCTGAATCTTGCCATGAGAACCGTCATATATTTCATTTCAAATCAACCACTTTGCTGCTTTCTCGTTGCCTCAAACGAGTGCCTTTCATTCCACCATCAGAAAAGAGAGGACAGCTCAAATTTCACCCAAGTGCAAGATCATCGTATTCAATACAGCTTCATCCTTTGGCCATCACACTGAGAGTATCATGAGTTCATCAAACTGCTCCTCAGCAGTGGCAGCACGGAGAGGCATAGATCACGTTTAAAATAGTTACTGTTCAGCCAGTAGAGGAAGTTTTAAAGAGAAATTCCAACCAGCATTCCAACCATTATCTTGCAATTGAGTCTGTGTCTATATAAGCCCTGTTTGTGAACCCAACTCTCCATTCACTTGAGGAAGGAACAGCGCTCCGAAAGCTCATGATTCCAAATAAACCTGTTGGACTTTAACCTGGTGTTGTGAGCCTTCTCACTGTGTCCACCCCAGTCCAACGTCCACATCTCCACATCATGTAAACCAGAATAGGGCTATCGATGGAGCACATTTGCTGCAACACAAATGGGTAAGAACAGGTGATGTCCATCATAGGATAGACTCCCTCCTGTGTGTTGAAGCCGTGGACTTGATATATTAATGGTCAAACATGTTGCTATAGATCGGGAGACATATGGAGGCCAGACCGGGTAAGGACAGCAGATTTCCTTCCCTAAAGGACATCAGTAAGGTCAACTCCCAGAGATGCTCAAGACATTTAGCATCTTGACTTGGAGAAGTACCAGTCAGAAAGGCCAGCAAGCATTGATCCGATGAGGATGGTGTTGATGGATTCTCCTGTCATGGCAATGGTCATCATTCGACCTTTACTGAATTCAAACCATTTATTGAATTCAAATGTTACCATCTGCCATAGAGGAATTCAAACCTGAGTCCCCAGAGCTGGTTCTCCAGATGACCAACCCAGTGATTATCCCACTCTACCACCAACCCCCCACTTCAATTTCAATTGTCGACTTGCTCCTCACTCCAATGTGTTCTTCCATCGGCTCAGTACCTCCAGCACACATCTGCTATTCACTTTGTCTTTTTAAAATTCCTCTCACTTGTGTCTCGAAATCTTTGTTCGTGCTCTGTTCGAAAATCATCCCATTCTGTTCCTGTGAGTCATTTAAATGCAGCATCTGCTTTGGATCTCCAAGAATCTCTACGATTCCAAGGATTCCTAGGTGACCATGTATTTATAGATCTCCACCCCTACTCCCCGCCCCCCACCACCCTGCCCGACTATGCCAAACTCTGTCTCTCTCCTGCACATCTTAGAATCCCGTCAGCGTAGAAAAATCGAAACGAGAAGCAGGAATAGGCCATTCGGCCCGTCGAGCCTGCTCGACAATTAATTATGATCATGGTTGATTATCCAATTCAATATCCTCATTTCCCTCCTCCCCACTCCCCCATATCCCTTGATGCCTTTCGCCCCATGATCGACATCTAATTTCTTCTTGAAATCAGACAATGTTTTGGCCTCAACTACTTTCTGTGGAGTGAATTCCACACATTCACTCCTCTCTGGGTGAAGACATTTCTCCTCATCTCTGTCCTAAAATGTTTACCCCTTATCCTCAAACTATGGACCATAGTTCTGGACTCCCCCCACCATCGGCAACATTCTTTCTGAATCTAAACCACCATCTCGGGCATCAATCCCACCAGAGGCGAGATGTCATGACACAGCTGACTTTGTCTTTCTGGTTATATTGGAGAATCTGGACCTTGTTTAACAGTGCTCCAAACTCTAAAACAGAAAAGGTTGGAAGTGTGCAGTAGGCCCAACAGCCTGAGGAAGAAGCAACAGGTTCATTCTTCTTGTTGAGACACTTACCTCTAATCTTCTTATCATACCAGCTCACATACACGTCAACAGTTGACAGAAGACAAGATTGATGCCCGCGGTTAAAATATCCATAACTAACCAAATTCACATGCCTAGTTACACTGTTTATCCATTCATAGGAGACCAGAGGCTTCCAGGCAGGAACAACAATAAGAATGATGCGTCTTTCATGAATTTTAGCTTGGCAATTGAAAGGATGGCTCTTGGCTCAATAATTTAATGCATGCCGCTTCGACCAAGGGCATAGGATTATCTCAAACTTTTTACACCAAGCCTGAGGTTTAATTGGATTATTCCGTCCTTATCACCAGGAAAATGCCTGCAATTAAATACTTCTGCCCAAAGAGTTAATCCTTCAATTTGTTTTCAGTTTAGGTGGATAAATTCTCAAATCCACACTTCCTTCGTTTTCATCCTGTCTCCTGAACAGGTCGTGAACAGATTCATTTTCACAATTTTATTTCATTGTTCTTTACTTAGATTGATTCACCAATCTATCAGCCTTGTATCTACTTGTAGCTTTGGTCTTTAAGTTAATAGAATGTGAATAAACGACAGAGCTGTGGGTAATAACACCTCATGAGTTTCTTCCCGACCGAAATATAAAGAATGTAATAACGAAGGCAATTCATTGATGACAAATCAATTATCACAAGGCATGATATTGTGTAACAGAACTCAATGAGCAGGCCCTTCTCACTTGTGGGAAGTGATGATGCCCTGTGGCACATTCCCTGGCGATGAGGCGGGTGAGCCATGCAAAACATCATAGACCTCAGCGGGACTGGAAGATCCCACTGGCGGCCAATGATAAGCCACACCCGCTGTTGGAGAATATGCCACAGGGTGGCTGGAAAATCTCAACCATTATCATAGAATCATAGAATCCCTACAGTGCAGAAGGAGGCCATTCAGCCTACTGAGCCAGCACCAACAACATTTCCACGTAGGCCCTATCTGTATAATCGCACCTATTTACCCAGCTAATCTCCCTGGGGCAATCTATCATGGCCAATCAACCTAACCCGCACATCTTTGGAGTGTGAGAGGAAACCGGAGCACCGGGAGGAAACCCACGTCGACATGGGAAGAATGTGTAGACTGCACTGACAGTCACCCAAGGCCGGAATTGAACCCGCATCCCTTGCACTGTAAGGCAGCAGTGCTAACCACTGTGCCACCATGTTATGATGACCACAAAGGCCATGGGGGTTCATCAATAGATCTCCCTGTGGGCTTTGTGGAGTATTAGCTGCTTTACGGAGCAAGTGGAGGCTTGCCCAATGAGATGCAGCCAGCAGGGGTTCTTAAACCTACTACTCTCCCCAGACTATTGTTGTAATTCCTGAGGTGAAGACTACCTGACTGTAAGCCGCAGAGGCAGCCCATTCTTTTAGTGCACAATATAAGGTGTTCGTGACAGGAAACAGTTGGCTGAATTACTACATCGGCCAACATTAATAAAATGTCAATATAAATTTGCAATGGAGAATGAAACTCCAGGTTGCAAAACTAACTCAGGTGCCCAGGAACCGTAGGTAGTTTATCAGCTGGGATTAACCCAGATTTCACTGTGTCGTCACTAAATACCATTGCACAGATTACTTTCTATAAGGATGCCATTGACCCATTGGAAAGACGCAGCATGGGTTCATGAAGGGCAGGTCATGTTTGACTAATTTGGTGGAATTCTTTGAGAACATTACATGTGCAGTGGACAATGGGGAACCTGTGGATGTGGTGTATCTGGATTTCCAGAAGGCATTTGACAAGATGCTGCACCAAAGACTGCTACATAAGATAAAGGTGCACAGTGTTACAGATAATGTATTAGCATGGATAGAGGATTGGTTAACTAACAGACAGCAAAGAGTGGGGGAAATGGGTGTTTTTCTGGTTGGCGATCAGTGACTGGTTGGCGATCAGTGACTCGTGGTGTGCCTCAGGGATCAGTGTTGGGACCGCAATTGTTTACGATTTACATAGATGATTTGGAGTTGGGGACCAAGTGTAGTGTGTCAAAATTCGCAGATGACACTAAGATGGGTGGAAGAGCAAAGTGTGCAGAGGACGCTGAAAGTCTGCAAAGGAATATAGCTAATCTAACTGAGTGGGTGAGGGGTCTGGCAGATGGAGTACAATGTTGGTAAATGTGAGGTCATCCATTTTGATAGGAATAACAGCAAAATGAACTATTATTTAAATGGTAGAAAATTGCAACATGCTGCTGTGCAGAGGGATCTGGGTGTCCTTGTGCAGGAAACTCAGGGAGTTGGTTTGCAGGTGCAGCAGGTCATTAAGAAGGCAAATTGAATTTTGTCTTTCATTGCTCGAGGGAAGGAGTTTAAAAACAGTGAGATTATGTTGCAGCTGTATAAGGTGCTAGTGAGGCCACACCTGGTGTACTGTGTACAGTTTTGGTCTCCTTAATTGAGAAAGGATATACTGGCACTGGAGGGGGTGCAGAGGAGATTCACGAGGTTGATTCTGGAGTTGAGAGGGTTGGCTTATGAGGAGAGACTGAGTAGACTGGGGTTATACTCATTGGAATTCAGAAAAATGAGGGGAGATCTTGTAGAAACATATAAGATTATGAAGGAAATAGATTAGAAGCAGGGAAGTTGTTTCCACTGCCGGGTGAAACTAGAACTTGGGGGCATAGCTTCAAAATAAGGGGAAGCAGATTTATGATTGAGTTGAGGAGGAATTTCTTCAAACAAAGGGTTGTGAATCGGTGGCATTCCCTGCCTAGTGAAGCAGTTGAAGCTACCTCATTAAATGTTTTTACGGCAAGGATAGATAAATTTTTGAACAGTAAAGGAATTAAGGGTTATGGTGAGTGGGTGGGTAAGTGGAGCTGAGTCCACAAAAAGATCCGCCATGATCTTATTGAATGGTAGAGCAGGCTCCTAGTTCTTATGTTCTTATGTTCTTATCTCAGCAGGTCAGGAAAACTGAATATAGTTGCACGTTCATTTACACCCTGCTATGTGCAGACCACCCCAACCCCTTCACCCCACCTTGCGATGCTGTTCCATCACACCACTCTTCACACCCACATACTGTGTATGTGCATCCATCCTCATTCCAAACATTTCCTCACATCCCCAGCTATCCATCCACCACACAGCAGCACAGTGGTTAGCACTGCTGCTTCACAGGTCCAGGGACCTGGGTTCGATTCCCGGCTTGGGTCACTGTCTGTGTGGAGTTTGCACTTTCTCCTCGTGTCTGCGTGGCTTTCCTCCAGGTGCTCCGGTTTCCTCCCACAGTCCAAAGATGTGCGGGTTGGGTTGATTGGCCAGGTTAAAAATTGTCCCTTAGAGTCCTGAGATGCATAGATTAGAGGGATTAGCGGGTAAATATGTGGATATGTGGGGATAGGGCCTCGGTGGGATTGTGGTCGGTGCAGACTCGATGGGCCGAATGGCCTCCTTCTGCACTGTCGGGTTTCGATGACGATTCTAAGACTCCCACTTAACCTCACTCTTATCCAACTGGCTTTGCATTCCTGATCATCACCCTCACCACACCCACTGGATGAACACATGCCAAGACGCTCAGAGAGCTGGTATTTCCTCGTTGCAGAGATGCAGAGGATTGGGAAGATGGAGAGCCAGAGCTGGTTCTCCACAGATTTCCTGGGCATTAACTGCAGAGGAGGAAGAACTGGAGATCAGCGGCATTTCAGCATTTTTGACCATTAAGGAGGAGAGACTAGGGCCTTGCAGTGACCTGGTGACAGAGTTAAATATCAATGGTTCTCATTGGGGTTTCAACAGAGAGTGAAATATTATCATCTCTGAAGTGGGAAAAATATACAGAAGAGTACACTTTAGAAATGACTGCCTGGCACATAAAGAGTTAAGACCACAAACAGGCACTGACTCTTAGCCCAGACAATTACTTAGCATTAAAGACACTCGGACAACTACTTGTAAATTAAAATATGCAGGAATTAGATACCGCAGGTAGCCAATGGAAATTGGGACAAAAGGGTCTGGTAAAGAGATTAGCTACAGGTGGGATTGGGAATACAAAATGCAGGAAAACCAATTACTGTAAACTACTGTATGAATAGACCGAAACTAAAGTCACTGATAGTCACTGACGTAGGAAATGTAGTAAGAAGTCTCACAACACCAGGTTAAAGTCCAACAGGTTTATTTGGTAGCAAATACCATAAGCTTTCGGAGCACTGCTCCTTCGTCAGGTGGAGTGGAAATGTGCTCTCAAACAGTGCAAACAGACAAAATCAAGTTGCAGAATACTGATTAGAATGCGAATCCGACAGCCAGCCAGGTCTTAAAGGTACAGACAATGTAGGAAATGTATCCATTCATAGAACAATGCGATGTTAACATGCTTATGTCTGGATCTGTCTGTATTTGTCTATAATGATGTGTTTAGCGATCGATCACCTACTTGATTACAACGATGTGATAATGGCTAAATGTCCGGTCCATCTATTGTGTAAAGGGTATAAAGATGAACCGCTCCTATTGTCTCATTGAGAGAAGGTTTTGCTGCTTGTTAGTGCCTTTTCTCCACGAAGCTTCGCTAAAATAAAACAGGATATTTGAAACCTTCAAGCCTGACCTCGTGGTACATTTCCCACAACAATCTCCATAACGCTACGTGCAGCATGCTTACCTGGCCAGTAAAATGATTATCTTTTCTCTCGGTCAAAGCCTTCACGTGTACAGCACTAATCAGTGGACCTCCCATTCAATAACTTTTCAAAAGATTGATTTCTTCCTTATCATACAGTCAATGTCAGGTTCAACTGGCATCATTGAATCATAGAATCCCCACAGTGCAGAAGAAGGCCATTCAGCCCTTCGAGTCTGCACCGACCAGAATCCCACCCTGACCCTATTCCCGTAACCCCATTATTTACCCTGCTAATCCCCCTGAACTAGCGTCAATTCAGCATAGCCAATCAACCTAACCCACACATCTTTGGACTGTGGGAGGAAATCGGAACACCCGGAGGAAACCCACGCAGACACGGAGAGAACGTGCAGACTCCGCACAGACAGTGACCCGAGGCCAGAACTGAACCCAGGTCCCTGGCTCTGTGAGGCAGCAGTGCTAACCACTCTGCCGCCATACCTCCTGAGTGGCTTTGCAATTGCTGAATCATTGGATACTCTTTTTTTCCAGAAACCCTCCTGAGGATGAGGTGACCGACAATCTTTTCTGACTCTGCCTGTCCCACTTCTGTCAACTGGACTCTTACTTTCCTCTGAAACGCTCATCTCTCCAAGATCTGAGGAAATTCCTCCACGCTCACCTATGTAGTACTCCTAATATTAAATGAGTTTGTGAGCAAAAGAGGCAGCACTCCCATTAGAAATTACAAAAAGAAGGTAAGACTTAAGTACTTTATTGAATAAGAGAATTTTTAAATTATAATAAATGTACACATAAAAAAAATACTTTTATACATTTGTTTTGTATGTTTGTGCCTCTGTCGAGTTATCTCAGGAGTCAAGCCTGTGACAACAGCAGGAGAGCAGGGAAGCCGATGAGGGCTGAAGAATTGGGGATTGTGAGGGGAGAGCGTGCCGAGGGCAGGGGAAAGAAAGGAGGCATGGTGGTGAAAAGGGGTAAAGGACAAATAGAAAAAAAGGTGGATGGGAAAGAGCAAATAGACTGATGGGCTCAGGATTGGAGAAGGGGACAAAGCATGTATGTGGAAACAAATGGAGATGGAGATATCCACTTCATCTGATGAAGGAGCAGCGTTCCGAAAGCTAATGGCATTTGCGAACAAATAAACCTGTTGGACTTTAACCTGGTTAAAACTCTTACTGTGGAAACAAAGCCATAGAGATTTATTCTTATATAGCAGGTGAGCATCACTGCCTGAGCCAGCATTTCTTGCCCATCCCTAATTGCACTTGGACAGAGTGGCTGGCGAGGCTGTTTCAGAGGGCATTTAAAAGTCCACCTGTGAGTCACATGTGGGCCAGACCAGGTAAGAATTACACATTTACTTCCCTAAGGGACATCAGTGAATCATAAGACCATAAGACCAGAAGAAATAGGAGCAGAATTTGGCCACTTGGCCCATCGAGTCTGCTCCCCCATTCAATCATGACTGATTTTTTTCTCATCCCCATTCTCCTGCCTTTTCTCCATAATACCTGATCCCCTCATTAATCAAGAACCTATCTATCTCTCTCTCAAAGACACTCAATGACCTGGCCTCCACAGCCTTCTGCAGCATAGAGTTCCACAGATTCACCACTCTCTGGCTGAAGACTTTCCTCCTCATCTCTGTTTTAAGGAATCGTCCCTTTTGCCTGAGGTTGTGCCCTCTGCTTCCAGTTTTTCTACTGGTGAAAACACCCTCTCCATGTCCACTCTCTCCAGGCCTCGCAGTATCCTGTAAGTTTCAATAAGATCCCCCCTCATCCTTCTAAACTCCAATGAGTACAGACCCAGAGTCCTCAACTGTTCCCCATATGACAAGCTCTTCATTCCACGGATCATTCTTGTGAACCTCCTCTGGACCCCTTCCAAGGCCAGCACATCCGTCCATAGATATGGGGCCTAAAACTGCTCACAATACTCCAAACGGGATCTGACCAGAGCCCTACACAGCCTCAGAAGTACATCCCTGCTCTTGAATTCTCGCCCTCTCGACATGAATGCTAACATTGCATTTGCCTTCCTAACTGCCGATTGAACCTGCACGTTAACCTTCAGAGAATCTTGAACAATGACACCCAAGTCCCTTTGTGTTTCTGATTTCCTAAGCATTTTCCCATTTAGAAAATAGTCTATGCCCCCATTCCTCCTTCCAAAGTGCATAACCTCACACTTTTCCACATTGTATTCCATCTGCCACTTCTTTGCCCACTCTCCTAACCTGTCCAAGTCCTTCTGCAGCCCCCCTGCTTCCTCAGTAATACCTGTACCTCTACACACCTTTGTATCATTTAGCAAAAGTGCCGTCAGTTCCTTCCTAAAATCATTCATGTATATTGTGAAAAGTTCTGCTCCCAGCACTCACCCCTGAGGCACACCACTAGTCTCCAGGTGCCACCTTGAGAAACATTCCTTTATCCCCACTCTCTGCCTTCTGCCAGTCAGCCAATCCTCTATCCATGCCAGGATCGTACCCTTAACACCATGAGCACCTCACTTATTTAGCAGTCTCCTATGTGGCGCCTTGTCAAAGGCCTTCGGGAAATCTAAATAAATCACATCCACTGGTTCTCCTTTATCTAACTTCTTTGTTACCTCCTCAAAGAAATCTAATAGATTTGTCAGACATGACCTCCCCTTGACAAAGTCAAGCTGACTCAGCCCTACTTTATCATGCACTTCCAAGTATTCTGTGATCTCATCTTTAATAATGGTCTCAAAAATCTTGCCAATGATCAAAGTCAGGCTAACCGACCTATAATTTCCCATCTGCTGCCTCCCTCCCTTCTTAAACAGCGGTGTTACATTAGCTACTTTCCAGTCCTCTGGTACCCTCCCTGCCTCCAGTGATTCCTGAAAGATTACCACCAATGTCGCCACAATTCCCTCAGCTATCTCTTTTAGAACCCTGGGGTGTAGTCCATCCAGTCCAGGTGATTTATCCACCTTCAGATCATTCAGTTTCACAGACCCTTCCCCTTAGTGATGGCCTCTAAACTCACCTGTGCTCCTGACTCACCTGGAGCTCTGGCATCCCACTGGTGTCTTCCACCCTGAAGACTGATGCAAAGTAACTATTCAGTTCCTCTGCCATTGCTTTGTTTCCTAGTATTACTTCTTCAGCCTCATTTTCCAGTGATCCAATGGCTATTTTTGCCTCTCTCTTACCTTTTATATATTGAAAAAAACTCTTCCTGTCTCCTTTTTTATTACTGGCTAACTTACATTCATATTTCACCTTCTCCCCCCTTATTGCTTTCCTCTGCTTGCTTTTAAATGCTTCCCAATCCTCTGGCTTCCCACTAATCTTCGCCACTTTGTGTGCTTTTTCTTTTGCTTTTATGTTGTCCTTGACTTCCCTCGTCAGCCATGGATGCTTCGTCCTCCCATTAGCATGTTTCCTCCTCCTTGGGATGAATTTCTGTTGTGCCTCCCGAATAACTCTCAAACACTCCTGCCATTGCTGTTCCACTGTCTTCCCTGCTCGGCTCCCTTTCCAATCAACTCTGGACAGCTCCTCCCTCTTGGACTTTGGCGTTTCCTTTATTTAATTGTAATACCGTTACATCTGACTCCAGCTTCTCCCTCTCAAACTGCAGTGTAAATTCTATCATATTGTGGTCACTGCTCCCTCAGGGTTCCTTCACCTTAAGTTCCCAAATCAAGTCTGCCTCATTACACATCACCAAATTCAGAATTGCCTGTTCCCTTGTAGGTCCTGTCACAAGCTGCTCCAAGAAGTCATCTCTCAGACATTCCACAACTTCCTTTTCTTGGGAAACACTACCTACCTGATTTTCCCAGTCCACCTGCATATTGAAGTCCCCCATGATTATTGTAATGATGCCTTTCTTAGATGCCTTTTCTATCTCCTGATTTATTTCTGCCCCACATCCTGAATACTACTGTGGGGCCTGTACATAACTCCCATCAGTGTGGGGTTTTACTTTATGACAATCAACAATAGCTTCATGGTCATGGTTAGACTTTTACTTCATTCAGATTTCACCATCTGCTGCTGCAGGATTCGAACACGCTTTCCCAGAGCATCACATTGGGTTTTTGGATTACTAATCCAGTGACCACATCACCACAGTTACATGCTCGTTTGAGATAGCTGTGCTTTGAAATATACGGGGAGTAAAGACGTGATAACACAGGGGGCACGACAAGGTTTTGATATTGATAAATTTCATGTTGCTGGCATGAAATCAGTGCCACATTGATGCCCAAGTAACAAGGCAGATGAGTGAGACCCAAGGCTGGTGGACAGGTTAAACATTGGGGTGTGTAGTTCCCAATAATTTCAATATTTCTGGTGGCTGTATTGAAACGGCATTGCTAATATCCAGACTTCTACTGGGAGAGAAACAAAAACCATTGGCCCCTGTGGATGGATTCCCCAAGATTCACTGCCAACGGATCGAAAAGCCCAAAAAACAAAGCACATTTCACCAAGTGTCAAAACTGTGAATCAAGAATCATTTTCCTGAAAGAAAATGAATAATTTCTGAATAATCGTTCATTAATTTTACATTTTCAATCGACTTAATTCTAAATAAATGAATTTCCTGATTGTCGCTGCTCGTAGATGAGGTGCCACAGTGAGAAATCTCCTTTCCATCCACACTTCCTCCAACTATCGGTTGTGTTTTGATCAGTAAAACAGCCTGAAACTGCGAAGAAATTACTTCTCCATTGCTCAACCTTCAGACATAATTGGCTGGATTTGGGGGAGAAATGAACTCGAAGAAAGTGCTAATTTGAAGTCTCTTTTAGCATCCAAAATGACTGTTCTTGAAATTTAACATCTTCAAAGCATGAACTCTCTCCTCCACATTCACCCCATTTCCATGTATTTTATTTCATTTCTTCCTTTCATTTTATTCACCCCATTTTTATTACTTTATGTTCTTAATTTGATATTTCCACTTCTAAAATCTCACTTCTCATCTTGTTTTCCAACCTCACTCCAGTACGATGGGCCAACTGCTACATTCCTCAGGTTGTCCTTCGACACTGGGCATCTTTGTTCTGCCATTCACACATTGCACTCTCTTAACGGACGCTCTAAGCACCATTCTCAGCTTTTAACATCACCATTTGCACTCCCTGATTTTTGTCTATGCCACTCCAACAATTATGGCCACTCAATACGTGGTGGCACGGTGGCACAGTAATTAGCACTACCATCTCACTGCGCGAGGGACACGGGTTTGATACCTGGCCTTGGGTCTCTGTCTGCACGTTCTCCCCATGTCTGTGTGGGTTTCCTCCAGGTACTCCGGTTTACTCCCACAGTCCAAAGATGTGCGTGTTAAGTTGATTTTCCATTCTAAATTCCTCCTTAGTGTTAGGAGGATTAGCCAGGATAAACATGTGGGGTTATGGGGATAGGAGTTGGGTGGGATGGTGGTCGGTGCAAACCTTTTGGGCTGACTGGCCTCCTTCTGCATTGTGGGATACTATGATTCCAACCCACCTCCCCCTACCCCTCACAGTATAAATCTTGTCCAAATTTTCTTGTTTTCAGATCTGACAACGTTTCATCCAGACTCGAAATGTTGGCTCTGTTCTCTCTCCACAGAGGCTGTCAGACCTGCTGAGAATTTCCAGCATTTTCTGTTTTTGTTTTAGATTCCAGCATCCACAATATTTTGTCTTGACCAGTTCTTGAAATTTAAATCGGGTGAATGTTTAAAAACAAGCCAGAAAGAAACTAAAGGTTGTTCTCAAATTATGGGACACTCTTCCTTCTCTTTTATTTCTTGTTCATTTCCCCACACTGGAAATATTATTTTTTTAGAACTGATAAGGCTGAGTTGATCTAATCCTCCTTCAAGGCTTTGATCCTTCAGCTCCCGACTCACTAATTCTGGTCACTTTGGTGAAATTGGGGCATTCGCAACTCATTCAGAGAAAAACCTTCTTGCAGTTCATTGTGACGGACTTCTTCGAATTAACCGCAGGAGACTCAGGGATAATCGTTCATTCATGATTCAAGCATGGAGGCCACTACCCCAGAGAAATCTCCAAAGCAGCACTCTCCTCTAATACAGCATTCAGTTCTAATACAGCTCAAACAGGGAGAGCACTCCAATTCAGCCCTCTCCTCGTAAGTCACGGATACACACTGTTTATGCAGTTAATCAGCACACCAAACATTGGTTAAAATTCCGATCTTCAGAGAGCCCGACAGTGCAGAAAGAGGCCATCTGGCCATCGAGTCTGCACCGAACACAATCCCACCCAGGCCTTACCCCCAATATCCCGACACATTTATCTGCTAATCCTTCTAATCTATACATCTCAGGACACTAAGGGGCAATTTAGCATGGCCAATCAACCTAACCTGCACATCTTTGGACTGTGGGAGGAAACCGAAGCAGCCGGAGGAAACCCATGCAGCCATGATGAGAATGTGCAAACTCCACACAGTCAGTGACCCAAGCCGGGAATCGAACCCAGGTCGCTGGAGCTCTGAAGCAGCAGTGCTAACCACTGTGCTACCGTGCCACCCATTGTCCACATTTATTCATTTACTGGAACAGATTTGAATATCTTTCCCCAATATTATCTCCAGATTTGTATGGGGGTTACATGCATAGTTTAAGTTAAATCATTAGCGTCACAAGTAGGTTTACATCAACGCTGCAATGAGAATACTCTGAAAATCCGCTAGTTGCCGCACTCCGGCGCCTGTTCGGGAGGACACTGAGGGAGAATTTAGTATGACAAATGTACCGAACCAGCATGTCTTTCAGACTGTGAGATGAAACTGGAGCACCCGGAGGAAACGCACACAGACACGGGGAGAACATACAAACTCCACACAGACAGTGACCCGAGCCAGAAATCGAAGCCAGGTCCTGGTTCCCTGCTGCAGCAGTGATAACCACTGTGCCACCGTGCCGCCCATCAAGAAAGCTAAGGTGGAGCAAAGTGACTCGGAAAGTTGCAGAATCAGCAAATGTCACAACCCAAAAATAGGCCATTTAGCCCATCGAGATAGTTTGCGCCACTTGCACCATCTCGTGTACACTCACCTTATCACTGACTATACTCCTTACAATTCTCCTTTTCAGGCATCGACCTCATTCCCCGCAGCCCACTCCCCCACCTCCGCTTCCCGCCCCCACCAACACTGAAAGTAAACAATGACAGTCGGATTATTTGAAATTTGCTTTTATTGATCATACAAAGTACTATTCTAAGAACCCAAAACCAATGCAGCAGAATACAGTTCACATTGCAAAGTTTATCATGAATGCACATGGAGACCGCGTGACCTTACTTCTTGCTGCACCTTCAGTCTAGGGAGTCTTTATTACAGTCGAGAAACTGGCAGTCCAGTTACAATATCATAATTTCTTGCTAAATACGCTATGTCATCTAAAATGAACAGAGTTAACAGAGGGAAATGGAGCATCGAACACAGGTGCAGGAGTAGAGGCCATTTGGCCCTTCGAGCCTGCACCACAAAAACAGCAGCGCCCAATGTAGGGATGCTTTGCAAGTTTGCTTTGCTAATATTGGCCACTTATTCATGTATCTTGAATGCATTTGGATTTATTTAGCTTACATTCTCAGCAGGAGATCAGATTTACTTTACAAAGAGTTCACTTCCAGAGATAGACAACCCATTAAAAAAAAGTCTTTGGATAATTGGTAATACATTTTGGAAGGTCTGAAAATGAGAGGAAATATACAGTAAATGGCAGAACCCTTAAGAGTATTGATAGGCAGAGGGATCTGGGTGTGCAGGTACACCCAGTGGCAACGCAGATGGAGAAGATAGTCAAGAGGGCATACAGTATGCTTGCCTTCATCGGCCGGGGCATTGAATTTAAAAATTGGCAAGTAATGTTGCAGCTTTATACAACCTCACTCAGGCCACACTTGGAATATAGTGTGCAATTCTGGTCCCAAAACTACCAGAAGGATGTGGAGGCTTTGGAGAGGGTACAGAAAAGATTTACCAGGATGTTGCTTGGTATGGAGGACGTTAGCTATGAGGAGAGGTTGGAGAAACTTGGTTTGTTCTCACTGGAAAGACGGAGGTTGAGGAGCGACCTCATAGAAGTCGACAAGTTTATGAGGGGCATGGACAGAATGGAGAGTCAAAGCTTTTTCCCAGTGTGGAAGAGTCAATTACTAGGGGGCATAGGCTTAAGGTGCAAGGGGGGCAGTTTAAAGGAGATATACGAGGTAAGTTTTTTACACAGAGGGCGGTGGGTGCCTGGAACTCGCTGCCGGGGAGGGTACTGGAAGCAAATATGATAGTGACTTTGAGGGGCATCTTGACAAATACATGACTAGGATGGGAATAGAAAGATATGGTCCCTGGAAGGGTTTTAGTTCAGATGGGCAGCATGGTCGGTGCGGGCTTGGAGGGCCGAAGGGCTTGTTCCTGTACTGTAATTTTCATTGTTCTTTGTTCTTCCCATTGATATTCAAAATGTCATTTGAAACATAGAAAATAGGAGCAGAAGTAGGCAATTCGGCCCGTTGTGCCTGCTCCAACATTCATTATGATCATGGCTGATCATCCAGTTCAGTAACCTGCTCCCGGTCCCGCCCTACCCCTGGCCCCCACTTTGTACCATTTTATCCCTTCAGCCTCAAGAGTTATATCGAACGCCTTCTTGAAAACATACAGGGTGGGATTCTCTGCCCCCCTCGACCCCAAGCCCCCCCGCAACACTCTCCCCCACAGCGCGTTTCTTACTGGCGGGAGATGGCCCACCGTTGGCCGGCAGTGGGATTCTCTGCACCCTCATACCACCCCTCACCCTCCCTCCCCTCCACCCACCCCCTCTCCCACCACTGGGAAACTCGCAGTGGGAGTGCGCCATCAACTGGAAGATCTCACCCACAATGTTTTGGCCTCAATTATTTTCGGTGGTCCAGAATCCCACAGGTTGCCACTCTCTGGGTAAAGAAACATCCCCTCATCTCAGTTCTAAATGATTTACCCCATATCGGAAAGAGTGTGACGCCTGGTTTTGGACTCCCCCACCATCGGGAACACTTCCTGCATCGACCCTGTCAACTCCTGTTGTGTTCCACTATACTTGAGGATTCTCAGATTCAGGAACTTTTGTAAACACATTTTGGAAAAGTTAAGTCAATCAAATCAGCTGACTTGCATGGAACAGACATGGTTTAATGTAACAGGGACCTACCTGGTTTGACTAACGCCAGTACTCCTTTCGGGAAATATTAGAAGCTCCATCAATTTCTTCCAGTTTTACCAATTCAAAATCCAACAATGCCTGGTCTGTCTCATTTCCCGATTCAGATACCATTGCATCCGTGTACAAACCAGCAAACTCCCTTTGCGTCTGGGAGAAAGGATTGCATGTTAACTATGAGACTTACCCGTGTGATTGTAATGATATAAAAGCACCAATCACTCAGGAGAGATTGAGTAAACATGTTGTGGGTTCTTTCGTAAAGACTGGGCACATAGGAACATTTATACAGCAATACAAAGCTTGACCACACCAGGGCAGCAGAGTCAACATGCTGTGTGCTCAGTTGAACATCAAAAGTGAAACTGATTGCAGCATGACATCGTTGGAAAGAGGTTTGTCATGCTATAATCCCGGAAAGGCACGTTACAACATGATGCGCGACAATCAAGCACGAGGTACAAGGCTTCAGCGATTGAAGGCTTTTATTAGCAAACAATGGAACTAACTAACACGAGTACACCAATTCAGACTGGAGGGGTCCCGCCTGAGCAGAGGGTCTTATACCTCTCCCCAGGAGGCGGGGCCCGACCGGGATGTGCCATAACAACATCTACCACAGGTTAACACCCTAACCCAACAACATTATAACAACCCCCACAGTGGCAACACCCTAACCCAACAGTAACATTGGAATAACCCCACAGTGGTAACCAACGATGGTTCACCACATTCACCCCTCCTTTAAAAACAAAGGCCGGTGGGGTGCGAAAACAGGTCACATATATACAAAATTCACAAGTCCAGACGGTCTGGAGGACCGCACCGTCGCTGTGATCTCCTCAACACCGGTTGCGACACCGGAGCAGGTGCTTGCGGTGGCGTTCTCTCCAAAACAGCGTCCGGCTGTCCCCTCGAGGACTCCCGGGCCGGTTGACCCTGGTGAGGCGATGGTGCAGGGGATCCTGGAACCTTCTGTGGTGGCGCCGATCTCCGAGTCTCAGGCAAGCTGTACATGGGAGTATAACTGTTATGCACTGGTCCCGGTGCTGACCGCGCCACGTCTGGGGAAGAAATAAGTGATAGGGGATTCGTGACAGGGGGTATGGGAGCGACAGGAGTTGCTACGTCCCCTGCGGGCGCCAGGTCTCGAATCGAGACTGTGTCCTCTCGCCCGTCAGGATATGCCACATAGGCATACTGAGGGTTGGCGTGGAGGAGTTGGACCGGTTCGACCAAGGGGTCGGACTTGCGGGCCCTCACATGTCGCCGCAGAAGGACGGGTCCTGGGTACGTCAACCAGGCTGGTAAGGAGATCCCCGAGGACGACTTCCGAGGGAATGAGAACATCCTCTCGTGGGGAGTAGCATTGGTTGCCGTACACAGGAGAGAGCGAATGGAATGAAGCGCATTTGGAAGGACCTCCTGCCAACGGGAGACTGGAAGGCCCCTGGATTTCAGTGCCAGTAGGACAGCCTTCCAGACTGTAGCATTCTCCCTCTCCACCTGTCCGTTACCCCTAGGGTTGTAGCTCGTGGTTCTACTAGAGGCAATCACGTATGAGAGCAGGAATTGCCTCAAGTCGTTACTCATGAACGACGAGCCCCTGTTGCTATGTATGGAGCAGGGGTACCCGAACAGGGTAAAAAGATCACTGAATGCCTAAATCACTGTGGCAGTCGACGTGTCCGCACAGGGGACAACAAACGGGAACCGGGAGTATTCATCTATGATATTGAGAAAATAGACATTCCGGTCCGTTGAGGGAAGGGGGCCCTTAAAATCCACACTCAGCCTCTCGAAGGGGCGAGTGGCCTTGACCAATTGTGCCCGGTCCGGTCGATAAAAGTGCGGTTTGCATTCCGCGCAAATCCGACAGCTTCTTGTTACTGACCTGACATCCTCCACCGAGTAGGGCAGGTTGCGGGCTTTTACGAAGTGGTAGAGTCGGGTGACTCCAGGATGGCACAGGTCATTGTGGAGGGCCTTCAAGCGGTCCTCCTGCATGATGGCGCATGTTCTGCGCGAGAGGGCATCCGAGGGCTCATTGAGCTTCCCTGTACGATACATAATATCGTAATTATAGGTGGAGAGCTCAATTCTCCACCGCAAGATCTTATCATTCTTGATCTTGCCCCTCTGCGTATTACTGAACATAAACGCCACGGATCGTTGATCCGTGATCAGGGTGAACCGCTTCCCCGCCAGGTAATGGCGCCAGTGTCTGATGGCCTCCACAATGGCCTGAGCCTCCTTCTCCACCGCTGAGTGCCGAATTTCGGGACCTTGAAGGATGCGGGAAAAAAACGCGTTGGGCCTGCCTGCCTGGTTTAGTGTGGTGGCCAGGGCGAAATCCGATGCATCACTTTCCACCTGAAAAGGGATGGATTCATCCACCGCGTGCATCGTGGCTTTTGCAATGTCACTTTTCAAAGCCTTGAAGGCCAATTGGGCCTCCGGCGTGAGTGGGAAGGTCGTGGACTTGATGAGCGGACGGGCTTTGTCCGCGTAGTTGGGGACCCACTGCGCATAATACGAAAAGAAGCCGAGGCATCTCCTCAATGCTTTCGTGCTAGCGGGCAAGGGAAGTTCAGTAAGGGGGCGCATACGGTCTGGATCAGGGCCGATGACCCCGTTTTCCACCACGTATCCAAGGATAGCTAACCTGCGCGTACGGAATACGCACTTCTCCCTGTTATAGGTCAGATTCAGGCGAGATGCAGTGCGCAGAAAGTTTTGGAGATTCGTGTCATGGTCCTGCTGGTCATGGCCGCAGATGGTGACGTTATCCAGGTACGGGAAGGTAGCCCGCAACCCGTTCTGGTCCACCATTCGGTCCATAGCACGCTGGAAGACCGAGACCCCATTGGTGACACCAAATGGAACCCTAAGAAACTGGTATAGACGACCATCCGCCTCAAAAGCCGTGTATTGTCGGTCCTCTGGGCGGATGGGGAGTTGATGGTAGGCGGACTTAAGGTCTATGGTGGAGAACACCCGGTACTGCGCAATCTGATTGACCATATCAGATATGCGCGGGAGAGGATACGCATCCAGTTGCGTATAACGGTTAATGGTCTGACTGTAGTCGATGACCATCCGAGGTTTGTTCCCGCTTTTAACCACCACGACCTGCGCTCTCCACGGACTAGCACTGGCCTGTATGATCCCTTCTTTGAGGAGCCGCTGAACCTCAGATCTGATAAAGATCCGGTCTTCAGCGCTGTAACGCCTACTCTTAGTAGCGATGGGCTTGCAGCCTGGTACCAGATTCTTAAATAAAGAAGGTGTGGTGATCTTTAGTGTGGAAAGATTGCATGCGGGGCGCTTTGGGCAATTTGGAGGCTGCGGCTGATTCCCTACTGCCAGTGAAGGGAGTGGCCCACCGTACTGTAGGATCACACTCTTCATGTGGACCATAAAGTTTAGTCCGAGGAGAATTGGCGCACAAAGGTGCGGTAACACAAGGATCGCTCGTAAATTGTGCCCTGCACCTCTCGGGTTACCATACAACGTCCTTGGATCGGTACAGACCGGGACCGTGATGCCATGGAAATTGTCTGTTTGGCAGGTAGAACCCGGAGTCCACACCTTTTTGCAGTGTCAGGGTGAATAAAACTCTCGGTGCTCCCACTGTCAAACAGACAATACACAGTACGACCATTTACCTTGATGTTCATCATGGAACTGTCAAGCCTGTGATGCTTTGTCTGGTCCAGAGAGATCGACGCCACCGTTGGCCCCTGGGCATCACTGCATGCAGCCGAGGTTGATACTGAGGACCCCTGCTGGTCGCTCCTGGTCGTCGTCGACCATGATGGCCGCCCCCATGAATCGCACGTGGGTGAGGGCGCCAAGCGTAGCGACTCCTGGTGGTCTTCCTCCTCCTCCGTCAGCCACGATGGCGCCGTCCTGGATTCGCACGTGGTCGGGCCTCGCGGGTACCGCAACGTCGAAGGAGATTGTCTCCGCTCTGGAGGGTCACAGGCTGCACTGCCGTTCTTGGGCTTCGACCTGCAAACTTTAGCATAGTGCCCCTTTTTACCACACTGACTGCAGATCGCCGTTTTTGCAGGACACTGTTGCCGTGGATGCTTGGCTCCGCCGCAAAAATAGCATCGCTGGCCGCCTGGAGCTGCCGCCGTCGTCGGATCGATATGGGAGCGCGAGCCCGTGGGGCGAGGAGGGATTTGTGCTTGCTCCTGCCACGTTGTCTCCACGTGGTCTTCGGGGTACAGAGCCAAGCTTTTTGACGCTGCCTCCAGCATCTCAGCCATCTCCATCGCTTGGGTCAAGTTGAGGTTCCCTTTCTCTAATAGCTTAAGCCGGATGTACGAGGACCCTACCCCTGCTACGAACGCATCTCGGGCGAGGTCGTACATATATTGCTCTGCCGACACATCTTTGCAGTCGCAGCCCCTGGCAAGCTGCAAGAGCTCATTGGCGTAGTCCTCCATGGTTTCGCCCAACTGCCGACGTCGTGTAGCGAGGAGGTAACG
Organism: Mustelus asterias; assembly: GCF_964213995.1. Lineage (NCBI taxonomy): Eukaryota > Metazoa > Chordata > Chondrichthyes > Carcharhiniformes > Triakidae > Mustelus > Mustelus asterias. The sequence goes on along the minus strand of NC_135826.1, from coordinate 10,819,068 downwards.
AGCGTGGATCTCGTTGGGTGGTCTCGTGTATCGTTTCTTCAAGAGCTCGATGGCCCTCGGGTAAGTGGTGGCCGCACGAATCGCAAGATAGACCGTGTCGCTTACCCTCGCGTGGAGGACCTGGAGTTTGTCGTCGTCCGTAGTAACAGCTGCAGAGGCTGCCAGGTAGTCCTCAAAACACTTCCACCAGTGGTCGAAGGTGTTAGCGGCACTGACCGCACGTGGGTCCAGCGTCAGACGCTCTGGTTTTAGTATTTGTTCCATACTCCCTTTACTGTCGAGAGTTTTATGTTTGCTAATAAAATTGATGCGCGACAATCAAGCACGAGGTACAAGGCTTCAGCGATTGAAGGCTTTTATTAGCAAACAATGGAACTAACTAACACGAGTACACCAATTCAGACTGGAGGGGTCCCGCCTGAGCAGAGGGTCTTATACCTCTCCCCAGGAGGCGGGGCCCGACCGGGATGTGCCATAACAACATCAACCACAGGTAAACACCCTAACCCAACAAGATTATAACAACCCCCACAGTGGCAACACCCTAACCCAACAGTAACATTGGAATAACCCCACAGTGGTAACCAACGATGGTTCACCACACAACATGACTATTTCAACAAGATATGGAAGGCCAAACAGGTGCCACAGTGGCACAGTGGTTGTCATTACTGCCCAAAAGTGCCAGGGACCTGTGTTCGATTCCTGGCTTGGGTCACTGTCTGTGTGGAGTCTGCACGTTCTCCCTGTGTCTGCGTGGCTTTTCCCCAGGTGCTCCACTTTCTTCCCACAGTTCGAAAGACTCCAATGATGCGTGTGATAGGTTGACTGGCCATGCTAAATTGACCATTAGTGCAATGGTATGCGGAGGTTGGGGGGATTAGTGGGGTCAATCAGTGGGGTGATGGCAATACGGCCTGTTTGGCATTCTTGTCAGTGCAAACTTCATGGGCCGAATGGCTTCCTTCTGCTGACAGCCCCATTGAAGTGTATGAACTGAAGACAGTTGTTGTACAGTGTGCAGTAAGTGTACCTTTGCTTGGTAGGGGTATGATTCTTCAGTTTCAATGCTGTGGTCTCACATGCATTGTAAGACACGATACGGTAAGCCTGAGTTGCACCCATAATTCCTTTTTCATTGGAGCAGTCAATGATGAGGAGGGGGGTGGAGAGGGAAGGAACAACCTCCCACTCTCTGCTCATTAAAGCCACTGGCAACCTGTCATCATTGCCGTGCAGCATTTTTTTAACTCAGTGGGTGTCGAATTACGTTTCTCCCAAGGGGGCAAGCAATATTCATCCCCACCCGGTCCAGCTGACGTTTGGGTGGGAGGTCAAAAAATAGGTGACAGAGGTGGGTTTTGATGGGCATCTTAAAGGAGAAAAGAGAGGTAGACAGCCAGCAAGGTTTGGGGAGAGAATTCCAGGATGCCGGGCCTCGGCAACTGAAGACATGGCCATCAAGATTTCATCAAATAAAATTGGGAATGTGCAACAGTCCAGAATTGGATGTGGCATCCATCTGGGAGGGTTATGGAGCAGGAGGAGATTACAGAGATAGGGACGAACCAGACTCTGAAGGCATTTGAAAGCAAAGGTGAGGTTTTAATATTGAGACATTACTTCAGCAGGAGCCAAAGCAGATTGGGAAGTAGATCAGCGAGCACTGGGGTGATGGTTCAACGCAACATGGTACAAGTTAGGATAGAGGCAGAAGCGATTTGGACAACACCCATTATACAGAAGGTATGACGAACATGGCTGACCAGGAGAGTATTTCAACAGCGAAGACTTGAGGCAGCAAAGGTATGAACGAGGGTTTCAGCAGCAGATGAAATGAGGCAGGGGTGGAGTCAGGCCAGGTGGAAAGAGGCAGTCTCAATAAGAGCGGATATGTGCTCAAAACCACGATTAAGGATATGAGTAGTCTGCTTCAGCCTCAGCCGGCTACGAGGGAGGGGATGGAGTTAGTAGCTGGAGAACAGAGTCTTTAAACTACCGGACTGAGGACAATGGCTGGGACTTTCCAGGCTCTCTGTGGCAGGACCCACCATGGGATGAATGTGGCAAGACCGGAAGAACCGGTGATGGGCGGGGCTGGAAAATCATGGCCAATGGCTTTGATCTTCCCAATATTTAATTGGAGAGAAATGCCACCATTTGTGCCTTACAAATTTCAATCAAAGAAATGGCCGACAACTGGCACATCATTGGTTGATGTTAAATATCTAAATCACCGTGGGAGGACATTTTGTTTTTCGATGGTGGCGCTTACTGAACAACATTAACAGGTTGAGGTGGTCATAGTTCAGATTGAAATGTTCATAACAATATCATGCTCCTCAGTACTTTGCTAAAGTATCAGTCTAGATTCCTACCAGATTAGCGTAACTCTTCCCATAGGCCAGCTTCCATGTTTCCCATTGCTCATCAATGATTGGCTTCGTCGCGGCCATGGAGATAACAGTCAGGATGTGCACCACAAAGAGAAAATATGCCATGGTGAAAGGTTGAGCCCGTCAAACCTGTCGCAGGGCTGGTTTGCTTTGTGAGAAGCTGTGGGCAATAAAATCAGAAGCACATTGAGAGGTAAGTGTCTAAACTCACAGTCCTTTCCTCATTATTAAGAGCCCCTGCTTTTTCTTATTGGTACCTTTGGGACTTCAATTCTAATAATAAAGCTAATTCAAATTCAATCCAATCATGGTCCCCATGTGAGGGGCAAACCAGATCCAAGCTGACAAGACAAGACATTGCATCCCATCTTGGGCTCCACCAAACAAGATCCAAGCTGACAGGATGAGGCATTGCACCCCCTCCTGGGCTTGATCTGACGCTTCATCTGAGCCAAAAGGCAAGATGGCTTTGTGAAATTGCATCAGGTAAAGACTCGGTTTAACCTTATTGGCTACCCTGATCGCTTACTCTCTAAGCGATCCAGATCTCGGCCATCAATCCCACCAGAGGCGAGATGTCATGACACAGCTGACTTTGTCTTTCTGGTTATATTGGAGAATCTGGACCTTGTTTAACAGTGCTCCAAACTCTAAAACAGAAAAGGTTGGAAGTGTGCAGTAGGCCCAACAGCCTGAGGAAGAAGCAACAGGTTCATTCTTCTTGTTGAGACACTTACCTCTAATCTTCTGATCATACCAGCTCACATACACGTCAACAGTTGACAGAAGACAAGATTGATGCCCGAGGTTAAAATATCCATAACTAACCAAATTCACATGCCTAGTTACACTGTTTATCCATTAATAGGAGACCAGAGGCTTCCAGGCAGGAACAACAATAAGAATGATGCGTCTTTCATGAATTTTAGCTTGGCAATTGATAGGATGGCTCTTGGCTCAATAATTTAATGCATGCCTCTTCGACCAAGGGCATAGGATTATCTCAATCTTTTTACACCAAGCCTGAGGTTTAATTGGATTATCCCATCCTTATCACCAGGAAAATGCCTGAAATTAAATACTTCTGCCCAAAGAGTTAATCCTTTAATTTGTTTTCAGTTTAGGTGGATAAATTCTCAAATCCACACTTCCTTCGTTTTCATCCTGTTTCCTGAACAGGTCGTGAACGGATTCATTTTCACAATTTTATTTCATTGTTCTTTACTTAGATTGATTCACCAATCTATCAGCCTTGTATCCACTTGTAGCTTTGGTCTTTAAGTTAATAGAATGTGAATAAACGACAGAGCTGTGGGTAATAATACCTCATGAGTTTCTTCCCGACCGAAATATAAAGAATATAATCACGAAGGCAATTCATTGATGACAAATCAATTATCACAAGGCATGATATTGTGTAACAGAACTCAATGAGCAGGCCCTTCTCACTTGTGGCAAGGTGATGATGCCCTGTGGCACATTCCCTGGCGATGAGGCGGGTGAGCCATGCAAAACATCAGAGACCTCAGCGGGTCTGGAAGATCCCAATGGCGGCCAATGATAAGCCACACCCGCTGTTGGAGAATATGCCACAGGGTGGCTGGAAAATCTCAACCGTTATCATAGAATCATAGAATCCCTACAGTGCAGAAGGAGGCCATTCAGCCTACTGAGCCAGCACCAACAACATTTGCACGTAGGCCCTATCTGCATAATCGCACCTATTTACCCAGCTAATCTCCCTGGGGCAATTTATCATGGCCACTCAACCTAACCCGCACATCTTTGGAGTATGAGAGGAAACCGGAGCACCCGGAGGAAACCCACGTCGACATGGGAAGAATGTGTAGACTGCACTGACAGTCACCCAAGGCCGGAATTGAACCCGCGTCCCTTGCACTGTAAGGCAGCAGTGCTAACCACTGTGCCACCATGTTATGATGACCACAAAGGCCATGGGGGTTCATCAATAGATCTCCCTGTGGGCTTTGTGGAGTATTAGCTGCTTTACGGAGCAAGTGGAGGCTTGCCCAATGAGATGCAGCCAGCAGGGGTTCTTAAACCAACTACTCTGCCCAGACTGTTGTTGTAATTCCTGAGGTGAAGACTACCTGACTGTAAGGCGCAGAGGCAGCCCATTCTTTTAGTGCACAATAAAGGGTGTTCGTGACAGGAAACAGTTGGCTGAATTACTACATCGGCCAACATTAATAAAATGTCAATATAAATTTGCAATGGAGAATGAAACTCCAGGTTGTAAAACTAACTCAGGTGCCCAGGAACCGTAGGTAGTTTATCAGCTGGGGTTAACTCAGATTTCACTGTGTCGTCACTAAATACCATGGCACAGATTTCTTTCTATAACGATGCCAATAGCAGAAACATTGTACCATGCTTCTGAATTCAATGTAGCCAGTGCTTCAGTGATCTTCAATGTCTGGTTAGCTTAACCTCTGTAGTCGGGAAAATGCTTGAATCTATCATCAAGGAAGAAATAGCGAGACATCTGGATAGAAATTGTCCCATTGGTAAGACGCAGCATGGGTTCATGAAGGGTAGGTCATGTTTGACTAATTTGGCGGAATTCTTTGAGAACATTACATGTGCAGTGGACAATGGGGAACCTGTGGATGTGGTGTATCTGGATTTCTAGAAGACATTTGACAAGGTGCTGCACCAAAGACTGCTACATAAGATAAAGGTGCACAGTGTTACGGGTAATGTATTACCATGGATAGAGGATTGGTTAACTAACAGACAGCAAAGAGTGGGGTAAATGAGTGTTTTTCTGGTTGGCGATCAGTGACTAGTGGTGTGCCTCAGGGATCAGTGTTGGGACCACAATTGTTTACAATTTACATAGATGATTTGAGTTGGGGACCAAGCGCAGTGTGTCAAAATTCACAGATGACACTCAGATGAGTGGAAGAGCAAAGTGTGCAGAGGACGCTGAAAGTCTGCAAAGGAATGTAGACAGTCTAAGTGAGTGGGCAAGGGTCTGGCAGATGGAGTACAATGTTGGTAAATGTGAGGTCATCCATTTTGAAAGGAATAACAGCAAAATGAACTATTATTTAAATGGTAAAAAATTGCAACATGCTGCTGTGCAGAGGGACCTGGGTGTCCTTGTGCAGGAATCTCAAGGAGTTGGTTTGCAGGTGCAGCAGGTAATTAAGAAGGCAAATTGAATTTTGTCTTTCATTGCTAAAGGGATGGAGTTTAAAAACAGTGAGGTTATGTTGCAGCTGTATAAGGTGCTGATGAGGCCACACCTGGCGTATTGTGTACTGTTTTGGTCTCCTTACGTGAGAAAGGATATACTGGCATTGGAGGGGGTGCAGAGGAGATTCACTTGATTGATTCCGGAGTTGAGAGGGTTGGCTTATGAGGAGAGACTGAGTAGACTGGGGTTATACTCATTGGAATTCAGAAAAATGAGGGGAGATCTTACAGAAACATATAAGACTATGAAGGAAATAGATAAGATAGAAGCAGTGAAGTCGTTTCCACTGGCGGGTGAAACTAAAACTTGGGGGAATAGCCTCAAAATAAGGGGAAGCAGATTTAGGACTGAGTTGAGGAGGAACTTCTTCACACAAAGGGTTGTGAATCTGTGGAATTCCCTGCCTAGTGAAGCAGTTGAGGCAACCTCATTAAATGTTTTTACGGAAAGGATAGATAAATTTTTGAACAGCAAAGGAATGAAGGGTTATGGTGAGCGGGCGGGTAAGTGGAGCTGAGTCCACAAAAAGATCAGCCATGATCTCATTGAATGGTGGAGCAGGCTCGATGGGTCAGATTGCCAACTCCTGCTCCTAGTTCTTATGTTCTTATCCCAGCACGTCAGGAAAGCTGAATATAGTTGCATGTTCATTTACACCCTGCTATGCGCAGACCACCCCAACCCTTTCACCCCACCTTGCGATGCTGTTCCATCACACCACTCTTCACACCCACCTACTGTGTGTGTGCATCCATCCTCATTCCAAACATTTCCTCACATTGCCAGCTATCCATCTACCACTCCCACTTAACCTCACTCTTATCCAACTGGCTTCGCATTCCTGATCATCACCCTCACCACACCCACTGGATGAACACATGCCATGACACTCTGAGGGCTGGTCTTTCCTCGGTTGCAGAGATGCAGAGGATTGGGAAGATGGAGAGCCAGAGCTGGTTCTCCACAGACTTCCTGGGCATTAACAGCAGAGGAGGAAGAACTGGAGATCAGCGGCATTTCAGCATTTTTGACCATTAAGGAGGAGAGACTGGGGCCTTGCAGCGACCTGGTGACAGAGTTAAATATCAATGACTCACATTGGGGTTTCAACAGAGAGTGAAATATTATCATCTCCATAACGCTACGTTGCAGCAAGCTTACCTGGCCAGTAAAATGATTATCTTTTCTCTCTGTCAAAGCCTTCACGTGTACAGCACTAATCAGTGGACCTCCCATTCAATAACTTTTCAAAAGATTGAATTCTTCCTTATCATACAGTCAATGTCAGGTTCAACTGGCATCATTGAATCATAGAATCCCCACAGTGCAGGAGAAGGCCATTCAGCCCTTCGAGTCTGCACCGACCAGAATCCCACCCTGACCCTATTCCCGTAACCTTATTATTTACCCGGCTAATCCCCCTGAACTAGCGTCAATTCAGCATAGCCAATCAACCTAACCCGCACATCTTTGGACTGTGGGAGGAAATCGGAACACCTAGAGGAAACCCACGCAGACACGGAGAGAACGTGCAGACTCCGCACAGACAGTGACCCGAGGCCAGAACTGAACCCAGGTCCCTGGCTCTGTGAGGCAGCAGTGCTAACCACTCTGCCGCCATACCTCCTGAGTGGCTTTGCAATTGCTGAATCGTTGGATACTCTTTTTTTCCAGAAACCCTCCCGAGGATGAGGTGACCGACAATCTTTTCAGACACTGCCTGTCCCACTTCTGTCAACTGGAATCTTACTTTCCTCTGAAACGCCCATCTCTCCAAGATCTGAGGAAATTCCTCCACACTCACCTATGTAGTAATCCCAATATTAAATGAGTTTGTGAGCAAAAGAGGCAGCACTCCCATTAGAAATTACAAAAAGAAGGTAAGACTTAAGTACTTTATTGAATAAGAGAATTTTAAAATTATAATAAATGTACACATTAAAAAAATACTTTTATACATTTGTTTTGTATGTTTGTGCCTCTGTCGAGTTATCTCAGGAGTCAAGCCTGTGACAACAGCAGGAGAGCAGGGAAGCCGATGAGGGCTGAAGAATTGGGGATTGTGAGGGGAGAGCGTGCCGAGGGCAGGGGAAAGAAAGGAGGCATGGTGGTGAAAAGGGGTAAGGACAAATAGAAAAAAAGGTGGATGGGAAAGAGCAAATAGACTGATGGGTTCAGGATTGGAGAAGGGGACAAAGCATGTGTGTGGAAACAAATGGAGATGGAGATATCCACTCCATCTGATGAAGGAGCAGCGTTCCGAAAGCTAATGCCATTTGCGAGCAAATAAATCTGTTGGACTTTAACCTGGTTAAAACTCTTACTGTGGAAACAAAGCCATAGAGATTTATTCTTATATAGCAGGTGGGCATCACTGCCTGAGCCAGCATTTATTGCCCATCCCTAATTGCACTTGGACAGAGTGGCTGGCAAGGCTGTTTCAGAGGGCATTTAAAAGTCCACCTGTGAGTCACATGTGGGCCAGGCCAGGGAAGAATGAGACATTTACTTCCCTGAGGGACATTAGTGAATCATAAGACCATAAGACCAGAAGAAATAGGAGCAGAATTAGGCCACTCAGCCCATCGAGTCTGCTCCGCCATTCAATCATGGCTGATTTTTTTCTCATCCCCATTCTCCTGCCTTTTCCCCATAATCCCTGATCCCCTCATTAATCCAGAACCTATCTAAGTCTCTCTCTCAAAGACACTCAATGACCTGGCCTTCACAGCCTTCTGCAGCATAGAGTTCCACAGATTCACCACTCTCTGGCTGAAGAATTTCCTCCTCATCTCTGTTTTAAGGAATCGTCCCTTTTGCCTGAGGTTGTGCCCTCTGCTTCCAGTTTTTCTACTGTTGAAAACACCCTCTCCATGTCCACTCTCTCCAGGCCTCGCAGTATCCTGTAAGTTTCAATAAGATCCCCCCTCATCCTTCTAAACTCCAATGAGTACAGACCCAGAGACCACAACCGTTCCCCATATGACAAGCTCTTCATTCCAGGGATCATTCTTGTGAACCTCCTCTGGACCCCTTCCAAGGCCAGCACATCCTTCCATAGATATGGGGCCTAAAACTGCTCACAATACTCCAAACGGGATCTGACCAGAGCCCTACACAGCCTCAGAAGTACATCCCTGCTCTTGAATTCTCGCCCTCTCGACATGAATGCTAACATTGCATTTGCCTTCCTGACTGCCGACTAAACCTGCACGTTAACCTTCAGAGAATCTTGAACAATGACTCCCAAGTCCCTTTGTGTTTCTGATTTCCTAAGCATTTTCCCATTTAGAAAATAGTCTATGCCCCATTCCTCCTTCCAAAGTGCATAACCTCACACTTTTCCACATTGTATTCCATCTGCCACTTCTTTGCCCACTCTCCTAACCTGTCCAAGTCCTTCTGCAGCCCCCCTGCTTCCTCAATAATACTTGTCCCTCTACACACCTTTGTATCATTTAGCAAAAGTGCTGTCAGTTCCTTCCTAAAATCATTCATGTATATTGTGAAACGTTGTGCTCCGAGCACTCACCCCTGAGGCACACCACTAGTCTCCAGGTGCCACCTTGAGAAACAATCCTTTATCCCCACTCTCTGCCTTCTGCCAGTCAGCCAATCCTCCATCCATGCCAGGATCGTACCCTTAATCACCCTTAATCACCAGGTGATTTATAATCACCTGGAAAGGAATAATTTGATTAGGGATAGTCAGCACGGTTTTGTGAAGGGTAGGTCGTGCCTCACAAACCTTATTGAATTCTTTGAGAAGGTGACCAAAGAGGTGGATGAGGGTAAAGCGTTTGATGTGGTGTATATGGATTTCAGCAAAGCGTTTGATAAGTTTCCCCATGGTAAGCTTTTGCAGAAAATACGGACACATGGGATTGAGGGTGATTTTGTGGTTTGGATCAGGAATTGGCTAGCTGTAAGAAAACAAAGGGTGGTGGTTGATGGGAAATATTCATCCTGGAGTTCAGTTACTAGTGGTGTACCGCAAGGATCTGTTTTGGGGCCACTGCTGTTTGTCATTTTTATTAATGACTTGGATGAGAGCGTGGAAGGATGGATGAGTAAATTTGCGGATGACACTAAAGTCGGTGGAGTTGTAGACAGTGCGGAGGGAAGTGGCAGGTTACAGAGGGACATAGATAAGCTGCAGAGCTGGGCTGAGAGGTGGCAAATGGAGTTTAATGCGGACAAATGTGAGGTGATTAACTTTGGAAGGAGCAACAGGAATACAGAGTACTGGGCTAATGGTAAGATACTTGGTAGTGTGGATGAACAGAGGGATCTGGGTGTTCATGTGCATAGATCCCTGAAAGTTGGCACCCAGGTTGATAGGGTTGTTAAGAAGGCGTACGGTGTGTTAGCTTTTATTGGTAGAGGGATTGAGTTTCGGAGCCAGGAGGTCATGCTGCAACTGTACAAAACTCTGGTGCGGCCGCATTTGGAGTATTGCGTACAGTTCTGGTCGCCGTATTATAGGAAAGATGTGGAAGTGTTGGAAAGGGTGCAGAGGAGATTTACCAGGATGTTGCCTGGTATGGTGGGAAAATCGTATGAGGAAAGGCTGAGGGGCTTGAGGTTGTTTTCGTTAGAGAGAAGAAGGTTAAGAGGTGACTTAATAGAGGCAAACAAGATGATCAGAGGATTAGAAAGGGTGGATAGTGAGAGCCTTTTTCCTCGGATGGTGTTGGCTAGCATGAGGGGACACAGCTTTAAATTGAGGAGTGAGAGATATAGGACAGATGTTAGAGGTATTTTCTTTACTCAGAGAGTAGTAAGGGCGTGGAATGCCCTGCCTGCAGCAGTGGTGGACTCGTCAACGTTGAGAGCGTTCAAGTGATTATTGGATAAACATATGGATGATATTGGAATAGTGTAGATTAGAAGGGCTTTAGATTGGTACCACAGGTTGGTGCAACATCGAGGGCCGAAGGGCCTGTACTGCGCTGTAATGTTCTATGTTCTATGTTCTATTAACACCATGAGCACTTAACGTATTTAACTGTCTCCTGTGTGGCGCCTTGTCAAAGGCCTTCGGGAAATCTAAATAAATCACATCCACTGGTTCTCTTTTATCTCACATCTTTGTTACCTCCTCAAAGAAATCTAACAGATTTGGCAGATATGACCTCCCCTTGACAAAGCCAAGCTGACTCAGCTCTACTTTATCATGCACTTCCAAGTACTCTGCGATCTCATCTTTAATAATGGACTCAAAAATCTTGCCAATGACCAAAGTCACGCTAACCGGCCTATAATTTCCCGCCTGCTGCCTCCCTCCCTTCTTAAACAGCGGTGTTACATTAGCTACTTTCCAGTCCTCTGGTACCCTCCCTGTCTCCAGTGATTCCCAAAAGATCACCACCAATGCCTCCACAATTCCTTCAGCTATCTCTTTTAGAACCCTGGGGTGTAGTCCATCCGGTCCAGGTGATTTATCCATCTTCAGATCATTCAGTTTCACAGAACCTTCTCCTTAGTGATGGCCTCTAAACTCACCTGTGCTCCTGACTCACCTGGAGCTCTGGCATCCCACTGGTGTCTTCTACCTATTCAGTTCCTCTGCCATCGCTTTGTTTCCTATTATTACTTCTTCAGCCTCATTTTCCAGTGATCCAATGGCTATTTTTGCCTCTCTTACCTTTTATACATTGAAAAAAACTCTTCCTGTCTCCTTTTATATTACTGGCTAACTTACACTCATATTTCACCTTCTCCCCCCTTATTGCTTTCCTCTGCTTGCTTTTAAATGCTTCCCAATCCTCTGGCTTCCCACTAATCTTCGCCACTTTGTGTGCTTTTTCTTTTGCTTTTATGTTGTCCTTGACTTCCCTCGTCAGCCATGGATGCTTCGTCCTCCCCTTAGCATGTTTCCTCCTCTTTGGGATGAATTTCTGTTGTGCCTCCCGAATAACTCTCAAAAACTCCTGCCATTGCTGTTCCACTGTCTTCCCTGCTCGGCTCCCTTTCCAATCAACTCTGGACAGCTCCTCCCTCAAGTCTTTGCAGTTACTTTTATTTAATTGTAATACCGTTACATCTGACTCCAGCTTCTCCCTCTCAAACTGCAGTGCAAATTCTATCATATTGTGGTCACTGCTCCCTCAGAGTTCCTTCATCTTAAGTACCCGAATCAAGTCTGCCTCATTACACATCACCAAATTCAGAATTGCCTGTTCCCTTGTAGGTTCTGTCACAAGCTGCTCCAAGAAGTCATCTCTCAGACAGTCCACAAATTCCTTTTCTTGGGATCCACTACCTACCTGATTTTCCCAGTCCACCTGCATATTGAAGTCCCCCATGATTATTGTAATGATGCCTTTCTTAGATGCCTTTTCTATCTCCTGATTTATTTTCTGCCCCACATCCTGAATACTACTGTGGGGCCTGTACATAACTCCCATCAGTGTGGGGTTTTACTTTATGACAATCAATAATAGCTTCATGGTCATGGTTAGACTTTTACTTCATTCAGATTTCACCATCTGCTGCTGCAGGATTCGAACACGCTTTCCCAGAGCATCACATTGGGTTTTTGGATTACTAATCCAGTGACCACATCACCACAGTTACATGCTCGTTTGAGATAGCTGTGCTTTGAAATATACGGGGAGTAAAGACGTGATAACACAGGGGGCACGACAAGGTTTTGATATTGATAAATTTCATGTTGCTGGCATGAAATCAGTGCCACATTGATGCCCAAGTAACAAGGCAGATGAGTGAGACCCAAGGCTGGTGGACAGGTTAAACATTGGGGTGTGTAGTTCCCAATGATTTCAATATTTCTGGTGGCTGTATTGAAACAGCATTCCTGATATCCAGACTTCTACTGGGAGAGAAACCAAAACCATTGGCCCCTGTGGATGGATTCCCCAAGATTCACTGCCAACGGATCGAAAAGCCCAAAAAACAAAGCACATTTCACCAAGTGTCAGAACTGTGAATCAAGAATCATTTTCCTGAAAGAAAATGAATAATTTCTGAATAATCGTTCATTAATTTTACATTTTCAATCGACTTAATTCTAAATAAATGAATTTCCTGATTGTCGCTGCTAGTAGATGAAGTGCCACAGTGAGAAATCTCCTTTCCATCCACACTTCCTCCAACTATCGGTTGTCTTTTGATCAGTAAAACAGCCTGAAACTGCGAAGAAATTACTTCTCCATTGCTCAACCTTCAGACATAATTGGCTGGATTTGGGGAGAAATGAACTCGAAGGAAATGCTAATTTGAAGTCTCTTTTCGCATCCAAAATGACTGTTCTTGAAATTTAACAACTTCAAAGCATGAACTCTCTCCTCCACATTCACCCCATTTCCATGTATTTTATTTCATTTCTTCCTTTCATTTTATTCACCCCATTTTTATTACTTTATGTTCTTAATTTGATATTTCCACTTCTAAAATCTCACTTCCCATCTTGTTTTCCAACCTCACTCCAGTACGATGGGCCAACTGCTACATTCCTCAGGTTGTCCTTTGACACTGGGCATCTTTGTTCTGCCATTCACACATTGCACTCTCTTAACGGACGCTCTAAGCACCATTCTCAGCTTTTAACATCACCATTTGCACTCCCTGATTTTTGTCTATGCCAGTCCAACAATTATGTCCACTCAATACGTGGTGGCACGGTGGCACAGTAATTAGCACTACCATGTCACTGCGCTCGGGACCCAGGTTCGATACCTGGCCTTGGGTCTCTGTCTGCACGTTCTCCCCATGTCTGTGTGGGTTTCCTCCAGGTACTCCGGTTTACTCCCACAGTCCAAAGATGTGCGTGTTAAGTTGAGTTTCCATGCTAAATTCCTCCTTAGTGTTAGGAGGATTAGCCAGGATAAACATGTGGGGTTATGGGGATAGGAGTTGGGTGGGATTGTGGTCGGTGCAAACCTTTTGGGCTGACTGGCCTCCTTCTGCATTGTGGGATACTATGATTCCAACCCACCTCCCCCTCCCCCTCACAGTATAAATCTTGTCCAAATTTTCTTGTTTTCAGATCTGACAACGTTTCATCCAGACTCGAAAGGTTGGCTCTGTTCTCTCTCCACAGAGGCTGTCAGACCTGCTGAGAATTTCCAGCATTTTCTGTTTTTGTTTTAGATTCCAGCATCCACAATATTTTGTCTTGACCAGTTCTTGAAATTTAAATCGGGTGAATGTTTAAAAACAAGCCAGAAAGAAACTAAAGGTTGTTCTCAAATTATGGGACACTCTTCCTTCTCTTTTATTTCTTGTTCATTTCCCCACACTGGAAATATTATTTTTTTAGAACTGATAAGGCTGAGTTGATCTAATCCTCCTTCAAGGCTTTGATCCTTCAGCTCCCGACTCTCTAATTCTGGTCACTTTGGTGAAATTGGGGCATTCGCAACTCATTCAGAGAAAAACCTTCTTGCAGTTCATTGTGACGGACTTCTTCGAATTAACCGCAGGAGACTCAGGGATAATCGTTCATTCATGATTCAAGCATGGAGGCCACTACCCCAGAGAAATCTCCAAAGCAGCACTCTCCTCTAATACAGCATTCAGTTCTAATACAGCTCAAACAGGGAGAGCACTCCAATTCAGCCCTCTCCTCGTAAGTCACGGATACACACTGTTTATGCAGTTAATCAGCACACCAAACATTGGTTAAAATTCCGATCTTCAGAGAGCCCGACAGTGTAGAAAGAGGCCATCTGGCCATCGAGTCTGCACCGAACACAATCCCACCCAGGCCCTACCCCCAATATCCCGACACATTTATCCGCTAATCCTTCTAACCTATACATCTCAGGACACGAAGGGGCAATTTAGCATGACCAATCAACCTAACCTGCACATCTTTGGACTGTGGGAGGAAACCGAAGCAGCCGGAGGAACCCCACGCAGACATGAGGAGAATGTGCAAACTCCACACAGTCAGTGACCCAAGCCGGGAATCGAACCCAGTTCCCTGGAGCTCTGAAGCAGCAGTGCTAACCACTGTGCTACCGTGCCACCCATTGTCCACATTTATTCATTTACTGGAACAGATTTGAATATCTTTCCCCAATATTATCTCCAGATTTGTATGGGGGTTACATGCATAGTTTAAGTTAAATCATTAGCGTCACAAGTAGGTTTACATCAACGCTGCAATGAGATTACTCTGAAAATCCGCTAGTTGCCGCACTCCGGCGCCTGTTCGGGAGTACACTGAGGGAGAATTTAGTATGACAAATGTACCGAACCAGCATGTCTTTCAGACTGTGAGATGAAACTGGAGCACCCGGAGGAAACGCACACAGACACAGGGAGAACATACAAACTCCACACAGACAGTGACCCGAGCCAGAAATCGAAGCCAGGTCCTGGTTCCCTGCAGCAGCAGTGATAACCACTGTGCCACCGTGCCGCCCATCAAGAAAGCTAAGGTGGAGCAAAGTGACTCAGAAAGTTGCAGAATTAGCAAATGTCACAAGCCAAAATTAGGCCATTTAGTCCATCGAGATAGTTTGTGCCACTTGCACCATCTCGTGTACACTCACCTTATCACTGACTATACTCCTTACAATTCTCTTATTCAGGCATCGACCTCATTCCCCGCAGCCCCCGCCCCCACCCCCGCTTCCCGCCCCCACCAACACTGAAAGTAAACAATGACAGTCGGATTATTTGAAATTTGCTTTTATTGATCATACAAAGTACTATTCTAAGAACCCAAAACCAATGCAGCAGAATACAGTTAATATTGCAAAGTTTATCATAAATGCACATGGAGACCGCGTGACCTTACTTCTTGCTGCACCTTCAGTCTATGGAGTCTTTATTACAGTCGAGAAACTGGCAGTGCAGTTACAATATCATAATTTCTTGCTAAATAGACTATGTCATCTAAAATAATTTCTTCAGAACGATTTTCTTTTTGTTATTGAAGTCGAAATTCTTCAGATGATGGGGTACGAAGCACGATGGGTAATGCCACATATGTTCTTGCCCTTAGCTAAGCGCATGTAGCTTCCCTCACCCCAGGATGTTCCCCATCTAGATAAGGAGGTTACATGTTAATATCCGACACAAATCGAATCAAATCCAAAATGAACAGAGTTAACAGAGGGAAATGGAGCATCGAACACAGGTGCAGGAGTAGAGGCCATTTGGCCCTTCGAGCCTGCACCACAAAAACAGCAGCGCCCAATGTCGGGATGCTTTGCAAGTTTGCTTTGGTAATATTGGCCACTTATTCATGTCTCTTGAATGCATTTGGATTCATTTAGCTTACATTCTCAGCAGGATATCAGATTTACTTTACAAAGAGTTCACTTCCAGAGATACACAATCCATTAAGAAAAAGTCTTTGGATAATTAGATGAAGTACCAAACGAAAGAGACAACACATTTGTGTACACTTACATTTCAGATTAGTTTTGAGAAAATGCGGGGAATGCTCCTGTCCCGCCTGCCACGGGAATCATAACGGGCAAGGGTGTGGACCATGGTAAAGGCTGTTGGCCTCAGGAAGGATTTCCAGTTTTGGGATGAGCGCAGCTGGAAAATTCCACCCAATGAGAGGCTACTGAGTGCAGCCTAACTTGCCTGGATGGTGCAGCTCCAGTAACACTCAAGAAGCTCGACACCATCCAGTACAAAGCAGCCCACTTGACTGGCACCGCATCCACAAACATCCACTCACTCCACCACTGACGTTCAGTCGCAGCAATGTGTACTATCTACAAGATGCACTGCAGTAATTCACCACAGATCCTGAGACAGCACCTGCCAAACCCACGAGCACTTCCATCTAGAAAGACAAGGGCAGCAGATACATTGGAATACCACAAGAGATCATGTCCCACTACCTTGATTGAGTTTTTTGAGGAAGTGACGAAGATGATTGATGAGGGTAGGACAGTGGATTTTGTCCACATAGACTTCAGAAAGGCCTTTGACATGGTCCCTCATGGCAGACTGGTACAGAAAGTGAAGTCGCACAGGATCAGATGTGGGCTGGCAAGATGAATATAGAACTGATTCAGTCATAGAAGACAGAGTGTAGCAGTGGAAGGATGTGTTTCTGAATGGAGGGCTGTGACAAGTGGCGTTTCTCAGGGATCAGTGCTGGAACCTTTTTTGTTTGTAATATATATAAATGATTTGGAGGAAAACGTAACTGGCTTAATTCGTAAGCTTGTGGACGACACAAAGGTGGCAGATTTGCGGAGAGTGATGAGGACCGTGAGAGGATACAGCAGGATATAGACCGGTTGGAGACTTGTGCGGAGAGATGGCTGATGGAGTTTCATGCGAACAAATATGAGGTAATGCATTTTGGAAGATCTGATAATGAGAGGAAATATACAGTAAATGGCAGAACCCTTAAGAGTATTGAAAGGCAGACGGATCTGGGTGTGCAGGTACACCCAGTGGCAACGTAGATGGAGAAGATAGTCAAGAAGGCATACAGTATGCTTGCCTTCATCGGCCGGGGCATTGAATTTAAAAATTGGCAAGTCGTGTTGCAGCTTTATACAACCTCACTCAGGCCACACTTGGAATATAGTGTGCAATTCTGGTCGCAAAACTACCAGAAGGATGTGGAGGCTTTGGAGAGGGTACAGAAAAGATTTACCAGGATGTTGTTTGGTATGGAGTACATTAGCTATGAGGAGAGGTTGAAGAAACTTGGTTTGTTCTCACTGGAAAGACGGAGGTTGAGGGGGGACCTCATAGAAGTCGACAAGTTTATGAGGGGCATGGACAGAATGGATAGTCAAAGCTTTTTCCCAGGGTGGAAGAGTCAATTACTAGGGGGCATAGGTTTAAGGTGCAAGGGGGGCAGTTTAAAGGAGATGTACGAGGTAAGTTTTTTACACTGAGGGCGGTGGGTGCCTGGAACTCGCAGCCGGGGAGGGTAGTGGAAGCAAATATGATAGTGACTTTGAGGGGCATCTTGACAAATACATGACTAGGATGGGAATAGAAAGATATGGTCCCTGGAAGGGTTTTAGTTCAGATGGGCAGCATGGTCGGTGCGGGCTTGGAGGGCCGAAGGGCTTGTTCCTGTGCTGTAATTTTCGTTGTTCTTTGTTCTTCCCATTGATATTCAAAATGTCATTTGAAACATAGAAAATAGGAGCAGAAGTAGGCAATTCGGCTCTTTGTGCCTGCTCCAACATTCATTATGATCATGGCTGATCATCCAGTTCAGTAACCTGCTCCCGGTCCCGCCCTACCCCCGCACCCCACTTTGTACCATTTTATCCCTTCAGCCTCAAGAGTTATATCGAACTCCTTCTTGAAAACATACAGGGTGGGATTCTCTGCCCCCCTCGACCCCAAACCCCCCCGGAACACTCTCCCCCACAGCGCGTTTCTTACTGGCGGGAGATGGACCACCGTTGGCCAGCAGTGGGATGCTCTGCACCCTCATGCCACCCCTCACCCTCCCTCCCCACTCCCCCCACCCACACCCCTCCCACCACTGGGAAACTCGCAGTGGGAGTGCGCCATCAACTGGAAGATCTCACCCACAATGTTTTGGCCTCAGTTATTTTCTGTGGTCCAGAATCCCACAGGTTGCCACACTCTGGGTAAAGAAACATCCCCTCATCTCAGTTCTAAATGATTTACCCCATATCGGAAAGAGTGTGACGCCTGGTTTTGGGCTCCCCCACCATCGGGAACACTCTTCCTGCATCGACCCTGTCAACTCCTGTTGTGTTCCACTATAGCTGAGGATTCTCAGATTCAGGAACTTTTGTAAACACATTTTGGAAAAGTTAAGTCAATCAAATCAGTTGACTTGCATTGAACAGACATGGTTTAATGTAGAAGGGACCTACCTGGTTTGACTAACGCCAGTGCACCTTTCGGGAAATATTATATGTTTCATCCATTGTTTCCAGTTTCTCCAATTCAAAATCCAACAATGCCCGGTCTGTCTCATTTCCCAGTTCAGATGTCATGGCATCCGTGTACAAACCAGCAAACTCCCTTTGTGTCTGGGAGAAAGGATTGCATGTTAACTATGAGACTTACCCGTGTGATTGTAATGATATAAAAGCACCAATCACTCAGGAAAGATTGAGTAAACATGCTGTGGGTTCATTCGTTAAGACTCGGCACATAGGAACATTTATACAGCAATACAAAGCTTGACAACACCAGAGCAGCCGAGTCAACTGCTGTGTGCTCAGTTGAACATCAAAAGTGAAACTGATTGCAGCATGACATCACTGGAGAGAAGTTTGTCATGCTATAATCCCTTAAAGGCACGTTACAACATGACTATTTCTGCAAGATACGGAAATCCAAAAAGGTGCCACAGTGGCACAGTGGTTATCATTACTGCCCCACAGTGCCAGGGACCTGTGCATGTGTTCCATTCCCGGCTGGGGTCACTGTCTGTGTGGAGTCTGCACATTCTCCCCGTGTCTGCGTGGGTTACCCCCGAGTGATACAGTTTCCTCCCACACTTTGAAAGTCTCCAAAGATGTGTGTGATAAATTGATGGGCCATGCTAAATTGACCCTGAGTGTCCTGGTAGCGGATGTTGGGGGGATTAGCCAGGTCAATAAGTGGCATTTTGGGGATAAGGATCGGGTGGGATTGATGTCAGTGCAGACTTGATGGGCCAAATTGCTT
This sequence comes from Mustelus asterias, assembly GCF_964213995.1. Taxonomy (NCBI): domain Eukaryota; kingdom Metazoa; phylum Chordata; class Chondrichthyes; order Carcharhiniformes; family Triakidae; genus Mustelus; species Mustelus asterias. Next base: position 10,799,829 of record NC_135826.1, on the reverse strand, counting down.
CCTTCTGCTGATAGCCCCATTGAAGTGTATGAACTGAAGACAGTCGGTGTACCGTGTGCAGTAATTGTACCTTTGCTTGGTCGGGATATAATTCTTCGGTTTCAATGCTGTGGTCTCACATATATTGGATGGCACGATACGGTAAGCTTCAAATGCAACCATGGGTCTCATATTCATCGGAGCAGTCAATGATGAGGAGGAGGGTGGAGAGGGAGGGAACACACCTCCCACTCTCTGCTCATTAAAGCCACTGGAAACCTGTCATCTTTGCCGGGCAGCCTTATTTAAACTAAGTGTGTTTCCGACTCCTTTTCTCCCAAGGGTACAAGCAATACTCATCCCCACCCTGTCAAGCTGATGTCCACTACCACCATGCACCTTGGTAAAATTCAGCCCACGCACTATTGAGGTTCCATGCTTCACAAAACAACTCTCTTGCCCTTTATCATTGAACTTTGACCACATGATTTCATGACATCGAGGTATTAAAAAGTCAAATTGTAAATCAGCTTTGTTTATTTTATTTCCCCATCTGGACTTATGAGAATATGCTTGGCATCCAAAGCTTTGAATCAGAACATTGGCATTGGAAAATGCAGAAGCACCTGAATGTATATGTACCTTTATTAATATTCAAAATGTATGATTCTCTGTTCCCTGTCTGAATCCCTGAGATCCAATTGCCTGCTGCTGTGCTCAGTATCTCTGCCTATTAGCTGCTAGAGGAACAGCACCCACAAGTTCTTCCTCTTGCTATTTCCCACAGCTCCATCCCTCAAAACATCAAAAATGGTCCAAGTTTGTTATGGCATTAATGAATAATTGATGGAGTCCAAAAGAACTGAACAGGAAACAATCCGCAGCCCCAACAAAGTCAATCAAATCAGTTGACTTGCATTGAACAGACATGGTTTAATGTAGTAGGGACCTACCTCGTTCGATTGGGCGGGGATCCTGGATTCAGGATTCAATCCTGGACCGGTGAGCGGCGTGGGCTTGGTGGGCCAAAGGGGATGTTCCTCTGCTGAATTGGTCTTTGTTCCTTGTTCTTGTTCAAGCAGGTCCAGCACTCGGGAAATATTAGAAGCTCCATCAATTTCTTCCAGTTTCTCCAATTCAAAATCCAACAATGCCTGGTCTGTCTCATTTCCTGTCATTGCATCCGTGTACAAAGCAGCAAACACCCTTTGTGTCTGGGAGAAAGGATTGCATGTTAGCTATGAGGCTTACCCGTGTGGTTGTAATGGTGGAAGAGCACCAATAATTCAAGATGGATTGGGTAAAAATGTTGTGGGTTCATTCGTTAAGACGAGGCACATAGGAACATTTAGACAGCAATACAAAGCTTGACAACACCAGAGCAGCCGAGTCAACTGCTGTGTGCTCAGTTGAACATCAAAAGTGAAACTGATTGCAGCATGACATCACTGGAGAGAAGTTTGTCATGCTATAATCCCTTAAATGCATGTTACAACATGACTATTTCTGCAAGATACGGAAATCCAAAAAGGTGCCACAGTGGCACAGTGGTTATCATTACTGTCCCACAGTGCCAGGGACCTGTGCGTGTGTTCTATTCCCGGCCTGGGTCACTGTCTTTGTGGAGTCTGCACATTCTCCCCGTGTCTGCGTGGGTTACCCCCGAGTGATACAGTGTTGTAGGGAAAAATCCCTTACCAGCACAGAATAGAAGCCGAGTCGCAAATCAAGGTTCAAAGCGTGTCTTTATTGTACAATTTACTAGGATCCTAGGGAGACCCCCGTAGCCAGCTCAGAAACAGTGGCTTGGCCACGTTGATCTCAATTGGATTACATCAGCCCTGGATCTTTATAGGGCTCCAAGTTTGAGCGGGAACATTTGATTATGCATCTTTTTACAATATGTATAAAGTGGTCTGTCAGGTCGGGAAGTTCTCTGGGAGGCTTGTCAATTTGCATTTGTATGGTGTGTGTTCGTGTTAATGGGATTACTTGGTCCTGCCCCGGTGTCTAAATGCGTTTCCCATTATCATCTCTATGTGTCCCCTTATTTGAATTTGATCCTATTGTCCCGTGTCTGTGTTTCCTGCTTGTGAGATTGAGTGTTAATGTTATCCTGTCCTGTTGGGTGTCTGGGGTATTTCATTCTTAACCTTTTATCCTTATCTCTTAGTTTATCAGATTTTTATGTCTGCCTTGGCCGAATTGGTAATATTTCAGTGATAGCTTGGTTTTGATAACCCACTCTCTGTCTCGTTTCATAGGGATCTTGATCTTCCTTGGCCAGTTTAAAATGCAGCTATGCGCTGTTGCTAGGCAGATTAGGGATCTTCCGTAGTTTCTGAAATTCGTGAGTCTCTCAGCTGTGCAGGGGGAGACCCGATCGAATATCCATCCGGGGGTGCCCCTCTGCATTGTTGGCCCGTTATGAGTGGTGCCAATTAGTCCAATAAAAATATGTTTGATGATGCAAATATGGTTTTCTGGAAAATTTCCTCCTTCAGTCCCTCCTCTCGTCCAGGGGGTGCCATTCATGGCTGACCCCCCATGGACGACCTTCAGAGGAACAGTGATTTGTACAGCTGTTGTCCTTGCCGTTGTTCCTCCTCTTCTGGGTCGTTGTTAAGTTCTTGCATCTGGATACTGGCAGTGGGTAGCATTCTTGATGTAATATTTGCACATATCACTTTAATACAGGTTAGGCCAAGGCAGAGTGTGAACAGGATGGCTACTACTAGGATTAATCCCTTCATAATATATGCTCCCCAAACTGTGTTAAACAGCCATCCTAACCACCCATCAGTCCCTGTTAACCCCTGTTTAAAGTTATCCAATTGCTTTTGTATCCCGGACATGGCTGCTGTTATGTTTAGTGTCTCGTCGTGTACGTATGTGATGCATTTTTCCTTGATGATGGTGCATACCCCCCCTTGTCTGGCTAGCTGATAGTCCACCGCATATCTCGTTTGTTGTGTGTATAGTCTGAGTTCTGCGAGTTCTTGGTCAATTGCGCCTAATGCTTGTAGGGTGTTGTTTCCTAAAATGGTCAGTCCACATATGAAGAAGTTCCTATTACTGGCACTGATCACCCCTGCGGCGCCTCCCAGGGATAGTGTCCCCAGAAATCCATATCCTAAAGAAGACCCTAGTGTGACAGGGGCCTGCCAGTCGGAGCAAAATTCTGCGCTGATGGCCCTGGTCACTATGCGTTTCTGGACATGCCCTTCACTTGGGCATGGAACCGTGAGAGGTCTGATTGTCCCTACGGAAAAGAACCTTGGAGGCCTGTCTGTGGCCGTCATATATACATTTTTAAATAAAACACGTACCCGTCTTTAACCCGATAACATGCATTACCCCGGTGTCGTTTGACCGCATGGCCCCATCTTGTGGAACCTTCCCTCCCCCTGGACTGTCCACTTGATTGTACCTCTTGGTGAGAATCAAATGGATATGTCCCTGAGGCTGAGCTTACGTGGGTGCTGTTGCACTTGCCACACATAAGCTGCCTACCCGCGGTGACTGCAATGCATTTTTGTTGCTTGCAGTCACAAGTGAAGTGTCCTTCCCGGACCCGGCACTCCTGGAGAGCACAATGTGCCTCAGCGCATGAATCATTTTTAGGGACAAAGGCATGCACGCACCCCCATCCCTCTCCCTTAAAACATTGTGGGTAGTTCCCATGTGTCTCCTCCGGTTGGGGTCCCGTCCCCCTTAGAATTCCCGGCTCAGTGAGCTCTACACACCTTCCTTGTATCCCTTGCTTAAAGTACCCAATATGTTCTTTGCAGGGTGCCCCCGATGTGTCAATAGTGAATAACTCTTGTGGGAGCCACCCTGGTGTTGCGATGAATAGGGAGTTTACTGATCGCGCTGAGGGGTAACAAGCGGTCCTATTCCCATAGATCTGGATGTGTGTTTTCAGGAATAGGTTTCCTTCCATGATTGGTGGTTCTGCTCCCCTAACCCCCATATGTTGGAGTGTATTTACAATGGTCAGGGTTATTATCAGATATGTCCCTGTTCCCATATCGCTCTTTTTTTTTTTCAACAGTATTTTACAATTACAGTATATACAGAAAATAAACAGGCAATTAAATTAAAAGTAGTTGGTTCCGACGTCTTGATAGTAGATCTGGTCCTGGTTCCTGTGGAAGTTGAATGAGTAAAACGGTATTTTTTAGTTCATTTGTCCTCATATAGTTTTAATTGGGTCCAGTGTTTCCAGACCCCCTGTCCCCTTATATCTATACAGGCACAGGTATCTCCGCTAATAATGACCTCGTAAGGTCCGTGCCATCTTGGGGCAAATCCTGGTTTTGCAGGAAGCACTTTTGTTAATACCCGGCTCCCGGCTTTTGGGACTTCTGGTAATATTTCTGAGTCCCCCTCTGCGTCGACCTGTGCCTGATTAGAAATTACGGACCGGCGCATCCCCTTCAATTGGGTGCTAAGGTCTCGGATGTATTGTCGGATCCTATCTTTTATCGGACCCACATCTGTCCAGCCTGTAATAATGTTTTCGGGTAAGTGCATTGCTCGCCCGGTCATCAGCTCGTATGGAGTCAAGCCGGTAGTTCGATTTGTGGTCGCCCTAAGCCTCATCAGAACTGCAGGTAGGACTTCTGTCCAATTTCTACCTGAGGATTGCATTGCTTTTGCCATTGTTATTTTTAGAGTCCGATTCATCCTCTCCACCATCCCGGAACTTTGTGGGTGATAGGGGATGTGAAATTTTTGTTTTATTCCTAATAGTTGGCAAATGTTTTTCAGAACCTTTCCTGTGAAATGTGTTCCCTGGTCCGAATCAACTTGAATTGGCATCCCCCATCCATAGCAAGCTTAGTGTGAATTAAATAACACTTTGTACTGGCCTTTTTTGGCTGCAATTGGACATCCATTCATTTGTATGTAATCTTATCAAAAGACATCGCTTTCCCCATTAAAATCACATGCCATACAGTTCCGATCTTTATATGAGTACTCTTACACTATCTCTAATTTGATCATTTGTTTGCGTGCAAGCGCTACACCACAGTACTTCACAAAATAATTATGTCTTTATCCATGCCCAATATAGTATATGAATATATCATACAAAGTTGGTTAAGGCTTTTCAGGATTTGATGTTATTCTTGTGTCTATATGGCAGTGCTATACTGTATAATAAAAATAATCAAGCGGCAGTTGTATCATACCACTTTACACATCGTACCCGTGATATCCAAACCCTTTTAATTTAAGCCGTTTCTTTTTTTAAACTGAGCTCCAGATCGAAACCCCCGCACTCTAGGAAAAGTAACAGGCGCCGAATCAAAATCAAAGCAGGTACAATACATACCAGTTATTTGATTAGGAACATTTTGGTTTCTTAACTGGCTAGGTTTTAAGCTTTGCAGTGCTTTTATATTTGGCAAACCTTGAACCTTGATGGCTCATGAAATTCCGACGGCAGTACATAATTTTAAACTAGTTCAGAATACTAAACTATCTGACGTTCGCAAATCGCGATATTCTGCGATTAATACTGTATTTCACTGACTTGATACACTTTAAACTAATTCATAGACCTCAGTCTTTTGTTCCTGCTTTTCTACCTTTCCACAAAATAACTTATTTTCTTCTCTTAACTCCTCAACTAACTCTTATAATTTCTACTTCAAGACAAAGGAAAGAGCACATGCTTCCTTCCAAGGTTTAAATCCTTTCTTAACATTAAAACAAACAACAACAAAGCATCCACGCAACCACTTTGTTTAAACACACACAGACACACACATGGAAGCTTCCAAAAGTCATTCCACAGTACATCCTTTTTCATTCAAACTTATCATTTCAGACTGGGATGAGTGTAAAACATTCAAAGAGAATACTGAGCATTGATTAAGACAATCGCTTTTATTCTTCTTTCTTCCAAACTGTAATTGACTCAAAGCAGAAGTAAATTCAAGAAATCCTATCACTTGAATCTTTACAGTTTTAACACTCTCCCAGCCCCCCTGAGGCTAAACCAAGGTGCAATGTACTGCACCTACTGCCTGTAGCAAACATTCCACAGGAACAAAGAGCTCCCTGCTCTCAATCTAATTACAACAACAACCACCTACATTCGACAAGCTACCAGATCTCACAAACACACTGAAATACAAAAACTAAGATCTCTCCTATCCATCTGCTGCCTTTCCCCTGGCGTAAAAGGCTTATAGGTTGCCTTTGGTTGTGCTAACGTCCCTCCTCTCGTGACTGGCGCTAGATTATAATTGTCTATGTTTTCTTTTGATGCTGGAGTGGCTGTATGTTTCTGCACTGACTCGTATGGGCGCCGAGGGTCCGTTTCCTCTGATCTCTGCGTTATCTCCGCAGTGTTGTTTCTGTATTCTAACTCCCTCACTCTCTCCTGTAATACTTTAATTTGTTCTGTCTCTTTGTGTCTCTCCTCCATGGAGGCATTTACTTCCTCAATTAGTCCAGCTAACTGGGTCACTAATATTACTCCCATTACCTTTGTTTTGTCCCGTTTAACTCCGTCTACCCACTTTCTTTGATCTTCTAAAGTTTGTGATGCGTTCCACCCATTCCGTTTCATCTTTGCAACAATCGCTTCTCTGGCTAACAGATACTTCAAAATGAGAGCTACTGCAGTTTCTCCCTTAACAACGTGGTCTGCCATTTTTCTGTCTAGCAGTCCTGCAACCCCCGTATGCTGGCTGCTACAGTAAAAGTGCCTCAACTCTCTCCCTTATCTCCTGTCACTGATACTGCCCCAGCACCGTCTGTATTGCTGTAGGTTCTCGTAGTGAGGTTCCAGTGGGTCTCTTTCCCCTGGGCTCCCCCAACTATTCCTGACACCTCACGCTTGGACTATTTTGTGTTGTCTTATTGGGATGTGTGCTGGTTGTTTAGTGGGTTTGTCCGCCCCTGTTCCCAGCCCCTCTAAGTACAACGCCTCCCGCTCGGCCACCACCCCCACTAGCAGGGTTGATCCGTTACCCCCCAAAACCGGGTATCCTGCTATGGGCTGTGGTGTTCCCTACAGACGAACAAGGTTATCAAACTCCGCCCGGGTCCCTAATGGATCCTCCGTCGTCGTGTCTCTTGGTCAGGATGGATCGGGTCCACTTTTCCTCAACACTTACACACCTGTACTCTGTTATCAAAGCCCCTGTTATAGTTAGTAACTGTATCGACTCTGAGGTTGTTCGTCCCTTCAGAGTCAGTGTTGTTACCCGATTTACACTGTCCGTGCCTTGCACCCTGAGTGCCTGTCTCTCTTAGCACCCGCTTCAAAACCCAACCTTAGCGTGGGAGATTTCTCCTCTTAACGTCCAGTTTAGGGTAGGGCACCTTGAGTCAAGCACTCCCTTGTCCTATTGCCTTGGCACAGACAGCGGTTTCATTTACAATCCTGGGTTAGTTACACCAATTAGTTCTGCATGCGGTACTTATCTTTATATTAGTCTTAATTCTTTGTTATCAAATAGCCCAAAACCTGTTATCTTTACCTTTGGTCTTTTACTCCTATTAAAGTTAACAGTTACTTACCTTCTTCCACGCGGTTGTTCTGACCTGTACCTCTTTAGTGCGGACTTCTGTTTCAATTTAAAACTTAGGCAAGATTATACAGTTCTACAAGACAACAATACTCAAAACAGACAAACCCTAACCCTTAAAGGTACCTCACTTTGAACGGAGACCTGCACTCGCCTCTGACTGTTCTGGATTTGTATCAGATTCGTTTAAATTTGATCCCGACTTTCAAACTGTGGCCATCAGTCAGAAGTCAGATATCAAATCCTGCCGTGACTACGCCATTTTGTTGTAGGGAAAAATCCCTTACCAGCACAGAATAGAAGCCGAGTCGCAAATCAAGGTTCAAAGCGTGTCTTTATTGTACAATTTACTAGGATCCTAGGGAGACCCCCGTAGCCAGCTCAGAAACAGTGGCTTGGCCACGTTGATCTCAATTGGATTACATCAGCCCTGGATCTTTATAGGGCTCCAAGTTTGAGCGGGAACATTTGATTATGCATCTTTTTACAATATGTATAAAGTGGTCTGTCAGGTCGGGAAGTTCTCTGGGAGGCTTGTCAATTTGCATTTGTATGGTGTGTGTTCGTGTTAATGGGATTACTTGGTCCTGCCCCGGTGTCTAAATGCGTTTCCCATTATCATCTCTATGTGTCCCCTTATTTGAATTTGATCCTATTGTCCCGTGTCTGTGTTTCCTGCTTGTGAGATTGAGTGTTAATGTTATCCTGTCCTGTTGGGTGTCTGGGGTATTTCATTCTTAACCTTTTATCCTTATCTCTTAGTTTATCAGATTTTTATGTCTGCCTTGGCCGAATTGGTAATATTTCAGTGATAGCTTGGTTTTGATAACCCACTCTCTGTCTCGTTTCATAGGGATCTTGATCTTCCTTGGCCAGTTTAAAATGCAGCTATGCGCTGTTGCTAGGCAGATTAGGGATCTTCCGTAGTTTCTGAAATTCGTGAGTCTCTCAGCTGTGCAGGGGGAGACCCGATCGAATATCCATCCGGGGGTGCCCCTCTGCATTGTTGGCCCGTTATGAGTGGTGCCAATTAGTCCAATAAAAATATGTTTGATGATGCAAATATGGTTTTCTGGAAAATTTCCTCCTTCAACAGTTTCCTCCCAAACTTCGAAAGGCTTCAAAGATGTGTGTGATAAATTGATTGGCCATGCTAAATTGACCCTGAGTATCCTGGTATGCGGATGTTGGGGGGATTAGCCAGGTCAATAAGTGGGATATTGGGGATAAGGCGAGGGTGGGATTGATGTCAGTGCAGACATGATGGGCCGAAT